>NC_143065.1:712000-1424000 GCF_052426305.1 Pelodiscus sinensis
ATTTCCACTCTCTCATAATTTATTCTTTATAATTTCTCCCTCCACTTTAGTTGATGCCAGGATTCCCAGAGATACTTGTTTTCCATCATCTCCTTAACTTTACGTTCATGTTTTTCCTTCTTCATCTATCACCATGAAGATGTGCCCTAGTAGGCTATAAGTACTGGACTGGGACACCAGGGGTGGTTTTGGAATCTTAATCACTGGAGGTTTTGAAGAACAGGCTAAGACAAACACCTAACAGGAATAGTCTGAGACCTTCGACATATTGCAGCTGTGAGATAAATCAATCTCTAAGCACATACCCGTTGATGCTGGTACTCCACCAAGATGAGAATAGTAGCCGGTGTTGATGGAAGAGCAGACCTTGCTGACCTTACCACACACAAGATGCCACAGTATGCTGACTTCAGTCACACTACTTGCGTAGCTGAAGTAAATCAAAAGTGCCCATTGGTGTGGACAAGACCTAAGTATATTTGTTCCTACTCAGCACGTGGCAATGGACTAGATGATGTCTCGAGGTCTCCCATCCCCCCCCCCCCCACATCTCTGAATCTATGCTGAACAGTAAGAGACTAATTGTGACAAGCTGTCTGAATTTATACTTGACACACGTATGTGTGTGTGTGTGAGTGCATGGCACTAGTTTTACAATACATCATAGAGATTTCCATGACTCAGGCCAGGAGGATAAGAAATAAAATTGATACAGTCTCTGAAATGATCTATACCCTTTTTGAAATGAATTGGAGAATTCAGTCCTGTTTCATGCAGATTGTGTCAGCGTGTCTCAGGTTCCTACTGCAGATGGTATTGATTAGCAACCTTGTTGGCACACTCAGCAGAGAAGCTTAGAAAATATTTCAGATTTCAGTATTTTTCCCAACCTACATGATCCCACATGTAAATTGCAAACCTTTTAAAAGAACGGGGCAGAGAAAAAGTGCTTTTATATGGTTAAAATGGCGAGGGCAAAATATAGAAATATAATATTGTACATAATTTATGCAAAATCATGTAATCCATATATAAAGCACACTGAGATTATTGTGTATCTTTTCCTTGAAGAGTAGTTCAAGTGCATTCTTTTACTTTACCTCTACAATGAATGTCAATGCAACTATTCATATGCTTAAAAGTTAAGCATGTAAAATATAGACCTAAAATCTCATCTTAAACCAATGTTTATTGCAAGGACACTACAGAGAAATATTTAAAGGAAGCCTTTTCAGCACAGCCAATGGCTGACATTTTGTTTAAATTATACTATTCATTGTAAGGAAGTGTGTAGAGAGTGGGGAAACAGGCAGACAGAAAGGAGTATTCTGCACCCTTTCTCTTCCAAGACTGATTGTTGTTTGCAAAGCAGATGGCAAACAAAATGGGGGAGGGTGGAGAAAAGGCCAAGAACCCATTTGGATAACAGATGTCAGATAACAAATAGAAAAGCTAGAAACTTAAAGTTGTAAAAACACTTGTCATTCCAGTGGAAGCCCACAGGGAGAAGGTTTCACAGTCACGGCTGCACTTTTTGTATGAACATACTTGGATTAACGATATAGAAAATCAGAAAGCAACATCAAAGCCTGAGTCAGGTTATTTTCCCGCCTGGAAATCTCTCTCATCAACGAGGGAAGCCTGATGGAATTTAACTTGGCTGAAATTACTGTAACGTTCTGTTTTTATACACACACACGCTTTACTCTGTTACTTCTGCTCTTCATTATCTCTAGCAGAAATGTTGCCAGATAGATGTGGTATTACAGTCTCAAAGACAAACAGCTACATTCTTATGAACACTAAGTCCCCTTTACACTGCCATAGTAGTATAAAAAGACCTGTGTACAAATGACATCTGATCTTAAGAGTGAAATTCAGACCTGTTCAAGTTGGTGCAGCTCCTCTATCTTAGCAGATTTGCCCAATTTCACCATGTCTGGATCTGGCACCATTTGAAGGTTGCATGTTTTCAAATAACTTGTATAGAATAAATGCCAACAGTTTCACACGTGGACTAGGTTGCACCTCTATAAACCATGATTCTCTGATTTAGCAGCATCTGTGGTCCAGCAGGATCAGAGAGTCCCAACGCACTGTGGAGGATGGGGGGACCTGGGAGTCCAGTCTGATGCTGGGGATGGGGGAGGGAGCCCAGAGCATGGCCCAGCTGCTCAACTGGGGAGGAATGGGGAGATGAGGCAGGAAGTCTGGTGCATGGATTGGCTAGGCTGGGAGGAGGAGCCAGGAAGTCCACTGGAGCAGCAGGGCAGGGAGCAGAGCCAGCATCAGGGGGGCTGAAATGACCTCCCCATGTCCAGCAAAATCTCTCACCCAGGACCAGTCAGGTCCCAGGGGTGCCAGACCAGGGAAGTCCAACCTGCAGCAGCTGTAAGTGCCTACCTTGACACCTTAAAGGGACAATCATTTTTGGAAAGTGCTCAGTATCCTAACTATGAAAACCAGACTCCTTCCAGGTGCACCCGAAAACTGAGATATCTAAAAATCACTAAACATTTCAAATGTTGGCCAATGTGCATTATTACGCGGGTATCTTATCCATACACACGCTCTCTCGCTTTAATAGATATGCCAGGTAGGGTACACCTACACTTACATTAAACACCTGCTGCTGCCTCAGGCCTGCTGACTTAGGCTTGTAGGGCTCAGGGTGTGGGGCTGTGTATTTGCAGTGAAGACCTTTGGCTTGGGCCAGAGCCTGGGATCTGTGAGGCGAGAGGGTTCCAGAACTCAGGCTGCAGCCCAGGCCAGAAGCTTACACCAGTGGTTCCCAACTTTTGGTCTGTGGACCAGTGCCGAGCTGCGAACCGCTGGCTGCTGAGCTGTAGCAGCTATGGGGGCTGGGGTACACTGCCCCAAGCCTCCCTTCCCACTGCGGCTGTTGGGAAAGGTGTGTTCTGCCCTGCCTCTCAGCCAGCCAGCAGCTGAGCAGGGGCAGGACAGCTGCACGGAGCCCAACATGGCAGCCTTAGAACAGCCGTGACCCAGGCAGCAGCACTCAGCTGGCGGCTGGAAGGCAGATCAGGTCTAGGTGAGGAGAAGGAAGACTCAATCAGGGAAGGAGGCACAAAAGAGGTGGGTCAGGGTGGGAAGAAGCATGGTGAGGGTGGGGCTTTGGGTAAAGGGTGGAGTGAGAGGAAGCCATAGTGGTATAAAAAGACCTGTGTACAAATGACATCTGAGTGGAGTGGAGGGAAAGGTTGGAGCCCCCCTCACAGTTAGCAGGATATCTGGTTATTATGAGTGGAGACAAGTCTTCTGCAGTGGGGGAAAGTCCTGCCAGTCCCAGCTCTCAGAGTTCTCTGCTGCATTTAACTGTGATTTTCTCCAGGTATGTCTTGTAAGAGACCAGCACGCAGTGGCAGTGCTGGCAATGCTGCTAAGCATAAGATGTGTCAATATTGATACAGCAAAAGGTGGAATTGGAAAAGGGTGCATTAGTGTGTTTTGTGTGACTTACAATATAGGGTCATCTATAGTGTGTGATTTGAAGCAGCAAAATGATACAGAGGCAGCAAGTGGGGGGTGGGAATGCGTGTAGTCAACAAGATTAGCCTCAGCTTATTGGTTAGTCATTATAGTCGATTACATGTTGACATCCCTAGTGGCCAGCCCTAATGCTTGAGGTCAGTCCTGACATCAACAATGAGTCCGAGTTCACTGGATTTGAGGCATCTGAAAACCAAAAAATTGCTGAGTCAATGGAGTATGCCAATGGTATGTCCCATCCTGTAGCACGTGAGCCTGCCAAGGATTTGGGAGAGGAAAAAGTACTAGACTGGTTGAAAGTTAACAGAGATGCACCAATCGCCAATTAAATGATCAAGAAATTGGGCAAATAGTACAGAAGGGGAAAAAAACAAAGAAAATGAAAAAGCCAGTGATGGTGATAAAGATGATGATGAGGAAGCCACAGAAATAAATTCTATCAATAAATGTATTCAGTTGGCAACTAATTTAATAGATGGACTGGAGCAAAGACATTTAATTTCTAACAAGCAGTTGTGTCGGTAAACGTGATAAGAAAAAAAACTTAAATAAAAACCAAAGTACATGAGACAGAAGATTGGTTAATTGTAGCAAGAGCTGCAGTGAGTAGCACTCTACAGTCGAAAGATCTAGTGCCTCAAATTCATCTACTGCATATATCTAAAGCAGAGCATTTACACCCAGCCCCAGCTTCCCACCTCCTGTTGGTCCCAGTAGCAAGCCCCAACTCCTTGAGGTCCCAGCAGCTGGCAGCAGGTTCTAGCCCTTGGTCTCAGCTCCCCAAGGTCCCCGCTGCTGGCCATAGCTCCTCGCTATCTGTGAATCCCAGCAGTCCAATGCAGGTTGCAGCCTCCAGCCCCTGCTCCCTGCAGGTCCCAGCGGCCGGAGGCAGGTTGCAGCTTCCAGCTCAAGTTCCCTGCCGCCCATAGATCCAAGAAGCCCCCCGACTGCAGTTCCCTGCCTCCTGCAGGGAGCTGAGGCTAGGAACTGGGACTTGCCACTGGCTGCTTGGATTTACAGGCAGCAGGACCTGTAACTTTTGGCTGCGATCCACTGTCAGCTGATGGGACCCAGGGACAGTGGGGAGCTGGGGCCATCGATTGGGATCTGCTGCTGGCAGGCAACTGTGACCCTTATGCAGGGCACAAAATCTGGAGGAGCTGCAGCACCCTCCCTCCCCCCACACAGACACCCATACAGAGACCCATTGTCTCTCCATTCACCTTCCTGGGTTCGGAAAATTCTTTAGTTAAGCACAGCTCACATCCCGACTATGCCAGACTAGAGAATTTCCACCTGTCTACAAGCTAAGCTCCTGACCCTAAAAGCGACTCCATATAGATGTACTACCGTAGCCACAGAATTGCCATTCTCTAGGTGTCCCTAAATAAATGACTGCCAGAAACTGACTGGACCACACACAATGATTGTCCTTTTCGGTTCATTCCCTCTGAAGCAATGGCACTGCCCCGTTGGAACACAGGATATCAGAGTAGGTGGACCAAAGGTTTGATCCAGGATGCCTAGTCACATGTTCTTATGTGAGGCTATGTCTACACTACAGAGTTTTTGCGCAAAAGCTCGCAGAGCGACCACATCTCAAGTGCATTTTTGCGCAAGAAAATGTCCAGTGAATCGACAGAACAGAGGAGTTTTTGCGGGATACGTACTCCTCTTTCTACGAGGAATAACTCCTTTTCGTGTGAGAGCTCTTGCACAAAAAGGTGTGTGGGGATGGGAAACAGGGTTTTTTGCACAAAACCAGCCTATTGAAAGAAGCACAGGTGCCCTGGTGGCCATTCTGTTAATGGCAATCAGAGCTTTCTTGCGAGAGAGGGTCCATGCAGTCCGGACACGCTCTTGCACAAAAGCGCATCGCTTTTCCAATGCGCTTTTGCAGTGTGGACGCACTCTTGCGCAAGAAGATTTTGAGGAAGATCTCTTCCGCAAAAAACTTAGTGCGCAAGAAGCCTGCAGTGTAGATGTAGCCAGGGCCGGATTGAGGGGTGGGCGAGCCAGGCAGCTGCCCGGGGCGCCAACCAATGTGGAGGTGCCTGATGGAAGCTGTAAGGGGCACGCTGCCATCAGGCGCTGTGTGCCTGGCTACCACCCCCCCCCGATCCCCGCGGCGCAGGCCAGCAGCGCCCTTCCCTCCACGGCCATGGGGTCCTGCATGGCCCGGCGCACGCGCCAGCAGCGATACCTGGGCTGGGCTGGGCAGCGCGTGTGCCATGCGTCCGGGGGTGGCACCGCACTCCCAGGCCCAGGGCACCAAAATGGCTCAGGCTGGCCCTGGATGTAGCCTAACATGGGATTTGCCATTGACTTAAAAGGGCAGAGTATCAAGCCCATTCTCCAGAACTGATACATTCAGTATGCTGCACCTGTACAAGCACACAAATTCAGTTGTGAGCATTCAGCACAAAAAGATCAACAATTCACAGGTCCAGGCTTTGGGAAGCGTTGAAGTATGTATTTAAATACTCCAAATCTAATTCAGCAAAACAAGTACAGACGTGCTTAACTTTAAGCATGTGCTTAACTACCATATGCCACAAGCTTATATGTTCAATTTAATAGTCTAGAGCTCTGTGAAGAACCAAATTTGGGTCCGAGCCACACAAATGATCTAGAGATATAAAGCAGATATCTGGGTTTGCAGGGTTCTGTTAATAGTAATGTGCTTGCTCATATGCTTTAAACTATGCATGTGCTTAAATAAATTACTAAGTCAGGGTCACACATATACAAACCCTTTCAGCCAAGGATCTCAAATTGATATACACACTTTGATTAAGTTTCACATCACCCTTGCAAGGCAAATAGCAGTAGCAGTAGAATAATGAATGGCAAACTAGTTTTAAAATCTACAGCATAAGGTTGCTATATTATGTTTCCAGAAATACTGCATAGACTAAATGGGTGATGATGTGAACCCTCCAAGCTCACAATGCTCTTCATGTGATAAATGATCAACTCAGACTCCAGTGCCATTCCTTCCACAAGAAAAGTCAGGGAAACTGTAAATCAAATACCTTTAAATAAGGTTGTCACAGGCTCTGAATGAAGCTTCTACCAGTCATTTTCCAACTGGGTCCGCAGTATGGTCAGTGACAGCAGCCCATAAATAAACAGAGTACTTTGGGGCCTCTGAAGCATTAAAGATATATTTTTAAAAGCCATAAAAAAGTGCCTTGAACTTTCTGAATATCCAATAACCAACACATATACTAGATAACTTTATACCGGATAATCCCTGCTTTTGTTTAATTTATATTCCCACTTACATTTATGGCTAGAGATAAGATGATGACTTTCTTCTGTTTCCAATAACTTGTGTGTGCCTATGCTTGTATTTGCCAAATCAGTGTTCACTCTCCATATGAGCTTACAGGGCTCAAGTATCTTTCCTTATGTCACTACAGAGCTCTTGGAGACAGTTGAGAGATTTATAAATAAGAGGAATATGGGAGGTTACATGTTTCTAAGTAGCAGGTCAGAAACATACAGAGAAAGAAGTAAGTCCAAAGAAAACAAATATACTGAAAGGGATATCAATCAAATACAATGTAAAACACGTGGGCTACGTCTAGACTGGCATGATTTTCCCCAAATGCTTTTAACAGAAAACTTTTCTGTTAAAAGCATTTGCGGAAAAGAGCGTCTAGATTGGCATGGACGCTTTGCCGCAAAAGCACTTTTTGCAGAAAAGGAACCGTGCCAGTCTAGACTCGCTTTTCCGCAAAAAAGCCCTGATTGCCATTTTTGCGATCGGGGCTTTCTTGCGCAAAACAAATCTGAGCTGTCTACACTGGCCCTTTTGCGCAAAAGGACTTTTGCCCGAACGGGAGCAGCACAGCATTTCCGCAAGAAGCGCTGATTTCAGACAGTAGGAAGTCAGTGTTCTTGCGGAAATTCAAGCAGCCAGTGTAGACAGTTGGCAAGTTTTTCCACAAAAGCAGCTGCAGTCTAGACACAGCCATCTAGTTTGTAGGTAATATATTTCAAAAGGAATATTTCAATACACATTCTAACAAACAGAACACTTACTGTGCACATATATAGAATATTGTCATCACTTTAGTCCATAATGTTTTATAAAACTATCAAGCAACATGTCTTCACAAACAAAAAGATATTAATAGAGCAGCAAAGCGAAGCAATCCAAAGGCAGCAAATGACAACATCAGGGTTGTCTGTGCACCTTAATCCTTTTTCCTTGTGTGCGTGTTATGATGACTAATTATGTTGTCTCATATTATTCTGCAGACAGACGCAGACTCCATGGGTGCTCCAACCCCAGAGTGCCCACGGGGAAAAATTAGTAAGTACTGAGCACAAAATCTCCCCTATAAGCTCACCCCAACTCTCAACACTGCTGGCCTGCAGGAAGGCCCTGTGGATCAGTGCCTCTCCCCTCCTCCTGCCACCTCCCTCAATCAGCTATTTAGCAGCGTTCAGGAAGCTGAAGGGGAGCATCCCCGACTCCCACCCCTTCCCCAGCACTTCTGAAAAGGAGTGCCTGAGATTCTGCAAGACTCTAGCTTCATTCAGTGCACATGTTGGACAAAAAACTAGGTTCTTTCATTCTCAAATTACACTACAAATAGGGCATTCTTTGGGCCTCTGTGGCCGATTCAATGCCCATTGAAATCAATGGAAAAACTTCTTGACTTCATTTGGCTTTGGATTGGTCCCCATATTATTCCCTGTTATATCTGATAAATAGTCTATAGTGGAGTTTCACAGGTGTAACTAACTAAAGTCCAGTAAAATATCTCAGTCAGACTTGTATTCTGATGGATAAAAGGGTACCCAGGACCTACACCGGGGTGGGCAATAATTTTTGTTTGGGGGCCACTCCAAGATTTTGGAGGGCTGCACTCTTTCATGTTATTAATGGAGATGTGGGGTCTGGAATGGAGGCTGGGTGCAGAAGGGAGCTTGGGGTAAGGGACTGAGGTGCAGGACGGATACTGGAGTCTGGGAGGGAGTTGGGATGAAGAAGGCTGTTGTGACCTAGGGTAGGGGACTGGCATGCAGGGGTTTGGGATGTGACCTAGGGTAGGAGGGGACTGTGATCTGGGGCAGGAGAATGGGGTGCCAGATCTGGGAGGGGGTGTGAGTGGAAGAGGGGGACAGAAGGTTTGCGTATGTTGAGCGTGTGGGGGGACAGATGGCTGGGGCAGGAAAGGGCTGAGATGCCAGAAGCAGGCTGTGGCCAAGAGACTTACTTGTCAGCTGCCAAACTAGCCTGCTTGCCTGCAAAGCTTAAAGTGTTTCCCAGCCAGCCAGCCTGCCTGTCTGGCCATGTGCTTCATGAATAACTGAGCAGAGAAGAGGGGCGTGGTTCTTCTTGGCTGCCTGTTACTCCAAGAAGCAGCTCGCATTGGGTGGTTTCTGCCAGAAACTGGCCAATGGAAATGTGCTGGGGGCAGGGTGGCTCCTAAAACTTCCTCCTCTCCCCTCCATTTTACAACAGAAATGGAGTCCGGCAGGTGTGTTTCTGCATGGTGTGTGGTGCTGCAGGGCAAGCTGGGGAGCCTGCCTGGGGCTCTCCACTGCCTCCACAGGCTGGATCCGGTGGCTTGGCAGGCTGGATGCAGCCCGCAGCCCGTATTTTGCCCAGACCTGACCTACACGGTAATTCATAAAAGGAAAGTAAAGACTATTAGCAAAATCACCTCAGGTGTTCTGAATTGAAGTTCTGCATGGAGAAATATCACACATCAACAATTTCTCTTGAAAATACAGGAAAAAAGTAAGGAAAACTTATACTACATTGCTAATGACATTCTTTGTATCCATAAGTGCCTCCCATACTCTCAGTGGACAGTGTCTAAGCTTTATAGGGTGACTTATGAAGAAAAAGACCAAATTTAGCATGAGTAAGGTCTACAGAATCTGTCTTTTTATGTTTCACTTCCATTGGTCACTTTCACCTAGACTATTTTTAGTAACATCTTATGTTTGCTTCTACCACAACTTAGTTGTTCAATTTCTAATCACAATGCAATAGGAAAATGTTCTAACACTAAAAGCCTGATAATCTTCCTTCCTCTAACAGTCACTGTAAAGCAATAGTGGGTGGCCTGTGTGCTGAATGTGGCCCATCATGTGTGGCCAGCGAGACATTTTGTTTACTGATACCCATGAGCGGTTTTCATCTGCGCAGTTTTTTTCCTGACAAAATTACTCAAGTGACACATGCATAAAGCAAAGGCTCGTGAAGTGAGATGCATGCTGATTGCAAAACATGGACTGTGAGAAATGTGTTCTCTATCTACATCCAATCAAAGTGCAGCAATAGTTCGATTGGCACACACTACGAATTGTAGGTATGCAAGTTCAGTTAGCAAAACTACCCTGTCCTGGGAGACTGTCTTGGTTATATTCTTGTAGCACGTTGAGAGGAAGGAGGAACACTCATGCAATCCACTCACCAGCCTAGGTTGCCCATCACTGTTGTAAATGATTACTTAATTCCTCATCCCTGTCCAATCTGTATTAACACAGTTAGGTTGTCGCCTATTTGCCACCATGCTGTGGGTAAGGTAGCTAATGTTAGCAAAGCATTTTACAGTCTGTGCATACGCACTGGTAAATAAGAAACAAGTACAGGTTTTTTTAAACACCTATGAGCACAAGCCTTAACAAGAATTAAGCAAAACACTCAGCAAAAATAAGCTTGTTTTTTGACGCTCGAAAACTTTTCCATCAACAAAAGTTGATCCAATAAAAGCTTTCTTCTTGTCCTATGCATTTTTGTCTAGTATGTTATTTAAGGAAACACAGATGCATTAATATAAATTTTCCCCCAAATGCAAGACATTTTTGTTTCCTTAATGGATTATTTCACAGGACAACTACCGGATATTTTAAATGTATTAGTTTAAATTCAATTAAAATTCAATTAAAACAAATGAAGAGTTGTTTGATTCCATTTTCTAAACTAATCGGCGTCTAGACTGGAAAGCTTTTCCACAAAAGCTACCACAGGAGAAGCTGTTCTGGATTTGATTTTAACAAATAGGGAGGAACTAGTTGAGAAATTGAAAGTGGAACACAGTATGGGGGACAGTGATCATGAAATAATAGAGTTCATGATCTTAAGGAAAGGTAGAAGGGAGACCAGCACAATTGAGGTAATGGATTTCAGGAAGGCAGATTTTGATAAGCTCAGAGAACTTGTAGGTAAGGTCCCATGGGAAGCAAGACTGAAGGGAAAAACAACTGAGGAGAGTTGGAAGTATTTCAAAGGGACGTTGTTAAGGGTCCAAAAGCAAACAATTCCGCTGTGTAGGAAAGATAGAAAATACGGCAAAAGACCAGCTTGGTTTAACAAGGAGATCTTGCATGATCTCAAAATAAAAAAGGAGTCCTATAAAAAATGGAAACTAGGACAAATAACAAAGGATGAATATAGGCAAGCAACACGGGAATACAGGGGCAAGATTAGAAAGGCAAAGGCACAAAATGAGATCAAACTAGCTACAGGCATGAAGGGAAACAAGAAGACCGTTTATAAATACATTAGAAGCAAGAGGAAGACCAAGGACAGGGTAGGCCCACTGCTCAGTGAGGAGGGAGAAGCAGTAACAGGAAACTTGGAAATGGCGGAGATGCTCAATGACTTCTTTGTTTCGGTCTTCACCGAGAAGTCTGGAGGTGTGCCTAACGTAGTGAATACAAGCAGAGAGAGGGTAAGTTTAGAAGATAGGATACACAAAGAACAAGTTAAAAATCACTTAGGAAAGTTAGATGTCAGCAAGTCACCAGGTCCTGATGAAATGCATCCCAGGATACTCAAGGAGCTGATAGAGGAGGTATCTGAACCTTTAGCTATGATCTTTGAAAAATCATGGCAGACAGGGGAAGATTCCAGAAGACTGGAAAAGGGCGAATATTGTGCCCATCTATAAAAAGGGGAATAAGAACAACACAAGAAACTACAGACCGGTCAGTTTAACGTCTGTCCCAGGGAAGATAATGGAGCAGCTAATTAAGGAAATCATACGCAAACACTTGGAAGGTAATAAAGTGATAGGGAGTAGTCAGCATGGGTTTGTGAAGAACAAGTCATGCCAAACTAATCTGATAGCTTTCTTTGATAGGATAATGAGCCTTGTGGATAAGGGAGAAGCGGTGGATGTCATATACCTAGACTTTAGTAAGGCATTTGATACGGTCTCGCATGATATTCTTATTGATAAACTAGACAAATATAACTTAGATAGGGCCACGATAAGGTGGGTGCATAATTGGCTGGATAACCGTAGTCAGAGAGTTGTTGTTAACGGTGCTAAATCCTGCTGGAAAGGGATAACAAGTGGAGTCCCGCAAGGGTCTGTTTTGGGACCCGTACTGTTCAATATCTTTATCAATGATGTAGATATTGGGATAGAGAGTACGCTTATTAAGTTTGCAGATGATACCAAACTGGGTGGGGTTGCAACTTCTTTGGAGGATAGGGACATAATTCAAAATGACCTTAGCAAGTTAGAGAAATGGTCAGAGGTAAACAGGATGAAGTTTAATAAAAAGAAATGCAAAGTGCTCCACTTAGGAAGGAACAATCAGTTCCATACATACAAGATGGGAAGCGACTGTCTAGGAAGGAGCATGGCGGAAAGGGATCTAGGGGTCATAGTGGACCACAAGTTGAATATGAGTCAACAGTGTGATGCTGGTGCAAAAAAAGCAAATATGATTCTAGCTTGTATCAACAGGTGTGTTGTAAGCAAAACTCGTGAAGTCATTCTGCCGCTCTACTCTGCACTAGTTAGGCCTCAGCTGGAGTAATGTGTCCAGTTCTGGGCGCCACATTTCAAGAAAGATGTGGAGAAATTGGAAAGGGTACAGAGAAGAGTGACAAGAATGATTAAAGGTCTAGAGAACATGACCTATGAAGCCAGGCTTCATGAACTGGGCTTGTTTAGTTTGGAAAAAAGAAGATTAAGGGGGGACATGATAGCGGTTTTCAAATATCTAAAAGGGTGTCACAAGGAGGAAGGAGAAAATTTGTTCCTCTTGGTTTCTGAGGACAGGACAAGGAGTAATGGGCTTAAAGTGCAGCAGAGGAGGTTTAGATTGGACATTAGGAAAAAATTCCTAACTGTCAGGGTGGTCAAATATTGGAATAAATTGCCAAGGGAGGTGGTGGAATCTCCCTCTCTGGAGATATTTAAGAACAGGTTAGATAGACATCTGTCAGGGATGGTGTAGACGGAGCTTGGTCCTGCCTTGAGGGTGGGGGGCTGGACTCGATGACCTCTTGAGGTCCCTTCCAGTCCTATGAGTCTATGAAAAGTGGCTGCTTTTGCGGAAAAACTTGCCAGCTGTCTATACCGGCCTCTTGAATTTGAGCAAGAACACTGATGATCTAATGTAAGATTGTCAGTGTTCTTGCGCAAATATTATGATGCTCCCACTCAGGGATAAGCCCTCTTGCGCAAATGTATTTGCACAAGACGGCCAGTGTAGACAGGGGAGGACTGTTTTGCACAAAAAAGCCCCGATGGCGAAAATGGCGATCGGGGCTTTCTTGCGCAAAACCGTGTCTAGATTGGCACGGATGCTTTTCCACAAAAAGTGCTTTTGCACAAAAGCATCCGTGCCAATTTAGACACTCTTTTCCGCAAATGCTTTTAACGGAAAAACTTTTCCGTTAAAAGCATTTGCTGAAAATCATGCCAGTCTAGACGTAGCCATCAAGTTTAGCCTATCATTTGGCAACTGAAGTTTACTAGCCTGGTTTATTGTCTTCCCAATCAACAAGTTACAGACAAAAATTTACTAAACTCAAATGATTAGTCTCCTGGGGACTTCAATTTCAAAATATTAAGTGGGAAGTAGGGATGAAAGCAGCTAGTCGACTATCCGATAAACAGAAGTTTATCAGATAGTCAAGTAGTCCCTCAAATAGTCACTTCCCCCCCTTACTGCTTCTATCAGAAGCAGCAAGGGGGGAGCAGGAGCCAGTGCTGGGGAGAGCCATCTTAAAAGCTGGTTCCCCCAGCACCATATCTGTGGGGGGCAGGGGAGGCAGGGGGGTAGCAGTGACCAGGCACAAGCCAGGAATCAGCTGCTTCCTGGCTTGTGCCCCATCCCAGATTCTGCACCTCTTGGTTCTTAATATATTTAAAAGGCTAAAGCGCAGTGGGGGGACCCAACAGGCTCTTAATACATTTAAAAGGCAGAGCCACTGCGTGGTTAGCTCCTGGACAGGGAGATAACCCCACTGCAGTTCCCCCGCTTATCAACTAATCGACTAGTCAATGGAAAATCCATTGACTAGCTGATTAGTTGATTAAACTAAATTTAACATGTCTAGTGGGAAGGTGTGATGTGAAAGGTTTCACATAGCTGTAACTCCCATCAAAAATTCATATCCAAATTTTGAACAAACAGAAAGTCAGCCTTCATATGCATGTATCCACATATAATGGGATGCACGCCCCTAAATTGGAGATACCCATTTTCAACATTGAAAAATATACATTTGTAACCACAAACCATTTAGCTGAGGATTCATCCAAACTATGGCTTATAGAGCAAATGACAGGCAGACCTGGTAACTAAGGCTATAGCTAAGGCTGCCTGATATGTTCTAGTATAAAACTCTGTTTTCGGTTGCTTCAGTTGCTTTCCCTCCCCCCGAATTTTAACAACTTTGGGCGGAAATTTTTTACACATAGAATGCCTGCCACTGCTGATTGTTATTGGATTGGATTTTTCAGTTTCAGCAGAAACAGTTCTGCCATTTCTGTGAACAAGACAGGGAAAGACATATTGTTTCACCTATATTAAAGAAACATGTATCTGTTTCATTGAGAAGCTTACTCTGGCACTTCAATACTTTACAGCAGGGAATTGAAATTTAGCAGGAAGTTCTTTCCAGTGTCAGGGATGTGCGGTTTTTCGTCCCTGTGAAATTCACACAAATTTAGTGAAGTTATTAACCTATGAGAATCACCATGTTTAGATGCTCAACAGAGGTTCGTTAGCATTTGACAATAACATCCTCTCCTGTTTCCATCTGTACCGAGCACGGTCCAGGGACAGATGAGGACTGTTCCAGCAACTGCTCCCCTTACCAGGACAGGCTGCCATGGTGCTGGGAATCAGAGTGCCCGATTCTCCCGAGCTCTCTATGCCCAGACATCACGACGGAGACATTGAAAAAAAGCTGGAATGTAGTGCACCCTATGAGGGACAGAACTATAACAAGAGGGATGACAGCAAGAGAGCAACAGGAAGTGGGGAAAGAGTAAGGGCGACAGGCTGAAGGGGAACATTCTAGAAGCTAGGGGCAGAGGGCATGGAAGCAATCCACGAGGACATACACTGCACCGAGACTGGCAGCCCACTCATTCTTTCCGTCACTGAAATAAACAATTGAGTTGACTTGCGGAACCCTTGCGTCCTGTCTATATAAAAAGCCAACGCCCTCCTAACGTCCAGGCAGTGCAGAGCCTGTTCCCTGGGGGGTGCGTGTAGCTTGGGGTAAAAAACCGGTAGGTAAATATCCTGGGAGATATGGAAATGCGAGACAACCTTGGGCAGGAACCCCGGGCGTGGACGCAGCCTCACCTTATCTTTAAAGAACACCGTGCAGGGCGGTTCTGAAGTCAGCGCCCTAAGCTCTGACACCCTCCTGGCCGAGGTAATGGCCACGAGGAAAGCTACCTTGTAGGACAAGTGCTTCAAAGAGCACGACGCCAGAGGCTCGAACGGGGGCTTCATAAGGGCAGTCAGGACCAGGTTAAGGTCCCAAGCCGGGACCGGTGGTCTCTCATATGGCATCATCCTGTCAATTCCCTTCAGAAACCTTTTAACCGTGGGATTGGCAAAGATGGACCAAGGTGAGAGGCCTCCAGGCAGATGCCGTGGGCTACACACAGTTCCCACAGACCTAGGGCTTCCTGGCACAGGGGAGAGGAACGCGCCCCACCCTGCTTGTTGATATAGAACATGGCCGTAGTGTTGTCTGTCAGCACCGCCACCACTGTTCTGTAAGTGGGGAAGGAACACCCTGCAGGCCAGCCTGACTGCCCGTAGCTCCTTGATATTTATATGGAGGGGAACCTCCTCTGGCGACCACGTACCTTGTGTCCTGAGGTTACCCAGGTGAGTGCCCCATCCCATGTCCAAAGCATCCGTGACCAGCTGTGCTGATGGGGATGCTCTGGTGAATGGGACTCCCGCACACACCGTGCCCTCATCCTTCCACCAGTCTAACGAGCAAAGAATGTCCTGAGGTATAGTCACTACCGCATCTAGCGGCGACCTCAGAGGGTTGTGCGCTACTTTGAGCCACCCCTGCAATGGGCTCATGTGCAGCCTGGCATGTTGGACCACGTAAGTGCCCGCCGCCATGTGGCCTAGGAGCCTCATACAGGTCCTTGCTGTCGTAGTTGGGAACTCCTGCAGCTCCGCTACCGATGAGCGGATAGCCAGGAATCTGTCCCTTGGTAGGGACGCCGTCCCCGAGGGTGAGTGTAGATGGGCCCCCACAAAGTCTATCACCTGCGTGGGGTCTAATGACCATTTGGCATCGTTTATGAGGAGGCCGAGGTTTCCGAACAATGCCCTTGCCTGTGTGACGTGACCTATCACCTGTTCTCGAGACGTGCCCCTTATCAGCCAATCGTCCAGATATGGAAACTCTTGGACCCTGTTACGCCGCAGAAACACGGCTACCACCATCATACATTTGGTAAAAACCCTCGGGGCCGTACACAGCCCAAATGGGAGGACCGTAAACTGGAAATGGTCCTGACCCACCACAAACCGTAGGAACTTTCTGTGACTTGGAAAAATCAAAATGTGGAAGTACGCATCCTTGAGATCGAGAGCAGCATACCAGTCCCCCTTTTGGAGCGAAGGGATGACGCAAGCCAGCGTCACCATCCTGAACTTTGCTTTCCTTATGAAGGCGTTCAGGTTTCGGAGGTCTGATATGGGATGCATGCCCACTTTCGCCTTGGGTACTAGGAAGTAGCGGGAGTAGAAACCCTTTCCCTTCACGTCTGGGGGGACTCTTTCTATAGCCCCTAGCGCCAACAGGTTGGACACCTCCTGCCGAAGGACTGTCTCGTGAGAAGGGTCCATGAAGAGGGAAGGGGAGGGGGGGTGGGAGGCAGGGTAGGAAAGAAAGGGGATAGTATACCCCTGCTTTACCAGATCTAGGATCCAATGGTCCGACGTGATCTTTATCCACTCCTGGTAAAAGAGGGAAAGACGGTCCCCAAAGAGTAGGTAGGTAGGTGCGACTGGTACTCTGCTCTCTGGCGTACCTTCAAAATGAGGGCTCAGTTTGGTGACCGGGTGACGGCCCTGTGCCCCTCTCGGAGTCCGACCGAGGGCCCCTACGCCTGCCTCTGAAGAGGTCAGGGCGGCTATTGTTGCGGCCTCTCCTGTGGCCCGTCATTGTTTTGCCGTCTGGGATAGGGTCTAGCCTGGAAGGGGCGCCTCTGAGGGGCCGGGGTGTGTATCCCTAGCGACTTTAGCATTGCCCTTAAGTCCTTCAATCTATGAAGCTTGGAATCAGTCTGCTCTGAGAACAGGCCCGACCCCTCAAAAGGTAGGTCTGAATAGTGGTCTGCACCTCGGGCGAGATGCCAGACACCTGCAGCCAGGCACTATGCCTCATGACCACCCCCGTGGCCATAGTGCGTGCAGCTGAATCGGCCGTGTCCAAGGCCGCCTCGAGGGACGTACGCGCCACTGCCTTTCCCTCCTCTGTCATAGCCCCGAACTCCTGGCGGGATTTAGGGGGAAGCTGGCTGGCAAATTTTTGCATTGATGCCCATGTGTTAAAGGCATGATGCCCCAGCATTAGTTGCTGGTTAGCTATACGTAACTGAAGGCCCACCATGGCATAGGCCTCCCGGCCAAGCAGGTCCAATTTCTTGGGCTCTTTTGCCTTCGGGGTAGGACCTGGGGGTCCTTGACGCTCCTTCTGCCCTGCGGCCTGCACCACTATGGATCCCAGTGCCAGGTGGTTAAAAAGATGATCATGCCCTGCTTGGGGTACGTAGTACCGTCTCTCAACCCCCTTTTGGGTCGGCGCAATGGAGGCCGGCGTCTGCCACAAGGTTTTCGACAATCTGTCCACTGTTTTATTCAGTGGAAGCGCCACTTGAACAGGGCCCGCTGCCGCTAGAATGTCCACCATAGCATCTTAGTCCTCGTGGACTTCCTCATGCTGGACTGTTAGGTTGACTGCCAACCTCTTCGGAGCAGCTCCTGGTGCGCCCTGGTGTCAGGGCCGCCAGGGCCTCATCTGGCGAGGACGACGAGAATTCTCTTGGGGGAACTACCTCCTCCTCACCGAGCTGCGCCCCTGGTTCCCCTTCAGCCAAGATGTCCATATAGACCGAGCCCAGCTGGGTCATAGCCTCCTGCCCTTGACCGACTACCGGAGGTCTCGGCATCGTCACCATGGACGAGCTGTCTCCAGACGGAGAGGCTGTTAATGTGGTGGCAGATGGGGTGCTGCTCCTTCGGGATGACCCTGCCACCGACACCGCAGGGGGAGGCCCCTGGGCCTGGTGGTAAGCCCAGGGCGTCCAGAATGGCCATTGGGGTTGCCCCTGCCACTGCTGCTGTTCTACCGATTCCTGGTGAGATGATCTAACCGATGAACGAGACCTATGGCGAGATCGAGACCTGTACGATGATCTGGCTGATGTCACCGATTCAGCCTCAGACTCCGATGAATACTCCAATGCCGACCGGGGTGGGGGCCGATGAAGCCTGCACCCTTCGCTGGGCCGCCACAACCGATGGCTTGCCCCTGTGCTCCGCACGCGGTGCCGGTAGGAGCATAAGTGGAGGCCCTTGCTGCGGCGGTGCCGTGCTCAGCTGCATCTGGTAGGCCGGTAAATAACCCACCGGTGCCGCCACGTGCTGCGGCACCGCGATCTGTTGCTGGGTTGGCGCTCCCAGGGTGTGAGCTGGGATCGGTGCCTGGAAAGGCAGCAGCTTCGGTGCCGTGCGGGGCACCAGCTGTGGTGCCGCGGTCGGCGCATAATACGATGCGGGGCCCTGCACCGCCCACGGGCCCATTTGCAGTACCGGTCCCTGCGCCGGTGCCGGGTACCCAGGTGCCGGGGCCGTCGGTGCCGCAAGCGTACTCGCTCCCGGTGCCGCTGTCGGTGCTGCCAGGTAGGGTCCCGGAGTCGAGGCCGGTGTTCGTCCCGGCTCCAGTGCCGGTGCCCTTGCCGGCACCGGGAAATGCTGTTGTTGGGCCGAGGCCTGCCCTTCGCCCAGAGGGTCCCACGGCCCGGTTGTCATAGCCTGCTGGGGGGCGCTTGAGGCCGACGCCGGCGTGGTCCGCTCCTGCGGCACCTGGCCCTCCCCTTCCTCCGTGGCCATCTGGATGAGGTCCCGGGCCACCTCGAAGGTTTCTAGGGTGGAGGGACGATGGACCTCTCCTATCCCCACGGGCTGCCCCGGGCTCTTGCCCTTGTCTGGGCTGCACCTCTTCTTCGAGGCCTTAGAAGATAGGTGCCCCTCCTTAGGGCGCACCTTCTGGGCACTCCTCTCTGCAGAGCGTCCCCTCGAGCTCTTGGAGGCCCTCGGCACCGGGGACTGCGATCTATGTCTCGGTGCCTTGTCGGTCTCAGGTCGGTGCTTGGCTGACACGGGTGCCGCCGACGGTGCGCGCGGACAGAGAGAGGATGCTCCTGAGGCTGCAGTGCCGATTACATTAACAGGAGTTTCAGCCGGGAGTCCCTCTCCTTCTTGGTCCGGGGCTTAAAGCTCTTGCAGATAGAGCAGCTTTCGGCTCGATGAGCCTCTCCCAGACACTTTAGATAGTCGGAGTGGGGAGCTCCACAGGGCATAGGCTTAGAGCAGGAAGCACAGGGTTTAAAGCCCTGGGGCCCTGGCATGCCCTCCCCTCATGGGGAGAGTCCTGCTGTACTCCCCATCTAACTAATTACACTATTTACAGCACTTAACAACTACTTAACTAGATAAAACTTGAATTAGAACTATAATACAATGGATAAAGAAATACAGCTGCTAAGAGATAGGCTAATAGCCTGAAGCACGCTCCAGCTACCATCACGGGGTGGTAAAAAGGAACTGAGGGGGTGGAGGGGCCAGCAGGGGTATATATGCACCGGTATACCGGTGCCACTCCAGGGGGCTCCCTGCTGGCCCTATGGATACTGCTAAGGGAAAAAAGCTCCGGAATCCGTGCACACGGCGCGCGCACACCCAATCAGAATGGACATGAGCAAGCACTCGAAGAAGAACCAGTAGCTATCTGTAACCAGAATCTGAAATTCAACCCAGGATTCCTGAGTCTCAGCATTCTTTGCCAACTAGGGGGGTATATCTACACTTGCAGCCTAATTCGAACTAGGGCTGCAAATGTAGGCATTCAGAATTGCAAATCAAGCCCAGGATTTAAATATCCCGGGCTTGATTTGCATCTTCCTGGGCGGGTGCCATTTTTTAAAATTTACAAGCCCGAAGTAACTGCCCTCGTCTACATGAGGCAGTGAAACGGGTGTTCGAAATAAAGCCCTAGTTCGAACTACCTGTTATTTCTCCTGCAATGAGGTTTAACAGGTAGTTCGAACTAAGGCTTTATTTCGAACGTCCGTTTCATTGCCGCGTGTAGACGAGGACAGTTACTTCAGGCTTGTAAATTTCAAAGATGGTGCCCGGCTGGGAAGATGCAAATCAATCATGGGATATTTAAATCCCGGGCTTGATTTGCAATTCTGAATGCCTACATTTGCAGCTGTAGTTCGAATTAGGCTGCAAGTGTAGCCATACCATAGTAAACATCTAAAGCTCATGTCTTATTCCCTTCTCATGACTGGTTTATAGAGATAACAGCTTTTAACTGTTGCCAGTTACTCTGTTAGCTTAAGCAGCAGTGGTCTGTGGCGTAGAAGAACTACAGGGTTTAAACCAGCTACTGACCGACCTGTGGGTCTGTGATAGAATTTCGGGGGGCGAGTCCTTTTGGTTTGCTGTTCTTAAAAATACAGGAGAAACCACACAAAGAACTCCACTGAGAGAACATTAAGGTTGCAAAAGTCAGTCACTCAAGCCCAAAGAAATGCCACTTTACGGCCACACCTACGGCCCCTTGGTGTGTATGATACAGATACCAATTATATAATCACATACTATTTTTCCACAGGTATTTCCTTGATACTCAGGGCCAGATGAGGCCCTGATGTTAGGTTAATGGCAGCTTTAAGTTCTGTTTAAGTTGACTCAGCATTTACGTACTGTAAGTAATAAGGGCTCATTTCAGACTCATGAGCCTAGCAGTGCTGGATGGAGACAACACCAAGTGCCCAGCCAGTAGTGGCCAGATATAAGGTTCTCTACTGAGCAGGAATCCACGTGGTAGAAGGCAGTTGCTCCCCTATCCTACTTCGGGGCTGTTCCTGGGTCATACGTATTTATGGGCAGCCTTATGTCCCACAGCTCAGAGTAGAGAAGGCTAAGTCACTCCTCCCCTGCCTCTGGCTATACCTCAGCTTGTCTCTAGTGCAGGCAGAGTGCAGAAAGAAAATCTAAAGCTACTTACTTCAGTCCTCTACCACCCCTTCCCCAGAGAACCATTTCAGCCCTTTAACAGCAGGGAAATGGCACAAAGGAGCCACAAAAGGAGAAAGAATCTGTTTTCAAAGGATTTGTTGATCTATTCATTTAAGCATTTCTAGATACCTCTAGAAGCAGTGGTGGAAGTGTGGGGAAGAGCATCCCTTGCTGCATATGAACCAGTCACAGCCCGTACCCTCCTTCTTCCCAGCAGAGCGATATTGATTCAAAGACATGAGGCAATAACCAGCTCTCTTCCTGCCTAAGCTGGTTGTAGTAGTCCCTGTCTGAGAGGAGCTCAATTATGCCCGGTCACTGCACAGACACAGAGTACCAGAAGGAAACAAATCTCCCACTACATTCTCCAGCCCATGAAGTTTGGGCCTAACCTTTTCCATGATGGAATACCACAGATTATAGGACCGATTCTTCAAGAATCCTTCCGCAAACGTACATTCCACAGTGTTGTAGTTCTAACCCGATTTCAACACGGGGAAATGAGCTGCAATACTTACACTGTAATGGCAACATGTACCTCTCTACAAACAGCTCCTTCACTTGTCATAGCTCCACTGTCAGAATTTATAATTTATTGGTTACTAAATTACCCCGGCTGCAGGTATTAGGTAACACTCGCCCAATCTCTCATTTCATGGCAATAATCAATCACAGTGGCTGTGTCTAGACAGGCAAGTTTTTCTGCAAAAGCTGCTTTTGCGGAAAAACTTGCCAGCTGTCTACACTGGCCGCTTGAATTTCCGCAAGAACACTGACGAGCTCATGTAAGAAATCAGTGCTTCTTGCGGAAATACTATGCTGCTCCTGTTCAGGCAAAAGTCCTTTTGCGCAAAAGGGCCAGTGTAGACAGCTCAGATTTGTTTTGCGCAAAAA
The DNA here is from genome assembly GCF_052426305.1 of Pelodiscus sinensis. Lineage (NCBI taxonomy): Eukaryota > Metazoa > Chordata > Testudines > Trionychidae > Pelodiscus > Pelodiscus sinensis. The sequence continues at coordinate 733,982 of NC_143065.1, forward strand.
AGCCCCGATCGTAAAAATGGCGATCGGGGCTTTTTTGCGCAAAAGCACGTCTAGATTAGCATGGACGCTTTTCCGCAAAAAGTGCTTTTCCATTAAAAGCATTTGTGGAAAATTATGCCAGTCTAGACATAGCCAGCAAGAGCAGTTCAAGTTATCTTTGAGACCCTGTCAAAAACATTTGCCCCTTCCTATTCATGAACTCATCGATGTAATTACGTCACATTGCTATTACTGGGACGTCAAGGCTGGAATTAGCAATGGATTTCCCCTTCACCACAGCTTGTCAGTGCCTGAATCCCAGCTAAAGCACAATCATGGCTTTATTAGGAACTTTATTCTTTAGTCTCTCTCTCTCTGTACTATGGTTAAATTGTCAAGAAAATATGCTGAAGGAGGTCAAGGTACTTACTGTATTTTTATTCAAAGTGAATCCTCAGTTAGGACCCCAAAGGAAATAAATGTGATCTGATCCCAAAATTATCTTTTTCTCATTTAATTGTGTATCCCTCCCACTTCTTTCAGTCAATGATTTGCAAATAAAAAGCTGCTTCTTTCACTTAGTTCTGCTAATGCTTATAGTTCTTTATTAAATGCTACACAGGATTCAAGTCCCCATTTTTTCCCTCTCTCCACACTACCCACAAATCTTTGTTATATATATTATAAGGTATAAGATTGTTATACTTTACTGCTAAAATACAAATTTGTGTCAGTCCCATTTGTAATAAATTCAGTGGAAATTCTGCCACTGTCTTCAGTGGGAAGGGGGGCTTTCTGCATTTGGCTTTACTGAAAGCATAAGAAGTACTTTATGAATTAATAGCTGTTATTTTTTCAACCATGGCGCTCAGCAACAGAAAATGGGAATGAATGTACATTGCCCAGGCAAAACTCCCAATGCCTTTTTGGTTTGTGATTTATTGGCCTGGACTTATGTGACTTGCGTTAGCTTTGTCTGATATTTAGGTTGCTGTAGTGTTTATGACTGTCTAGTGAAAATTCAAATGTCTGTCACAAAATGAATGATTCAAATTCTCTGGAGTACAGCCAGACACCCTGGACAACTGTCCTACTGAACAACAATATATAGTCCTTGCTTTGTCTTCAGAATGCCACAACTCAAAAGCTTTGGAGCTATCCACCTTCAGTGAAAGGTAAAGCCAAGATTCTGAGTACTTGTATTCTTTAAAGGTCCCCTGGAACGTTTTGTATGAGAGGAGGTTTTAACCTCGGCACCCTGACCAAATTCCAACTTGCCTAAAAATACTCCATCTAGTTTTAGTAGGAAAAATGTTTCACTTCTCCTGAAAAATACTGTGCAGTTACAACAGTCCAGAATCCTGCTCCACGGATACCACAATATGACAGTATTTTAAAAAAAGCAAAAGATAGGGCCTGGAGTGGGGATATGGGATTTTCCAACTGAATCCTCCTCATGTCAGACATTTGAAACCTGCATAGAATTGTGGTGAGATTTTTTGCTGAGTCATCTTTCTTTAATTCCAAATTGGAATATTTCTCAGAGTCAGAGGAAAAAAGGAACTGGGATAAAGGGGGGCCTTGCAGCTTAGCTTAGGAAACTTAAGCTTTGGCTTATGTGACAGATTCCATGCCAAATGAAATACATGGGAACCTTTCCACTCACTCTGATGAGTGTTCGATCAGCCCTGTATTTTGTTGGGTTTTTTTAAGTTAATAGTGAAAGAAAACCCAGGAAGGAGATGTATTTGAATCATATCCAGAGTGGTTATACTTAGTTGAGAGCAATTCAGATAAGAGTCTGCTCCAGCAAAAACTGGCCATCAGCAGTGGGTGTATATTCCATAAAGAGAATAGAAAAGGCTAAAATTCTGCCTGTTGATCCTAACATCAACAGAAACTATGTAGAAAGTTACGAAGTTTTTCCTAGTGCCCAACAAAAACCATGATGCAGTTTAAGTCCATTGCTTCTTGTCCTATTATCGGAGGTTGAGAAGAATAATTTTTCTCCCTCCCCTTTTAGATACTTGAAAACTGCTATCATATCCCTTTTTCAGTCTTCTCTTTTCTAGACAAAACCAACCAAATACCTTCAGTCTTCCATCATAGGTCATGTTTTCTTCTCTGGACTTACTCCAGTTTCTCCACATCTTTCCTGAAATGTGGTACCCAGAACTGGATACCGTTCTTGAGTTGAGGGCTAATCAGCATAGAGTAGAGTGGAAGTATTATTTCTCATGTCTTGCTCACAACATTCCTATGAATGCAACCCAGAATGACGTTTGTTTTTTTTGTCACACAGTTGACTCATATTTAGCTTGTGGATCGGTCCACAATGACCCCCCAGATCCCTAAGAACATAAGAATGGCCATACTGGGTCAGACCAATGGTCCATCTAGCCCAGTATCCTGTCTGTTGACAGTGGACAATACCAGAAGCCCCAGAGGGAGGAATCACAACAGGTAATCCTCACATGATCCCTCCTGTCACCCACCTCCAGAGAAACAGAGGCTAGGGACCCTTCCTACCCATCCTGGATAATAGACATTGATGAACCTAACCTCCATGAATCCATCTAGCTCTTTTTTGAACCATGGTAAAGTTCTAGCCTTCACCACATCCTCTGGCAAGGAGTTCCACAGATTGACTGTGCATTGAGTGAAGAAAAACTTCCTTTTGTTTGTTTTAAATCTGCTGCCTATTAATTTCATTTGGTGACCCCTAGTTCTTATATTGTGGGAATAAGTAAATAACTTTTCTTTATTCACTTTTCCATACCAGTCATGATTTTATAGACCTCTATCATTTCCCCACCCCTTGTCTCCTCTTTTCTAAGCTGAAAAGTCCAAGTTGTTTTAATCTCTCTTCATATGGGACCAGTTCCAAACCCCTAATCATTTTTGTTGCCCTTTTCTGAACCTTTTCCAATGCCAATATATCTTTTTTAAGATGAGGCAACCACATTTGTAGGTAGTATTCAAGATGTGGGTGCACCATGGTTTTAGACTGAGGCAATAAGATATTTTCTGTCTTATTCTCTATCACTTTTTAAATTACTCCTAACATTCTATTTGCTTTTTTGGTTGCTGCTGCACACTGAGTGGATGTTTTCAGAGAACTATCCACAGTGACTCCAAGATCTCTCTCTTGAGCAGTTATAGCCAAATTAGTCCCGATCAGATTGCACATATAGTTGGGATTTTTTTCCAATGTGCATTACTTTACATTGATCAACATTAAATTTCATTAGTCATTGTTGCCCAATAACTTAGTTTGGTGAGATCTTTTTGAAGCTCTTCACAGTCTGCATCAGTCTTAACTATCTTGAGCAGTTTGGTATCATATGCATATTTTGCCACTTCACTGTTTACCCCTTTTTCTCGATCATTTATGAATAAATTGAATAGGATGGGTCCCAAGACAGACCCTTGGGGAACCACACTACAATACATTTCCGATAATCCGGCACCTTTAGGATCCAGGGGGTGCCGGATTATCAGATATGCCGGACTATCAGAAGGGGGGCTATGAGGGGTCTGGAGTGGGGTGGGAGGGGATGCCACCCCAGACCCCTCATAGCCCCCCCTTACGATAGTCCAGCTCTGCCCCAGGCGTCCCTGATTCAGCCGCTGCTGGTCAGTTTCAGCAGCAGCTGAATCGGGGATGCCTGCAATAGAGCAGCTGGGGTGCTGCCAGGTTGGTCCCGCAGCACCAGGGGGCGGCGCTACGGCACCAACCCAGCAGCACTCCAGCTGCTCTTGGGGATGCTTGGGACAGAGCAGCTGGGGTACTGCCCTGTTGGTCCCATAGCGCTGTCCCTCGGGGCTGCAGGACCAACCCAGCAGCACCCCAGCTGCTCTGCCCCAGGCGTCCGGATTCAGCCTGCTGGTGAAACTGACGCTGCTGGTCAGTTTCAGCAGCGGCTCAATCCCGATGCCTGGGGCAAAGCAGCTGGGGTGCTGCGGGGTTGGTCCTGCAGCGCCGCCCCTCGGCGCTGCGGGACCAACCCGGCAGCACCCCAGCTGCTCTGCCCCAGGGGTCCCCAAGTCAGCCGCTGCTGAAACAGGGGCAGCGCTATGAGACCAACCCGGCAGCACCCCAGCTGCTCTGCTCCTGGCTTTCCCGATTCAGCTGCTGGTCAGTTTCAGCAGCAGCTGAATGGGGGAAGCCTGTCCGGCTGCCCCAGCACTTCCGGGTTCCTGATGGCGCAGGACCATCAGGAGTCCCGGAGCATTGGATGCCGGACTAATGGAGTTTTACTGTAGTTACTTCTCTCCACTCGGAAAACTGACCATTTATTTCTACCCTTTGTTTCCTGTCTTTTAACCAGTTATCAATCCACAAAAGGACCTTTCTGCTTGTCCCACAACAACTTACTTTACTTTTTTAAGATCAGGCAACCACATCTGTACATAGTATTCAAAATGTGGGTGCACATCCCTTTGGAGAGGGACCTTGTCGAAGGCTTTCTGGAAATCTAAGTATACTATATCCACTGGATCCCCCTTGTCTACATGTTTGCTGACCCCCTCAAAGAACTCTAGCAGATTAGTAAGGCATGATTTCCCTTTACAGAAACCATGTTCACTTGCCCCCAACACATTATATTTATCCAAGTGTCTGACAATTTTATTCTTTACTATAGTTTCAACTAATGCACAGTACAGATGTTAGACTTACCAGTCTGTAATTGCCAGGATCAACTCTAGAGCCCTTTCTAAATATTGGCATCACATCAGCTATCTTCCAATCATTAGGTACGGAAGCTGATCTAAAGGATAGGTTACAAACCACATTTAATAGTTCCACAATTTCCCATGACTCGTGGGTGAATGCTATCTGGTCCCGGTGACTTGTTACTGTTAAGTTTATCAATTTGTTCCAAAACCTCCTCTAATGACACCTCAGTGTGGGACAATTCCTCAGATTTGTCACCTAAAAAGAATGGCTCAGGTTTGGGAATCTTCCCAATATCCTCAGCTGTGAAGACTCAAGCAAAGAATTCCTTTAGCTTCTCCACTAAGACTTCATCATCTTTGAGGGCTCATTTAGCATCTCGATCGTCCAAGGGCCCCACTGGTTGTTTAGCCAGTTTCCTGCTTCTGATGTACTTAATAAACATTTTACTTTTACTTTTTGAGGTTTTGGCTAGCTGTTCTTCAAACTCCTTTTTGGCTTTTCTTATTGTATTTTTACACTTCATTTGACAAAGTGTATGGTATTTTCTATTTTCCTCACTAGGATTTGACGTCTACTTTTTAAAAGATGTCTTTTTATCTGTCACTGCTTCTTTCACCTGGTTAAGCCACGGTGGCACTTTTTTGGTTCTTTTACTGTATTTTTTAATTTGGGGTATACATTTAAGTTGGGCCTCTATTATCATGTCTTTGAAAAGTTTCCATACAGGTTGTAGAGAGTTTACTTTTGTCACTGTACCTTTTAATTTCTGTTTAACTAACTTTCTCATTTTTGTGTAGTTCCTCGTCCTGAAATTAAATGCCACAGTGTTGGACTGCTGAGGTGTTTTTCCCAACACAGGGATGTTAAATTTTATGATAGTCACTATTTCCAAGTAGTCCAGTTTTATTTAATTACCTCTTGAATGAGATCCTGTGCTCCACTTACGACTAAATCAAGAATAGCTTCTCCCCTTGTTGGTTCCAGAACCAGCTGCTCCAAGAAGCAGTCATTTAAGGTGTCAAGAATTTTATCTCTGCATCCCATCCTGAGATGACGTGTACCCAGTCAATATGGGGATAGTTGAAATTCCCCACTATTATCCAGTTTTTTAATTCGATAGCTTCTCTAATCTCCCTTAGCCTTTCATAGTCACTATCACTGTCCTGATCAGGTGGTTGATAATATATTGTTAAAGCTATATTCTTATTATTGGAGCATGGAACTACTATCCATAGAGATCCCTTTCTGCAGTACTCCTTCCTAGGCAGTCACTTCCCATTTTGTGAAACTGATTGTTCCTCCCTAAGTGGATTACTTTGTATTTCTCCTTATTGAACTTCATTCTATTTACTTCAGACTATTTTTCCAGTTCGTCCAGATAATTTTGAATTGTGACCCTGTCCTCCAAAGCACTTGTGACCTCTCCAAGATTGGTATCATCTGCAAACTTTATAAGCATACTCTCTATGCCATCCTCTAAATCATTGATAAAGATATTGAACAGAACTAGTCCCAAAACTAATCCATGCCAAACTCCACTTGTTATGCTTTTTCAGCATGAATGTAAACCATTGATAACTACTCTCTGAGAACAGTTATCCAACCAGTTATGCACTTAGCTGACAGTAGCCTCATCTACAACACAAAAGCTGTCCTGGATAAATAGCAGAATATAGAGAAGGTTAAAAAAAAATCAACAAAATTTTATAATGTAATAGTTTCTAAGCACCTTTTTTAACAAAATGTCTTACAAGAGCATGGAGCACTCATCTAAGCTAAGCAATATATTTAACTATCCCATTCTAACATATACTGGTAAGCTTGCAAACTCCCCATAAGATAACACCTGAAGTCCTAACTTAGGCACTGTAAGTTTTGATTGTACTAGAAATCTTAAGCTGAATAAAGGAGCCTTCAGGAGCGTCCTTCATCTTAAACTAGTTATAACTTACTTATTTTACAGTATGTAAAAATGCACAGAGAGGTTCAATAAGCCCCAACATTTTAGTGTAGATACAAATTACACTCCAGCTCATAATACAATAAATGTAATTCCTGTATCTTGTGCTCTGACATACACAACTAAGACCTAGGAATACAGATAAGTCTTCCAGCATGATCCATACGTAATAGACTCAGGCTCCTCTAGACAAGCAAAAGAATTCCAGAGGCAAGGGCCTTTCCCTAAAAATGTTATTCTCTCCGAGTATGTCTACACTACAGTGCTATTTCGAATTAACTTATTTCAAATTAGTTAATTCAAAATAAGCTAAATCGAAATAACGCATCTAGATACAAAAACTAATTCGAAATAGCATTTTGCTATTTCGAAATAGCGCGTCCACACTGATTGGACGCTGGATCGCATTTAAGGGCAGCTGAAACTGGTTGCAGCAGGGCATCAGGTCAGTAGTTGCTTTGTGTGGCTGCTGTCTGAGGCTAGCTAAGGCTCGTGCGTAAAGGGACCCCCCTGGACAACCGGTTCTCAGCTTTCCCGTTTGCTTGCCTACCTTGCCGAGGAACAGCAAAGCGTTTTCCTCTCCATCTGATTTGGTCGCTCTCCTTTGGGACACCGCAACACTCAGCACCATGGAGCCAGAGCCACCCCTGGGCACTCTGGTGCTCATGTTAAATGTCTTGCTGCAAGCCTGGCAGCAATTGCTGGAGGCTTCCTGGCACCTTCTGCTACAGGCCAGCCCCCTGGCTCTCCCCCTGCCCCCCTGGAGGAGCGGCGCCCAGACGCCAGCGTGCTCTGCCGCATCTGGCGTCTGGACACCAGCAGTGACTGGTGGGACCACATCGTCCTGGAGTGCTGGGGAGACCAACAGTAGACCCAGAACTTCAGGATGAAGAAGGAGCTCTGCGAGTGGCTCACCTCTGCTCTGTGGCGACAGGACACACGCATGAGGCCCGCCATTCCCCTCCACAAGCGGGTGGCCATCGCCTCTGGAAGCTCTCCACGCTGGATAGCTACCGATCCGCCAGGAACCAGTTCGGCGTGGGGAGATCCACCATCAGAGCGGTGCTCATGCAGATATGGCACTCACTGGCCACTGGGCCAGGATGGGGGGCTGCAAGGAGGACGTGGGCTGCCCCAGGGAAAACGGGGGGGAGGTGGTGTAAGTGCCCTCCCCGGGAGGGCTCGGTCCATTCCGGTCGCACTACAGACCGCCTGCGGTGACCAGGATTATAGCGAGGGTTGCTCCTGGGAGTGGGGCACGGGGCAGTGGCGGGGAAAGAACACTCCAGCCACCTGGGCACCCCAGTGACACTCGGTTTTGTGCATCTCTGTAACTGATTAGTCTCTCGCACCCCACCCAAGTCCGGGAGGAGGCGATACGGTCCCCTCGTATCGAGGGACCCCTGGCCGGCCTTTTGGCATAGCTGCTGAGATCGGTCGCAAGGCGGGCCGCACAGGGAGACCGGGGAGGGGACTCGGGCCCTCCCTCTCTCCGAGTCCCAGCCCAGGGCCCTAAGGCAGGGGAAGCTCTCCCTTGACAATGGAGGGGGTTGAGACCCCTTAACCCTCAATTCACGGGGTCCACGGCTCTGCCCTGGGCCTTCTCTCCCCGGTCCGAATTAATTCACCCCCCCATCGTGGTGAAAGACTCACTGCACGCTGCCTCCTCCGAGCCCCCGCAGGGGTTTTCGGCTCCTCCGGCTTGCCCCCTTCCACCTGTCCCTCCCGGCCCTTTTGAAAGGGCCGCCATTCAGCGTCCCCTGCTGGCTCCGCCCCCGGCCGCGTCATCCGGCTCCCCGGGAGTCCCAGGGTGACGTCACGGGGGACGTCATCCAGGCGCGCCGGTCTGGGCCGCGGCCCCACCACCATGGCCACACCCGCTGCGGTCGGAGCAGCCTCAGGCTCCCCCGTGGCTCCCCCGCCGCTCCTGACAGTGCGGAGCAGCATGGTGAGACTAGCTGCCCCGTCACAGTCTCTCTGCACGTGGTCAAAGCCATCAACAGGGTGCTGCTCTGCAGAGTCGTCCACCTCACCAACCTGGACGCGGTCATCCAGGGGTTTGGTGCCCTCGGCTTCCCCAACTGTGGGAGGGCAATCGACGGGACACACATCCCCATCTGTGCCCCGGACCACCAGGCCTCCCTCTACGTTAACCTCCGGGGTACCTGGTGCTGGCCATTGTCAGCAGACAGCCTACTGGGCTAGATGGACCTTTGGTCTGACCCAGTACGGCTGTTCTTATGTTCTAAGCTCAAGGTCAGGGGTCTCACTAGACCAACTTGATTTTCATGAAAACCTGCTCCTGGGCTTGCATGTGGCCTTTGGTGGCCAGGCTGGCAGCTATCCTGCTCTAGACGGCCGCATTCCTGTGCCTAGTGTGGAGATCGTGGTCATTGGAGGCCTCCCCCCAAACCTTGATGAGGTCCATGATCTCTGCACTAGACCAGGGAGGCGCCTGCCTCTTGCGGCCCCGGGCAGGCTCCTGGGAGCCGCCAGCCTGGTCCTGGGAAGAGGCGGAGGGCTGGGTGGCAGCGGGTGGCTGGCTCATGGTGTGCCAGGTGCATGGTCTGCTGACTGTGTGCTGGCAGGCTGGCAACTGGCACAGGCACTGTGGCCAGAGTCTGCCCCTTTAAGGGCTCCGGGGCTAAGTTTTTCTGGTTTGGCCCAGAGTGGCCACCAGGGGGAACTAGGAAGGGCTGGAGGCCCCCTAATTCTAAATAAGTGTCTACACAGCACTTATTTCGAATGAGCTATTTCGAATTAGGTGTTGTTCCTCCTAGAATGAGGGTTACCTAATTTGAAATAAGGGCTCCGCTATTTCAAATTTATTTTGAAATAGCGGTTTGTATGAGTAGACAGCTATTAAAGTTAATTCGAAATAACGTCTGTTATTTCGAATTAACTCTGTAGTGTAGACATACCCTCCAAAGCCACTGAGAAATTTTTATTGGGGGTCAAACAGAGAAAATGGGTATACAGTGAAGGGCTAAATTAGCAATGAACATTACTTGGAACTGTCAATTCAAACAACGCTAACAAAAATGTTGGTGCGCATATTCCATGGATGAAAGTCTGCTGTCAGTCACATGTATGCAGCCTCATGAATTCCAACAGATTGCATGCGCTCAGCAGGGTCTTTTTGTTTAGTGTGTGCCTAGCACAATGAAGTCCTTATTTATGAATGCAAATCAATTAATCAAGCAGCAATAAGATTGCATGAATAAAACAGGAGTTCTAGTTACCTGTACAAATCAGATCCAACACGCACACATATATCAATTAATCCTTCTGATGAGGTCATGCTAGTCACTTCAATACATCATTCTTCCTGCACAAATAATGGCTTACCCAACTGGAAGCCACAAAGTTCCTCATTCTGGTTTTTCCTAAATACTTAATAAATAATTCTTGGAAAATCAGACTGTAACTGCAGCATGCACCCTTACTAGTGTATATATGTTGAATGAAAAAGTCCTGAATAATTTCCTCATTTCAGTCCTATAGTGAATCTAATATCATGCAGGGGAGTGAGTGAATGAGTGGGGGGAAGGGTTAAAACTGCTATTTTCCCTAGCGTGAAGGAGTAGAAAACGTTTAACCACAAAAGCAGGTAGAAGTGTGGCAATCATTTTTTCTGGCATGGTTAGGGTTTTTTTCCATTTCGAGACACTGCCAAAAGATATAAAAAACCAGCCCAAGAAATATCAATAGCAAGCATGGAACTAATCATTCAATAAATATACCACTAGGTTCTCTATGTAGGACAGAGAAGTTAAAAAGAGAGAGAGAGAGAGAGAGAAAGAGAGAGAGAGAGAGAGAATTTCCACCTTGTGCAAATTTATAATATTGTCCAGAGTATGGAAGTTGGGGAGCTGTATTTGCAAGTCTATCAAATTAATATCCTGGATCAAATTTGCAAGTTCATGCATGTATCACTTTGCACTCACTCATAACTAAATAAATACTTGCAAAGCAAAAGGTGATTGTTCAGTGCACAGCTCTACTTTTGTCAATGAGAACCCCAGACATGCACCAGAGCTGTATTCCCTGAAAAAGTAAGATGATTCCATAGAGCTGTAGACCTCCAATCCTGGAAGCTGCTCCATATGGAAGATACCTGTGCCAGCACAATCAGGATCCACCAGTGGAGAAAGGCTTGCAGGACTGGTGCCTGAATGCATTTCTTGTAAATAACCACTTTGCAGTCAGAAGTTCTGAAAGCGAAAAGGAGACCAACAACAGACGAGTCATTAAAACAGGGCTGGGCAAAATACAGCCTGGGGACCAGATCCGGTCCCCCAAGCCACCAGACCCGGCATGCAGACCACCGTGCCAGGACCCTCAGGCATGCAGCTGCCACGGTTTAAAGCGCAGTCCGTGTGGCTCTCTGTTCTGCAGGCAGGGAGAGGCTTCGTGTGACCTCCCCGCCCCCAGCCCAATCCTCAGCTATTATTGGCTGGAAACAACCAGCCAATAGGAGCTGAGAGATTGGCCTTGGGAATGGGGGCAACACAAGCCTCTTCCCATTCCCAGAGCTGAGAGTCAAATGGAGGGAGCAGCCCACAGTTTCAAGCGGTCTGGGGCTGCAGCAGGCAGGGAGTCCAACCTGCCTTGGGGGTGCTGTAGGGCTGCTGGCCAGGAGATATTAGGTAAGCACCTCCCAGCCAGAGCCTGCCACTGGCACCCAGCCCCACCTACACCCCAACTCCCCCACCCAGGTCACCATCCTAACCCTCTGCACCTCCTTGCTCCAGGTCACAACTCTCTTCCAGACCTTGTACTCCTCCTGCACCCCTCGCTCAGGCCTGAATCTTCTCCTGCACCCATATGCCCTCCCAGATCCTTCATCCCTTTCCCCTCCCCCAGGTCACCGTCCAATCCGCTGCAGTCTGCGCCCCCCTTTTCCCTTCTCCCAGACTTTGCACTCCCTCCTATAGCCCCTCCCCCAGGCTAGAATCCTCTCTTGTACCCACTCCCTCTCTGACCCCACACCCCAATCCTCTGACCCAGCTCACAGCCCCCTCCTTCTCCCAAACTCCCTCTCAGACCTCACACTGTCTCCTTCACCCTATCCCCTCACACTCTTCTGCACCCAACGTACATCCTAGACCCCACATCTCCAAAGAAAAGTGCGGCCCTTGACCACTTTCCAACATCTTGGAGTGGCCCCCCACCAAAATGTATTGCCCACAGCTACATTAAAAGAACTAGGAAACCCCTTCACTCTGTGTAGAAACACCCCCTGTTAAAATACACAATAGGAAAACCACTGCAAGCTATTTATCCAAACCAGGTCAGTGTGCTGGGATGCATATTATTATTTGAATCATAATTGTAGCTATCTGCTTCATTTGTGGCATCATGTAAAACAGATAACTGAATCCACAAGAATCCACATGCTTCTTTGTGCAACAGGGTGGTCATTTACTGAGCATCCCCTCATGGCCAGAGGTCACTTTGCAGGCTCTCTGAGCATTAGCCCCATCCTGTAGGCCTCCCAAGAATCATTCCGTTCAAAACAGGGATGTTAAATATTGGTTGGTTAGCTTCATGAATTCTTATTGGTTAGTCAACTATTCCATAGTCCCCAGGGAGCCTCTTGCCAACTCATGTTGCTGTGTGTCTATCAGAGGCAGCAGTGCGGGGTGCCAGGTGGGAACTGGTCTGTGAGAGAGCCCCTTGCAGACTGGTGGCAGCAGCCTGTGTCCAGGGTGGGCAGTGTCTGAGGTCCCAGACCTAGCGCGAGTCGGAACTGAGCTGCGCTGCCTGTCCGCCAGACTCCCAATACACTTTAAATGCAGAGCTGCAGCAGGGGTAGGTCCCGGACCTAGTACAAGCCGGGACTGAGCTGGATTGCTGGCGAGCCTGCTAAAAAATGTAATGGCAAAGGGTGGGGGGAAGAGGGGAATGTGTGTAGTCCATAGCATTAACTTATAAGCTTTTGCTTATCAGTTAATTGGTTAATCGACTATACTATTACATCCCTAGTTCAAAGGTTTGTTCCCCCCGGGACTGGTACTGCAGGCATCAACCCTCATTCAGCGTCTCTCTCTCCTGATGGTCCACAATAATAAAGTCTTCTGAATAGAATGCAAACTCATACAAACTTCCTCCCAGGTTCTGCAGGACACAGCCCCTCCTCCTGGAGGGAGTGTCCTTCCGCTTTTCAGTACCTCCTGTCAGGAGTCTGCCCTTCTCCCTAGGTGCCCTCAGCTAGTGCCCCTGCTGCAACAGGGCCCTGTAAAAGCCTTCTTACTAGCCTTTGCAGAGTCTACCAACAAACTACTGGTGCTTCCTCCCTTATCTTGCTCCTTTTATACCGGAATTACTGATTCCTGTCAGGTGAGGGTCGTTCTGTCATCAGGGCTGACATAGCCTGGAAATCTCCAGCTCCTAAGACTAGCCATCCTGTTACATTGTGCTGTTCTTGTGTTGTTCCCCTGGACATGTGGAACACATTCAGTACAGTCTTTATAATTCCCATCCTATTACTAATATGAATCTTCCCATCTCATATTAACAAAGTAGGAGAAGAAACATCTGCCTGATGGTTCAGTTGAAATGAATCTCCAGAGAAGCACCAAACTCCAGACTGCACACTGTCACTGTAGAGGTTTGTAGTAGCCAGGAAATTACAGACAATAGAAGGGGAATGACAGCATGTTGCATAATAATCCTTCATTGCAGTTTTAGTGGCAAAGGACCCAGTTGTGAAATCAGCAGCAAATGCAAAAATTTCAGTGTTAGCAGAGATAAGGTACTTCTAAGGGAAAACTATTAAAATATTAATTACTAGGAAAATAAAGGCAAATTAGATCAGCTTGGTCTACACTGGAAGAAATTAAAAACCACATTCACAATCACTAGAGGGTCCAAAATCACATAGGGTACATCTACACATACAGCAGCAACATGTCAAAATAACTAGCATTACAGTGAACCCTCGCTACTTCGCGGTTCGACTATCGCGGATTCACGACTTCGCGGACTTTTTTCATTACATTATGTATATACGTGAATCCGCGATGGTCGAACCGCGAAGTAGCGGTTACCAAAACTTTAAAAAGCCTCCGGGGAAGCCGGCGGGGGGGCATCCCAGGCGCGCCTGGGCTGCTCCCCCGCCGGAGCCCCTCCGCGGCTTTCAAAGCCTCGGGGGAAGCCGGCGGGGGGGCATCCCAGGCGCGCCTGGGCTGCTCCCCCGCCGGAGCCCCTCCGCGGCTTTCAAAGCCTCCGGGGAAGCCGGCGGGGGGGGGCATCCCAGGCGCGCCTGGGCTGCTCCCCCGCCGGAGCCCCTCCGCGGCTTTCAAAGCCTCCGGGGAAGCCGGCGGGGGGGGGCATCCCAGGCGCGCCTGGGCTGCTCCCCCGCCGGAGCCCCTCCGCGGCTTTCAAAGCCTCGGGGGAAGCCGGCGGGGGGGCATCCCAGGCGCGCCTGGGCTGCTCCCCCGCCGGAGCCCCTCCGCGGCTTTCAAAGCCTCGGGGGAAGCCGGCGGGGGGGCATCCCAGGCGCGCCTGGGATGCCCCCCCCCCGCCGGCTTCCCCCGAGGCTTTGAAAGCCGCGGAGGGGCTCCGGCGGGGGAGCAGCCCAGGCGCGCCTGGGATGCCCCCCCCCCCCCCCCGCCGGCTTCCCCCGAGGCTTTGAGGATCCTACTTCTACTTCGCGGATTTTCATCTATCGCGGTAGGGTTTGGAACCTATCTACCGCGATAAACGAGGGTTCACTGTATTTTGAAATAACTTTGTCCGCATGTACACAGCAGGCAGTTATTTTGAAATAAATCGAAATACTGTCAAGCTGGAGGACTTCTTACTCCGACTCCTGTAACCATCATTGTACGAGGAGTAAGGGAAGTTGGAGGAAGAGTGCTCTATTTTGAAATAAGTGCTGTGTAAAAACTCCCAATTAAGAAAGAAGCTACGCAACTGACGCAGCTCAATTTGTGTAGCTTATTTCGAGTTAAGCCCCGCTGTGTAGACGCACCCTATAGGCAGTCTGTGACAGAGTTGGGAATTGATTCCAGTTTTCCCAAGTTCCAGTCTATTCTCTGAGCCACAGGACCATCATTCATCTCTTTACAGCTGCTGGGGATCTGTGCCCACATTATTCTAGGTAAATTTGTGTATTACTAGCACAACTACAAAGCTGCAGAAATGCCTCCCACCAGAGTGGGAGAAATTGATGGTGGTGAAAGGTGGACAGTCCCAGTAGCAAAGGAGGGAAACACTCCTCAAGGGACAATAGAGGGCTCCTCCTCCTCCCTGGAAGTCACTGGCACCCATTGGCCAGTAAGAAGAAGGCGGTGCTGACCGATAGCATTCCCCAGCTCCCAGGATTTAGCTTAGTGCAGTCACCACGTGGAGCCTCTTTTGGCTCCATACCAGCAGTCCTTCTATCCTCCAGACATAGGAATGAAAACCTAACCTGATGGGGTACAGTCAGTTTGCCTGTTTAGAGGGTCAGGAAGGAATTTTTCCCCTATGGGCCAATTAGCAGAAGACCAGGGAGCTTTTTCCTTTAATCACAGCTAGCCTAGCCTCGGTGAGGTACTCGTGTGTTGTTTGTATGATGTAACTTAAGGCCAGTATTCAGTACAGGATATATGGGTATGGAGCCCTGTAATCTTGGCTCTTGATCTTGGTTATATGGTAAAAAGCCCTATAAAATGGTATAGGAGTGTATGGGTGCTGGAACAAATAGCACAATGGAGGGGTACTAAGTTTAATAAGGATTGCAGCAAGCCACTTCAATCCATGCATGTTGTCTGTCCTCATTTTGACACTGTATTCACATCAATCAAATATTAAACACTCCATTACTACGACCTTGATATTTTTTTCACTGCTCCATGAACTGTCTTCTTTCTGATTTCATGTTATTCCCTCAATGGAAAAGTCTAATTGCTGTAGGTACATTTACCCTTTATTTCCATTGTACACAATATTTCATGTTTCAATTTTCTTTTCTTCAAGTGTTTTAACCATCTTCTAGTGTAAAATGATTCCTATTTCTGGAAATGAAGCAGAGACCCATTTATGACAAGAGAAGCCAAAAACAACACAAGGAGCTAATGTTTTTGGTGGATGATTGGATTTTTACAATGAACAATGTGTTACATAATGACATCATTTTTCACAAACTTTACAATACAGTAATAATAGAAAAGGGAAAATAATGGAACAGTCAAATGGATGGAATTGCCAGCGTCCAGAAGAGGACTGGGAGAATGGAAAAGAACATTGAGTTTCATGCAATGCAGTTGTTTTTTTTGTAAGTCCCAAGATATTAGGCAGTCAACTCAGGTGAGTTAATTGTGAGTGGTTTCCCCAGGGAACTTGGAACACCACTGAGATCTCCAGATTTACCAGCCAGGACTCCCTCTCATGCTGTGACAAGCTGCAAAGACCTCAAGCTTGCATTTTCACCAATACATACAGGTAGGGACACACCCAGCTGCACATGCTCTCTCATTAGTTCCTGCATGGGATGGCTGCAGAGTAACTTTCAGCTCCTCAGGAACATACCCCATCTGGAGTATAAGCCCAAAATTACAGTATGATGGGGGCTAATTTGGCTATGACAAATCAGGAAAGAGATCTTGGAGTTATCGTGGACAGTTCTCCGAAAACTTCCACACAGTGTGCAGCGGCGGTCAAAAAGGCAAATAGGATGCTAGGAATTATTAGGAAAGGGATAGAAAATAAGACCCAGAATATCTTACTGCCCCTGTATAAAACTATGGTACGCCCACATCTTGAATACTGTGTACAGATGTGGTCTCCTCACCTCAAAAAAGATATTTTGGCCTTGGAAAGGGTTCAGGAAAGGGCAACTAAAATGATTAGGGGTTTGGAACGGGTCCCATATGAGGAGAGGCTAAAGTGACTGGGACTTTTCAGTTTAGAAAAGAGAGACTGAGGGGGGATATGATAGAGGTCTATAAAATCATGAGTGGTGTGGAGAGGGCGGATAAAGAAAAGTTATTTATTAGTTCCCGTAATAGAAGAACTAGAGGACACCAAATGAAATTAATAGGCAGCAGGTTTAAAACTAATAAGCGAAAGTTCTTCTTCACACAGCGTGTAGTCAACCTGTGGAACTCCTTGCCAGAGGAGGCTGTGAGGGCTAGGACTATAACAGAGTTTAAAGAGAAGCTAGATAATTTCATGGAGGTTAGGTCCATAAAAGGCTATTAGCCAGGGGATAGAAATGGTGTCCCTGGCCTCTGTTTGTCAGAGGCTGGAGAAAGATGGCAGGAGACAAATCACTTGATCGTTGTCTTCGGTCCACCCTCTCTGGGGAACCTGGTGCTGGCCACTGTCGGTAGACAGGATACTGGGCTAGATGGACCTTTGGTCTGACCCAGTACGGCCGTTCTTATTATATTGTCTTGTACTTCACAGGGAACTGTATAGTGTAAGCCAGAGGTGGGCAATAATTTTTGGCCGGTGGCCACTTCAAAAAGTTTTGAAGTGTCCCCAGGCAGCTCAGAAGGGGCAGGGCCTAAATCGGAAAAGGTGGGGCCAGTACACTTCTGGGCTACCCCACCCACAGACCATAATTGGTCTGTGAGTGGTGGAGCCCCTTTGCCCACCCCCTTCCCACTAGGCACCCACGCCGGTCCCTGTTGCATGCTCCTCGCAAGGCGAGGGTAGGGTGGGAGGAGGCTTTAGGCCTCCTCCCGCCCTGCGAAGAGCAGGTGGCACTTTGATGTGCCGCGCGCGAAGCGTCCTCCCGCCCTGCAAGGATCATGTAGCACTTTGATGTGTCGTGTGCTCCTCGCAGGGCCGGGGCAGGGAGTAGGAAGTTTTGTGCAGCTCCCCCGCCCCAAGCTCTGATTGGCCCGGGGGTGGGGGAGCGCCCAAAGCCTCCTCCTGCTCTACCCCTGCCCTGCGAGGGGCATGTGGCTCTTCAAAGTGCTACACGATCCTCGCAGGGCAGGAGGACGCTTGCTCCCCCCACCCCAGGCCAATCAGGGCCCGGGGGCACAGGAGCGGCGCGAAGCTTCCTTCGCTCTACCCCAGCCCGGCACGAGCACTTTGAAATGCCATGCACTCCTCATTCGGAGGGGAGGGGGAAGGAGAGCAGAGTAAACTTCGTGTGTTCCTCCTGCCCCCAGGCCAATAGCAACACTACTGCACTTGTTGGCAATCTTCTTTCTAAACACACAGTTTTTGCAAGTTCATAAGGAATTGACGTTGAATAAGAGATGATCCTGATTCTATATTTCTCTAGTTAATAAACTACAGGGGCAAAAATACTGACATTCCAAGATGGAGTCCAGCATCATGTGGCCTGGTCACATGTCCTTGTAGATACATAGCAACCATCATTCACAGGCTGTTTGGAGCCTTCACAGCAGGGATCATGAGGTGAGAGATAAGCTTCTCTTAAGGCCCATTGTTCTTTCTAGTGGCTCATTATCCCAAATAGGTCCTCCCCAACCACACATCTAGTCTGAAAGCATCTTATCTAGTGGACATTACCCATCTGAAATATGGATATTTAGTCAATATTCATAACTTCAGATACAAAAATAATATACACATAGAAATAATATAATCATAGTTCAGCAAATCATAACTTTTCTAGTGACACCTCATATGACTTATCTTGAATAAAATATATCGTAATTATACTATAATCATAGCATGATAATATCACTATGAAGAATATAGGATGAAGTATTAATAATATCTTTTATTGGGCCAACATCTGTTAGTGAAAGACAAGCTTCTGAGTTTACACACAGGTGTGCTGACACAGAACCCAGATCTGAAGAAGAGCTCTGTGTAAGTTTGAAATTTTGTTTTTCACCCATAGAAATTGGTCCAATAAAAGATTTTACCTCGCACACCTTGTGTCTCATTTACTGTCCTTGTTAATCAAAAACACAGGGAAGAATGACAAAATGGAAATGGCAAACTGGAGCAGCCCACGAGATGGGTACCACTCAGAAGAAAACTCTTCCAGTGTGTATTCAGCCAGACTGAGCTGCCTGGTAAGCACAGAACCTTATATTCTCAGTCATATATTTCTATTTAGAAAAAGTGGCAGACTGTTCCCCACCATCCTGGACCCCACAAGTTAGAAAATGAGGAGATGAAGGAGCCCTTCCCATCCCTACTGACTATTAAACAGATCACGTGGGAGACATGCTCATCCATATGCCAAATTAGCAATCAATCTCCTGCAGCTTTTGGCAGTCTTCTTTCCAAGTACACAATTTTTGCAAGTTCATAAGGAACTGTGGTGACTGACAAACAAGGAAAGGGACAAAAGAAATCCATCCTAGCTTCATTTAGCATTTTTTCCCCCTGGAATTTCCAAAAGAAAAAAGATGAAAAAGCTTTTAATTCTAAGTCAACCATGGCCAGCAGCTGCCTTGCTGAAAATACAATAGCAATTGGGATGCTAACACAATGGCAAAATTTCACATCACTAACTCGCTTTCTGGTTTTGCTTTAAGAAGCAGAACCTGACAGCCTATTCTTTTTAAAATAAAACCTCTTGATTTGTTGAAATCTCTACTATTATTTAACTTTATACAACTACAGGCTAATAGCTTGCCTGCACTTGACATTAGGTTCCCACTCTACTATCACTGAGTGCCTTTTCTGCAATATGAGACGCAGAAGGTTTGGAAATGTGGATATAAGATTAAAAAATTCCGGCCCATATCCTCCACTGGTGTAAAATGGCACAACCCCATTCCCATCAGAATAGTAATAGAGATGTAGCCATGTTAGTCTGGTCTTGCTGAAACAAGAGACAGGACTATGCAGCACTTTAAAGACTAACAAGATGGTTTACTAATAAACCATCTTGTTAGTCTTTAAAGTGCTGCATAGCCCTGTCTTCCATTCCCATCAGCTGAGATCCTGGACATCCACCTTTAAATAGAATTGGAAATGCATGAACTTCACGGCACATATATTTTTAGATTTCTGTGCTGAGCAAACCAAGTGCAGCTCTTCTAAATTGTGGTATAATTTATTCATTACCTTTTAAATGATCCTTTTACTACTTCTTATAAAGAGTTAGATTGTGTCACTATAATGTTGTTGGGTGGGCTGGCTGCAGAGGCTCTGTTAAATTGAACTTAATATGCCAATCTTCAACTTTCTGTATCTCTAACAACTAAATGGCTGATATTGGCTTAGTGCGTAATAGCCCAGGCTGGCAGTTAAATCTTTTACAGCAATTAAAGTGCTTAACCTTCTAGTTCAGATAGTATTTATTGTAGTCTCAAGCTGAAATGCCAAGAGAAAAAGGAAATGAGCCAAGAGGCCTCAGTAGCTCAAATGTGACAAAAGAAAGGGTGTCTGCATTAGTGTTCAAGTGTTTGTAGAAGAAATTTCCTTTGTCATCTGCAAGTCTTTCAATCTGACCCCAGTGACAGAGAAATAAAAAGAACATATAAGGCAAATAGTTTATATAAAAGACATTTGTCCACAGCAGTTCATGAGGCAACATGGAAAGCTTCTCCAACTTTTTTGGAAATGTTATGTTGGTTTCAATAGCATGACACATTTGTGCAGGGCTTAAACTTGACCTCTGAAAGTATACAGCTGGGAACTGTACTCCAGAGAAGAGAGAACGATTACATGTCCAGTTTTTTCAATATTCCATCACTGTTGTATCATTGCAATGAGGGGCAGGGCAGGGCTAGGCTAAATAGGCCAATCTCATCACTCATTATCACCACAATGTCACTGGCTGAGAAATGAGTCACACTGAAGCCTGTTTGAGTGGAGAGAAGAATTATAACTGGACCTTATTTTCAGCATCAGCTTTGTATGCACACTAGCTGTTGGCCATATTTAGTAAGCCAGCCCATTAATAAAAGGATGCCTTGGCATTGTCACACAGCTAGACATTATTTCTTCACGCCTTTTCTGTAAAAGAAACCACAGAGAAGTTCAGTGCAGCTCAAGCCAAGGATTGATTTATTTTTTTCATGATCTGTGATTGCTTTTCCCAGCTTCAGCAAAGGTACAAATGACCAATTGTTAATAGGTTTTCCTGGGTTTTCCCTGGATGGATATGGTTTCCCTGGTTTTCCTTGGGCTGGTTGGTCCTTTCTGATTAAAGTTAATGTTTTGCAATTTGGTCAGTACCGTGTGGCAGTCCAATACCCAATGAGATGGAGCCTAACAATGTTTTAAGACGGGGTGGCCAACCTAAACCTGAAAGGGAAACAGAATTTACCAATGCCCATTGCCAAGGAGCAAGTTCTATGTCACCAGCCCTGATCATCTCCCCACCACCACTCTTAGCACATCCCGCCCACGGGCAGCCCCACTGGTCAGTGCCTCCTTCTCCTTTTCCTCCTGCCCACTGTGATCAACTCTTTCTCCATGGGAGACACTGGAGGGGGAAGCATGGGTGTGACTGGCTCAGTGGAGAGGGAAGGAAGTGGCAGGATCCTAGGGGGGGAAAGGGTGGAGGGGGACAGCGCCAAGAGCAGAGCTGGGGGTTGAACAGTGAGCACCCTCCATCCCAGTGGAATGTTGGTATCTGTAGCTCCAGCCCTGGCTTTGGTACCTCTGTGAGGAGCCGCGTGTGCTCTGGAGCCACAGGTTGGCCACCCGTTTTAAGACTTAGCTTCCAGGGGGAAATGGCAATTAACAGACACCTTCTCTTTGAAAAGAAGAGTCTCTCCATGGCCTTTGTTAGTTCTGCTTTTTCTTTAATATGTAATGACAGTTACAATCATCCCTTCCCTCCCATGGAAAACCAGAGCCCTGGCAGTGCCATGGAAGGAACAGGGAAGCTGTGTACGGTTCCTGCTATTGTCCCCTAGTGTTGCAGTGATTCTAGTGAGGGGACGAAATGGGCACAGCATGGCACAGACACAGCACCCTATGCTGCATAGGCACCAACTTCCCCTGCAGCGGGGGGAGGGGGGGGGGAGGGGAATGCTCAATGCCCCCTGCCAACTCCAGGCCTCACTCTCATTCTACCCCTTCCCCCAGGGCCTTGCTCTACCCAGCCCCTGCCCTTCCCCAAAGTGTGCCCATCCCTGTCCCTCCCCCTCCCTCCTGGAGCTTTCTGAACATCACAAATCAGCTGTTCGCCTTGCGCTGGGAGGGTGGGGAGGAATTGTCAGCAGGGCCACCAGTAGGCAAGAGGCACACAGGGAAGGGAGATGCGGGGGAGGGAACTTGGCTGCTGGTGGGTGCTTAGCACCCACTAAAATTTCTCTGTGGGTGCTCCAGCCCCGGAGCACCCATGGAGTTGGTGCCTATGCACTCTGTCAGGATTGTGCCACAAAGTTCACCTCTACTGGAAAGTTTGACTCAGCATTTACGTACTATAAGTAATAAGGGCTCATTTCAGACTCATGAGCCTAGCAGTGCTGGATGGAGACAACACCAAGTGCCCAGCCAGTAGTGGCCAGATGTAAGGTTCTCTACTGAGCAGGAATCCACGTGGTAGAAGGCAGTTGCTCCCCTATCCTACTTCGGGGCTGTTCCTGGGTCATACGTATTTATGGGCAGCCTTATGTGCCACACTGTCAAACCAGCACTGAAGAGAGTTGCTGAGCCAAGTGCATGCAGGGTTTACAGAATATCAGTGCTGGGAGAGCCATGGTGTAACAGAGGCCAGCTGCAACCTGGGATTCCCTCCCTCCATACTCCTGGGATTGTACCTGGGATTGTACCTGGGATTGTCTTTCAGGTCATACACAAAATCTACTCTGCAATAAAGGGGAATTCCCCTCTCCTTCACTTTGCTGAATAGGGATGCGTAGAAAACCCAAGGGCCGCTTTTGCGGAAAAACTTGCCAGCTGTCTACACTGGCCGCTTGAATTTGCGCAAGAACACTGACGATCTCATGTAAGATTGTCAGTGTTCTTGCGGAAATACAATGATGCTCCCGCTTGGGAAAAAGCTCTCTTGCGCAAATGCTTTTGTGCAAGAAAGCCAGTGTAGACAGTTAAAAACTGTTTTGCACAAAAAAGCGCCCATGGCGAAAATGGTGATCGGGGCTTTCTTGCGCGAAACCGCGCGTCTAGATTGGCTCGGACGCTTTTCCGCAAAAAGTGCTTTTGCACAAAAGCATCCGTGCCAATCTAGATGCTCTTTTCCGCAAATATTTTTAACGGAAAAACTTTTCCGTTAAAAGTATTTGCAGAAAATCATGCCAGTCTAGATGCAGCCAAGATGTTTCTTCACATTAGCACAACTTTCTTGTTTGTAGGGCCAGAAAACTCTGGCTAAAGATTGCAGAATTTGGCTTGTTATAATTGTACATTATCTGGTAAAATGTAACTGTTTTTCCCCAAACCAACATCCAACACCAAGAGGTAAAATAATTAAAATGTGCACTACAGTCTGTTCTACCTGGCTATGCAAAAGGTACAATTTCACTAAATCAAGACATTAGCAAATGACAAAGGATTAAAAATCACTGCTTCCAACACGCTGATTTGTATTATTCTGAACACAAAGCAAACTTAGGTAAGGTAACCAAAAATGTCATTTTATGGCAAACATACTGCGAGAATCTCAGAAACTCTGTGCTAGAATTAAGAAATTATCCAAATATTCCATTTTCTAGCCTATAGAAAAATTAGCAGCACTTTGAAGTTCTGACACAAAATCTTCAAAGTCTGTTTGTGAGAGTAGCAAAGAGTCTGGGTTGAACTTTGCAGTTAGAAAGGGACTACAAAATTTGTAGGGCTAAATAAAATATTCTCGTTTAGATCCAACTCTTCCATTCTCTCTCCTCCCGACCCCCATTCCCTACACCCTCACCCCCTACACACAAAGTTCTGTGTGGCTTCAGACCTCCCTGACAGATTTTTCTTCCCCCTACCTTTGGCCACAGGACCTACCACTGGATTTCTACCCTGAGGCAGTGATTCAGGATTCCAGGGATCAGCATGAGGTTTCATCAGCCTCAACCCATTTCACTGCTACATTCTTTTGTGCTCTCCAAAACTATGCAGAATCCCAAAGATTACAGCATCTGTGGCACCTAATCTAACCATCTAATAAAAAAAGCAGATAAATGGATCCTGCTAAAATAAAATAAACCCTTATCCACAAGACCTACCAGCCACTGGCTTGGCTTCCTCCAACATTTCAGCAAGAATCATTTATGACACCCTGCCTCCAGCCTCCACCAACTAGCAGCAAGAAAAACAGATCCTACTTTCAGTTCACCTTTGGTCTAATTACCCAAATATTTCTTTGGAGGCTTTGAAAGTTACCAAACCTGCATTTTTATGTGAGTACTCTAGGAGCCTGATTCTACTTTACCTTGAATATTTTATATTCATTTACACAAATGAAAAGGGGATGTAAAACACTAACATTCTGACAACTTAGCATTTTACACCATTAAACACCTGGTATCCGGGGACAATACAAAGTAAAAGAGAACTGATCCCTCAGTGCATATTTTGGAAGGCTGGGCAAACCTTAAACAAGCAATAAGCAGCAAACAGTTATAAGATGGACCTTTGGTATATTTGTTATATTGGGTAAATAAATAGTGATTTCCTGGACCTTGTTCATGGTTTTTGCATATGAGGCTTATTTGCACAAATAAGTCTCTGTTTTAAACTTAAAACGAGAAAAAACAAGCTCTTTGAAAGTACCCTGTTATTTTTCACAGAACATCTATTCTGTAACCACATGACAAAACACTGACCAAGCTAATACTTCTTATAATTCATTAAAGAGTATCTCCTTGTACTTGGCAGTAAAAGTACAAAGAATTCTAAATGTAATTCTCAACATCCCCTCTCCCAGATGCTGGCACAGTTCAGAAGCCAGGGTTTTCTCAGAAGGAATGCTTTTAACTTCAGTACTAACAAAGCTGAAATTATTGTAGAGAGAAGTGTATTTCCTTTTTGTTTCCAACACCCACCGTCTTTGGTGCAATCCAGTCCAAGGTTATAGAAAACTCTATGTTCTAAGTTTGGTGATCCAAATCCTTCAGTCTTTATTTAGGCAGAACTCCCACTGAAGTCACTCGGAGTTTTGCCTGGGAAAGGACTACAGGGTTTGGCTCAGCATGTAGACGTATGCTCTAGAAACCAAGGATAATGTGACCAAGATTCAATGTTGCATGTATATAGCACATAGTCCCAGCACATACAAATAAGATGCTTTGCACCCACTATCTGGAGTGGCAGGCAGTTGTCCATGCATGTGGTGCTGGCAGGAGCAGGGAACACAAAAAAGTGTGTATGGCTGCAGGGCAGCAAAGTACCTTTTTGGTAACCAAGATGCTCGGCCCTATTTCTGAGTATGTTCACTGCCGTTCAGCACAACCCCCTTCTTCCTGCATCCATTTCAAAACACCTAGGAAACACCTAACAAACTTCAAATATGAGGCAGTGGCTACTTAACACCTCCCCTCCCACTCAATGAGGCTGCAGAAAGGATTAGCCCTCATATTTAGCCTGCTCTCTGGCTCATTCTATTACCCAGTACAGATATTCTCCCTCATAGCTCACTGCCCAAGAGATCTTTGGAGACCTTTAACTAAAATGGGATGATTCTCAGACATATTTTTATAAAAGCCACCTGCTGAGATAACTAATAGGTGGAGTAATCTGTTCTTCCTGCTAGGACTGATCCCGTTGCTGTGCCTTCGAAGTAGCTTAGTGCACCCTCTGTTTCTCACACACCCACTGGTGCAGTGGCTATAGCCCACCTTCCCTTCTGCACAGCCACGCTTAAACACCTCTGTTTCTGGACTGTAGCCCATGTTCTCTGAATACTTCCTTTTGAAAGAAGTTTATTTTTCTTTGCCTTTTCTTTTCTCTTTGCACCTTCCTAAAGTAGTGCGAACCTCAGAACCCTTCTCGGTTGCTCTCAGGATCTTGAGCTCTCCCCAAGCTCAGACATGTGGACAGCATCATTTCTCGTAAAATACTAGAGTTCAACTCAGACTTATCAGTGGGGTTCTGAGGCTTAGCCAAACCTCTTCTGCCCTTGAACCAGATCCTCTGCTTCTAGAGGGGAAAACAGAGCAGCAGTTCAGCACTTCCCTCTTTCTCAATCACTTCCCAGCTTTCATAGCTCAGTTCGGAGTAGAAAAACAAAGCCCTCCCATGCCCTCATTCTCCCTGAGAAAGCAAACATTTTCTGGGTTCCATTCTGGGATCAGCTTCCTTCCTTCCTTCTCCCACGGTGCAGGAGCAGGCCAAGCAGAACAAGCCAAAGACCAAGCAGTGCTCCATCTGTGAAGAATTTCGCTAAGGAAGCACTGAATGGGAGCTCTGCCACAACTGTTTCTGCCTGCAAACGATCACGCTGCCAAGTAAAAGGCCTGGGTCAAAGCAGCACATTGGAATCCCCTCAGCACCTCCACAAGAACAAACGGGGATAATACTTGGGAGTCAACAAAAATTGGCTGGATCTGGACTCTTGAGGTGGATACCTCCTGCCTTTCAACTGCAATGATACATCAGAGCACAAGGTACATAGATAGCAGGTTTAAAATATACAAAAGGAAGTACTACTTCATGCACTGCTCAGTCAACCTGTGGAACTCCTTGCCAGAGGATGCTGTGAAATCTAGGACTTTAACAGGGTTCAAAAAAAAGTAGATAAATTCATTGAGGATAGGTTCATTAATGGGTAGGAATGGTGTCCCTACCATCTGACAGAAACTGGGAATGGGCCACAGAGGTAGGATCATCTGTTTTGTTCATTACCTTTGGGAGCACCTGGCATTGGCCACTGTCAGAAGATAGGATAATGGGCTAGATGGACCTTTGGTCTGACCCAGTATGGCAGCTCTGATGTTCTTTTAACTTTAGGGCTTACCCTCCCATATATGTCTTAGACTGATCCTTTCTCTCTCCCCTCCCAGCTATCCCTCCCCACCATCTTCAGACTCTTGTTTTTCTCGTAACCTCCAGCTCCTCTCCTGTAGAAGTGGAGAGCTCCCAACGTGACTGCCTGAGTTAGGGAAACATGGAAAAGAAGGTTAAGAGCGCCATCAAGATTCATGCATCCGGCAAGATAAAGTTCTGTTTTAACTAGCCTGTGTATAAATCACACCATTTTCTCTTTCACATAACCAGTTTCCACTGTATAGCAGGGAACAAAGGATTTAGTTTAATCAATTCATCGATTTGATGGAATTTCCATTGACTAGTTGATAAGTAACTAACCCTACTGCAGCTCTGCCTCATAAATGTATTAACAGCTGGCAGGTCTTAATACATTTAAAAGGCTGAAGTGCAGCTGGGGGCACCCGAAACAAGCCAGGACAGCCTTTTAAACCTATTAAGAGCTGGCAGGATTAAGAGCTGGCTCTTAATACATTCAAAAGGAAGGGCCATAGCGGGGGCGCATGCCGGGTCCCTCCCCCCCCCCCGCCCCCACAATGCACTCTGCTTTTTAAATGTATTAAGAGCCAGTAGGCTCTTAGGGCATTTAAAAATCAGAGGCACAACATCTGGGACTGGGTGAGAGCTGATTCCCGGCTTACGCTGAATCCCCCTTGCCTCCCCTGCCCCCCAAAGAGACGGTGCTGGGGGGGAACCAGCTTTTAAGCCAGCTCCCCCCAACACCGGCTCCTGCTTCCTCCCTCCCACTGCCTTTCTCTGACAGAGGCAGCAAGGTGGAGGGAAGCGACTACTTGAGCATAAGCTTATTGGATAGTCAACTAGTCGCTTACATCCCCACTGAGAACCAGCTAAAATCCCATCCAAACTGTAGCTAATAAGGATGGTATTGCAAAACATACTACCTAGAATTGTTTGATCTTGGAGGGCCACTGGAAGGCAGACTTCTCAGATGCAGATGGTCAAGAAACGGGTGCAAGTAATTCAGACACGAAAATTATTTTACTTCTATTTTAGACATGGCTGGAATGCAGCATAAGAGGGAGGATAGAAAGCAAAACAGATGCCTTATGAGATTTCACCATATTTTTTCATCTCACATGCATGCTGGGTTTAAACTTTAGCAGCACAAAGTTATGTTTAAAAGTAACTCTTCCTCTTCCCTCATTCCTCTAGGAAAATATCTAAATTGTGCTGCTCCACGTTTTATCAAATATCTTTCCATGCATGTGAGAGCAGCAGAACAGCTCAACTCCTAGTGCTGCTGGAGCAGCCCAATCCAGCAAATCTTGATAGAAATCCAGCCCAATTCATGGAAAACAAAACATTACAGGACCAACAACCAGGCCTTCCAGCAATGCATTCTTCTGACGGAAAATATACCCCGCATCCTTTCCCTTCTGGTAGCCGAAATGGGTCTCGAGGACAGAAATGACTTTACGTCCTTACATGTTCCCATCTCCGAAAGGCAAAGTTGGAAGTAGCTAAGCATTTGCTTGCAACTGGTACCTGGCTATAACTGCTACAAAATCAGTATTCATCCGGCTCTAAGTATGTGGAGAAGGATGGGTTCAGCTCCTCGGTGACAAGGAAACCAGATCTGTAGCCTGGCACAATCACGGCCTGGAAATCTGCCACAATTGTGCATTGAGATTAGCTGAACTTTAAACCGTTTGTATTTTTAACGAACACAAATAAATTTATAGCTACATAAAAAATGTCATGCTGCAGGGATTAACCTTTAACAGCCCTTCCTGCTATGTTAACAAAGACATTTAACATCTGCCTCTCCAAGTTACATACAACCCACCCTAAGAAGGCAGCTCGAAAACAAAGTAGGGCCTCATTATATCTAACAGGGGATTAGTGACACCAGAAATTGTTAAAACTATTTGTGGACATTTTGTTGCTTGAGCCATTGGCTTGATTCATCCACCCACTCTACCTCAGGTATCCTCCGCCTATGTTTGAAACACAGTTGGGCAATTCTTCTTCATGTTAGAGAGGAGAAAGGTGTATTTTACTCAGAAGGTGAAACAGTGATTTCGAAGGAGGTGGTAACAGTAATCATCTCTCACAAATGACTTTTCCTCCCTAGAGCTCCAAGTATTTTACAAAGAAAAGGAAGCATCATTATCCCCATTTAAAAGTTAAAGAGAAGTGATTTGCTCAAGGACCTCAACTTTGTTGCATGAATAGAAATGAAGCTTGCAAGAACAATGGGCATCTAATTATAAGAAAAAAAGTAAAAATTATTTTGCAGCAGAAACTCAAAATAGTCTTTTAATCTCCAATCAGATTACTTGTGTCCCAATCTATGGAATGTGGAGAGACTGTGTTAATACTATAGAATACTATAGAGCATCTACTTTCATTAAGCAGGGCTATTCTTTGGGGAAGTAGCAAACTGGCTAACGTCCTATAAGAACTAGCTCTTTTTGGCCACATTTTTCGGGTTATTTCAATGTTGGAGAATACACAGAAATGACTTATCCATGCAGATTTAAACCATGGATGTTCACTGAAGTTTGTAGGACAGTTATCACTAATGGTATAACGCACCAGGGCCATGTTGTAGTGCTAAAGGGTAAGGTCCAGTGAAGCTACCAAACAACTATGGGAGATGCAGAAGGACTCTATATCCAGGTGCGTCCATGAGTAAAGCATCCACAGAGCATCAAACACAGTACTGTGCGTCAGAATCAGGTGAGACCAGTTTTGTTTTATATCTGCTAAGTGACCCTTAACAGCCTGCACTTTGACTGAAATCCAGACCTGCATATCATGGGCAACAGGTGTCGCTTCCACTAGGGGAACCTAGCTCCCCATTCTGCCTCTTCTGCCCGCAGCCCTGCCCACACTCCACAGCCCCACACTTCCCCAGGACTTGTCCTTCCATTTGGTGTCCTTGCCACCTGTCCCTCCTCTCCTCCCACCCCACAAACATTGCAGAACCTGAATAAGTAAAAACAACTTGGGAGAGCATTCGCTGTCCCCAGGCACTGTAATTGCCACTGGCCTGCTGCTTACCTGGGAGCACTCGAAAGGGCTCTGGAGTGGGGGAGGGGGGAGGGAGAGGGTAGGAAGAAGAGAGAGAAGAGGGATGCATGAGCAGCGGCTACAGATGGGGGACAGAGGAGAGGAGGGACACGGCAAGCAGTGGGGACATCCAGAGACGGGGGCTGAGTGGAGAAGAGCTGGAGAGGAGGAGCCAGGCAGTAGCAAGCAGTGGAGTAATCAAGGAAGGGGCGGAGAAGGGACAAGAGGAGACAGGGCCTCCCTGTGCTCTTATACCCACCCATGTCCCAAACCCAGTCTAGGCAGTGGGCCCAAGTGCTGGGAAGATGCATGGTAGGTAAGTGAGAAAAGACTATTTGCCAGGCCCCAGATCAACTGCAGAACCACATTGCAGAGGCTTCTTCCGTCCAACAAGTCGAGTAGCCCGCATGGGGCAGTTATAAGATTCTTTGCCATACAGCAGGCATCGGCAATAATTTTTGAAGGGAGGCCACTTCACCAATTTAGGAAGTGGCCTTGGACCAATCCGGAAGGGGCCGGTTGAGAGCTACCCTACTGGGAGCATTGCTTGGCCTGGAGTCTTGCCCCCCCCCCCCCCCGACTTCTGGCCAATGGAAGGGACCTGGAGCAGATGGGAGAGTGCTGGGGACTAGACTCCTTCCAGAGTTGTCTGGGGTAGAGGCTTAGAATTCACATACCATGGCTCGCAGCTCCTGGACCCTGCTGCTAAGCTGTTGCCTGGCAGCTGCCTGGCAGGCACAAGCCCTTTGAAGAGAAGCAATTGAAAGGGCTTGTGCCTCCTGGGCAGCCCCCAGGCAAGGGACCAGTAGGTCCGAGAGATGTGAGCCCTTTCAATTGCTTCTGTTTAAAGGGGTTGCACCACCAGGGTGGCTGTCAGGCAATGCAGCCACCCAGCAGGCGCAAGCCCTTTAACAGAAGCAGTTAAACTCGCGTGTCTCCAGCTCCCTAGCAACGCGCTGGAGGGGCCGGGATCTTCAAGCCCTTTTAACTGTTTCTATTTAAAGGCCTCTCCTGTTCCCCGCAGCTGCCAGGCAATATGTTGCCCAACAGGCAAGGGGAAGGCACAAGCCCTTTAAATAGATGCAGATAAAAGGGCTGATAGCTCCGGTGCCGCTTGCACGTTGCTAGGGGGCCAGAGACACATGAACCCTTTCAACTGCTTCTATTAAAAGGGCTCACGCCTTCCCCGGGGCTGCTAAGGAACGTGCTGGGAAGTCGCGAGCCTTTTTAATAGAAGCAATTAAAAGGGCTCGCGCATCTCCAGCTCCCAGGCAATGTGGTAGGGGCGGGGCCTAGAACTGCCTCACAGGCCAGATCCAGCCTGCTGAGAGGCGTTTGTCTCCCCTTGCCACACAAGGAAGCCTTCATAGCGACTGATCCTCGGTCTGCTGTGCGCGGATGTCCAATGGCCTGTGTAAGCTCAAGTTCCCACCATCCATCCTCTGCATAGCAAATGGCAATGCCTCCATTGCAAGCGGGCCTGTTTGGCGAGAGAGGAGGGAGAGGGA
The DNA here is from genome assembly GCF_052426305.1 of Pelodiscus sinensis. Classification (NCBI taxonomy): domain Eukaryota; kingdom Metazoa; phylum Chordata; order Testudines; family Trionychidae; genus Pelodiscus; species Pelodiscus sinensis. Next base: position 764,964 of record NC_143065.1, read on the forward strand.
TTTCCTGAAGAGAAGTCAGTGTGAGTAAAAAGCTGGCCGCTCATTTGGGATACAAACCCCTGGTAAGAACTGAAACATTTGCTTGCTTCATTTGGAATCTTAGCCACATGTTCTGGGCCTGAAAACCATTAGCACAAATCTAACTTGAGCAGGATTCTCTATGGGCAAAAATACCATTAAAACCAATTTTTAAAGGGATTTTGGCACTTCTGTTTCTTGCTGAAATGCAGAATAAAAATATGTAAAAATGCCAAAATAATGAGAAAAGCTAACTACACTTTCCTGAACTTCAAATAAATTTAGTTTGGTTTAACTTTTGGGCACAGACTCAGAGCACAGGCGTTCTTATTCTATCTGACATGGTTCTACCCCTCCCTCACAGTGAACCATTTCATGTGGACACATTTTAAAATCAGTATTGAACGTTTTTAAAGTTTTGATAAATTATTATAGTACTTTTCCTTAGTTATAAGATGCAAATAAAACTGAGTAACACATTATCTTTGTGGTTATCAGAGAGGCAGAATAGAAGCCAGAATCACACAAAAATGTCCAGGAACAACTAAACAGTAAAAGAGTGAGTGCGAAATTAGGGCTTCCCTGAATGAATTTGGTATTATTCCTACAAATGAAAGCCAATGAAGCACATGTGTCCTGGGGAAAAAAAATTTCCAGGAAAGAGATGCAATTCTGATGTGTTTAGTTGTTTTTTTTTAAAGCATGAAAAAATATTGTTCATTTTATGGCATGATTGTGTTTTTCAAATAAGTTTGTCTTAATTTTAACAGATCCTTTAAAACTTTGTTGAAGATTGTAGTACAAAAATTTGGGAATAATATATGGGAAGTATTTTCAGGGGAAGCCAATTTACAAGTAATCACATTTACAGGCAAAAATATAATGCTACTATAATGTTAGGAACAAATGAAACTGTAATTTTCTATTTAAATTAGTGAAGAAAATTTTCTAAAGCTAAATAATAATAATTGAATAATCCAAGAAACGTGAATCTACCCTATAATGATTGTATTAGATGAAAACTGTATAATGCAAAGAGAGTCAGAATAATAATGTGATTATAAAATTCATAAATTTTGGTGGACAAACTTAATGACTCCTGTTAATGACTAAATGCTTATTGGATAGTCGACAGGATAGTCGACTAATCACTTCTCCCCTCCCCCCTGCTGCCTCTATCGGCAGCAAGGGGGGGAAAAGAGAGGGTACTTCAAAGCGGCAGAACTGCACTCCATGCAGCACTGCAGCTTTAAAACACTACATGCTGGTGTCCCCAGCTGCACACGGCATTTCAAAGCAGCAACGCTGCATGGAGCCCAGGGTCAGCGAGTCCCCAGCTGACCCTGGGCTCCACATGGCACTTTGCCTATGTAGTATAGCAACAGCCCTAGGGCAAAATGCATCGACTATTCAAAAAGTTCGTTACCCGATACTTAACTTCCTTAATGAAATCAGGGTAAATACTTACCCAGCTTTGACAAATATTTCAGAACAAGTGTATCAAATGTACAGACTACCCTTATGTTTTTTACTTCTAAACCTGTAGATTCCTAATGAATGCAAATACAGACTGAAAACTAAATAGAATGGTAACTACTACAGGTGCAGTATTTGACAACCCACTTTTAAAGTGAAAGGAAAACAACACAGAGATATTTAACTGGTTCTGAAACAAACGGTATCTGCTGATTGCCTGTAAACCCATTAAAAATGGAATACTGAAACCAAAAGAAGACAACCCTTACTGAACAGAAAATGGGATTAGTACCATTTCTCCATTTTATGATTCAGAAGTTCTGGGAGACCATTGTTATAACAAGAGCAATCGAAGACTTTAAAACATATTTCAGGGCTATACTCAAAAAGACCCAGGTAAGAGAGATCTGTTAAAGAAGCCATTTTTTCCTGTGCAACAAAACAAACCTATTAGCATAATGAGCAATTCAGATACAGTCAGCTATATACCCTTCACCGATAGCTTCTAATAAAGCTTCTGAATTCGCTACACAACCCCACAACCACTATCTTATTTTGAATATGTTTGGTTTCCAAGCCTCAGACTCGGAAGTCTAGATAATTTCAGGCAATTCCTTTAAAGCCTTTTTTGGAACATTAATTGTTCAAGAACAGCTCCAGTCTCCCTCTGAGCTTACATAAACACTCTCCACAAGCCTTCATCAAGTTTCTCTCTAATTGATCAGGCCAAGTCAAAAGCAGAACTGTTCATCTGAAAACAACAAGCAGTCCTGTAGCACCTTAGAGACTAATATATAGATCATGAGCTTTTGTGGGTAAAACCCTCTTCTTCAGATGAGTTTGAGTGGAATTTTCAGGATCAAGGGGATATATAAGAACAAAAGCAGTTAGCTGTCAATTGTAGGAACAGTGTTAATGAAGCTAATTTAGTCAGGCTGAATGTGTCCCATTCACAGCATTTGATATGGAAATGTGAATATCAAAGGCTGTGGGAATTACCTTTTAGTGCATTAACCAATTAATATCTTTATTCAAGCCCAAGTTGATAGTGTTGGACTTGTAAATGAACTCCAGTTCATCTGTCTCCTTCTGTAATAGGATGATTAAATTCTTTAGTAGAAGAATGGCTATTTTAAAATCCATTATTGAAAGTCCAGGGTGGTTAAAATGTTCTCCTACAGGTTCACATGTGCTACCATTCCTGATGTCTGATTTATGTCCATGAATCCTTTGTCATAGAGACTGTCTGGTTTGGCCAATATACATGGCAGAGGGGCATTCTTGGCACTTGATGGCATATATAACTTTAGAGGATGTGTGGTAGTATGAGCCCTGGATGTTGTGGCTTATGTGGCTAGGCCCTGCGATGGTGTCACTTGTATAGATGAGTGGAGAAAGTTGGCAACAGGGTTTATATGACAGTGGTTAGATTTATAATTGATTTTATACAAACTATTTAAAATAAACACAACTGTATACTCAAAGTAGGTCATTCAATACATCATCATGATTTTACTTCATGCACCATTTTTACATATCCACAGTTTTGCTAGGGAACTACAAGACAAATAAATGAATTCTCAACGGTTTTTCTGGGTGCCTTGGAATGTTAGCTCTTTTTATTTGATCCAGATGAAGTTTATTTTTAAACTGAATTTATCTTTTATTCAGGTGTTTTTGTAGGTGGTTTTTTTATGCATATTCATGTTATAAACTAGAAAATCTAAAAATCATTTTCCTAAAGACATGTTTATTAAAATATCAAAAGATAGTCTTTCATGATATCACTAGCTGATGTCTACTAAATACTAAGAGTTTATTACACAAATAGGAATGCAATGAAATATATTTAGAAGAAATATGCATCTTTCCTGAATTTATTTCTATCCTTAAGTTAAATTTAAATAATTTGTACAAGATTTAAAATTATCAGTATTAGAGGTTTAATTAAATGAGCTATCTTAACCCCGGAGCAAGCATGACTTCTCCTAATGTGGAAAGTCTATCCTGGGTTGGCATGGACCCAGTGTTAACACAATGCAAATAATGCATGAACATCTAGGGCAATTCCATTTACTAATTTCCTCTTCCAGAATATCTTGATATACTTAGAATTATACATGTCATTCATTGTTTAATTATAGAGAAGACTAAGAGCCTGATTCAAAACCCACTGAAATCAATGGAAAACTGTTTTTGTCTTAAACATGCATTGTATCAGGCTCTATGACAGCAATAATTTTTATGTTTTGTATAATATTTATATTTTTCTGCTTTTAAAACATTGATAGGCTGGTCTTGTTTTAAAAAAATGGTCCCGACTCCAGTAAAAATGGTTTTCATTCCTCCCTGCCTACCCCTCCTGACCATCAGACCTAACACATGATGTTAAAATACTGCTCTCCATCACTCTGTTGTATGCAACAGAGGCTGAACCTCTCTACTCCAGCAACATCTGTGACAAATGCTTATCGGATAGTCAGTTGACTAGTCGATTCTCCCCCCCTTCTTCCCCCCGCAGCCTCTATCAGATAGAGGCAGAAAAGGGGAGGGGGAAGGAAGGGTACTTCAAAGAGCTGGGGATCTCTTGTGCGGGCGCTGCCACTTTGAAACCCAAGGCAGAGTTGAAACCCAAGGGCAGCCGCCAGGAGCCTGGGGTCAGCTGGGGACTCCCCAGATGACCCCGAGTTCCATGAGGCATTTCCCTAGAACTCAGAGTCAGCTGGGGAGTCCCCAGCTGATCCTGGGTTCTGCTGAAATGCTGCGCGGAGCCCGGGATCAGCTGGGCAGTCCCTAGCTGACACTGGGCTTCACGGTGCTGCCCCTTTGAAATGCCAAAGCCACAGCACCCTCATGGAGCCCGGGGTCAGCTGGGGACTCTCCAGCTGACCCCGGGTTCCACGGGGCATTTCAGTGGAACCTGGGATCAGCTGGGGAGTCTGATCCAGCCCGGGTTCTGCACGGCATACAGCGCAGCATGGAGCTCAGAGTCAGCAGGGGACTCTAATTCCCCTGCTTATCCTGGGCTCCTTGAGGGCGCTGAGGCTTTGAAATTTCAAAGCAGGCATGCCCGCATGCAGCCCAGAATCAGAGGGACTTCCCTCTGGCCCCAGGCTGCACGCAGAGTTCTGCATTCCTCCTTTGAGATGTACATCTCAAAGGAGGAATGCAGAAGTGCATATCGTCTAGTCGAGTAGTCAATGGAAATTCCATCGACTACTCAACTAATCAATTAACCGCAATTTAACATCCTTAATCTGTGGTCTGCAGGATTTTAGTAAGTTGGATGTCCACTTCTCATGGGTCCCATAAAGTTTGTTTTTAGCCACCAGTCCTGGCTGTTCTGTGCTGTTTTTTAGCTCTAATCTACTCCTAAATGTCTTCTAATTGCCCAGTAAGCAGTGGAAGTGTTGGTAATGCTGCTAGACAATACTGACGTCCCATTGTTTAGCAAATTCTCTGGTTCAGTACCAATCAGGTCCAAAGGGTGCCTAACTAGAGAGGTTCAACCTATACATATGAGAAGCATAACTGGGCTTCACATAAACCCATCGCCATCAAAAAGTGGAAACGAAAGCACTATTTAGTACGGTCCCAAATGAACTAAATACTCAGTGACTGCAGTGGGATTATTCACATGCTTAAAGCTATGCATATATATATATATATATATATATAAATACATTGCTGAACTAGGGAACCTGTATTCAATTCAAGACACACTTTAAAAATGCTGCCTTGTTTTTATTTAAAAAAGCTGTTGATATTGAAGAGTGGCCACTGATAAAAGAGGGACGAGAAAACAGTAAATATGAGTTATCTCCCTCACTATTGGAGCTAGCAGGAAACAGTTTTCCTACTGCAGAAGGATTTGAGATTCAAACACATTTCTTCTTCATGCATTAGGACAAAACTTTTAAAAACTACCATTTCAAAAAGATTATGGATTAAGTCAATTGAAAAGTTCCATTTTAATAATTTTGAAATATTTTGTTTTATTTTGTCTTCAAACCTTTTCCTTTAGTTTAAATTAAGTAAAACGTCAAAATGAAACCTTGGTGTCAACCAAATTTTTATATTTTCAAAGTGTTGAAATTAAATGTTTCAACAACATTTTTCATTGCATTTTTTAACTTGGGAAATGTGTCAAATCCAACCCTTTTCTATCCACAATTGCAATTTAGATTAATCAGCCTCATCCAACCTCAAAAATGTTTCATTGGAAAATTCCCAAACAGCTCTAATCACAATGGACAGTCTTACTGCATCAAAAGTACAGATGGGAAAAACAGAGCTTTTCAACCTTACAAACAAATGGGAATCCTTACTACTAATTATTGGATGAAAACACGTGTGGTTGTGTTTTGCTGAATTGGGGCCTAAAATTTATTGGCTTACCAACTCAGCAGCAACAGCTAATAATACATATTCTTCGAAAGAAAAACCTGGCACTGGTTAGAACTATCTGAATCTTTACCATAGAGGAAGTTTTAAAAGAAATAAAAGTAGCAGGATTTTAATACATCACTAGAGAAGACAGCCTAGTAAAAACCATGGAAATACTATTGCAAATGAAATTGCCGGACTGAGATAGATCAATCTGAACTGGCCTTGTCAAACTGATTAAGAAAATCTCGACGGAGCTCAGACACAGAGGATATAACTACTGGAATCACTGGCTGATTACTGTAGGCCAGCCACAGGGAGTCATTCTTTTTAAGATGTGGTCAATAGTGCAGAAAAATATGAGGTAATTAAGGTTTGACAAAACAATAGGTTATGCACATTACCTTTCATCAAACTTGTCAGATCTATAGCTCCACGGAGGATGGCTTTCCTCTCCTTTTCATCTACTGTACTAATTTTTTCTGTGTGTTGTTCTCCTTTTGACCCCTTCAGTATCACAGTATCCATGCATTTCAGCAATGGTTTTAAACAAAACAGCCACTCATTTGAAGGGAACAGCTCATCTACATACACCACCAGTAAGAAACATCTGAAGCAGGAGCTTCCTGCAGGAAAGGGGACGCAGGCAGCTTACACTGCTTGGCCCCACTGAGAGAAGGCTTTTGGCAGGTGAGAAAAATCATTGCTATAGACCTTTAATAAAATTTTCCAACTATGACCTGTCCCCTTGCTGACATAACACATTCTTTATGACTAAGAGATATGTAAAGAAAGCCTCGAAGTCTCAGCTCACCAAAGCTGTGAATCTGAAATTGCCCATCTTCTATGGTCAGTATGGGAATTTTGCAAATAAAGTGGAAGAGAAAGACACGTTATTTTGGCACGGCTATCTATGTTCCAAGTCATTGTCTCTTTCATATATACTGACCATCTCCATTACAATCTCACAGGTCATGCATGAGGCTTCACCTTGGAGGGTTTTTGTTTTGTTGTCTTAAGAACATAAGAACGGCCATACTGGGTCCATCCAGCCCAGTATCCTGTCTGCCAACAGTGGCCAATGCCAGGTGTCCCAAAGGGAGTGAATCGAACAGGTAATAATCAAGCGATCTCTCTCTTGCATCCATCTTCACCCTCTGACAAACAGAGGCTGGGGACACCATTCCTTGCCCATACTGACTAATAGCCATTTATGGACTTAACCTCCATGAATTTATCTAGTTCTCTTTTAAATCCTGTTATAAGGGTTTTATTTTTCTTAACTGAAGAACTCAGTATGAAATAAGTACAATACTATACTGCTAGTCTTCCCCAGAAGCACAGGCTTATGGTGGATCCTTCTTACCTTAAAAAGCTGTTGCCAGCCATAAATTTGCAAACAGCTGCATAAGATTTAGCTATTCAGCTCATATTGCCTTTAGAATTATTGGTAGCAAAAGTCACCCCTCACCCTTAAAGCATCTGCAAACAGCTCTCTTCTTTCTCTATGTTGATCAGTATCAACATTTTCTCCAGGTCTTTCCAATCTAGGAGTTTGAATTCAGTCCAGGTGCAAACACACCTTTCTAACAGGGATGTTAAAATTAGATTATCAACTAATCGAGTAGTCGATGAAATTTCCATCGACTATTTGATTAGTCGATAAGGGCACTTCCACTTTGAAATGTAGCAAGAGCCTGCCCAGCTGTTGCTCCATTTCAAGGGCGGGAAGTACTGTGCAGTGTTCTGCTATTGAAATGTTCAAGAGCCCCGGCAGGAGCTCTTGTGCATTTCAAAGATTGAAACGCTGCATGGAGCCTGGGGCCAGCAGGGGACTCTGAGTTCCCCGCTGGCCTTGAGCTCCATGTGGCACTTCTGCTTTCAAACGTACAAGAGCCCCACCGGGGATTCTTGTACATTTCAAAGGTGAAACACCGTTGCTGCGCTCCTGCCCCCTCTCAGGGAGCTGGAGGCAGCTTTTAAGCTGGCTCCCCCTAGTACTCCTTCCTTCCCCCCTCCCCATTGATGCCTCTTTCTGATAGAGGCAGCAATGGGAAGGAAGCGACTAGTGGACTACTGTGTGTCGACTAGTTGCTTACATCCCTACTTTTTGAACAGAGTATAGTACACTTGGCCTTGACATCTCTTCCCTCAGCTCCTGCGTGTTGCCTCTCTGCTGGGATGAAATCCTGGTCCAATTGAAGTCTATGAAAGTTTTGACATTACCTTTCTCCCTGTTGTCCTCATTTTGGTGTTCAGTGCTTTGCTCCTTTTGCTTTCTTTTTATGCACCCCTACTGAAGTCCCCAATAACTTCCACAAGACCGACATTTTTAACTCATTTCCTTACTATCCTGTTGAGAATCTAGGGCAATTTTGTTAAACAAACAGCTAATGTATTCAATACCTTTTCTTTCATTATTTTTGAATTTTTGCCAATCCATTTGCAATAACGTGGAATTTTTTTGTTGACCTGAAGCAGAAACATTAACACCTTCTGGCAACATTACTTCCCTGTCCAAGAAAGAATTTAATATATTTTAATGGAAGTCTTGAAAGTTCTGCAGGGTTTTATGGAGCAAAGAAACACAGTCCTGAAACTCATGTGGAAAGAGTGTTGTGCTGTTGTAAGTGTTGAAATTTACTCCTGCCAGCCCTGAAGTGTTTCTCTTTCACTTAAATACTGCTTTACCAGCTTGCTTGTGCTTATTTAGCAGCAGAAAACAGCTGCAGATGTTAACTTTTGATCTCATCTGCTCTCAATCAAATCTTAAGAACAGTTGCGTCGAACGCTGGAGCTCTACCAAGTGCCATTCCTCACTTCCATGGACTAACGGACTTTTCAGCATTGCCATTCTGACTTCTGATAACATGGAAATACATATTACTTCCTACAAGTTAACTCCTACCTGGTCAGCACAGTGCACCTTGTCTTGCATACACAGGTTTAATTTTTTCCTACCTGCCTTTGAGGAAAATTGTAAAAGAATTAGAGAGGTCTTTGTTTCACAAGTAAAATAGATGATAACTGAAGTGACACAATTAAGATTAACCTAATGAATGATGTCACAACTAGTAAATCCAAAAGATTGAATGGAAAATAAACTGCGAATTACACTGACATTGCTCAGTAATCTCAAAACTTGCAGTTTTATGTCCTAGCTAGGCAGCTACATGTGACAATATGTTACAGTCCTTGGTTCTGAAGTTAAATAAAAGAAAATATTAGCACAGGACGAAGGTCAGAGGACAAACAAACAGATATTAGAGTATGGACTCCGAGAAACTAGAACATCTATACTGCACTAAGTAGCTCTGTTGTATAGGAACAAACATTTTACAAATGATCATTTGTTTTTAACATGATGTATTGCTAATGAAAGGGGTCAGACCAACATCCTTTGTCAGCATAATTCTTTGCTTATCCAGCTGACAGGCATAGGATACACACCAATGCATAAGACTCCTTATGGCTCCCTAATGTGTCTTGAACTCAATTTGTTGGCATCACCTCTCAAGGCAAAAGGAATAATCCACTCTTCATTGCTCTTCAGTCAATGGATCATCTAGACATCTCAGATACCCGAGTTCTCTCGATTATTTCCCTTATGCAACTGACCAGCTCTTTCCCTAGTCCCAAGCATGTGCTAGGTGCCAAGTCTTGCATGGAAGAGGCTGTGAATGTAGCTTTTAAGCTTCTATCCACCATTTTCCAGAGTCCCATAACTAAGCACAGTGAAAAGAAGTTCTGTGGGGTCCAAGTACCTGAACAGCCTTTATTTTAATTCATGGAAATGCGTTAACTACTGTTGCCCAATGTTTAATACATAGAAAATTATACCTAATAGTAAGAAATACATTCAAAGCTGGTGGATAAGTGCTGAGAAGAATGAACAATCAAGTGTAGGTCCAGATAACAGTGGTCTGAACAGAATATTTCTTTTATTTGCTAGTAATGCCACAATGCCCGTTCTGATACAGTATAGTAATAGAGATGTAGCCGTGTTAGTCTAGTCTAGCTAAAGCAAAATACAGGACTATGTAGCACTTTAAAGACTAACAAGATGGTTTATTAGATGATGAGCTTTTGTGGGCCAGACCCACTTCCTCAGATCAAACTGTGGAAGAAAATTGGCACAACCATATGTACAAAAGGGATACAATAAAAAAAATGAACACATATAAAAAGGACAAATCACATTTCAGAACAGAGGGGGGATAAGGAGGGGAGGTTAATGTCTGTGAGCTAATGATATTAGAGGTGATAATTGTGATATCACAAAGAAAAAACAGTTTCTTGCCATTTCAATCAGAAAGGGCATTGTCTCAACAACTTGATTACCTGCATCCTGCTTCAAAGACATTTTAGCACCAGACTTGAAAGAGAAACCTCTGAACTGTCATTCATGCTTAAATTTGACATTTTATGCCTGGGTCTCAAAGATGCTAATTACCTTACCCATTACAAAGATAGCTTCCCCAATTATCACCTCTAATATCATTAGCTCACAGTCATTAACCTCCGCCCCTCATCCCCCTGCTGTTCTGAAATTTGATTTGTATCCCTTTGGTGTATATGGTTGTGCCAATTTTCTTCCACAATTTGATCTGAGGAAGTGGGTCTGGCCCAAGAAAGCTCATCATCTAATAAACCATCTTGTTAGTCTTTAAAGTGCTACATAGTCCTGTTTTTTGTTTCTGATACAGAGTGGCTGCTGAGGGAGGCCAAGTAGGATATTACAGGCTGCAGAAGTGGCTAGAGATTCTAGAAAAACCACAGGTGTTCCCTGGCCTCTCCAGTTACACTGGAGCAAAAGAAGAGAGAAGTCAAGCATTACAGAGATTAAGAGGATGCAGTATCCTGCCCCTGAGAAGCCCTTCATTTCCTCTCTTGACTCCTACCTTCTTGAAGCAGGACTACATGACTGGGACAGCCTGCCCAGCACAGTTAGAAGAGTTAACCGTTTATCTTTGCCAATATCCACCTGTATAGGGCTCTAGATTGCTATATAAATATGTTATATTAATCTTTTTTCCCAACTGAGCTTTCTAAATGTCATGGCAAAGGCCAGTGCTTTGACCCTAATCATCCTCTGATCCAATAACAAATCAATAACTATAATAATATGCACCAGGAGGCAATGTCTTTTGTTTCTAGCTCTTAGAAGGTTTAGTTAAACTATTAGGGTCACTGGTCAAAATTCTTTATGGCCTCTTTAGTATATATTACCTCAAAATTCAAAAGGTCTGTAATGGAATCAAGAAAAAAAATAGCAATAATTAAAAACAATCATTTGGCTGTCATTGGCCACTTAATTAGATCTACTGCGTGGAAGAAGAACCTAACTGAAGACTCGAGACATAAAAATGTTATTGATCAGAACACTAGAAAATGTGCTGCAAGACATAATTTTACATTCACAGAAAGATGTATACAATGGCCCAGTAAGTCTTTTAATTCCCTAACTTCTATGGTGCATCTCATGCTATCAGATCTCTTCTACTTAGCAATGTCTGCTCCAATAATCATTGAATTTGATGTTTGAAACTCTAGATAAAGCACTTTTCTCTGTTTCTCAGAAGCCAAGTGACCTATGAAACGTGCTATAGATTCACCTGAGCACAATGAAATTAGAGCCTCATGCAGTTTGTAAAGTTCTAAATAGGTAACAAATACATTAAAAGTGCCAAGCTGATGTGTGTAAGCATTCTAGATCCAAAGATGTTCTTCAAACCATGAGCTCTAGAGGGATTCCCATGCTGGATCTGTTTGCCAGCCCTTCCCCATCCACCCAAACTCCTACGATATAATTATGCAAAGTTGCAGCTGCAAGGGATGCCCTTTGAACAAGTCCCACCAATTTGCCACCTTTTCCCCTTGAAATGTGAGGGCATTGCACCTGACACAGGAACAATAAACCAGCCAATGGAGCACTATCACTAATGCTCTCCCCACCATAGGCAGACAGATCTACAGGCTTGTCCAGGGCAATCCCTCCACATTTTGCACATGCTGAATCGAATGGTTTTCCCAAGTCTTCATTGGAACTGAAATCCAGATTAATGCAGAGTTTCTGTCTCACTTTAGTAGTTTGTCTATCTATAGAAGTTTATGAGTGCTGCAACCTTTTGTATGACATGACTTTTCAATGTTATTTTTTTACGCTTCTCTCTTTTCCTACCCTCTTGGCATATGGCAGCCAGGTGCTGGCTCTATGGGAAAGAGAACCATGTCCCACCAAATACCTTTCAAATATTTCTAACATTATGACTGTATGCCTATATCAAATGCTGACAGACAAGATGTTTCTTCTCACTTCTCATTAATACCTGATGTGAAGTAATTTCTCCAAATCATTAAAGCAAGAAAAAAGAGTGTGTTCATGGAAAGCTGTGAAGAAATTACAGTGAGTATTTTTGGGCAAGACGCTCTATTTTCATGGCATTTCACTGGTGAGAGTAAATGATGGTTCCTAAATGAATAAAAAAGGACAGTGGCCAAAGGATATTGGTTCAGAGCACTTGGTGCCCTGGCTAAAAAACTTCACTATCACCTGCTCATTGGAGCACTAAAATAAATCTCATTTTCCAAGCACCTACAAGCAAGGGCTCAGCACACCTGTTTGAAGTGTTTTATTCATGTACAGATGTTATATGTTTCCCACCCACTAAATGCTCATCTAACAAGAATCTCGGTCTATTTTCTCTCCAATGGTTACATTTTATTACTGGTTTCCAGAACTCATTCAAGTACAGCGTATTGTTTAATATAAACAGTACCAATATAATCAACAGAACAGAGGTGTTAGTGCTGGTTTGTGCTAATGCCCCATTTTAGGAGATAGTTTATTGCTGATGAAATCAAGTTAACAAAAACATCTTACGTAAAGCTAGGGAACCTAACAAAATACTAAACTAAGAGAGAGAAACAAGATACTTTATTTAGTGAGGGTAAATTCTTCTGCTGACTGTATGATATTAAAATGTAGCATGTCTTCATAATTTTAATTTCCAACAAGCAAGGAAACAATCATATGAACGTTTTGCCTTCCCAACATATCCTTCCTCCTTATCCACACACAGTCTCTTCTCCCCCCGGAAAACAGTTATTTGTCTTCGATGAAAAGACAGATCAATAGCTCGAGGCAGACAAAAACAGATCAGCCTTTTAGTTTAATGCTGTCTTGCTCTTTCTCCACTTTAGGGTTGCCAAGTGTCTGGTTTTCACCTGGACAGTTCGGTATTTTGGCCTTCCATCTAGTAAAAAAACCCAGAGAAGACCGGACATGTAAAATGTCTGGTATTTTCTGTTTTCCTCGGACTGAAGGCTGGCGGCATCTGCGAGAGTGGGGGGAGTGAGGAGCGTGGTCATTTAGAGGTGTAGCAGCCTTTTTTTTTCTCAAAAAGATGGCCGGCAGCATCTGAGGGCAGAGGGAACGAGGAGTGTGGTAATTTAAAGACTCAGAAACCTCTTTTTTTTTTGCTCAACTAATTTTTCCCTGACTGTTCAGGATCTTTCATAAGGGTATCTGGCAACCCTACTCCACTTTCATGTGTCTCATTTTTAAAACGTCTTTAAAGAGGAGCAAGGTAAATGCTATAAATGAGATAATGCTATGTTGGTAAATAAGAGTCTTACGACACACACCTGAGGATGACATCTGATTTCTGGGGTAAATACTCCGCAGTGTGAAGAACACAGTACATGCATGCCAGCCTGTCTCCTGACCCCTGTCCATTGTATTTCAACAACACAAAGACAATATGCTTTACATTGCTGATCCCCAGCTCCCCCAGCACTGGCTCCCATTTCCCCTTCCCTCCTCTTCTCCCTGCAGCCTTTGTCTCAGAGGCAGCAGTGTGGGGGAGCAGTCAGCTCCATAGGGAGCACACTTGGAGCCAGGTTGGAAGCTGGCTCCCCACAGGTACTGGCTCCTGCCTTTTCCTTTCTGTCCCACACTGCTGCCCCTGTATCGGGCATGCATGGGGAGCCTCCCCTTTACCGCTGCTGCCGCTGATACAGAGACAGCAGCAGGGGATGGGGGTGCGTGTAACCGAGAGGGTTACATAAGAACATAAGAACGGCCGTCCTGGGTCAGACCAAAGGTCCGTCTAGCCCAGTATCCTGTCTGCCGACAGTGGCCAGCACCAGGTGCCCCAGAGAGGGTGGACCGAAGACAATGATCAAGCGATTTGTCTCCTGCCATCCTTCTCCAGCCTCTGACAAACAGAAGCCAAGGACACCATTTTATCCCCTGGCTAATAGCCTTTTATGGACCTGTGGAGGCAGGAAAAGGGAATAAGGGAATTTGTGTGCAGCCATCTTGGTCTTGTTAACAAGAGAGCAAGAGTCAGGCTAAGTCTGTGGCCTGACAACGCGAGATCTGTAATTAGACGCTGCCTTCGCCTCTCGCCTCCATACGGAGATAAGGATAGAATGCTGACTCTGGTAGGGACCTTGAGATAAGGAGCATCTGGGTGGAACTAAATAACTGTTAGCCATTGGTGTTTGTAATGGGAAGGAGACTAATTGTTATTGTTATTATATTTAATAGACACTATATAAACTGCTTCATAATTGCTTGTATTCGAAGATCTGCCTCGGGGGGGGGGTGCCCCCCCTGTCCGAACCAGTTTTTCCCTTGCTGCAGCTCGTAATAAAACTGCCTCTGGCTACTTGTTGCTTACAAACTCAGAGTGAGGACAATGGTTTCTTCCACAGACCTAACCTCCATGAAATTATCTAGCTTCTCTTTAAACTCTATTATAGTCCTAGCCTTCACAGCCTCCTCTGGCAAGGAGTTCCACAGGTTGACAACACGCTGTGTGAAGAAGAACTTTCTTTTATTAGTTTTAAACCTGCTCCCCATTAATTAGTATTTGGGTTTATTTGGTGAGCTGGGTTCATTGGTTAACCATTTACTCGGATGCATACTCGCATCCCTATTGCGCAGTCAGGTGAGGCAGACAGGTTTGAAATGGGCTGGCTGCAGGAAAGCTGTAGGGGAAGTGGGTGCACTTCCGGCTGGACTCTTCACGTCTACACCCCTGTCCTGCTGCCCCTCCCTCGCTGCATGCCAGGCAACACATGGGCAGTCTGTGGCGCGCATTACTGCTGGAGGTCCATGGGAAGAAGCTAGGGAAAGGGATCAGCAGGTCAGGGGGTTCTCGCATCACTGTCGCTTTCCCTGAAGCGCTCCCCCGCGCGCACACACACACACACACACACACACACACACACACACAGCCGGCCCACAGCTCAGCCAACATCCACCAGCCAGGAAAGGTGACTCGGCAGTGACTGGGGCTTCTCCAGCACACTCCCCCTCCCCGGCCAACACCCCCCCCCCCCCCCCCCCAGCCCCCTGCCGTGATTCCTGAACCCTCCCCCCACACCCCAACCCTCTGCTCTGAACCCCTCACAACCCTGAATCCTGCAGCATCCAATTGTTTAAATCTTATGCTGTCTATGTATATAATGTCTTTTGTCTGTGAAAAAACATTCTCTGTAACCTAACATTAACATCATGGGGAAATTGGATTCGCTTAACACCTTTCACGTAAAGTCGCATTTTTCAAGAGTTAGTGTGTCTCTGCGGCCTGAACTGTGGGCTCTGATCCACAGCCACATGAGCATTGCTAGTAACATGACCAGATCATTGTACCTTCAGGAAAGCTTGTCGTAAAATTACAGTCATGACATGACATAGCACGGTGTGTGTTAAGTAATAGCAGCATGTGTGTGTGTGGATGGTGGGGGAAGGTGCACGCATGTGCGAGCTCTTATTTTTGAAAGGGTTCCCAGGGGAAGAGGCTGGATAATTCCATTAATGCACCAACTTCCTTATATCTTCTTCAGAAAATGTATACCATAGATGCAGAGAGAGAGAGAGAGAGAGAGAGAAATACTGCTGTGCATGAGAAATAAACCCAAATACTAAATGAGGGAGCTGATAAAGGAGATATTACCTAACATAGTCAACAGCCAGGAGTTTACAAGAACTTTAAACATTCCTATGCCTCCTAATACATCAGAGCATTCAAAAATCAGATCCTTTATAACATTTCCATAAAGAGAGAGGAAAACCAGAGAAATGATCTTTAGAAGAAAGTACTATTTGTATAACAACTATATGATTTAAAAGTAATTATGGCGAATTATTTTGCTTTTGTGGCATGGATTTTTTTAAGTGAGTATCTTTCAATACATCATAATGTAAACTACCCAGCCTTGTACATTCATTGTTCCATTTTTATATTCAGCATGTTTGGATCAAATCGTAACATTCTTAGAAACTTTCTGCTACTCAAGATGAACTTGTTATGCCAGAATAAATAAAGCCATTAATATTACATTACTAAGTCTAGTCTAAATGCTGATTAATGTATTTTAAGAGGTTTATTATTTTAAAGCAAAAGAGCAAAGAACATCTAAATAAAGCAAGTAAACCACAGTACAATTTTTAAAAAGCATTTACTGTACTATTAGTTTCTGAACAACATGGTTTTCCATGTGTAAAATTCCTGTTTAAGTTATTTTAAATATGTGCCTTTATCTAGTAAGTAGTCCAACAAGTTTTTCAGAGAAAAGTTTTCTGTAAAAATGGTCTATGAAATTTAAGAATCAATGAGCTAACCAATCAAGTTTAACCATTTATCTGCCAGTGATCACATGATTTATTTAACGTATAGTGGACTGTAAGTATGGGGATATCCTTAGAAGTTATAAGCACTGGTATAAACTAATCTCTATGTTTCTCAGACGCTGCAACATAACCAAGAAATATGATATAAGCCTGACTCAGAGCCTATTAAAATCAATGAACTTTGAATTAGATCTTAAGGGCCAAAAGCTATTACCATGTTACTGTATATTCACAACTCAATGCCAGCGCACCTCACTCAGATCTGCAGTACCCCCACAAAGCAGGAGAGGATCCAGGACCTGGGAAGGATGCATGGGAAGGAATGAAGAATTATTGAGGATTGTGGGGGAAAAGAAAAAAAATTATGAAATATGAACAAATCATTTCAGTATCATTTCTACAACAATATAAATGACAACTGAGCTGATTGTAAATAATCCTAACATCCATTTCCATAGCAAAGGATAACTGTATTAGTACTGAAGTTAAAGTTGAGAGACAGCAATAGCCCCTCTAGCGAGGGTGAGTGTAGTGTAACACAACACCGTAGTACAGTGGTCACCAACCAGTAGATCAGGATCCACCCGTAGACCTTGGAGCCTCTGATAGCTGATCCTGACTGGTGCTGGCACTTCAGTTGCCCCTCCACCTACTATCATGTTGCTCCTGCCCTCTGCCTTGCAGCTGCCGCTTGGGAGCCTCCTCCTTGCTGTGCAGGATGTGGGAGGGAGAAGAGAGGGAAGCTGATGTCTGGGTGTCCCTCCTCACCCCCACTCCTGTACCCTGTCTCCACACAGACAGAAGGGGATGAAGGGAGTTTGGCAATGCACATCTCTGTCACTCACACACACTATGCATATGTCTGTCTGTCTCTGTCTCTCCTCCTGACCCAACACGTACATTGGGGGTTGTTACTACTTTTACTGCTTGCAAAGTGGGTTAGTTTTGGTTTTTGACTTGTCTGTGCATCTCATAACTTTCATTTCTCTCTTACACTTAAATGTAACTCTTTGAGTTGTGAGTTCTAAAATGCCAAACCTGACATATCTGGAGTCATTATCCCTGTGGTAATTGTGCTCCTGAAGGTGCCTGGCATGTCCCTGTACACCCCAGTCCTGCAGCTCCTACTGATCAATAACGGAGAACCCTGGCCAGTGGAAGCTGTGGTGTTGGTGCCTGTAGATGAGGAGCAGCACATGGAGCCACTGCTGTACATGCCAGATGCTTTCAGGAATGGTGCAAGAGTGAGCCTTAACAGGACTGCTCCATCCCTAGGGCAGCTGTTGGGCCAATCCTAGGGTGAGACTTGAACCCCTAACTCTGCCCACCCCAGACAAATGCCCTATCCCCATGTCTACTCCAGAACACACCACCCAGGCCCACCTTCAGCAGGTCCCTTATCCTGCCTTCCTAATGCAGAAGCCAGCTCCATCCCTGGGGAAGCCTGTGTTGGCTGTCCTGCTTCTCCCAGGGTGGGCAGGACTCAAGCCCCCAATCCTGCACTCCTGAGGCAAATGCCATATCCCCTAGTCCACTCAAGAACCCACACCGCACCTCCCTATCTTCAGAGAGTCCCTTATCCTCTGTCTAGACACTCCCTGTGTGAGCAGGGACTAAGCTGTCTGGTGGGGGGGTGGAATAGGACTCAAACACACCACCCTATGCTCCCCAGGTGACAGCCCTATCTCCCAGTCCACTCTAGTCCCCACCCCACCTTCCCTTACCGTGCTTTCCGAATGCAGGAGCCATGTCTATCCCTGGGGCAGCCTGAGTAAGTAGCAGAACTTGAATCTATCACCTTGTGCTCCCCAGGCAAACGCCCTAACCCCTAAGCCACTCCAGAACGCACCCTACTTCCCTACCTTCATTAACATCCCTTATCCTGCCTTCCTACTGCAGAAGCCACCTCCATCCCTGGGGTAACTGGTGTGGGCTGCTAGGTTGTTTGCCTGAGGCAGGGCCAGGGGGTACTTGAGACCACCACCCTATTCCACTCCAGAATCCACCCCACCTCCCTAACTTCAGAGGATCCCTTCTCCTGCTTTCCAAATGCCAGCTCCATCCCTGGGGCAGACTGCATTGGCTGTCCAACTGCCCCTGGGGTGGACGGGGGGTGTGTGTGGAAGGACTCAATCCCCTGTGCTCCCCAGGCCAATGCCCTATCACCCAGTCCACTCCACCCTCCCTTACTTCAGCGAATCCCTTATCCTGCCTTTCCCGTGCTCCCCAGGAAAATGCCCTATCCCTTGGCCTACTCAAGAACCCACACCACCTCCCTATCTTCAGAGGATCCCTTATCCTGTGTTGGCTGTCTGGTTGCTCCCAGTGGACGGAGGTGTGGGGGCAAGACTTGAACCCACCACCCTCTGCTACCCAGGCAAATGCCAGACCCCCCCAAGCCACTCCAGAACCCAGCCCACCTCCAGCAGGTCCCTTATCCTGCCTTCCTAATGCTGGAGCCAGCTCCATCCCTGGGGCAGCCAGTGTTGGCTGTCCTACCACTCCTACCGTAGGCAGGACTCATAACCAACACCTGTACTCTCCAGGTAAATGCCCTATCCCCTAGTCCCCTCCCATACTCCGAACCCCTTGGCCCAACACCAGAGCCTGCAACCCAACCCCCTACCCCAGCCTGGTGAAAGTGAATGAGATTCGGGGGGAAGGGAGAGGCAGTGAGCAGGATGAGGCGTCGGAGAAGGGGTGGAGCAGGGTGAGGCCTCAGAGAAGTGGAGGAAGGAAGCGGGGCAAGGGTATTTGGGTTTGAGGTAGATCTTACATTGCGCTTAAATTGAAAACGTGATTATGTGGTTAAAAAGGTTGGAGAGCACTGCCATAGTGTTTATGCACAACAACAAGAGTCGATATTCACAGATTGGCTGCATTTTGTGCTGTGCATTTCTGTTGGGTATGCTATAAACTTCACAGGTTCAATCCAGCCTCTTCAATTGCCCATCCACAAAGGTTCTGCAAGATTCCCATGCATCACAATGTAAAGATGACTATCCATGGTATCTTATGGGAAATCTCCTGTGCATGGTAGGAAGGCTCATGACTGAAAAGAATCAGTGCTGCTTTATTTTAGACCCATTTTACAGATGTTTCTTGGTGGGCTACTGAAATGAATGTTAGGACAATGGAAAAAGCCTACACAGCATTAAATTAAATAGTTCACCACTCTGTCAATATATTGTTAAGTTAGATGAGCAGCCACACTCCCCTGCCCACATAGGATTAGGTTATCTATTCCCTCCCCTGGCCCACAACATGTTTCCCCTGATAGTATATTTTCATTGAATCTGTTCAGTCTAGTTGTAAATCTCTTGAGCCATCAGCCCCCCACACCTTCCCCTGGCAATATTCCATGTTCAGAGTTGTTCTATTGATGTTTGTTTGGGGACAATATATTTTTATTATCCATTCTGCCCTCAGGCTAATCATCATTTAGATGAACAATTTCAGTTTAAATCTTTCAATCTCCCCGGCTTCTTAATCATTTTTGTTCATCTTGCCTAAGCACTCTTCGTTTTGATAGCAAAGTGCCCAAAGCCTAATGAATGATGGGTAAGGCAAAAGACTATGGAGAGTTAGACTGGTATAGTGGTTAGAGTGCCAGCCGAAGACTTGGGTTCAATTCCTTGCTCTGCCTCAAACTTCTGTGTAACTTTGGGCATGTCACTTGGAAAACTGAGGCACAGAGAGCCTGTTTGCAGTATCTGAGTAAGAGCACATTCCTGCCTTAACAGGAGTAATGTCCATAGTCACGCACCCCATAAATAGAGCAGAACGGGGTATAAATACATTACATTTGTGAAGCACTCAAATGCTACAGTAATGGAGCTACACAAGTACCGTATGTAGAAAGTTGAAGACAGTAAACCAGTTACAGGGGGAGGCATTATCTGCTCTATGACATGCTTTGCACATATACAGCCATGTTAACTAACTACTCCATGCTGTCTCTTCTCAAGGCACCTGACACAATTTGTGGGGCCTTTTATAATGACACCTGCAGATTCCTTTGAGTGTGCTAAAAAAATTGCTCATACATTCTACATCAGTGCAGGAGAGGAGTGAATTCTTCCATGACAGAACAAATGTTAATCAACTGGGGAAAAGTTGGTCTTTTAAAAGGATCATGGCTTGATATTGTTTACAGGGTTCTTCACTTGCCCAAGCAGTCCATTTCTCATAACAGTGAGGGAGCACATGATGGAAATACAGCCCATGGGCTGGATCCAGCCTGCCAAGCCACCGGATCCGGCCTGCGGAGGCAGTGGGGAGCCCCCAACAGGCTCCTCTGCTTGCCCCGCACACTAATCAGAAACGGGGCTGCAGAGTGCTTTCTCTTTGAATCCGGAGGGAAGGGGAGACAATTCAGACACCGCTCGCATCCCCAGTACAATCCCATTGGCCCGTTTCTGGACCGACACTGGCCAATGGGAGCTGCCTGTTTGAACAGCAGGCACCCACAAAGCACAACCCTTCTGCCCACTCACTCAAGCACATGGCCAAGCAGGCAGAAACATTTTAAGCCCTGCAAGCCTTTAGCTCGGCAGGCAGGCAAGTCTCCTGGTGAGCATCTGCCTCTGGCACCTCAGCTCCTCCCTTCCCCAACTCTCTGCCCCACTATTCTACATGCACCCATACCCCCCTCCCAGATCTGGCACCCCATTCTCCTGCCCAAGATCACAATCACCTCCTACCCTAGGTCACATCCCCAAACCCTGCACCCTAGTACTCTGCCCTAGGTCACAACTACCTCCTTCGCCCTTCTCAGACCCCATTCTCCCTCTTGCACCCCAATCCCTTATACCCCATGCTCCCTTCTGCACCTAACCTCCATCCCAGTCCCCACAACTCTTCCATTAATGCCATGGAAGAGGGCAGCCCTCGACCACTTTCCAAAATCAAATATTATTGCCCACCCCCAATTTATACCCTCCTATATGGAACAAGAGTCACAATGCTGGCATCAGCCGTGCTATCTGGCTGACCTCAGAAATAGGCCTGTCAGCCAAAGACTACTGCTACACGAGCAACAAAAAACCTGAAGATACTTTTAAAAGAAGGCTGTTAAGTGATTTGGCTCCCACGACCCAATTCAGGAAAGAATTAAAAATGTATATGTATTTTTAGAAACAAAACCCCAGCTAAAAGTTGGCCCCAAGAAACTCAGCTCTATCACAGGATGGGAAACAGTGTAATTAGATCAGGATCTGACTTGAAACTTTGGCCTAAATTTGAACCAAAGAGGTTTTTTAGGTGTGAATAAATTAGTCTAATTGAAAAGATTAGTATATTCTATTTATTTTTATGCATGCTTGCACTTCCTGCTCCTGGCTAGAAAAGGGATCAGACATGCTGAAGTACTGAGTACTAAGGAAAAGTTGTTCTCACAAGTTTTTTATTTCAAAGTTTGCATGGTTCAGATAAGTGAACTGACACTTTGAAGGGCCACCCATGATGGTTTGCCAGAGCAAGCCAACCTTTCTGCTACATATGTTGGCCACCCACAAAGCAAGGACCTGTATCTCCAACAGTTGCAACTTGCAACCTTTCCAGGGAAATATTAAGTCATGACTAGGGTTTGAATCCCAGGATGTGGGCAAGGAACTGATTCAGGTGGGATCAACTGCATTCCTGCATATCTCCTCCTGCTTTTGCAATCCATGATGCCTTGTGAAACACTGTCTCCTAGCAACAAGCCTAACTCCAACTTAGCCAATTAAAGTATCTGAAACACATTGTTCACACATTGCATCTTCTACAGTTTCAGAGGGCAGGGATACAAAGAACCATAGATTCTGTTTCCCATTTTTGAATGTTCACTTTGCTGTCTTGCTCCCTCCCCCATACATAAACTCGGGAAATGATTTGACAATCAATAAACTAATAAAACGCGTTGTATTTCTGACAGACAGCTAATGAAACTAGCCTTAAGAATGTGGTTAGATTTTCTGTGCTGCATGCTGATTACTGTAGGAAGTACAAAGCAAATGACATCCCATCTGTCTGAATAGAAGTTCTGCTTCTTTAACAAATCAAATTATTACAGTAACTGCAGAAAAAATAATGTTACCTGGACACAATATCATCCCATTGCTGAAAAGGATTCAGAAAAGAAGTTTACAACCTAGTTCCCATCCATTTAAATGCACCAAAAGATTAGCTAGAAATATACTTTGATGAGTAGTTCTTATATCAATGAAAACAACAGATGAAGGCAATGTTTATTTTAGCTTTGAGGCTAATTTGTTTGTCATGTCTATACTGTACATCTATTTGTGTGCCAGGCAATTTTAAAAATGCTAATTGCAAACAGTACTAACAACAAAGACATTTTACTAATTGCCCTCGGTTTTGTATCATATGGGTTTGGATAGGACTTCTCTAAGGAGCCAGGCTGAGTGAATTTCTTCATAAAGATTTATGCATTTCCCATAGGTTTTATTTTGTGAAGTCAGTGGGAACAAGCAACATGGAACATGTCTACCCAGCAAAGGCAAACCTGAAGTTGGCCCATGCCAGCTGACACAGGCTCTCAGACTGTTTCATTGCTGTGGACACCTGCGCTCAAGCTGGAGCTTGAGGTCTGGGATCCTCCCAACCCACAGTATCCTATAGCCTGGGCTCCTGCCTGAGCCCGGAAATTTACACTGCCAAGAAATAGCCCCAGAGCCTAAGTCAGCTGGCACAGGCCAGCTGCAGGTGTCTAGCTGCTGTGTAGACATTCTCTTAGGGCTCCATCCTGTTATAGAATCCATTCTGGCAGACCCCTATGCCCAGTCAAGCTCCACGAACTGCACAGGTGCTCTACACAAGTGCAGGGATCTTTAATATTGTGGCACAAGGGTGTAGGGATTACATTACAACATATTAAAGACAACCAGGTTGAAGACCACAGAGTTTTTTAATGGGGGAGACATTTTCTCAAACTTCTAATAAATCTGAAAAATAAGACTAGGTATAGGTCATGGTTAAAATGCCAAGAACAACCTATGTCTGTCATCCTCTGAAATATTAAATATGCTTTATGAAACCTGCTCTTATATTTCTCTACTTGTATTTAACTCCCTTGGGGTCTGATCCTCAGCTGGTGCAAGTCAACATAGCTCCACTGACACCTACAGAAATCAATAGGACTATTCAAGGAGAAAGGTATATCTCAGTATAACAGAAGTGCCACAATTCGGCCCTCCTATGTTAAAAGCCATTGCCACAATGGGAGAGGGAGCATTATTTGAGTATTCAGCTGAAAAGATTTAACCCTTACACAAGTTGGAAAGACTCCCTTGAAATGTTCACCTTGCAAACTGCAAAGGGGATATTTAAAATTCTGTGTATTCTGAAATAGAATGATGATTTTCATCAAATATGATGCAATTGTGTGCTAACATCTGAACCAAGGAATGAGGTAACATACAGCATGCTACCTGAGCTCTCAAAGTCCCCCAGAACTATTGGACGAGAGACTTCCAGATGCACATGGAGAATTCCCAGGACAACCTACCTTGCTGCACCCTGATACTCTGGCTCTGGACAAGAGCTCCAATGACATAGTGGAACTCAGTGAATGGTCACAGTGGGAGCTATGACACAGGGCTTGGAAAAAGAGCATTCTGAAAAAAAAATCTCCCTGAACTATTATTTTAAAAGTAAGAACTGGGCACTGCACTTTCTGAAGTGTTAAATTTAGATTTAAATCTGCTTCTCTTCTTTGTGGTTTTCTTATTATCTTCTCTCCAATGCCAAATAAACTTTGCTTCTTTCTTGGTCACAGCTAGTTGTATAGTCTGTTGGTGGGGACAACTACTCCTGGACAGCCAAGAAAGGAGGAGTCCATACCCTGGCCTCCAGAGACACTAAGTCACTGGGATTCTGAGCATCCCAAAGAGAGTTGCAATTTCCTCACAAGCAGTTCCAGAAAGGGTTTTGGGACTAGACTAGTGTGAGCATTTAGCATGTTGCAAGGTTACATTCACATGAAGGCAACCCCCCCCCCCTCCACCCATCCACCCTCCCTCCAAAAAACAAACAAAAAAACCCACCTAGAAGTCAGGAAAAGTGTTGCAACGCAGTTGAAGTGACATGGCATTGAGTCATTTGCTATCCCAATGACTAAAAGGAATTTTTTAAGAGTCAGGAAGGAGGAAATTTTAGCAGCTGGATTTTTTATGAAATAAAAATAACCAAAGAGCATGTATTAGAATGCAGGAAACACAGACACAAAACTATAAGGCAATACAAACATTCATAGAAGACATGCAACACTTTAAATCAGCACACTGTTATAAGGGCCACTTTTTAAAATGGCAGTTTCCTTATTTTCCCTCTTTTATTTTACTGTCTTTCCACTAAAGGAAAAATCCTAATTGAATAAATTTCCTAGAGAGATAATATTTATGTAGCCAAGATTCTGCAGCTGTAGCAGAAAAATGCACGTGATTATCCATTGGTCTCTGGCAACTCAGAGACAAAGGAACTACTCCATCACTATTAGACATGGTGTATTTTAGTTATTACAGTATATGGCTTTCATAAATAGGCATATAATCAGATTAAAAAAGCAGACTTCTCATTACTGCTTTAAAGCATATGATAAATGATATAGTTCCAAACCCCTTTTCATATGTAGTCTGCAGTATTAGCTGAAAAACTCAAGTTAATAGTATAGCAACATTAAGTATATGGTATAAGGATTACAGTTCTAAAACATTCCACATTGCACTTCTACTGCAACAGTTCATTTCCAGGTAAGAACACAGAGTTGCTTTTATTTTATTCACTAACAAGGGTAATTGGCAGGCAACACTGCGCTGCTGCTATAGATTTACTGTTTATATGGATCTCTGAAGACCACATGTGCACGCAGTGCGACAGAAATATTTTCCATATGAGCCGCCACACATTTCAAAGTCACTGGGCCTGACTAAGGTGAGTCCATTTATCATTTTCTTTATTCAGTAACAATCAATGGGAAAGTTAAAACCTCAGTGACAACTAGAGGGCAATGATTAGCTTCCAGTCACTCTGAACATCAACCCTTTTACATTCCCTGAGCCAGTGATGAAAACTTGTCCTCACTTTTTAAATTAGATCGAATACTGCATTTCCCAGCACAAGATTTCATTAAAATAAACCTAGTTTCTGGAATCACATGTTACCGTTCCTTTTTAAAAATACTCTGAAAACAAAACCCACCACTACCAACCCAGCTGCTTTTGACTTAGATGTGTTTTCAGTTCACCTCCACTTTCTTTTAGCAGGGAAAGTAATTGCTCTGGGCTTTATAAGGCTATTATAACCTTCTGACAAGAATTACAAAAGTCACAGATTTAAAGCAGAATCACCATCCTTCAGAAGATTAAGTTTTCATTTAGCTCTTATGTATGCTGTTGGCATAAAGGAGAAAAAAGGCTTATTAAAGGATAGCATATTCATTCGTTCTTTAAAATTGCACAAACATGCATCACATTTTAGTTAGGGTGTGGGAAAAGAAGAGTATCAAATGTATCGAGGAATGAGTATGTTTTTGCCAGTGACTTCATTAATAAGGATATTTCATATAATTATGATTATATAACTATATCATTATGATTGCCGAATTCTTTCCGAAATGGAAAATGACTATTTTAAATTTCTGCTTCAGTATGCAATAAGGGCTTGATGCAGAACTAGGCTGATCTGAGTAAAAACCTGGAAAAGTGCATGTAGCCCGTGAAGCAGCAATGTAAAATGTGTAGGAATGACTGTTTCATTAAATCACTCAGAATTCACATATTAATAGGAATACCACAAAATCCCTCTAAAATTACCACACATATTCTAAAATAGGGATAGTTTTTCTAACAATTCACACACACATGCAGAGGCTAGGTATAAATATATTCCATACAAGGAAACTTTACTGTTTTACACAAGAAAAACAAGTAGCAAACTTTTTTCAATCATGCATCTTTCCTGCAGAAAACTTCAACGTAGCATTGTATATCGTCAGCACTACACACTGTTACAGACACTGTTATGTATTTCTATGTATTAGCAGAGAAAAAAAGCCACACACACAAAACAAGATGTGTTCTCTGTGCAACATTTAAAATCAAGCTGGTTTTCAGTAGGGAGTTTCATTGGATCAACTACAGAATTCTGCAAACAACCATTTTCAGACAGCAGCCGACAATGCAATTCTAATATGGAATGCTTCACATTAATCTTACACAACATACAGTCATTTACAAGCCCTGTTGATAGATAGAAGAGGAAATTAAATTCTGACAAGATGATAATTTTTGACAAGACTTTACACTAGGCTTACCTCTCCCTCAGGTCTTGCTAACACTGCTGTTTGAAAGTGCAGCAATGTTAATATCAGGTAGCTGACAAACATTATTACCCAAAGTTAGAACTACCCTAGAGGAGAAATCCCTCTGCCAAGTACTAACAGCTAGCAGATGCACTTGTGTCTGAGTATCACAGCCCTGTAGGTCTGCTAGGCACCAGGCTCTCCCCTTCTGACTCACTGTACTACCAGGAGCTTTGCTCAGCCACTGCACTGAAGACAACTGGTAAGCTGATCTCTTCATGTAATGACTTCTCCCTGCTGGGGGAGGGGGCTTGAGGCAGCAGTGAGCTGGGGGCTGCAGCAGTTTGTACAAAGCAAAGAAGGGGAGGGACCGAAGTGGTCAATGCCAAGTTATGCATCTGCTCTGATTCATAGAACAAGCTAAAAGGTAACCTTTAATACACAAGGAAGCCTGTCAGTGCCTTATTAACTTAGGTAGGCATGACTGAAGAACAGAGGCTAAAGCAGCTTGCAAAGATGTCTGTGGGTGCTTAGACTGAAAGAGTTAATTAGAAGTGTGCCTTTACTAAAGAAGTTTCTAGCAAATTAATCAACTGATGCCCTAATCAAGAACTTACCTATTACCTCTCAGGTTATAAGCAGCCTTACATCAGCACAGCATTAAAGCACTAATGGACCCATCCTGCAGGGAAACACAATCAGCACTACTTCTAGGAGTAGAGGGTGCTCATTAGCTCTAGGAAGTTGCTTCCTTGCTTGCAGAAATGCACTTGATAGTAAGATTAACTGGGGTCCTTCATAGTAAATCTTGAACACCACCAATACACTGTCTCTCTCTCATGTTCACATGCAGACCAAAGACATTTTGATTTGAAGTGATACAAACCCCATCAAACGATAAACTGCTTTGACCAAGTGATCAGAATGTCAGCGTTTCAAAAATAAGGAAAGATGGAGACATTTTTTGCTTGGTTTGTTGTTAGTTGGTGATCAAGACATATTTTCAAGCAAATACTAAAACAATATACACATATGGAACACAACTTTAGTATCCAATCTGGCAATAGATGATTATATGTCTCTCTCAGAAACTAGCAAAGATGCACAGTAAGAGCCATAGAGAATCAAGTGGTTCCTTTTGCTCAGCATGCCTGTCCTCTGGAGGATGCTCCTTTTCACTGTCATAAAGAAATGAATACACAATATTTATGAAACATAAAAACACTACTCTAAAGTCATCTTGACTAAATGCATCACACTCAACTGAACATTTCTGTAATATTTAAGGTTTTTTGAGATCTCTATATCAGCCCTAAAATTCTTCTCCTTCCCTTTCTCATTTTCTTTCTTCTAATGAATACTAAAATCTTGAAAGCTGAGATTTGGTGTTTTCCATAAAGCCCTGGCTCCTGAAGTCAAGTGATTACAGGACAATCTGAATTTTCATTTAAAAATGTTGCTACCCTTTATGGTACATATAAAAGCTCTAAAACATGTCCATGTTGTAAGGTCTCAAATATAGAAGGCAAAGACAAAACAACCCCAAATTTATTATTTTTAAAGATCACATGATTTTTGTGCTAATGATGTGATTTCTGAGTGTTTGACTCATGACTTGAATTTTTGGGCTTTGCAATACTGTAACTTTGCATTTAATCCTGCATCTGTTTTGTGCTTTGGTTTACTTCATCCACTGTCTTTGCTCCATTTTTATCATCAATTTATGTACAATTTTGTTTAATACTTAACTCCACAACAATCCTTTCCTGGAGAAAGGTTTGCATATGTGGCTTCCTTGCTTTAATTTTCAGACGTTGCCCAAGGAATGACCAAGTACATTTATGTAAAATGAAGCTTGAAGATTTGTAAATTCATAAATACAATCAGACTTCTAAAAGATATCAGAATACAGGTATTCTTCTAACTGATTCTGACGAACTCTAGTGAGCAAAACTGCCACAGAGAATTTTGATCAACTAAAGGCAATAGAATTTTCATAAGAACATAAGGGCTGTGTCTACACTAGCATCCCTTCCGGAAAAGGGATGCTAATGTAGCACGTTGGAATAGGCAAATCCGCGCGGGATTTAAATATCCCCCGCGGCATTTGCATTAACATGGCTGCCGCTTTTTTCCGGCTTGGGGAAAAGCCGGAGAAAAGCGCCAGTCTAGACGTTATTCTCCAGAAAATAAAGCCTTTTCCGGAGGATTTCTTATTTCTACTTTCAAGGACTTTCAAGTAGGAATAAGAAATCCTCCGGAAAAGGCTTTATTTTCCGGAGAATAACGTCTAGACTGGCGCTTTTCTCCGGCTTTTCCCCAAGCCGGAAAAAAGCGGCAGCCATGTAATGCAAATGCCACGGGGGATATTTAAATCCCCCGCAGATTTGCCTATTCTAACGTGCTACATTAGCATCCCTTTTCCGGAAGGGATGCCAGTGTAGACACAGCCAAGGGCTGTACAGGGTCATCCTCAACCCCAGTATCCTTCTTTTGACTGTGGCCATTGCCAAGTGCTTCAGAGGGAATGAAAAGAACAAGCAATCATCTAGTGATCCATCTCAGTCATCCACTCCCAGCTTCTGGCTGTCAGAAGCGAGGGACACTCAGGCCACGTCTACACTACAGGTTTTGCCAGAAGAGGCAATGCAAATGAAGCGCTGATTAGCATTTTCTCACACTTCATTTGCACAATCTCTTCCAATCCGTTTTTGCTCAAGGGGTTTTTGCGCAAAACCAAGCAGTGTGGACGTTTCCGTTTTGCGCAAAAACGTCCACACTGCTTGTTTTTGTGCAAAAAACCCTTACACCAAAATGGATTGAAAGAGATTATGCAAATGAAGCACGAGAAAATGCTAATCAGTACTTCATTTGCATTGCCTCTTCCGGCAAAACTCATAGTGTAGACGTAGCCTCAGACTATGGGATTGCATCCATGACCATTCTAGCTAAAAGTCATTAATGGATTGATCTTCCATGAGCCTATCTAGTTCCTTTTTTATCCCAGTTATAATTTTGGCCTTCACATCATCCCCCAGCAAAAATTCCACAGTGCATTCGTAAAAAAAAGTATTTTCTTTTGTTTGTTTCAAACCTGCTATCTGTTTATTTCATTGGGTGACCCCTTGTTACTGTGTTATGTGAAGGAGTAAATAACATTTCCTGATTCATTTTCTCCACATCAGTCAAGATTTTATAGATCTCTATTATGTTTCTCTTAGTCAACATTTTTCCAAACTGAAAAGTCCCAGTCTATTTAAATTCACCTCATACAAAAGCTGTTCTATACCCCTAAGTCATTCTTGTTGCCCTTCTTTGTACTTTTCCAATTCTAATATATATATTTTTTGAGTTAGGTGACCAGATCTACACACAATATTCAAGATGTGGGCATACCAAGAATTTTTATAGAACCATTATGATATTTGTCTTATTATCCCTTTCTTAATGGCGCCTAACATTCTGTTTGTTTTTATGACTGACACTGCACACAATGATTCCAAGATCTCTTTCTTGAGTGATAACAGCTAATTTAAACCCCATCATTTTGTAATTATAGTTGGGATTATGTTTTTCCATGTGCATTGTTTTGCTTTTATCAATTTTGCCATCTCACCGTGTATACCTTTTTAAAAATGCTTTACGCATATGTTGAACAGGATTGGTCCCAGTACAGATCACTGGGGGACACACCTCTATTTAACTTTTTTCATTCTGAAAACCGACCATTTATTCCTTCCCTTTGTTTACTACCTTTTAACCAAATATCAATTCATGAAAGTACCGTTTTCTCTTAACCCATGAATCCGTACTTTGCTTAAGCCTTTGGTTAAGGACCTTGTCAAAGACTTCCTGACAGTCTAAGTACATTGTATCCACTAGATCTCTCTTGTCCACATTTGTTGGTCCAAAGAATTCTAATAGATTGGTGAGGCATGATTCCCCTTTTACAAAAACTATGATGACTCTTCCACACACAAAAAAATCACGTTTATCTGTCTGATAATTTTGTTCTTTTCTATAGTTTCAACCAATTTGCACAGTACTGAAGTTAGGCTTACCAGCCTGTAATTGCTAGGATCTCCTCTGAAGCAGTGTTTGTTTTTTAAATTGGGATCACACTATCCTCCAGTGATCTGATACAAAAGGCAATTTAAAAATTTAAACAATAGCAAGCCAAGTCATCAGTTATGTAATTTCTTATTTGGCCAAAAGTTATTTACATATTGTTAGCTCACTAACCTAGTTCCTGAGCCATTATTAACAACAGAGAATTAATTGGCTAATGTGTAACTGATGACAGAATCTGTTTATAGAAGGATTTCTGGACAGTATAAGGCAAATACTATTAGTAGAGCTGGCCAGAGGATGACAGTTCTGGTTTTGGACAGCTTTTGAGGTTTTTAATTTTTTTTATTTCATTGTACAATGGATATAAAACTTTAATAATGATTTTGAGAAACAAGTTGAAATATCCATTTTCAGATCAAAAAGGTCAGTTTTTCCATTTAGACTTATCTCCCTTCCTCTTGTCAGAAATTTCCAAATACCCTAAAACCCCTGAAACCTTACCATCTATAACACATTCTGTCTCTGTAAAACATTTCGGCATTCATGACGCAGCATCTCTCGACAAAAATGTATTTTATGGAAAATGCTACAGCCAGTTCTAAAAACCAAAGTTCCTCAGTGGAGCAATTCGCAGCATATCCTGTCATCCTAGTAATAGACCTTTTATCTCCTGTGTTGCAGAGAATATAGCCCAGCAGATGATTTTAACAACTGGAACAAAATTTGAAGGATGAAGATGAAAATGAGTAGTATGAGATCTCATTTTGGTAAGAGAACAAATCTAAAACCACATTTTAAAAAAATTGTCAATTATCTACTCAGTAGTGAAAGTTCACTTAAAAATAGGCAATTTTTCAAGCTCTAGTGATTATGCAGTGAAAAATGTTACAAATTCACATTCTCAAACATCTACTACATATATTTCCTTTAAAGAAATATAAAAGAAATAGTGAAAAATGTCCGCAATTTCACACAGCCATATCTGTGGGTAAATCAGGTACTTGGGCAAGATCTGTAGGCACCCTGGAATGCTGGGTAATTACATTCTAACCTTGAAATAAATAAATAAATAATTATATATATAAAACCAAATTTAAACCATGTTTGTTATTTTATTTAATAGTATCTGTAGAGTTTTTTTAACAAATATCTTTACCCCTTACAGTAAATAGGAAAGTCTGTTGATTTCTGTGGGGTTTGGATAACTTGCAATGCTTTTCTCAAATAAATCGGGGTCAAACATTGTTCTTCCACAAACCACCAGACAGACTAAATGGTATCCAACTGGACTGGCAAGCAGGTGATCTGTGTTTGGTACCTAATCCTGTAGGCTAAGTAGAGCTGGAAGTAACAGGGAGGCAATATACTCAGCTCCAGGAGATAAAGGATTTAATTGAGTCTCTCATATGATAGCATTAACCAATTTCAGAGAAATCTGCATCCAGCCTCCTTAGCTGGATGCAGGCCTGTTAGAATCTTGGAGGGGAAACACGTATTTAGGAAGCCTAGAGTATTCCTACAATAAAGGATTTTAATCCTAAGCTAAAAGCCTCTACTGAGTAAAATAATGTAAAAACTTTGTCTAATCAAACAAAGTGGGAAATTAAATTCTTCAGCAGTTCACGTCCCTCCCCTGGAAATTCACGTGCAGAGTTACTTTTCTAGCAATCAAGGAGAGGAGAAGATGATAAGCTTGCAGAAATGCCCCTCCATGAGTAGTCTGGGCACAAGTCTCTGCAGATTCTAAATGTGAGGTGAAAGGTGGGTGAAGCTCTCTACAGAACTATGAGTAATCTAGATTGGAGGTAGTACAGCTCAGCCTTCTATTACCCCCCTCAGGGTCCCCTGAATAGCTGGTACTGAGCTGAAAAAGAGGACCAGCCAATAGCAGAGTTGCTGCAGCAAGAGGTGGCAGCCTAGCTCATTGCTGAAAACTCCACCACACAATTCTTTGGGAAGTATAATGATGCTTATGGTAAAAACTATCCAATTAGCCCGTCATAAGACGGGATTTTTAGGTCTCTCTTCCACGTTGGTCTTCTCTCCTGAGCCTCCTCTCTCTCGCTCCGTCTCTCTCTTTCTCTTTTCCCCCTCCTTCCTCTCACACCCTCTCTGCTCTCCTCTGTCTCCGTTGGGGAAGCACGCTCGTCCAGGCCCTGCCCTCTGGGCGTGTACATTACCGCCCCGCCCCCTTCACCTCCCACTGTGGCACTCAGTTAACTTCTGCACTGCTCAGCCGGACCCCCGCGCGGGAGCAAACAGTGCAAATGGCCTCTCTCTCTCTCTCTTCTCCTCCTCCTACTGCTTCGCCCTCTCTTTCTGTCAGCTCCCCTCTGCCTTCTGCCCCCCCCCCACCTCTCACTCTATGTTTCTCTTCTCCTCCTCTTGCTGCATCTCTCTCACATGCTCATCCAGGTCCCACCTCCTGGCTGTTCCCTCTAGGTGGCGCTGTTGCCTCCTGCCTTGGCGCTTGACTGACTTCTGTGCTGCTCAGCCAGGCCGCCGCGTGGGAGCAAGTGGCGCAAGCGGCTGTTTGGGCCCCACGTTCCCCATGTAGCACCCTGCTTGTGCCACTTACTCCTGCACGGCAGCCCGGCTGAGCGGTACAGGAGTCAGTCGAGCACCACGGCGGAAGGCAACAGCGCCACCCAGAGGGAACAGCCAGCGGTTCAGCATTACAGAGTGTCAGACATTGGGCTCCTATATATATGATAATTCAGCATTATCTACATTTCTTAATCTTCTTAACAAGGCGTTTTTTAATCAGATGGGGAAAGGAGTAGTTTAAGTCACCATTTTATGGTCTACAAGCTAAATAAGGACGGGCTTATGAAATGCAGCACCAAACTTACATCTCAGTAAAGAGCTGTCTTCACAAGTATGTGTATGTGTTAATTGCCCTTGGCAATATGTTTGAACTACAAATGTAATGTCAAATGAAACTGAGAATATCTTTGCTATGAAATTCTGTCAGCGAGCCAACTTGTCCTTCAGTGTTTTCATAAGGACCTAAACATACCACAGGGAAAAATGCTACTGAGCAAATTTTCACATAATTATATCTAACAGAATTTTACACAAGAGAGCTCTTCATCTGAACCTCACAACTGCAGAGGATCAGTTATTGGAAATTAAGACTTTCTATGGGACAAACATTGGTATTTAAACGTTACAAAGTGACAGTTGTTTCATGAGTTGCAAACCAATGCCTCAATTCTGCAAGCAGCTGTATGTGGATTTACCTTGGCTCCTGCATGGAGTCCACTGAAGTCAAGAGGGTTCTGGGTGGTCAGAGAATGTCTGTCTGCACAGAACAACTTTCATTATTATGATCTCTCTCTGGGATCCCTCAAATGGAGTAAGATTTTCCTTTGGACGCCTATAACTGATGAGTACGTAGATAATTATTATGATAAACACATACTGTCTGCAAACAAGTATATTTTCTTTTTCTAGGTGTGGCAGGCAAAATGGTGGTGACCACAAAAATTAATAACTTCTTTTGCTGTTGTCATCACAAAGTGCTGCATTATTTTTCAGTGTCTAACAATATACTTATCAGAGACAGGGCTTGTTTGCTTGCTTGCTTTTGAATGGGCGAAGTGAATTGTATTCCATATCCATCTTGTATAAACCAAAGTTTGTAGATTGAATTTCCTCCAGTCCATATGCTGATATTTTGTGTATAATGTATTATCCATTTAAGCAAGGATTCTCACCAACAGAAACTACATTTACCTTCTCTCCCCTCTACTTCAAAAAGAAAGAAAAAAGATTGAGATACACACAGATATAATGGTGACTGGCAGAAAACGTAAGCAACAGACTTCCTTAAGAATGTCTGCTAAGGAAGAGGCAAGCAAGTCTTTAAATTCTTGATAAAGATCAGCAGAGACGCCATTACACTAGAACATCTTGTTTGCTTCATGGCCCTGAGTATTCACTACTTCTTCAAGGTTAGTTTTGCTGTTACGGACCATTCTAGGAAAAAATAATCTTATTACAGTAAAATGCTTTTTAAACATCAGTAATTTTGAAATGATTTTTGTAAGGTTATAAAATTATAAATAAAATTTTGCAATGGTAGCCTTTGTAGACAAGGCTCAGAGGAGTAGCCATGTTAGTCTGTATCTGCAAAAATAACAAGGAGTCCTGTGGCACCTTAAAGACTAACAGATTTGTTTGGGCATAAGCTTTTGTGGACAAAGACCCACTTGTCAGATGTATTAAGTGTAAGTTACAGAGACAGACATAAATATACTAGGGCATGAAAAGAAAGGAGTTACCTTATCAAGTGGAGGACCACTGCTAAGTAGGCCAATTCAGTCAGAGTGGACGTGGCCCAGTCCCAAAGAGTCAATGAGGAGGTGTGAATACCAAGAGTGGGAAAATTGCTTTTGTACTGAGCCAGCCATTCCTAGTCCCTATTCAAACCCAGATAAATAGTGTCAAGTTTGCAAATGAATTGCAGCTCTGTAAGAGATTTAAAAGCGGCCACCCTTCAAAAAAAAAATTCAAAAACAGACTTCAAAGAGAAATTGCATAGTTGCAATTCATTCGCAAATGTGACACCATTAATCTGGGTTTGAATAAGGACTAGGAATGGCTGGCTCACTACAAGAGCAATTTTCCCTCCGTTGGTATTCATATCGCCTCATCAACTCTTGGGACTAGGTTGTTTCAGAGTTAGATCCAGATTATTACTGGAATAATTTCATTCCTGGAGGCTCCCAAGGCACACCATTAAGTGTGTACAGGGCCAGCCAGGTGGAGGCACCGGCAATGTATATTCCTTTAGGAGTAAAGGACTACAGCAAGGGGATGGACAAGGAATCTCCAACTATTCATCATCATCACTGGGGTACTCAGGATCTCCTTTTATGTTAAAAACATCAGGCACCCAGACACACAGCTTTGTGTGCTGTGGGGTGGAGGGAGGGAATGTGAATCTACACAGGGTAGAGGGTGTGCCTGTGTATGTAGCTGTCCTAGAATGGCACCATACTGTTCATTATATCTGCCATGGTCATCAAGACTCACTCTTGGTTCTTCACTTCCAGCTCCCTGCACGTTCTCCTGTCCTCACACTCTGCTCACATCTCCAGCAGCAGCATATTCGTCCACTCACTTAAGTGCTCCCTGTCCAACATCTAACTGCAGATTGCATTCACTCCTTGAACATGTCACCTCTGCTCTGTTTTCATCTGTGGAGTTCTGCTAGCCAGACAGCTAATGGAGCTGGACAAGCATGCAGCATGGTCACTGTTGAACCCACTGAAGCAAAAAGCAAAGGGTAGAATTTATGAGAGATAAATTGAGCATACAACCTAATCTGCAGACATAAAAGGAAGCTCTCTCTAAGGACAATAGGGAACTGTTATGTACAAGGACACACTTATGCCTTTAAGCGGCCACTATGCAGCAGGTACACCAAAGAGATCTTAGAGAAGCAGCTGGACTTGATTTGGTGGCAGGAATAGTAATGGGCAGGCCAGGAATTGAGCCTCCAGGAAAGTGGGGATCCTGACATGGCAGCAAGGTATAGCAGGGACTCGTGTGGGGCCCATGTGTTTGGCACACACACACCCATTTGCTGGGAGAGCGCAACTTTCCCTTCCCACAGGACCAGGAGAGTACAGAAGGAAAGGTACGGGCATGGCAGCAGGGCAGAGGCTCAAGCCATGCTTCATTGGGAATGATCAAATGGAGGTTTACTACACAAGCATCAGCCAATAGCTTCTCCTGCTTCATCCAAATTGCCTTGAGAGATATCAGTCTTCTCCGAATCACGCAGCACGATAGGGAGCAGATGCTGACTGAATGTGGCGAGAAACCTGGACCATATGCTGCAATGCTTTGCTCTGCAATGACACCAGACCATTTATTGCTGGGTTGGCCTGGAAAGGTGTCTGACCACGGAGGATGGAATAAGGCAGACCTCCTCAGGAACCCTGTGAGAAGGATGAAAGAGTTCCTGTATGAGAGCTTTTGGAGATGTGAAAGGAGGATTCCCGCTCCTTCTCCAGACACATTAACAAGGTGTTCTGGGGAGCACCCACTGTGTAGATCACACCCAACTGCCTTCACCCATGATAAAAAAATATGAATTCACCAGAAATGCCCTCTCTGCCATCACTGCCTTGCTGCAAGACGTCTTAGGAGGAGGGAATTGTCTCCAAAGGTATAAAAAGGTCCTGGCTGTCAGTGATATCTGTTGTTCCACTCATCTGCTAACCATTCTCCTCCTCATCATCAACCACACTGTCCTCCACACTGCTGTCTATGGCTGCCAGAGGAATGTCTTGGAAGGAATCCACAGACTCGCTTGGGAAGCTGGTTGGGTTCCTCCCTAAGAATCACACGCATCTGCTCCAAGAGGTGGAATGTTTGCGGAGATGATCCAGGATATCTGTTTGTCTGCTTTGTCTTTTGGTACAACAGCCTCAGCTCCTTTATTTTCATGAGATTGCCAGGAGTTCCTGGCATATCCTTTTATCCCCATGCCCTTTGCAATCCTTTTGCTGGTTCGTAGTTCTGTGAGAACAGATTCCTCGCCCCACACAGCAATAGGGTCCAGGATCTCCTGCACACACCATATTGGTGCTCATCTGTGATCCTGGGAATTCATGGTCAGGTGTTGCTGAGATGCGCTGCCTGCTCTGAGATCTGCTCTCCATGTTGGCAGCGTAGGAAATGAAATTCAAATTTTTCCAGGACGTTTCCTGTTCATCTGGGACCAGTAGAGTTCAAAGTCCTGGCCAGAGCGGTCACCACAGGGCACTGTGGGAAATTTACCATAGGCCAAGAAAGTCAACATTAACAGCACTGCGTCTCCACTACCGTAAAGTTGAGCATGGAAGGTCGAATTTAGCATTACTCTTTGTCAAAAGCTGAAATACTAAAATCAATTTTAACAGCCCTTAAAGTCGATGAACGGGCTTGGTAGTATGGACTTATTGTTCAGAAATACAACCTAATGCGGCTAAGTTCGACCGAAACTCCTAGTATAGACCAGACCTAAAGGCTGCCCACCTGAGGCTTGTTGTTTGGGGGAAAGAGCAATGCCCATATCCCCCCAAACTCCTCCCATAATTTTAAGACCATAAGAGACCACTACCGTTATGCAATCTGACCATGACCTACACATGTGGTATAATTGAACAACACAAAATTTCACCCAGAAATTCCTTCATCAAACCCATAATGTAATTTGAGCTATATCTTGGTTTAAATACTTCAAGTGATAAAGAATCTACCACATCCCTAGGTAAACTAGCAATGGTTAATTACCTTTACTGCCCCCAAATTTGTGATTTATTTTAAGTATATTTAGCTACAACTTCTAGCCATTGGACCTTGTTTTACATTTGTCTGCTATAGAGTCCTCCCCATTAATATACTAACAGACCAATCAAATCATCTCTTACCCTTGATAAACTAAATAGATTGAACTTCTTTAATCCTTTGCTCTTGCATTAATAATAATCACACTTTGCTCCATCTTACTATTGGGTTACACATGTACTGCAACATAGTCAAACGCCTGCAAGATGATGCCTACTATAAAAACCTCACCTCTTTCATGCCTGTAAATATAGGTTACTTTGAATAAATTCTGGTACAATGATACAAACCTGCAGAGTCACAGACACAGCACAAATAGGTTCACCCCAAAGAAGCCTTTGTAAGCTGTGAGCAAACCCATTACAAAATGTCTTATCACAGGCCAGCAAGCACAGAGCCTGTAACCTGCCCAAAAGGCATGAGAACCGCTGAAAATTTACATGCAACCTAATATGTAGAACTTAAAAAACATTATTTATGTAAAATGCTTCTGTAAAGATAACTTCATGATGCATTTTTAAAAAACATTTTCATACACAAGATTTTTTTTTCAAATGGCAGAGACAGTTTCCATATAACTATATTTTTAAAAATACAGTGTTCTTCAGCTGTAGTCTTAACTCAGGGCAGAAATTAATCAGATCAAATAAACTATTTCTCTCATTTTTAAGGACCTCATTATAGGTATTAACAAGCATTTATTTCATTTTCTTTCAAGGTTGCCCCCACTGTGATATTATTTAAATAGATACATTTCTGAAGGGTGGACTGATTCTAGAAGTTCTTCCATGCATGTAGATATGGAACTAGCCACTTTAAAAGCAATTTGGATATTATTCTCTCCTTTTTCTTGAGGGATCTTTCTTCCCTTCCAGGAGAAATATGAAATAAAAACAAAATATTTATTATTAACAACATCTTATGATGCTTTCTAGTTGATTGCTCAACTACGTGGTAAAACTGCCTCCATGAAATATTTCTGCTTCTGCTAGTACTCCAGCTTATAGTGAACAAATATTCTGGGTCTTCTTATTTCTTTTGCATCTTCATCCAGCATTGGTCAAGAGTAACCAAGAATCTACAATTTGGCCCAAGAATTTGTCTGAAGTTTTTCCATGTCTTGTTCCAATCATACTGAGCTTTGCAGGGGAAACTCTGAATGGGGACATAGCATCATGTGCTTTTTAGTTAAGCAGATATTAAAATATCTTCTTGGATTAGTCCCAGAGTGCTCAGCAACTTACAGGATCATAGCTGCAGATGAATTTAAAATCCTTTGTTGAGCTTTCTCATTTATATAAGGATTTCAGGAATTAATATTTTTCTCTCTCCTTCCCAAATTATCTACATTCTTCTGCTTTTCTGCATGTTGTATTTCTTGCAAAATACGGTACTGAGATGATGATGTTTGCTTGTAGTACTTTTGTATTCCTATATATTGTGTAATACAACAATCCTTCTTCAATAATCAATTATGGATTAATATGTCCACACGGGCTTCATGAATCCTTTTACT
The DNA here is from genome assembly GCF_052426305.1 of Pelodiscus sinensis. NCBI lineage: Eukaryota > Metazoa > Chordata > Testudines > Trionychidae > Pelodiscus > Pelodiscus sinensis. Next base: position 804,723 of record NC_143065.1, read on the forward strand.
TAATGGCTGCTTTATGGCAGGGGTTTTCAAATTCTGAGTTAAGGGTTATAAGGGTAAGCTGCTACAGCTCCCATTGGCCAGGAATGGCAATCTGTGCAGAGGTGCAAGTAAAGAAAGTGTCTCATGGGCAGCTAGTGGCTTACCCTTACAAGCCATGACTTATGGTTTGCCTTGTTTATATCCCTTCTATTTCTAAATTCTCATGTAATTACAATGTTTTTTGTCAACACAAATGTGACACTTACTAAGCTTTTTCTGTTCTATATATTGAGACACAGAGCTATACAATTACTCTGAAAAATGTATTCACCCTTTTAATAGTTTTAAAATTGTCATCCTCAACTTTCACCAAATGTCCCCTTGTATTCCAAGAAACATTAAACAGTATCCAATTCACTGTTACCGGTTGGGGATCGACTCGCTAAGCAGCAGTTCAGCAGAAAAGGACCTGGGGATTACAGTGGATGAGATGCTGGATGTGAGTCAACAGTGTGCCCTTGTAGCCAAGAAGGCTAATGGCATATATGGGTACATTAGAAGGAGCCTTGCCAGAAGATCTAGAGAAGTGACTATTCCCTTTATTCAGCACTGGTCACAACTAGAGTATTGCATCCAATTCTGGGCAGCCCATTACAGAAAGGATGTGGACACACTGGAGAAAGTCCAGGGATTAGGGGGCTGGAGCACATGATGTGTGAGGAGAGGCGGAGGGATTTGGGCTTGTTTAGTTTCCAGAAAAGACAAGTGAGGGGGGATTTGATGGCAGCATTTAACTACCTGAAGGGAGATTCCACAGAGGATGGAAAGAGATCCCAAGAGATTTTTAAGTCCCAGCTTGACAATGCTCTGGCTGCAATGATTTAGTTAGGGTTGGTACTGCTTTGGTTTGGGGAGTGGATTCAGTGACTTCCTGAGGTCTCTTGCAACCATATGATTCTATGATTCTTTTCCCTGCCCAACACTACATTTTGACTAAAACCAAGTAGCAACCTTGCTTTGTACTGGAAATGCTATTAAAAACCCATTATATGGGATCAAAGATGTTTAGATGTTAAATTTTCACTGCTCTCAGAATAATACATCAAGCTCTTTCACAACATACCTTGGATTCCTTTAAAATATTGTTTTTAGGGTTCCCGTTCATAAAATCACAATCACAAATTTGTGCCCTCCTCCCACTTCCTCTCAGAAGTAATAAAGCCTTACATTTGATCAATTTCTTGTTTAAAATTTACAATGCTACACCATCAACCATGTAGATTATGGCTATGAGGAAGTAAATGTCTTTCAGACATATCTGTGTAAAACATCGTGCTTCACATTTAGCTTCATTCACAGATTCTCGCTCTCAAACACACACCTCAAGAAAGCAAGAGAAAAAGCACAGTACAGGCAGTCCCCGAGTTACGCGGATCCGACTTATGTCGGATCCGCATGTCGGATCCGCAGTTACAAACGGGGTTTTTCTGGCCCCCGAGGACAGGAGCGGCAGGACGCCCAGATGCACCGCGGTCCCGCCGCCCACGTCTTCTGGGGCGAGAAAAGCTGCTCCGCGTCTCCAGCAGACCAGGGAGACACAGAGCAAAACCGTGGAGGACCTGGGCGGCGAGACTGCCGTGCATCTTGGTCCACCGCCCTCGTCTCCCTGGTCTGCTGGGGGGGGTGGGGGGGGCACAGCTAGTGCGCCCCCTCCCCCAGCAGACCAGGCTTTTCTCTGGACGCCTGTGGTAGAGCAGCTGGGGCTGCCTGTTGGCCCCGCAGCACCGCTCTGGGCGCTACTGGACCAACCCGGCAGCACCCCAGCTGCTCTGCCCCAGGCGTCCCCAAGTCAGCCGCTGCTGAAACTGACCAGTGCTGACTACAGGAAGCCCGAGGCAGAGTTGCTCTGCCCCGGGCTTCCTGGAATCAGCTGCTGATCAGTTTCAGCAGCGGCTGACTTGGGGACACCTGGGGTTCTTAAGTTGAATCTGTATGTAAGTCAGAACTGGCGTCCAGATTCAGCCTGTTGAAACTGATCAGCGGCTGATTCCAGGAAGCACGGGGCAGAGCAACTCTGCCTGGGGCTTCCTGTAGTCAGCCGCTGGTCAGTTTCAGCAGCGGCTGAATCTGGATGCCAGTTCTGACTTACATACAGATTCAACTTAAGAACAAACCTACAGTCCCTATCTTGTACGTAACCCGGGGACTGCCTGTATCTGATCCTGTTACTTTTAAACAATATTCATTAATCCAATGTTTCATCTTAATCTGTAGTAAACAAGAATCCATTTACAAATGTATACACATTCTTTTAAACACGTCTAGAACAGAAATGAACCAAGTAAAATCATGATGTTTTCAGGGATACAATTTTGAACTAAGCAATACCCCCTTAAATAAAATTAAACCCAGTTTTCCCCATCCCATGCTAATGGTTTTGAGTTTAGTATTGGAATCACTGGTACATGAGGAACATGGTGTGAAATACAAGAAACTAACCTACAGCTATTCCTCTCTTGAAAAACCCAAATACAAAAAACAAACAAAATATAATGGAGGAGAGAATGCAGGGTTCATTTCTTTTCAAATTATAGCTTTTAGTAATTTAAACATTTTAAAGACAAATTTGGACTGCATAGTAAGCATTAAAATACCTTATTAATGATAGATCAAAGCTAATGTATCCAATATATATCAAAAAAAGCTTTCTAAACACGGATGGGGAAAATGGGTCTATAGACCTTATTCCTTTATAAGATCTGCCTTGTATAATCAAATAAAAATATGTGAGTGCCAGCAAACAAGAAAGATAGCAGTTTACATCTGATTTAGAGCTCAATCCACAGACTGTCAGAAAAAGGAACTGGAGGGATGTAATCAATTTTGAGGAGCAGATGACAACAAAAGTTCATTTGCTTTTCTAGGGCTATAAGAACCATATTGTGCTCTAGGGGTATAAGAACTAAATTGCCATCTCTTGAGACTGTTGGGACAGTGACAAATTAGAGTGACTCATAAGTGAGGGAACACCAATATTCACAGGCTAACCAAAGATTCTCTGGCTCTTCAGTTGTAAGCTCTTTGTGGGCCTTGTGTCTAGTTTTTTGTGCTGATTGACTCAGTAGGATCTTGGCCCAGATCAGATTCTCTGGCACTAGAATAGTACAAAATAATAACTGCAGTCAAGGGGATTCTTTCCTCATGCCCAAACAGCAGCAAGACTGATGGATCAAGAAGAAGAATACACAAATGACCACATTCTACTACTTGCCCCCATGAGTTCCACCTGGCGAATGAAATCTGGTGGCATATCTGCAAATGCTAAGGAATAAAACTTGACAGTCTTTCTCCATGAAGGAGCAAATAATTTAGGATTCCAGAAGGTAACCAATATACTTAACATCCTGAACACTTGTACCAAGTATGAAGCACTTGCAAGTTCTCACTGGCATAACTTCTCGGCACTGCAGTACACTGCACTTCAGAAAGCCTCACTGAGGTCATAATTGTAACTTCAAGTAAAACACATTACAGTTATCTGGCACATAGATTGGAAAATTGTGGTGATGCCCATATTTGAGGAAGCACATAATCTCTTGCCCAACTAAAGATGTAAAGAGAACACTATAAAGACCTGACTTATGACTTTCAGTCTTTGCTGTTAGCTACTGCAGCACACTGGATACTTTATAATGACACAGTAATGTTACCCATAAAGTCTCATCTGTAGCTAACTGTACATAGGAATAGCAACAATACAGATCTATGGAACAAAGTAAAGAGGGTGAAGAGATAGATTATAAAGTTGGAAAGGGGCCTCAAATTAAAGAAATGCGCTTGGAGAAACAAAGTATGTCACACAAGCAAATGCAGACATACAACTGGACAGGAATCCCAAGAGAAGCCAGCCCGTAAATATCACAGTTGGAATGCCATCAATGAGATTTATTTCTCTAGAACAGTGTTTCTCAGCCTTTTTTTTTTTAAAGTAATTCTTTTTTAAAAAATAAATATATAAGTACCTCCAGTACCTATAGTTTTCAGACACACAAATTTTTTTTCTACCGTTGCAACACATTTGTTTAAAAACGTAATCATAGCCAGGCGGGTGATGAAATTTTTGGGTGTAAAAAGTACAAAAATAATAAAGCGCGGTAAAACTTAACACAAAAATTCAGTTTTCTCCAAATTTCAATTGTGTTGACATACTTCCAGACTCCTCTCGAAAGGTAGTCGTACCACTAGTTGAGAAACACTGCTCTAAAAACACATAGACCAACTCTCTGATTACATCAGGGCAGTGGAATAAAGCAATTCCCTCTTTCAGTACACCAAGTTTCTATTCTACCACATAAATGCTCTTGGTGAAAACAGACATTGTGGCTATGTTGCTAAAGATAATAAATACATTTGGCTGAAGACTGGGGACTCAATTGCAGTATTGATCAAAACACACTAGAATAAACTTTGTTCAGTATGTATAAATGAAAACCCACATCATTTCATCCTAAAACAAAACAGGAAAAGATATTCCAAAGCCATTCACCACACAGCAGAGAAATCAAACGAGCGGTCAGCGAGAACTAATCCTGTAGCAATGTTATTGATACTTTGGGCAGCAACCGCATGTTGCCTTTCCCATCCATTTAAAAGACCTCAGAGTCATGGAATTAGCTACACATGTCAAAACTCCCCACAGACCATCCACTCCCATCTTCTTAATAAAACTGTCAGAGACTGCTCTCAACATGCTATAGAATACATCCCAATTCCAATTACACTGCAAATTAAAAGAATTAACAGGCCTAGGTCACAACCCTAACTTGTTAGTGGGCTGGGGCTCATTTGTCACTGGTTGGGGTCTATGCCAGGTCAAGGAAACACAAAGCACCAACAGATCAGTTACACATCACCAGTGCAAATTAGAAGCATGATTTTGACGCAAGAACAAGGCTTTAATTTTCCCCAGAAGTGTACGGTGTCAACAATGATCCCTTTTTAATTAAAGAGAAACTGTCTAGCCCTACTTGTGACCATCCTGAAGAAAATTAAAATCTGAGGAAAATGTGCTTGTTTACATAACAGACTTCTGAATAGTTTCAGCTTACACGTCTGCTTGTTTTTTAACTAATTACATCGAAACACATGTTATCTGTCAGACCAAAGGGAGTATCAGCACGTTGTAGGAAGTGGTCACATATGCTGAAAGGGTTTGCAGGCAAACATAGAAGAGCCGTCATTTTGGGGCACTGGTGATTCATCTAGGTGCCTTCCATTAAGGAAGACAGAACAACTATTTAGATGTATAGTGTAAATGATCATCTTTATTGTTCCCTATTGTTCTTCGCTCCTGGTGGAACTGTGGCACCCCCTCTCCCAAGTTGCATACATGCATGCCAAAATCATTCATACATATATATCTCACCCATGTGGCACTGGCTTTCATTTAACCTCACCTGACATTTTTTGGCTAACCATGCATGAATACATGACTCATGAGATTCTTGTAACCCCTTCCCAGATGACATTGGTAGACTCTTAGGTAACAAGTAGATGTGATCAAAACTATGCCATTTTGTCCAGGAATAGGATTTGACCCATTTATGCTTACATGTTTTACTTATGCCATTTGCTGCTACCGCTAACTTTTTGAAAGTCTATATTTTTGGACACTATCATATATTAAATAAAAAAGTAGAAAATCCAGATTTACCTACACTGATGTATTCAAATGTCATGGACATTTCCACAGAATGTCTTAAAACATCTGTAAGATGCCTACTCTGAATCTAAGATTTGACCAGTTAATTTCACTTGGGGTTGTGAAAAAATATTTTTGTCATAGTGCATAGAGTTTTGTTTTCAGATTAACTAGGTGAATGGCTGAAATCAAGATGCACTGTTCATTTCTATGGTATCATGATTTTAGCAACTGCATATTTTCTACGGTTCACTTCATTCCCTGCCAAGGAAATGTACCAACTGAATAACAATAGTAAGTTCTGTAACTTTCTTGTTTCTCTTATACATCAATAGAGTCCCAAACTGAGTTTTGTGTTTCAGTTTTATCAAGTTTGATTTTTTATCATCTTCATTTTCAGTCCTTCATCCTGCAAAGAGATGCACACAGGGAGACGGTTGCCCCTAAGTCATATATGACCAATAGGAGATTCTCTCACAGTCTTCCCTTCGTCTCCTAATTTTTCCATGCACTTTTTTTTCCAATTTTGCAAGTTAAATCTTCACCGTCAATCAATCACTTTCTATTCCCTAGTGAAAAATTTCACTATCATTATCCAAGGTGATAGCTCTGATATCTTTGACCTTAAGCAAATCCTATTGTTACCATGTACACTATTCTGATCCCAAAGCATTAGTCTCTGGCCTGTCATTAACTCTCACCTTGATTACTGTAACTGATTAAAAACAACAGCTATCTTGCAAAGAGCTGACACAAGCAGTCTAAATTTTGGGGGACCGGCTTTTGCAGGAAAACATTGTACTAAAAACAGAACCAGAAGCATTACTTATAGTACAATATAAAGGCTTTACATTGCTTAGTTTTCTCTCTCAGTGATGTGCCTGGCAGTATTTTCATGTTAGAAACAGCAAGCTGACTCCAGTACACTTGTCATAGTGTCACTCTTAATGGTTATTCTGACTTTAAAGGTAGTAGAAAAACAGTCACAGCAAATACAAGATTTATATCAACAGTGGTCCATCCAGCTGTCCTCTTAAAACTCTTTCACTAAAGATAATTTAAAGTCAGATGTACAGTATTTTCACATACCCAACTAAACATAATGAAGTACTTCTGCAGCAAACAGACCAAATTTCTAAAGGAAATTAAAGTTTGCCAACAGATCTGTTTCAAACACTGATACACATGCTGTGAGGGACTGCATGGTCTACTAGCGGTCTCTGTTGGGGTCTAATTTTAAAGCTAGATCCAAACCTAACTGGAATGTGTCAAGTCATTTTCAGACCTAACACTTCCTGCCAACCTACATCAATGCTGCCACCAGGTCCTTGGAGCTTTGTCTTAGGGGGGTTCCTGCTCCCCAGACCCATGACAGTAAGCCATATCTTTAGGTACTTCAAGCCAGTGGGAATCACATAGTAGCAGCTTCACGCCCCATTTCTTCCAGTTGCCACAGCCACCTCAGTGCACTGTGCACACTCAGGAATCATCTTGAGCCTGAGAGGTTGTTTTCTAATCCAATACAAACCTAACACCTGAAGGCCAGTCCAAAGGCTCTGTGGTCAGCCATAAGATTAGTAGTATCATAACCCAAGTTTCATCAGCACTTCCATCCAAGCAAGTCACTTGACACCTGTTACCAAAAAGGCTTTTAATGGTAAGAATAGCGAACATTGCAAATGTTTCATGTTGCAATTCCTATCAAGTTTTGGAAGCACTGAAACTTCCTCTTCTCTTGTCACAAAATCCACCAGCAAAAGAAACAATCATTGTGTGGTAAAACTGAAATGGATACCAAAGTCACCAGGATCATGTCACTGGTGGTCCTTTCACAAACTCTGTTCATAGTCCCACAATAAGCAAACATTCTACATAAGCAGCTTAGCAAAAATGACTCTCTATTTTATTTATTTCAATTAACAAGAGCAAAAGAGGGCAAGGAAGAGACTATCAAATCTGGAATTTAAAAACTAACATTCAAAACCCCCCTAGCCAATGAATGTCTTTTGTAACTATGGGTTTACTTTTTGGATAGTCCAGTACGTTGTTTTCATTGGAAGAGTACTCTGCTTTTTAATCCAAAAAAGAGTCCTCATGTCATGCTTAATTTGGGTTAACATTCCTGTTACGAACCGAGAAACAATAGAAGGGGAGCTCGATTGGTTGTGGTATGATATATCTGATGTTAAAAAGATAAAGATCAACACCTCCCAACTAGAATTTTTAAAAAATGTTCCCAAAGCAAAATCTCATTAAGTCCCTCTGGGTAGATCCACAAAGCAGTGTTATTTCGGAATAATGTCAGTTATTCTGAAATAACGTATTGCGCATCTACACATCAAGCCCGTTACTTCAAAATACATTCAAAATAATGGGCTTCTTACTCTGATTTCTGTAAACCTCGTTGTATGAAGAGTAAAGGAAGTTGGAGGAAGAGTGCTATTTCGAAATAAGTGCTGTGTAGATGTGCCAAAATTCGAAATAAGCTATTTCGACTTAAGCTACACAATTAGTGCAGCTCAAGTTGTGTAGCTTATTTCGAGTTTAGCCCTGCTGTGTAGACCTGTGACAGTGCCCCCAACCCTGCACCCTCATCCGCAGCCAGATGTGACTCTGTCAGCCAGTAGAAAAGAAGGTTTTATAGCTTCTCAGAGATACAGCGCAGCATAGGCTCGATGTTAACATCAGAGCCAGGGCAGAGCCTTAGTCCTCTTGGGGGAAAGGGTTCACAGGCCCCTGAATCCCTCTGTACTGGACTTAGTCTGCTCTCTTCTTGCTTCCCCCCGCCAAGGCTAGGTGGAGGCTATTTGAACAAAGCAAGGGGCGTGGCTGCCCCCAACCCCCAGCAACTGGTCCCTTAGCCCCCAGGCAGCCACGCCCCTTGCTTTGTTCAAATAGCCTCCACCTAGCCTAGGTGCCAGAAGGCTGGACCATTGCCTACCTGCCTCCCCTCAGGGATCATCCCCCGCTGGGCATTGCACAGACACACACAGAATCTCTGCAGACCAGCATAGGGCAGTAGGAGTCACACAGCACAACACAGCAACCAGTGAATGCAAAGCCAGAGTGGCTCCAGGGCCACAAGAGTGGATGGCACTCCCACTACGTCGCAGTACCCTCTGCATTTAAATACATGAGATACAACAGTTGACAACTCAACCTGGATGGCTCAAGCTGATCCTTGAAATGCATGCATGACAGGGGAAAAATTAGACTCTGCACATAGGTGCTGTGCAGTGCTAACTAGTGCTCATCGATCAGGTGTGCCCTGACATTTGGGTAGCTTTATTTTTTAAAATGGATTGAGCTCTGATTTTGCTATGGCTACAAGGAATATTTTTGATCTGTTGTGGAACGATGTTAGAAACCAACATATAATTATGGTTATACAACATGTTTGTCATAGCTTGTATGTGCGTCAGGGATACAGTGTTTTCCATCTTAACCATAATATGTGAGCGTGTGTGAACTTCTGAGCTGCCAAATGGTGGCTACATATGACCTTTTGGATCCTTGCATTCAGTGCTTTAAAAATACATATTTGGAGTGAACACAATTTTTAAGTCAAGCTGAATGGCTAAGTACATTAATAAAGTAGGACTATTAAGTGCAAGATAGGCGCTACTATCTTGCGCAACTATAGCTTGGTTTACACTACAAAGTTAGGTCACCTTGTGTCAATCCATTTGTGCAAATATCTATATTCTAATTTGTTCCTGGCTGATATAAGTGCTTTGTTAATGTGATGCAGTCACATCACCTCCCTAAATGGCACTGAGCAATGTTTGACTTGCACTGGTCCATGCAGTGTGAGTGAGAGACTGTGGAACCAGTGGCAACCTGAAGAATCCACCACTCTGCTCATAACTGTGAATTCAACTGCCCAGCTGCCGTGGAGACCAGAATTCACCTCCCCCTTTTAAAGCACCATGTATTGTTGAAATCCCTGAATTGCCAAGCTTGGGAGCACACCTTGCAGGTCTCCAAAAAATAATGCCAGTTCCACACTAACAGCGTATTTTTTGTCTGTGGCAAAGACGCTGGTGCCAAAATAGGGCTATGCATGCTTCCTCTTTCATCACTGCAGTTCAGGAACCCCATTGCTGCCAATCTATCCACTATGACCTGCACTTTGCTTAGAGTCACAGTCCTGCATAGCAGGATATGATTAATGGCCCTGCACATTTGCATGACAAAAGCCCCAATGAGGACTTTCCAACTCCAGAATTATTTCCCTCTGCCCAGTAGAAATGCAGTGTTGCGATCCACTATGTGATTGCCACTCACGTCTCAACTGAAGTGCAGCTCTCTTTCTGGGGTCTCTGCCCTGGAGGGTTGGGGCAAGCTCAGCACACAGATCCAGGAATGTAGCCTTTTGTGTCTGAAAGTTCTGGAGCCACTGCTCATCATCCCAAATCTACAGTCAGTGCTTGTCCCTTCATAACTTGTCCTCCAAGAAATAATCATGTCCCTGTGGGTTTTCCTGCAGATCTGCAAATACCAGAGGCCCCTTTTACCTGTACTTACAACATTCATGTGACTAGTGCAGAATTAGGCAAGCTCCATGCTACTGTCAGAGAACAGACAGCAAGATGTGCCATGTGGGTTTGTTGAATTTTAAAAAGGGGAGGGACCTATGGAATATAGATGCCATTATGAGATGGAGAAAGTTGCATGCTACATACTTTAATTCCACCTCCCAGATATCCCCAAGCAAGTTTCTACACCACAACACACTGCATTGGAAAGCAGGAATGGCACACTGGAATACCTACTTGTGTTGCACTATGCTTTGTATTGACACAAATATTCCTGGTGAGTATGTGCAGTGCCAGCACAAGCAGCCAAGTATGCACATGCATGAGCAGTACAATAATTGTGGTGAATTAATTCAGGTATAAATTGTGTTGACAAAGATTGTAGCCTGGGCATGCTCTAAGTATCAATCCTTCACTTTCTCCATTGATTCAATGAGAACAGGATTAGGGTTTAAAGTCTATATTAAGTAGACACTTGCTCCAATTCTTCCATCCCACTTGTGCTTAATCTGAACACTGTTATGTGACACTGAGCTAACAAGTCCATGTGGTTTATCTTCATGGGTACTTTGTAATAGTGAAACTCCTCACCCCTTTAATAATAAAAATAAATAAACCAATTAATATTCCCACAAAAGCACTTGGAATAAGCATTCAACATACAACAGTGAAAACAAATACAATAAAAGCAATATAAAATACCACCAGCAACTGCTAGTATTTTTCTCAAATAAAATTGCTGTTGACTTTTTAAGTCATATGTTTTGCCAACAGCATCTTATGCTTTTTATAGTAGTTTCCCATCACTGTGTGTATCTGACTTTTCAATTCTTAACAGTGCAGCTAATTCCTATTGTCCTTATTTGACAAAAGCTACGACAAATCTGAATTCTTGAAAGAGATTTTACATTCCCTCTCTTTAGTAGATCAGACGGTGACCATTATACAATATTTCCCTATACATATGCAAGTCTAATTAAGGAAGGGTTTTAACATATATTTAGAAATTGTATGAGAAAATACTTCCGCATTAAATCTCCGACTGCGATTAATTCCACATTTTCTAATCACCAATGTCAAGGGTCACCTTTTAACTTATTTTACACACACACACAGCTGAACCGTTCCTGGCAGAAGTTTTACAATGTTTAATAGGACAGGACTCTGTCCCGAGTTTGGTTAAAATATGTGGTGCTTGTCGACCCCAGAGTCATGGGAAAGCTGGGCAGAAAGGTTGAACTCTGGCAAATTCAGATGTGGACATGAAGACTTCTTTTCCCCGTACAAGGAAAGTTTTCATGGACTTTCCATTTTGTATGCAATATTTTCCCACAGTCTGAGAAACTGTTTGGAGAACACTTCAACATTATGGGCCAAACCATTCCATTTAGATTACAGTACACATTGCACATAGCGGAGAGCCTCAACTTCTTCAGAGGACTCAGACAGATCGTGCACTGGCCCTGCCTACAATGTTGCATAGAGAGAATTAGTTCTGCTATTCCTACTTGTAGAAAGGACAGGATAGTATGGGGGGAGGGAAATGAACGCATACATGGAAACACTTAATTTGACCCAAACCTGCCATAGCTCAAGCCGCATAGTCCATAGCCTAGAAAAATAAAATTGGCCAGATTGGTATAAACTACTGGTCCATCAGTTGCAGCCTCATATACTGCCTGTTAGTGGCCAATACTCTGAGCAATTCAGTTTAAAGGAAGGCCGAAAGTAAAATATAATATGGATGCAATCAAACAGGAGGATTTTTTTCCTGTTTTATGCAATGAAAACTTTATGCAGCTCTGAAGATTGACCTTTGACCACCCCTAATTTCACCACAAACAGCAGCGCTGACTTTTGGTTTTCTTGTTAAGTGCTTTCCACCTTCCCGTTTCACTGTGTACTATGTGCATGCCCCTGCTACCTAGTAGAGCATCTCCTTTTTTTTTTTTTGTGGGTGCATGAGCCCCAGAGCATCCACAACTTCAGAGCTTATGACTGCAAATACAGGGGCCAAGATGACATCCCCTTGCTCACGCTGCATAGGGTCATGCTCTAAAAATATCTCATTGAAATAAATAAGGGACAGTCATGGAACAAGACACCATCCAATAAAAGTAAGAGGTCCAGCATGTAGCCCATCTGAATACCGGCAGATGTCTTTCAGGTCATGTTTAAAAATACATAGACCATATAGGTAAAATATATGAGACTATATTTAAAGTATTTTAAACTATGCCAAAATTTCATTGCATTAATAAATGTTCAGCAGAGCACAAACTACTGAATAATTACAATATAATCTCAAATGGACTGCACACATTTTAAATCCCATGATACATTTACTAATGTTGCATATAGTCACAGATGCAGCATCTTGAACACACGCCATGTGCAATACAAATAACAGATATAAGACAATTATATTAAAATCCTGAATTCTCTCAGCATACAAAACATCAACTGAATCTGCAGACCACAGCAAAATAGTGCCCTATAAAAGTGCCCCCTCACCTTTTGTCTTACAGGCTGTGCATTTGACTTCCCTGATCTAAGAGTGTATTAAAATTGGTATTTAAAGGAAGTAGAAAAAACTGCAGCAGTGCCAAGATTGTTATAAAGGTAATATATACGGAGAAGAAGGTGACAAATTTGTGCATGTGTTTGGTAACTGATAATTTCGGTTCTTTTGTTTAAGTCCATTTATCAACCCACCCTTCTTCCCCAACAGTTTAGATGTACACCAGAAAGGTAATCAGTGATAAGAATGGTGGGTTTTGTTCTGTATGTTTGTTCTATATGTTCTATATGTTTTTCATGGGACTCCTGAAATCTGGGATCTGTTCCTTAGATCTGAGGCAATTTTCTTAATTGGAAATGGACTGAGCTGGCTGAGTTTAGACTTAGACCTGGTTCTGAATTAGATTTAAATACAAGATTAGGGCTCATGGCTAGAATTCAGGTTCAGATTCAATCGAGACTGAGCTGCTAGGTGCAATTTTGGCCACATCTGGAATGGGAAATTCCAACCCAGAAGCAAAACTATCTTGTATGATTCAGACTGGGTAGGTGGATGGGTATTGGATCCAACCCCATCTTCCAAAATTCAAACAGATTAAAATCTTTGGTTCCCTTTTGGCCAATCTCTAATCTTAACAATGTAAAAGTAAGAAAATAACTGATTAGAACATTTTAGGAACCCCAGATGTTGCTTCCCCAATGAACAATGACAACTTTCTCTCTTCTAATCTGTTTCAAGTGACTGCTGCTGGCAAGGCAACTATCAAAACGAGCTCTCTAATTGTGTTTGTGTGTGTGTCTGTCACCTCGTTAAAAAGAGTTGTGAAAATGTACTTGTGAGTTGTCTGCATATTCTTTATTAGGCCAGTTGAATATGTTAGCCAAGTTATTTTTCCAGGGTATGCTTCCAACCCTGTTGCTGCTTTTTTCTGTTCCAGATGCCTAAATCACAAACAACATATAAGCTAAAGACTTTGTAAAAAGCATGAAATGGTCTAGATATCACTGAAAACCAGTTGGAATAGTACAAGTTGCAGCTGTGTGCAAATGTTTCAAAATGTGAGATACGGTATATGGGGAGATAGGGGCATGTAAGTCCCACAGGAAAACCACAAAAGGTTCCAAGCACAAACTGCACCCAGAGCTCATGCAATCCATGTGGGAGATGTTATATTTCATGACTGTTAGTGTAGTTTTACTGTCCAGCCATATGCTTGACATACATATTACAAGAAACTATAAAACTGCACATACTATTTAATGGTAGTTTAGTGATTGCAAATGGGCAGAGGCCCTATCATGCAGACAACACATACATACTAATGCCCAAACAGGGGTTTGGCTTTATTGGTAAACCAGCACAACTATATGAGCAATCTAAATTTCTCCTTTTAGTTTAGCTGTCCTTTAGGGTTTCCTCAGAATCTACTCAGTACTAGCTCCATAACATTCTCTTATGCAGTTAAGGTGGAGTAAACAAGTCACACCAGCTACATCCGCGCTAAAAAAATTCTACCATTTTCTATCAATGGTGCAGGAAATAGCACTAGCAAAAGTGTAAACACTAATATAGGGAGGGCTCCAGGATTTTTAGCAGTGTCATGAAATCCCACTCTGTGTACTAGACCCATAAAATGAGAAAGGGGAATAAAGCCTAGCATAGAGGAGTAGGTTAGGCTCACATTTTGATACAGGATACATCTAGACTTGAATAAAAGATCACCAGCATGTCCAGGTCAACTGATTTGGGCTCACAGGACTCAGGCTGTGGTGGCAAAAATGGCTGTGTAGATAGTCTGGCTCCAGCCCAAACTCAGCCATGTCCATAGCAATTTTACAGCCAGAGCCCTGCAAGCCAGAGCTGAAAGACCTGTCCAGTCCTGGGTATTTAATTCCTGCATTGACATACCCACAGAGGCCAAGCACGGTAAAATAAATCCTATGAATTGCTATATTTAGGAGAAATCACTAGATTTTACATTTATTTCTTCAGACCAGAGATGGGCAAAATACAGCCTGCGGACAGTATCCGGGCCCCCAAAAACATTCAGATCTGGCCTGCCATGATCCTTTAGGCCGCTAATGTCCCACAGCCCATTGGGACCCTCAGGCAGACTCCCTACCTGCTGCAGCTCCAAGCACTGCTCAAAGAGGCCATGTGTCTCTGCATGGTACACACCCCTTTAAGGGAGCACGGTCTCTGCATGCTGCCCACACCCTATAATCCACACAGCTCCCATTGGCCAGTAACTGGAGTGGCATGGGGCCGTGTCAGGCAGAGAGCCTGCCTGAGGGTCCCACTGGGCAGCTGTCTGGGAGCCACCTAGGGTAAGTGCCTCCTGGTCAGAGCCTGCACCTGGCACCCCACTCCCTCCTGAACCCCAACCTCCTGCCCCAGGTCACAAAACAAACCCCCGCACCTCTACCCCGGTCACAACTCCCTCATGGTCCCCTCCAGTACACATCCCCCAGATCAGAATCCTCTCCTGCACCTATATCCCCTCCAAGACCCTATACCCCCTGCTGCATCCCAATCCCCTGTCACAGGTCACAACCCCCTCCTTCACCTAAACTCCCTTCCCAGACCCCATTCTCCCTTCTGCACCCCAATCCTTTACCCAGAGCTCCCTCCTCTACCCGACTTCCATCCTAGATTCCGTACTGCCCCCGTTAATGTCACAGAAAAGTGAAGCCCTTGACCACTTACCAAATTCTTGGAGTGCCGACCCCTGCTTTAGCTGTAAGCATTTTGGAGTCAAGACAGACATTTATTATATATGTATACAGTGTCTGCTGCAGTGAGGTTCCGTACTGATTAGGGACTCTCAGTACAGCCACAAAAATAAATTATTGTTTGTGTTAAGTATGGTTAAAAGCTAATTTTGTATTTAGGCATAATTCTATCACAAAAATATTTCTCATTTATTTGGAACCTATTCTGTCTATAATTTTTGATACTCATAATATAGTATTTAAAACATTTATGATACTTTCCTAATATGATTCATCAGAAGTATCAATTGTGAGTGATCATATAAACTCAATTTAAGACTCATACATGTAATATATACAGTAACCTTTTGTTGTTTAAAGAGCTTAAAAGCTGGTTTTCTTATTCCCCCATTCTCAAGACAATAAAAAATTCTACTTTATGAGTTACTCAGTTGCCAATATTTTATAAATATTTAATTGTAAATGTTGAGTAAAAAAGCATCCGAAACTAGTAAACTTTCTGTGGCTCTCATAAATCTGTTATTTGTAACATATATGTTTTCTTTAAACTTTCTCCAGCTCCAACATATATTATGGTTTTTAGGCCAGACACATAAATACATAAATTCTTGAAAACAGATGTTTATACTTCAAAACTCTTTAAAATCCTAAATCAACAGAATTAATGCATGAATTAAAAATGAAAACAGAGTTGGCAATCATCTTCTGCTTAAACTACTTTCCGAGAGTCCAGTACAGTGCTGTCCATAATAGTGGATAGTATCTTGACATTGCAGCAGGCACTGCAAAGGACACTGTGAGGCTATGTCTATGCAGAGCTTTTCTGGGATACTGGAGGCATCCCGGAAATGCTCTGCCACGTCCAAGGAATGTGTCTGCTTTCTCAGAACAGTTTCCAAAAAAGCAGACATGTTCTTTCACCATCCCTGTATTCCTCATTGTATGAGGAATAAGGGATATTCCAAAAGATGAGGTTTTTCTGAAATTTGACCTCGTGTAGATAGGCCAAATTTCAGAAAAGTCTCTTCCGAAAAAAAGCAGAAAAAGATACATAAATTGCAAACTGCAATTTGCGTCTCTTTTTCCGACTTTTCTTTGCAGTCTAGAGTGAAGGGGAAAGAGTTGGTTTGGGATCGCTGAAATCAAGGTTTGCAGGACAAACACAGAAATTAGAAGTGAAGAACCGTTTAGATTGTTTTTAAGGTTGAAACACACAACTCAGAAAAACCTCAAAAAGTGTCAAGTTAAGACTGACATATTAGTAGCACTAACCAAGCCCCGTCTCATGGCTGTGATGCACCAAGCTGGGGGCAGCAGAGATGGGAGGATGCAACAACAAGGCGGGGTGGGTGAGCGGGTGGCCCGGGGGTAGACATGATGGAGGGCAGTGCACAGGGAGGGCAGGGTGTGGGAAGACCCGGGGGCACCTGCTCAGGGGCCAAGGGAGGCATGGGCAGGGTGCAGTGGGCAGGGACTTACTGCCAGCCCCACCACTCACAGCATCTCCCGCTTCTCTTTGTCCCCGGGCCTGATGTGCCACTCAGAGAAGTGATCATGCTGCAGCAGCAGCTGCTCAATGGACCGTGAGGCGCTGCATCTGCCATGTTCTCCTGCCCCACTGCCTCCACCTCCCAGACACACTGCCCCCAGGGCGCAAGCGCAGTGCAGGGCCCTGGCCTGCGAGCTGCCCACCCTAGTGGGCACAGCTCTGCATGGTACCACCACTGCCACAAGCTCCCCGCTGCACCTGCCAGCCACTTGCTGGGGAGGCACCGAGCTCCACCCCGAGCCCCTGCCAATGGCAACCCGAGGGTAGGGGCTCCTGCCACACATGCCCAACCCAGCGTGCCGGGCCACCTGCCTCTGCACTCGCTGCCACCGCAGGGTGGGGTTCCCCTCAACTCATCATCTCTCACTCATTCTGGCATTTTCTAGAAACTTCTCAAGTCTTCCACTGTGTTCTCATCTGTCCATGACAGACACCTCTCCTTTTAGAACAGCAGAGATGCCCGGTTCCTGCTTCCCCTGTGTTCTCATCTGTCCATGACAGACACCTCTCCTTTTATAACAGTAGAGATGCCCGGTTCCTGCTTCCCCTGTATTCTCATCTGTCCATGACAGACACCTCTCCTTTTAGAACAGCAGAGATGCCCGGTTCCTGCTTCCCCTGTATTCTCATCTGTCCATGACAGACACCTCTCCTTTTAGAACAGCAGAGATGCCCGGTTCCTGCTTCCCCTGTATTCTCATCTGTCCATGACAGACACCTCTCCTTTTAGAACAGCAGAGATGCCCGGTTCCTGCTTCCCCTGTATTCTCATCTGTCCATGACAGACACCTCTCCTTTTAGAACAGCAGAGATGCCCGGTTCCTGCTTCCCCTGTGTTCTCATCTGTCCATGACAGACACCTCTCCTTTTAGAACAGTAGAGATGCCCGGTTCCTGCTTCCACTGAAGTAAACAGAAATTTGTCATTGATTCACTAAAAGAAAGAGAAGTACAGAAGCACTGACGTCCATTAGCGCACTTCTCTTTTCTTGACAACTACATGGAAGTTCAATGTGCCAGGTGCTCTGCCTCAGACATCTTTGCATTAAGCAGTCAGGGACTCAAAAGAACAACGACTTTAACCTCAGCTGAGTTCTCAAGAGGCTCAAGTCTAGAGGGTTCAGCAAGAAGCACACAGACATGTAAATATTCCCACTGAAGTCAATGGAACTTCTCAATGTTCGACTATTCGCTGGAGGCAGGAAGCCTCACTCTCAGGACCTTGCAGGCACACGATTCTGTAAGGCTTCGTGGATTTAAAACCATTGAAATGATAAGCTGTTACTTGAAATGTTATAGGATTTTTCTTGGTCTGGCTTGAAGGCTAAGGGGCTGTGAATGCATTCCGGGCAGAGCTGCAGTCAGCCAGAAGATAAACAGCCTAAAGCAAGATGGGGGGGGGGGGGTTGTACACTGAGGGAGCAACTTCTTTCTTTCTTTCTATTTGGGGGCTCTTATTTTTTAGAACGTATGTGTTATTGTTCTAAAGTAGCATGTCATTGCTGCCTCCTAGCAAGAATATTTATGTTTGTGTCTAATTTGTCTGGTTGTATGCTGTAAACATAGCATAAAGGAATCTTGTTCTGCTTACATATGATAAAATCCTTTTGGGTTTGCTATGCAGCAGGGCCCATGCCCAGGGCACTACCAGAGGGTGTGGGTCAGCTGGGCATGGGTGTTGCTGGGCAAAGAGGGAAGAGGGTACTGTGCTGGGGGCAGTGTGGCAGGACATGCTGGATGCACTGGGCTGGGGCAGCGGGCACAGGTGGGAGAAAAGTGCAGAGGTTACAATGAAGGGGGCACTGTGAATAAATTAGGGGCAAAGGGGGCACAGGATGTGGAGTCCATGGGTGACACAAGAGTCGGGGGCATCAAAACACAAGTTTGCACCAAATTTGCATATCTTCTTTTGAAAGTGAAAGCAAGTCTAGACATGCCCGAAAAGTTTTATCTATTTTTGGACTTTGAATACTCAGGCAAACTTAATATTAGTCATATTTGAGCTAATTAAAAATGATAATTTCTTGCAAACTTGTTTTTTCCTCTATTTTCAAGCACTCAGTTTCTGAGGTATTGGCCGCTCCCTAGAAAAATAAAATGTTTTACCAATCAGTTTTCAGTTCCTATCACTGCAGTTTTATAAAGTGATTTGACTAAATCTTCAGTGTTAGAGTCAAAGGTAGCTATGGATGGGAGATGTTGTGGCAGGGGAAGTCAATCAAGGATGAAGTGCAAAAATGTAAAATATTTTAAAATATTCTTATGGAGCCCTTACACAGCAGGAAAGTTATTGTGAGTTTGAACTGACCATGAGCTAATCAAAATTTAACCTTTTAATTAGATGTGCTCTTCTCAGCTTGCAGTGCTCCAGGAGCAAGGCAAATATTCTCTCTCTCTCAAAATAGGGCAGTTTATGAATTATTCATAAGTTCTTCTAAATACTCTACAACAGCTGTATGTATTCTAAAACAATATAACCAAACAGTATTTTACATATCAGTTTATACTGAATGACTCTTAACCAGGAACTGGATACATGTATTGTCCATCGGCCACATCAAATTTTGAGTATAGGGAACAGTTAGTATGCTGGAAAAAACTGATGCTGATGTTATTTTTTAAAAAGCTTCTGGTAGCAAGTTTGCAAATTAAAATACATGCGTGGGTAGGGCCATGCACAGAAAAAGGTAATGGGGTCTGTACAGGGGTGGCCCGTGAGTATAGGCCTACTCAGCCATCGCCTAGGGCGCAGCCTTCAACAGGGTGTCCGGGAGGGGGGGGGGGGGCAAATGATGACGTCACGGCATTGAGGGCCGTCCAGGCGGGGGCGCCGATCGCGCGTTCCGCCTGGGGAGCCAGCTGCCACAGCCCACCTCTGGCTGCCCCTGGATCTGAACTACACATACAGGATGTTCTCAAATGTTATGGATAATCTTCTTGTTCCTTGCACAAGTTCCACCTATGCTTTCTTTTGTGTGAAAATGAATGGCATTGCTATAGGGGATGGTTCCAATGGAAAATGGATATGGGGAAGAGGCTGATGCAGTTTTCAGGCCAACTCTTGTTAGTGACAACAGAGAGAATACTAAGGTACAGAAGAGAAGTTGAATGATGATGCTGAGAACAGAGGTGATTGTTGAATCAGAATTGGTCATGGAACCATAAAGTGTGTATTTAAACACAAATATATGCCCAATTTTGCATCTAATCTGTATATCTGGTCTCTCCAGGTTACAGCATCCTTGTGAGACAGTGATAGAGATAGATCCTTGTTAGACAGGTAAGGACAGTGTCTCCCCTTTGCTCTTTAACCATGCCTACTTCTTACATCCAAGTTCTGCTGTGGTGATCTTGGGCAAAATGCAAATCAATCTGCTGTTCCCTTCTAGCCACATTCCACCAGAGAAACTTAAGGATAGAGAGAGATGTCATCTGTCTATTTGGAAATCTCTGCCTGCCATAAAACCTGATGTCTATTTGTTATTTAAGGGTGTTATTAATGGTAGATTCCCACAGCTAAGTTTTATATACACAGTAGAAAGATACCATCAACATGCAATGTAATCCCTATTTAGTCACATATTATTAGCACTCTGAGAGTATATTAGGTATAATGTTTTTACAGTGACTATCTCAGGAAATACTAAAATGGGTAATATAAAATAATTATTCAAGGCACAATATTAAATATTTGCCAAATACAACAAGAACAAAATGGGAAGGAAAAACATTCCGATTTGCAAGTTTCATAAGGATGGATTATGAACAGCAAGCAAAAGGTACTTTTTATTTAAAAAATTATTGGCAGGATCCAAGTGATGATTAGACACCCACTGTAAAAATGTGACCAATATTCTTGCCAGAACAGAATATTATTACCTTCAAAAACAAACAGGCACAGGGCAGGATCAGTCCATATTGAGGCCAGAAATCACACAATCCTATCAGGAAAAGAGAGGATTTTTTTCTAATGCCTGTTAGGGTCACTTACTTTTATGAACATCTGAAAATAAGGTATACAGAATTCACCTAACTAGTAAAGCATTTCAATTTTAGTCAACCAGCATTTGAAAATTTTCCAAATGTTGTAAATAACGGACTGTTTTCCCCAAGGGACACAAGTTAATAAATATTACAATGGAAAATGTAAAAGAATTCGTACATCTATTTTCGGCACTCAATGAAGAAATGAATACGAATACAGTTCAGTCAAAACATTTTAAAGAATAACTGCTTTTATAAGAATGCTGAATAAAAAAAAATCTGCCCATGATTAAAAAATCTTGGCAAACTAGGAATCTCATTCTTGTCCTTCTCTGGTTACCAGGCACTAAAAAGTCCTTCTCACTGTAATGGATAAAACTGCTCGAGAGTGGTATTGTATTAACATTACAGTCCTTTATCCTGTCCAGTGATAAAAATGACATTGCGTTTCCATTGTTTTCCTAAACATCTAACTATTTTCTAGGAGACAGCCATATTTTCTCCATTTAATTTCAGAGAGAGACCACGAGACAAACTTTAAAAAAATGTATAAACATAAATCAGTTTCATACTAGGTATGCTTCCTGTTTTGAAGTCCTAGGCAATTACCAGCAATCCGAATAAAGATGCACTGTAAATTTTCCTAACAGAAAGTAGTATGCATAGTACTGAGGGGTGCTTGTTAAACATTACCGTATATGCTGCCTCTTGGGGTAGGAAGGAGTTGTCCTTAAGTTAAAACACTTCCCTAGCTTTCTTGAGCTTTCTTCTACAAAAAGGCATAATATTAACCTCAAAGGTAAAGAGGAAACGAAGGAATCAAATACAGAGGGAATTTAATTCTCTGCACATCTTTATTGATTTCACATCCAACCAGAACTAGTGAACAGCCTTGCCAGATGGTTTCAACAAAAATACTGGACACATTTGACATTACATCACAATCTACATTACATTCTATTTAGGAAATACCAGACATTTATATTTTCTCAATTTGTTTCCCGAACAGAAAGCTCAAATATTCGACTGTCCAGTTCAAAACCGGACACCTGGCAATCCTAGATGTGTAACAGAATACATCTCTCTCCTCATGTGATTCACCCTTTATGCTTAAGATATGTGAAGAGAAGCTAATTAAACTCATTAAGCCAAAAATCCACTGTGACCAGAGTCTCTCCTTGGCTCAGACAGACTACAACCAAAACTTTACTCAGGTGCAATGAAACAAAAAGGAGTTTATTGTACTGTCACCCCCATGAGATGGAACATTATGTGCTGCAGTTTTTCTCTACTGCAACAACTAAGGTATTGTGTCAGGCCTACTTCCTTCAGGGAGACTGAGAGAAAGCCAGCTCTCAAGCAAGTCTCTAAGATGACACTGTAACTGTAGTCTGATGTCAAGATGTCAAGCCAGGCCTCCTAACTTCCTTCAGGGTTAGGGTTGCCAGGTGTCCGGTACTGACCCGAACAGTTAGGTATTTTTGCCTCCTGCCCGGTAAAAAAATTCAGAAAATACCGGACACGTGAAATGTCTGGTATTTTCTGATTTTTTTTCCCGGCCAGGAGGTAAAAATACCAGACACCTGGCAATCCTAGCACCTGGGCCTGAGCCCAGTCCGCGCCTGCCCCACCCCCTGGACTCCGACATCCCCAGGCCCCTGCTTACCTGGTTCCACAGGGAAGTTAAGTTCTGGCTTGAACAAGAACACAGAATGGCCGCCGGCAAAAAGCCTAAAGACCAAGGGGAAGCAATGCCTTCCCTGGGTCTTAGTGCTCAACCGCTCTCCTGTTCCTATCCCTATTCTAACTCTGCAGTCACTGTGAAATGGGCCATGCTATTTTAATTTTAATTTTATTTTATTTTTTTGCTTAATAAGTCTTGGAGTCCTTTCTTTTGCTCATAAACTTTGGTCTCCCCCCCTTTTTTTTCTCCTCAACAGAATTTTTTCCCTGGTGTTTTTTTTTTTTTTTTTTGAGGTGGGGGGGGGGGGCGTGTTTGGTATTTTTGGTTCAACCATCTGGCAACCCTATCAGGGAGGCTCTGACTGGGAGTCAGCTCTCAAGCAGTTCTAGAGCAAGAGTTACAGAGTTAGACCACAGAGTTAGAGCAAGTCTTCTGCTCTCTGTCCCAGACAGTCTCCAACTGAGCTGTGCTCTCTTCTTCAAATGGTCCCTCCAAGCAGCATACCTACTGCAATTATAGCAAGGCAGGGCAACCTTGAATCTTCAGCAGCTTGTTAACCCTTAGCAGGCCAGTATGAGGGTTTCTACACCTCATCACTCACACCCATACTTCACAGAAGAAATTTTCTCAAATGTCTAAAGAGTTTGATAAAAGTACAGTCCTTCTAAAAGTCAGTGGTATCCATACGCCTAAATTATTTAGGTGATTTTAAAATCTCTCCTTAAAACAACTACAATGGGCTGAATATCATTTATTTTTAAAATTAAACATTCTTCATAGTCTGCTGTGTTTTTCTGCATATACGGAATCTGCAGGTATAGGTTTCATTTCAGGATAAAAGTCAGTGTTTTCATTTACCAATATTTTTGTGAAAGGAGATTTTAATCAAGTAATTTAGCGCACAAATTCAAATTAAAAAACCTTTTCACAAAGCCCAATTAAATGGTATGCATGTGAATAAATAAAACTTCAGAGGAACATTTTCAGAACTGCTCCAGTGACGTAGGAGCCTAAATTCCATTTCAAAAGTGTTTTGGACACCTGAGTAAAATTATCATCCAAATTCATCCTTTACAGTTTCTTCAGCTATGATGCTTACAAAACTGACTACTATCCTGGCTACTCAGATGGAAAGCTGTGGCTATATCTCTTCCCCGTCTTTTCTTTTCCTACTCCATTCCTCTCTACCTCTAACCCCAAATATTAAACAAATAAATACATAAATAAATGTAAAACAAATATGTATTGCCAATCATAATAGCACAATGCAAATCATAATAATATTGGAACAATAAGCAATAGCAACAGGTGTTGCTTTTCTGCATTATTTAATGAAAGACAATTATAGAAGTATTAATAAGCAAGATATGATGTTTGAGATAGGGGAACAATTATAACAAGCAGGATTCACTTGCTCTGCAACCAGTTCTAGATGAACTGAAAGTATATTAATAAGGCACATCATACAACAAAAAAGTGACCATTTTTTCCCCTTGCACCAAAATATTAGTTTATTTATAGAAGTCAAATTACTATTTTTTCCAGATGATGAAAACTGAAAACCAATATTGCAAAGAGATGGATAAACCAAGATTGAATATGACATTATTTTCACCAAAAAGTAACCTTCCCCCACACCTCCAACTCTTAGCTATCATTCTTTTCTATTTGAGAATTATTTTAGGGTACATTGCTACTGTGTTCCAGTGAATATTTCACATAAAAACTCATACCCTAAAAGAAACCTATGATGGCACTTATGATGTTTGAATCAGCTTTGCTTGACCATTTCAAGTCTTAATGCTCCTAATATTTTTTAAGTTGCTCTACAGGTACTGCTACTTTAAAATGTTCACCAGCTGAGGAAGGGAAGTACACTATTTTACAACATTAAAGTATATACATTAATTTATAACATTCTCACTTTCATTAAGAAAGAAACATATTTTTATAAATCTCAAGCTTCCATTTCTATGCATCAAGTTGGAAATATCAAGAATTCCTAGAATGAAATCCCAATAGGATCAACCCAGCCTTTCATTGTTTTGATTCCCCAATGTTTGCAATGTATTTCTCATTCAGATGAGAAACTCAGCTCCTATCTGCTTTGCACGGACATAATAGATCCCACAACTATTGTAGTAAGAGCAGGGTTTATCTCAGGGTATTAGGCTACAAAAAAGGCATCTGGAAAATTGACAGGGCTGTAAAAGGAATAAATCTGTCCCCCTTCCTCCCTCCAATTGTTATTCAGTGTACTGCCTGAATGTTGTCTGGCTAGTTGATGAATTCCACTGCAGAGGTAAGGACACTTCAGTGGTGAAGTGATGGCATAGAATCTGGTAAGTGTATTGATATTCTTAAGAATTCACTGCTTGAGTATATGAAATTATTCCTTCTTGTAGCGATGAATCCC
This sequence comes from Pelodiscus sinensis, assembly GCF_052426305.1. Taxonomy (NCBI): domain Eukaryota; kingdom Metazoa; phylum Chordata; order Testudines; family Trionychidae; genus Pelodiscus; species Pelodiscus sinensis. Next base: position 829,826 of record NC_143065.1, read on the forward strand.
TTTTTACTGAAGACTAAAAACAAGCCACAGCTTTACTAATATACACACAGCTGAATGCTGTATATCATTACCTAGGTATACATTCCCTGCCAATTACTCAAATGCTCAAATGAGTGTGAGAATATGGGTGGGAACAGGGAGGGAAGCCAAATGTAAAAAATCCACTAAAACTAAAGTTTAACATATGAGACGAAATATTGCAAAGATCTCAAGCTTACTAAACACAAGTGAATGTTGGCATGTTTCTCATCTCCATTAATCAAGAAGTCCCAAAGCCAAGTGACTTCATCCTACTAGTGTAATAACTACTGTTTCAGCTTTTTTGGAAAATGTTTCATTATTAAATACTCTTTGAAGACTTGAGTATGGCAGCAGCAATCTATTTCTCAAACCAAAAATATTCTATCACCGTCCTTCCAATTTCTTCTTCTTACATGTCAGTTCATTGATGATCAACATGCTACTATTTTATCTATAATTAGTTCTCATACTTTATCCTTTAATGTGAAAAGCATAAAGAATCTCATTTCAAAGTGACAATTGGAGCTTTGTTACTTTCTCCTGCTTTCCAATCAGTCTGATTTCTATAATTGTAATTGTTACTTATTAGCTGGGCTCGACAAATAATGTAATCTACTCGCCCGTGGAGATTACAACCCGGAAGAGCAGCGCAGAGCTATCTGTGCATGCGCAGAGCACAGTATCACGCAGCTGGCGAGTGGGGCTCTCCACCGATGGCGAGCCCTACTTATTAGATTTTCTAAAATGTTTTCGCCAAACAATTTTCATCATTGGAGTAGTTATTCCAAAATAACACAGTGCACATCTACAGTACAAGCCTTTATTTCAAAATAATGTCCACCAGAGGACTAATTACTCTGACTCATTGTAACCCTCATTTCATGAGGAGTAAGGGAAGTTCAAGGAAGAGTGTTCTTCCTTCGACTTCCTGCAGTGTAGACAGCACCAAAAGCCAAATTAAGCTATTTCAATTTAAGCTACGCAATTGACGTAGCTGAAGTTGACTTTAGCCAACACAGATAAGGGACCCTCTGAAGGTAGGGAGGTGGGGTGGGTTCTGGAGTGGACTAGGGGATACAGCATTTGTGTGCGGACTGCAGGGCTGGGGGCTCAAGTCCCACCCACCCTGGAAGCAGCTGGACAGCCAACACAGGATGCCCCAGGGATACGTCCCGAATGATCATTAAGAGTGACCAACAAATGTAATTGTAACTTATTAGCAGGGCTCGACAAATAATGTAATAGTTAATGAATAGTCCTGTTGGCTCAGAAATGCATTTTTTACAAGTGAATTCTTACATGGACAAAAACCAGTTCCTGAAAAAGATGGAAATAAGTAAGGGTCACACACGTGGATGAAGTACAGCTCTTTGGGATTCCAGCGACTACTGGTAGAATATTGCTAAAAACAGATTTTCACCATTTCATTATTTGAGCTCTGAACTTGCTTGGCACGTGTGTAGGAGTGATGCAAATGAATGGTTGCTGCAACTAAGCTGATCTAAACCACTGAAGAAAGAAGGTTTTGCACTGCTTTTCAGTGACATCCATCACTTACTTAAAGAAGTTTCACTAGCCACTGAATAACTTACTTTCATAGCTTTGCTGTGCATTTTGTAACTATTTCAGATGTATAAAATAGATCTCACCGATAAAATCACAAAGTCGGTATTGCTTTTGAAATTTCAGCCTATTTGCCATAAAAACATAAGAACGGCCATACTGGGTCAGACCAAAGGTCCATCTAGCCCAGTATCCAGTCTTCAAACAGTGGCCAATGCCAGATGCCCAAGAGGGAGAGAACAGAACAGGTAAAAATCATGTAATTGCTCTCCTGTCATCCATTTCCAGTCTCTGAGGCATACCATTCCTATCCATCCTAGCTAATAGGCACTGATGGACCTAACCTCCTTGAATGTATATAATGCTTTTTGAACCCTGTTAAATTCTTGGTCTTCACAACATCTTCTGACAAGGAATTCCACAGGTTGACTGTGAGCTGCATAAAGAAAAACTTCGTTTGTTTTAAACCTGCCACCTATTAATTTCATTTGGTGACCCCTAGTTCTTACGTTATGGGAACAAGTAAATAACTTTTCCTTATTCACTTTTTCTACACAAGTCATAATTTTATAGACCTCTATCATATCCCCCCTTAGTCTCCTCTTTTCTAAACTGAAAAGTCCCAGTCTTTTTAATCTCTCCAAACCCCTAATCATTTTTGTTGCCCTTTTTGAACCTTTTCCGATGCCAAGATATCTTTTTTGAGTTGAGGCAACCACATCTGTATGCATAGTCAAGATATGGGCGTACCATGGTTTTATATAGATGCAGTAAGATTTTTCTGACTTATTCTCTATCCCTTTTTTAATGATTCCTAACATTCTGCTTGCTTTTTAGACTGCCACTGATCATTGAGTGGATGTTTTCAGAGACCTATCCACAATGACTCCAAGATCTCTCTCGAGTGATTGTAGCTAAATTAGTCCTCACCATATTGAATGTATAGTTGGGATTATTTTTCCAATGTGCATTACTTTACATTTATCAACATTAAATTTCATTTGTCATTTAGTTGCCCAATCACTTAATTTTTTGAGATTTTTTGAAGTTCTTCGCAGTCTGCTTTGTTCTTAACTATCTTGAGCAGTTTAGAATCTGTGGGGTTCCACAGTGGTCTGTTTTGGGACCGGTTCTGTTCAATATCTTCATCAACAATTTAGATATCGGCATAGAGAGTACGCTTATTAAGTTTGCAGATGATACCAAGCTTGGAGGGGTTGCAAGTGCTTTGGAGGATAGGGTCATAATTCAAAATGATCTGGACAAATTGGAGAAAAGGTCTGAGGTAAACAGGATGAAGTTTAATAAGGACAAATGCAAAATGCTCCACTTAGGAAGGAACAACCAGTTTCGCACATACAGAATGGGAAGCGACTGTCTAGGAAGGAGTATGGCAGAAAAGAATCTAGGGGTCATAGTGGACCACAAGCTAAATATGAGTCAACAGCGTGACGCTGTTGTAAAAAAAACTGAGAAGTCATTCTTCCGCTCTACTCTGTGCTGGTTAGCCTCGGTTGGAATATTGTGTTCAGTTCTGGGCACCACATTTCTAGAAAGATGTGGAGAAATTGGAGAAGGTTCAGAGAACAGCAACAATAATGATTAAAGGTCTAGAGAACATGACCTATGAAGGAAGGCTGAAAGAATTGGGCTTGTTTAGTTTGGAAAAGATTGAGAGGGGACATGATAGCGGTTTTCAGGTATCTAAAAGGGTATCACAAGAAGGAGGGAGAAAACTTGTTCTTCCTGGCCTCTGAGGATAGAACAAGAAGCAATGGGCTTAAACTGCAGCAAGGGAGGTTTAGGTTGGACATTAGGAAAAACTTCCTGCCTGTCAGGGTGGTTAAACACTGGAATTAATTGCCTAGGGTGGTTGTGGAATCTCCATCTTTGGAGATATTTAAGAGTAGGTTAGAATAATGTCTATCAGGGATGGTCTAGACAGTGCTGGGTCCTGCCATGAGGGCACAGGACTAGACTCGATGACCTCTCGAGGTCTCTTCCAGTCCTAGTATTCTATGAAAAATCCATGATTTTGAAGCCCTATACAGTCTTGCAGCAATTCCTGGCAAAGTTCAGGCTTTTAGCATCAGACTTGGGCTTCTGAGAGACTTTTCAAGCCTATAAGACTGTCTAAAAAAATCTCAGGTCTTTTAGGCTGTTCTGCACCGAGCGTTTTGGCAGCAGGAAGTGATGAGACTCACACTGATGCTGAATAGGATTAAAGGGGGAAGAGCGTGTTAAGGAAGACTGCGAATGACTGAGCCACACACTGCTTCACTGAAAACAGATGCTCAATTATTTCCCATATTTAACAACACTTTCAGAAACCAACCAACCAACACAAAAAATCAAAGCAGACAAGCACTGAGGCCAGCAAAATATCAGACTTTTTGACTCATCCAGCATATTTGAAACTCATGAGTGGGCTTTTCCAACAGCGAGTCTGGATCTGGCAGCAACTCATGGCCTTCCACCATTCTCAGGCAGCCTGAAGTCTGGTAAATTATAACATTGGCCCTGGAAACAAGGCTGTAGGTCACCCAGAGTGTAGTGCTGCCACCAGCTGAGCTGTGCATGTGGAAGCTGTACCAGCTCTGATACTTAATCCTTTGGTGCCAGGAGTCAAGTTCCCCCACACACAAGATTTGTTGGCAACCCTGCCAAGGAACTAATCTAAGGGCCTGTTTAAATCACGGGGCTTTTTTATGTGACTCCAGAGCAAGACAATCTGAACAGAGAAAATAATAACTATAAAACTGCTAATTGGGCTTTTTAAAACCTTATCACAGAAATTTATTTCTGCAGTGTGGGAACTGGCAAATGATTTCCAGAATGGTTACACTCTTTTAACTTAAAGCCATAGGTCCAGTGACTGAGATGATATGCCATTTATTGAAATCTGAGCTGTAGCAGTAATAACTTAAAGGAAACATATTTATGCAAATCAGTGTTTCCATTCCAAACAATCACCACAGAGCAGTATCCAAAGGTATTTGCCTACAGCTTCCCGTCCCCGGATGTGTAGGTCCCAGCAAAAGAAGCTGTCTCACAGGAAGAATGCAGTGTATTTTTAATTTACTAATTTTACCAATTTGCATATACAGTAGGCAACTTTGCTGGAGCTTTAGACACAGAAGCCTTTCTACAGAAACTCTTTGTCATTTACCATTTTGCTGTAACTCATTTCTTACCAAGGGGCAACATTTTAGGAACTAGATGACAAATAATGCAATGTAAACTGGAACATTTAAGCACATTCATATCCATGGTTTGTTTATGCTGCTGGAATTTTTTGCGGAAAGATTTTCAATAAAAGCTCCCGGTAGGAACAAAACCTCTCAGTCTGGGGCTGGATAGGAAGAAACCGATTCGACATTCCAAAGGGGTACATGAGGGATACATGGAGTAAACTAAAGCCTATTCTCCAAATTCAGTGGACTTTTCTGATTTAGACTTACATACAGTCTAGAGGTTGCTTTTTAAAATGTCATTGCCCTCAACAATTACAAGTTAGAATAACACTAAAAAGCACAGTTGCCTGTCTTATAGTATGCTCCCATTACTGCTCTTTTTATTAATTTGGTAAAAAGGCTTAGACAGCAGTTTAAAGATAGCTATAGAAAGGTGATGTAGTGATCTGTTCTGAAGGATAGCAAACAACATAACATGGGGCCTATTTTCTGATCAGGGATTTTATCTGAACACCTCATACTACTAGCACAATCTCAACAGCGCAATTTGTCCCATTTCTTGTGTGCTCACACTGAAATCATATCTCATCTGCCCATTAAGGTCAGCATTGCAATTCAGCTGCAACAAGAGGTCCCTATCATTTTAGTTTGATCTCCTGACATGAGAAATGCAATGGGTTCTTCTAGAGTTACTGATGCTTTCCCAATGGGAGATCCTGCATTCATTCCAAAACTAGCCCTACCGCTGCATGAGGCTCTTAAAATTGTACACTGTCAATCAAGACAGAATAAGAATCACTACTTATAGGAGGTTGCTAGTTTGCTGCTATTCTCAGCGTCCATCTCAGTTGCTGCTATTGTCTAAGAAGCAGTAGGGAGCTCAAGATGAGCTTCTGAAAATGGAGACAGGGTCATCTTTGAAAATACTGCATCCTCTATTTACCATTGGATACACAGAGGTAAAGCTATGTGAGGCTCCATTAATTTGTGACATGCTTTGAGAACCCCAGATAAGTGGTCAAGTAGAAGTGTAAATTGGTCTGTTCTTTCAGCTGGCATTAACATAATACTGGAATAACTCATCTCCTAATAAGCAAATAACTTGTTTTGAAAAAATGCATTTGCTGCCCAGTTCTTATACAAGTCTCCCTAGAGAACAGTTCAAATGGTAATGACTTTTTTTCTCAATAACCTGAAACACCTTTTGTAGCACACACTGAAATCTGTGTGAGTGCCCTGGGAAATACACAAAACTAAGAACAACAAACCAATCACAATACCCAAATTGGAAAAAACTGCTATGACTGTATACTACTGTTATTCAGTGATGAAGCTCCAGATAGAACCTCAGTCTTGTAGTCTAACTCAGGGGCTCTCAAACATTTCCCACAGTGTGACCAATACCAAATAGAGATACCCTCAACTCCCATTTGCAACCCCCAAAATCATTAAAGGGGTGTCATAGACTTTATTATTCCAACAAATAACAGAGATTCTCTTTTAGTTTAAGTGGAAGGGGTGTCTGCTTTCTGAACAGAGGGATCTTCTGGTATCCCTATTGTCACCACGAACTTCCTGGAAGCCCAGGTGCGAATCATGAATTCAGTGTGGCCATGTTACAATATCCAAATACTGATGCATTGTTAAGCTGATAAGAAAAATAAATAGTATCAAGACACTGATGAAAAGTGAATTATTCGTTTACTTTCATGCACAAAAGTGTAAGTGAATATAATTATTGAATGCTTAAGCACTGCAGATATTAAGAGTTACTACTGCACTAATTAGCTATATAAGCAAACAGCTTATAAGGAAAACCTATTCGTTTTAAGCACTTCAACAGTTATCTACTTATTTTTCATGAACCCAGAGGAATTTTTTCCTGTGATTTAGTGTGGTGATTTAAAATTCCTCCTCAGTACAGAGCAAGGGCTGAGCAAACCAGAAGAAAAACTAGCTCAGCAGCTTACATTGGGCTTCAAATCTAAAATAGTATAGAGTGTTAGTCAAAGGGGGACTATCATCTTTCTCTTGTTATAATTAAATCCTTAAATTGTTAAAAAACATCACACACAACATGAAAAATGAGGTAATCCTGTGAAAAACACAGTTATACTTTTTTGTTGCACTTTCTTGTCCTTAAGAGACTACCCAAAGCAGTAGGAAACTGCAGCTTCACTTCTGACAGGGTGATGTGCACATAAATAATGGCACGGGAAAAGACATATGAAAAAAACAGAATGGGAAACTGTCCCATTAGGATGACGATGGCATATGGACAGGTTTCAGCATCATCCCACATGCAAACACAGCTGCAAAAGATCACTCCCTTTATAGGGAACATTTCATTTAGCATCTTGTTTTATGCATTTAAACCAATGATGAAGCAGCAGGTGACGGCTGCAGAAGAAAACGAAAAAAGCTGACATCAGAAGTCTGAGCACAGCATCCCCAATTAGTGGGAAGGTTCAAAGCTGAGCCCTTCACCTTTTAAAGGGCATGACATATGCAGTCTGTGGTTGAATCTGGCTCCTGATGGCACACGGCTTTTTTTTTTTTTTAACTGCTTTGTGAGCAGCCTTTCTCTGATGATTAAAAATAGTGTGTGTGAGGTTGGGGATGTGGAACAAACTGTCAAGAAGTGTAATTATTAATATTTTTTCCTCCTTCAAAGGCAGTTGTTATGGCCGCCTGCTGAAGCCTGTCCTCTAGTAGGCAGATGGCCTAGAACACTCCCGGAGCTGCTTATTTTCTCTTGAAAGGCATTTTGAGTAATGAGTTCTGATGGCCTTGTCATTCTCCAGAACCATTTAATTTACAGCCCATTAAAAATTAAATGGATTTCCATTAGTGATTATTATCTTAATGAATAAAAACTGTGTTCCTTCAAGCAGATCCACCACCTATTGTTAGACATTTAGGCTTCCCACCAACCATTTCCCATTACAGAATAGGTGAATGATTACTTTCTATGCTGAAGGTTTCTTTGGAAGTGCAGAAAAGTTCATGCAACAGCCCATCCATCACTCAACCTGGCATCAGAGACATATCACTAGATCACCTCCATTCAGGTGAGTCCTCAAGCTGCCAAAGGGTCATTATCCTGCCCCTTAAGAATAGAATTGCTCTCCCATGCAAAACACTGTCCATGTGCACGGTATATTAGCACAGTAATGCAGACTCCTGAGCAAGGGCGGAAGGTGCCAGCAATTAGCAATCATGATTACCATGCCAAGGCAGAAGCAGTGACCACAGACACATGTTGGGCCTCATCAGTGCAGCACAGATTCACAGGAGCCCAAGAAGCTGTCAGCCTTGTAGAAATACAAAATGTGTAGTTTCAGTTTGCTTACAAAGGAGGAAATAGTTTACAGAAATACAAAATCATAAGCGCTCTGGGCACTGTTCTTACTGCAAACTGCCAGAAACCTTTTTTTCAAGCATCTACTCTTCAGATGTACTGTAAATCCTGAACCTACGTACCCCCCTCTCTCGCCTCCTTCCATTACAATGACAGGCCCTTCAGGGTAAGCCCATAATTTATACCATCTAATAAATCCTTTAGGTATTCTGTCATTACTGATTGCATCCACAACCATCACATGCATAATAATTAGTTACTCCCAAACCCAAATAGTTTCAGGTCAAACCTCATTTAATGTGAGTCCCCAGAAAAGAAAACTTTCAGTCTTTAACGGCTTTTACATCCCTGGTGCTTGAGAACTCTGACTAAATCATTTAGCGCCTGATTTTCTATGACAGCATTTCATTCTGGGGAAGCACAAGCCCCCTGACTAACTAGTTTCAGCATAGGCCAAATTGAAGTTGATTGGCACAGTGTGTTCTTCCTTCCATACTTACATAAAAGGCAAAGCAGCTAAAATGAGGTTTAGCAGCTGCTGTCAAACTCCTCAGCACAACATGCTAATCTTAGAATAATTAAATCATGTTTGTTTTCCCACACACAGATAAAGGCAGAAGATTTTCTTAAGACCTCCAGGAATACCCAAGACCCTGCTTTCACTAGCATTTTGAATCACACCATCCTTCAGAGTATTGTTATTCCAGGTACAGCAGCCTTTTCATTCACTGTGTAGCAAATCATATCTTCAAATATGCTGGCTAGGCAAGGATTTTCCCCAGCCAATGAAAGGAAGGGATTCCCTTTTCATTCAGATCAATGAAAGGAAATTATTCCTTTTAATGCCAGAACAAAACAGACCATCCTGCAGTTTGAAATGGATAGGGCTGGCCTCTTAAGCATAATGTTTGTGGAAACCAAAGGGTTCATTTCTTTGTAGTTCATAAATTTAAGGAAAGCACTAGCCCATCACCATGAAACCACTCACTTCATCTGTTCCCATCTTATCTCAATCAAGAATACTGTCTAAAGGAACAACTAAGCTCACCAGTAATTCTCAGTTCTGGAAATCCTACAGCAACTGCTTATCTTGTATTTGAGTGGAACAATTTCATCAGGCTCTAGATCACTTATGACACTTGTTAAATATAAACTTCCTGATAAACTTGCATTGTGTGCCAGAATACCATTAACAGACAAGTTTGCTTTTATGATTAGTCTAAATTCTGAGATGAAGTCTTTCTGCTCCCTTATCTCTCAACGCATGTGCTTTTCTAAGGCGCGTCTAACATTTTTAAATACACGGGGACAAATTCATCTCTAATGAAACTACACTAAAGTCAATGGAGTTAAACCAGTGATGAATTTGTCCAGTAATCTGTTACAATTTTTGTGACTGCACAGGGTTATAGGCACATCCAAAATGGTTTACAAAGTCCTTTATATAATTGAGAACAAGGCCTTTATACAGTTTAGAACAAGGATCGGCAGCTTTCCGAACCCTCATGTCCTGGGCCACGCCACCCTCCGGGGCGGGGAAGGGCTCTCTCTACCATGCACCCTGCTTGGTCTCCTGCCCTGGGCTCCAGCTTTTCTGTGGGGAGGAGAGGAGAGGCGCATGCGTGCTTCCCTGCATGCCGAATCCAGCGCAGAGTCTTGGGGTTTCTTCCCCTTCCACAGGAAGCCAGCACTGGCTCCAATCATGCAGGGGGCATGATACGGGATTGCCAGTATCGACTCCCCATTGCGGGGGGGGGGGGGGGGAGTGAGAAGGAGCCCGTTCGTTGTGCATGCCACTGAAAATCATCTTTCATGCTACTTATGGCACGTGTGCTGTACGATACTGACCCCTGGTTTAGAATATGGTATTTTACTGTATCATTTTTCTAACCATGGAAGAAATATGCTACTTCAATTAGTGCGCGTGTGGGGGGATGAGAAAGTAAAGTATTTTATACTTGTGAGGGGGTGCACTCACCACCGTAGCCCCCCTGCCGTCTGTCCTCAGGAACTGGCTCCCTCGGCGGGTAGGGTGCCTTCTCTGGGGTGGTGTTTCCCCTCTTTACTCCTGGCCGCGGCGTCCTCTTCACCACACTGCCCTCCGGCAGTGCCCAAGTCAGTCTCTGGGCCCCCCTTCCGGGGGTTGTTGTTCCTTCATCGGGCCTTCCTTCAAGACCTGCAGTCTGGAGATTTGCTGGCCAGAGCTCCCCTAACCTGGCCTGGCCTCCCCAGCCCTGCCCTAGCTTCAGGGAGCCTCCTCCTCCCCCAGCAGCCAGGTTCTCACTGCTCTTCCATGAGCAGCAGCCCATCCTCTGTCATAGCTCCCAGCTGGGCCCTAATGGACTAATACAGGCTCAACTGGGGCTAAACTCCCCGGCCCTGCTTCAGGCTGGGGCTTGTCCTTAAAGGGCCAGTGCAGGGCAAACGCCCTGTCACAATACTGTTACTTTCTTTTACTAAAACATGCTGCAATTTCTTTTCTAGGTGAAAATTTTTTAAATTCTGTTTACCCTACAGTATTTGGAAGAGGAGTTCTGTGGCTTTTAAGTAGTGATTTGCAGATGGACATTTTCAAGCACACATGACTAATACAGTCTCAGATTTCCCAAGACTAAATGTATTATAAAATAATCTGTCTTCAAAAAGATAAGCACTGTATACAATGCATTATATGATTATTTGTTAATAAATCCATCTAATAGCAAAATATATCAACCACAGATTAGCAGGCTTTGTTCTCTGCCTGTTTTTGCTTAATCAGCATGGCAGACATCTGTTATGCAGAAAGCTGGTTCACCATGTCTGGTATCCTCCTAGTTCTAGTAGTGGTTAGTACTAGATGCTTCAGAGAGAGGCTTGCAAAACAAAACAAAGCCAAACACCATGTCATATAAAACACTTAGCTATTTGTGTAATGACATATTAAGGAGGATGACAGAAAAGGAATTCATTCTCATGTCGGGGTTAATGATCTTATGTCCCACACTGTAAGATCTGAAGATGCTCTTAGTATGTAAAGTGATTCCATTTACTTTAAAAGGCAATAACTGGATTCTCAGATTAGTAATTTCTGTTAAATATGGCCCTTTTTAATGGTGGTCACTAACAAATGTTAATTTTGGCCAATAAATTATACATATATACAGTTACATTATATTTCACTTTGACTTCTCATTGCAACAAACTCCACAGGTTGACTGTATGCATTACAGTTACAGGATTACTTGATTTTAATTTCAAGTTCAAATTGTTCCTGCATTATCATAGAATCATAGAACTACAGAGCTGGAAAAGACCTCAGAAGGTCATCAAGTCCAGCCCCCCGCTCTAGGCAGGACCAATCCCAATGTGAGTGTTCTAAGGACTGACATTACATAATGGGTAAGAAGATTACCTAAAGCTAAGAAATACATGTGAACTGTCAGCTGTTGTTGATACTGCTGACTGAAAAACGGAATATGAAGTTATTAGTAGGGAGCACCATGAAATGATGTAATGTTAGTATGGGAGTGACAATATTGTGAAATGGATATTGGGCCTCATGTGAGCTGCATATGCTCCCAGGCACTGGAGCAGGTTCAGTCTGAGCTAGATGCGCATCCGGTTAACAGAGATGTCCTTCCTCTCCTGGAAAACCTGACTCAGAGGTTCTAACTAAACCATCTGCAGTGTCAGAAGCTATGTCAATGGAACAGTTTCTTCCAGCAACACAACTGGATTTGCATGGAACCCTTGCAGAAATTTTGAAACAAATCTCAACAGTTCTAGTTGAAAACCACTGGAGGGAGTGGATACAGTGAACTTGTGTGTTTTTTTTAAATCTTACTTTAACATACATTTCAAAATCCAAAATTTAACTGACATTCAAAAATAAACAAAACAAAACTAACACGTCTCCTCTTTTCCCATCACTAGGGACAGTTGTGAAGAAAATATTTGAAATGGTTGTTAGGTTTCTCTCCTACAGCTATATAAGAGCAAGAGGAAGAAAGACAGAGGATTTAGACATTTGTTTGTTAAATATCATAATAAAGAGTATGATACCATCTATTTAAATATCACCATGCAAATTATTGTTGTTATATAACAGCAACAAATCTTGCATAAAACGTGGCATGTAAGAGGTCTATGGAAAAGCTATGATTTGCTAAATATGATTATACCATTTGCATACAAGTATCATTTTTGTATATGAATCTTTGAATATTAACTATGTATCTATAGTTCAAATGTTTGCTCATGTGGTACCCACAAGCTGTTTTGGCCTGCACAACGTGAAGGGAGTATTCAAGTTAAAAGGTCCATCAGTGTATACTTCACTCATATCGGACCATGGTAGATGCCAATCCACACATGATGGACTTTCCTGTGCATGTTCTAACTAGAATATGAGCAATGGCCTCTACCTTGACTAAATAAAGCATGCATGGACATGTGACTTGCCCATGACTCCAAACTACATCTCCTGATTACCAAAAATTTTCTACAAACTAGAACAATGGGTTTCTTTTCATTTGACAGAAGCTATAAAAGGCCCTTGAAACATTTCCATTTTGTCTCTTTTCTGCACAAACTTCTCAAGTATGAATTTATACTAATTGGAGCATTCTAGCCAAGGGATTGATAAACTTCCAAGGATTTGGAAGCAATCAGAGCTTTAGTAAGCCAGCAGTTTATTCCATCACTAATACAAGCCTGAAACAAGAATTTTTTACAATTATTGTATGCATTTGATTTCTTTAGCCAATCATATTAGGAACTAAAATATTGGCAACAGCAAGATTACTGGATAAGATTTGAATTACATATTGACCTGGGTATGTGGCTGATCCTTTGGGATCCGACGAACCCTTTGGTTCTGGCAATTGGTTTTAAATAATTGCTCATTAAGTCTAGTGTTTTTATAGTGATGCAAGGACTAGAATATCTAAGGAGGCTGCTCTTCTGACTTCTTGTTAGCCAGTTAATGAAACAGAATTTTATTTTTGTTGCTGGCCGAGTATATCTTATGATGGAACAACCACCAGTTTTAGGGTGTGCCTGTCCTATTTCTCAGTAGTTTGTCCTGAATTTGCTATTCTCTTACAATCTAGACACAGTGACAAAAGGCTATAAGAATTACTTAAAGCTTAAAAGAGTGAACTTGAAGAACCAAGATTTACTAATAGAATTTGGGCTTGTGTCTAGTATACAAACTTACAACTCAAGCACAAACTAACTCAGCAAACAAACTGAACTTTACTTCAAGCCACAGATATGAGTTCTAAGTCACCTTGTGCAGCTACAATGCCTGGCTATCTTTGGAGAAAAAATAAAATTAGAAATGAAGGGAACCAGCATGGAAATGTAAATAAGAATAAATGGTTTTCTGAAAGGTAATTTTATAAGAATGGCCATACTGAGTCCAACCAAAGGTCCACCTAGCCCAATATCTTGTTTTCCAACAGTGGCCAATGCCAGATGCCCCAAAAGGGGATGAACAGAACAGGTAATCATCAAATGAACCATCTCTGCTGCCCATTCCCAGCTCTGACAAACAGAAGGCAGGGACACCACCCTTAATAGCTTGTCTAATAGCCACTGATGGACCAATCCTCTATAAATTTATGTAATTTTTTTTTAATCCTGTTAAAGTCCTGGCAATATGATATGATCTTATGTTTTATCCCTTTCTTAATGATTCTCAACATTCTGTTTGCTTTTTTTGACTGCTACTGTACAGGGGATGTTTTCAGAGAACTATACACAATGATTCCAAAATATCTTTTTTGAATGGTAACAGCTAATTTAGGTTCCATTATTTTATATCTATAGTTGGGATTAGGTTTTCCAGTATGCATTACTTTGCTTTTATCATCATCTTTTAAAGCATATTTCAAATCATGAGGCAAGCTTAACCCATAATTAAGGAAATTATCTATAACCGAAGTTAAAAAAAAATGGCACAGAAATCTAAAGCAGAACTTCATATTCACGATACGCATTGGGGAAGTTGAGAACATTTCAGTCAGGATCTGTACTTTTTGTAGAACTTTCTTCTACAGGGGTGGGTAAATATTGGCCCACAGGCTGGATCCAGTCTACCGGGGTTAACTCCTGGTAGACTCTCACCTCTTTATTTACCTGCGCCTCTGCAAGAATGGGTGATCGCAGGTCTCAGCCAATGGGAGCTGAAGGAAGCAGTGTCCCAGTCCGTAACACTTCCTGCCTCTCCCATTGGCTGCAAACAGCAATCTGTGGCAAATGGGAGCTCTGATTGCTGGTCCCCATGGAGGTGCAGGTAAATATAGCAGCAGTGGCCTGTCAGGGGCTAACCTTGGTGCACTGTCACCATTTTATTGTCCACTGCTGTTTTAATATACAATTTGCATGCCAAGGCAAATAAGTTTTCAGCTACTTTTAAAAATTAGTATTGTTCTGCTTTCAAAAAATAAGATCTTGAGTCAGGAAAATGTGTAAGCCTGCGCTTAAGTCCTAGTATATTCAGGAAATCACTTCAGCACATTCTGATCTGTTAGAGGTTAATGCTATGCATCATCTGTGTGACATGTACAGCATATCCTAGCCATTAAGTTAAAGATGTTTGATATAAATGCCACAGATTCACATACAAAAATCACAGGTAGAAAGAATTTTCAAGATCTATACAATCTGGAATGAAAATTTCCCTAATACGGGTTAATAAATTCTCCATTATCTTCTGAAGTAAGATAAAATATATTTCCTGAACAGATAACTTAAAAATGCACTTAATAATCTGGGGGAAAATAGGAGTTATTGAAAAGAGATAATAATCTGAATACTGAGTTAATACTTCCAAAAGATTTCTAAATGTCTTGGGCAGAAAGAGCAGCCAGTTGTATTTGCAACAAGATTCCTAAACAAAGTTTTGTCCAGACTGAAAAGGAGATGTAGGCAATTGTTTTTCTTTGGCTTGAATCATACCAATATATACTGGATCCCTCCTAGCTTTTGCCAATGTATTAAGATGCTGTTGATGAGTAGGGTCTATGTTCTTCAGTACAGGGGAGTTGGAGTTAATGTGATTATTTCTTAATTTCTATATTCATACATTCTCCCATAGACTTTTCCTAGGCACTCATTTTATGAACAGTAAAATTAATTAAATAAAAAGTGTCCTAGAAGGTGAGAGATTCTGTACTCATCTACTTACTGTCTGGGGAATCATGTATCTGTGCATACTAATATATTTTTTAAAAATTTAAACACTTGACTGGGAACAACTCTTCCTCGGGCTTCCTGTAGTCAGCGCTGGTCAGTTTCAGCAGCGACTGACTTGGGGACGCCTGGGGCAGAGCAGCTGGGGTGCTGCTGGGTTGCTCCAGTAGCACCGCTCCTCGGCACTACTGGACCAACCCAGCAGCACCCAAGCTGCTCTGCCCCAGGCGTCCTGATTCAGCCGCTGCTGAAACTGACCAGCAGCGGCTGAATCAGGACACCTGGGGCAGAGCAGTTGGGGTGCTGCCGGATTGGTCCAGTAGTGCCCAGAGCGGCGCTGCGGGACCAACCGGCAGTGCCCCTACTGCTCTACCACAGGCGTCCGGAGAAAAGCCTGGTCTGCTGGAGGAAGTGGTGCACTAGCTGCGCCGTCCCGTCCCGTCCCCCCTCCCCAGCAGACCAGGTAGACGTGGAGCAGCTTTTCTCGGAGGACGCGGGCGGCGGGACCGTGGCGCATCTGGGCATCCTGCCGCTCCCATCCTCCGGGGCGAGAAAAACCCCGTTTGTAACAGTGGATCCGACATAAGTCGGATCCGCATAACTCGGGGACTGCCTGTACATAATTGTATGTAGATACATTGGCCTGGGTGAGGTCGCATCCACATTTAGCTTGACAGGGTTTGTCAGCTCGCAATAATGGGAGGGGATTTCTGGGAACCCTGTTGTTTCAAGCAGTGCCCCATTCCATAAAAATTACTGCATTTCTGGTACAAATACTTAAATGTGAGGTCAAAATTCACTTTCCACAGACATCTGTGAAAGTAAAACTTGTTCACTGAAATGGTCATAGAACATGAATAGAAATAGGGCATGGACACAGCCAAAGTGCATTTATATTTAAAAACAGAGCGAGAAGCCATGTTTGCTTATGTGATTTCTGCACACTTGAACCCTAACAAATTATAATGGGATAGCTTCAAAAGCATTCTACTTCAGACAATTGATAGGTGCACCTGGTCACGTAAATCAGAAGAGAATTACAGTTTCAAATTGTCTAGTCACAAAAATTTGTGAGTCTAACTCACCTCTGATGGAGAAATGGGAGTTTGGGATGGGATAATGAAATCAGCTGTGAAGTAAATTGGAGTTCTCATCCCACCTATGCTAAGCCCCAGCTCTGGAAAACACTTTGCCATGTGCCTAACTTTAAACACATTGATAGTCACATTTCAATAAATGAGAATACTCACATGCTTAAAGATAAGCACATGCTTAAGTACTTTGCTGGACTGTAGCCATGACTCCCTTTGTGCCCTTGACTAAGTCCCACAAACTCTCTGATTCTTTTTTTTTTATCTGTATTAAGTCCAGTATAGCAATACTTACCTTCCTGTGATATTGTGAGGATTGTGTTTAGAGAGTTTCCGAGATGAAACGCATTATGTTGTACATGATAAGTATCACCACATGGCTTTGTGGTGACAAGATATTTACATAGTTATCAGAACTATCATGGCAGCAGTAATTCAAGTTACCAATGTACTGTATTTATCAAAAAATCTGGATTTTTCATACATTTACATTAGGTTTATACTGGCTGAGATCCAATCCCAGTGCAAACAATACCCTTTAAGAAAAGCAACACATTAAGTACATTCACAGACAAAAGCTACATTGAAAGAACATTAAGGCTGTGGCTTAAACCTACAAGGCATTCACATTTAGGGACCACACTTTCGCTATTCAGTCACAACAGGAAGTCACATTAGTATGGCTTAAATGTACTGCACTGTATCTAGTGAACATCTGATTCATAATTATTCATTTCCTAACTCCGATAGATTCAGATGTAAGACAGGTCTTTAATGTTTTCTTTTGGTCATTTCTGAAGCAAAAATAACCATGTTTACAAAATCTAAAATACTGCACAGTGCAACTATTTTCTCGTTATTATTGTTAGCAAAATAAGATGCATGTTACTGTACTATTTATCTTAGAGTATTTGACTCATCCCCAAGTTCTGTTGCTAGAAATTCAGTTTAAGGATTATGGCAATCAACCAACTGTAATAACATACTAGAAGATTTACCAGGTGTTGCTTGGGTTCTTCAGGGCAGGGGCTGGAGGTGTGAGGGATGCAGGAGTCTGTCTGAGGCTTGGAGATATGGAGGACTCAGGGAAGGGGGCTGGTAATGTGGGGGGTGCAGGAGTCAGGGTTGGAGGATGAGGGGATGAAGAGGGGCTCACGGTAGGGGGCAGAGAATGCAGGAGTCAGGGCAGGGATGTGGGGCTCAGGGCAGGGCTGCCGGCTGCTCCCTAGGGCTGGCCCGGGACAGCAGGGACACAGCTCTTCAGGGCTATCAGGGTGGTGGGTAACCTCTCCCCTGGGCTGGATGGCGGGGGGAGGGGAATCTTGCCCAGCTGTCAACAACTCCATGGCTCCCCGGGGCTGTCGGGACAGCAGGGGTACTCTTGATTGCTGACCCCCCTGTGGTCATTCTGGGATTTAACTGTCCTCGATGCTTGCTGCCAACTGTGGTCATTCTGGAGCATAACTTTTTCTGCTATCACAGCCCACCCTGTCCGTTTGATGAGAAACAATCACATTCCATTGTCCTGGCACAACCAAATCCAGACCTTGCTTTAAGTTAGGATAAGAGGAAGCTGCATACAAAATTTGGTGGTCCTACCTCTTACCGTTTAGAAGGAGTTCTTGAACAAAGAAACTCACAGATGGATAGACAGACATGCACAAACTCTCTCAAATACATTGTAGAGTCAATTAGAATACTTTATACATGACCAAGGATTTGAAGCTGGCATGTGCCAAAATGAATACAAACCATAGACAAATCTAATTGTGTTGCTAATCTCCTAAATATGGAACCAATTACCAACTGATGTAAGAACAATGGAGAGCTTTTCCCACTTCCAGATAGATGCGTATATCTAAGGGTGTGTTTGGGGACCAGGGTTTACAAATGATATGGCCAATTCCTTTTTTGTTCTTGTCCATTTATAGGGCTAAAAGTTTCCTGCATTTGGCAGCCCTTCTCCCAGAATGGGAGTTTCTCTTTTGCTTCTTCAACGTCGTACAGATTAAACACTATCCTTCCAAACCTTCTATTATTCTGCTTCACAATTCACAAAGTATCACTTTCTGAGGCATATCAAGTACATATCATACTATTTAGAGCTCTGTCCCTCCCCATTAGTGTAGAATATGTTTATAAAAGATTGTCATAACTCAATTGGTCCCTCATGTTCTGAAAACATATTTTTATTTCTATCTTGCACTCATGCTGGTTAGAGGTCTTTCAAAATAAAATTACTATTTATTGGTATCTCACTATTTCCATAACAGAGAATGCCTGTGTGTCATTGGAATAATTCAGACAAACAGCCAGCTTCTTCTCTAATATAAATCTGGAATTAACTCACTGTGAGGGAAGAATCATTTAATTTTAGAAATATAGGGCTGGAAAGGACCTCAAGAGAGTCATCCAATGTATATCAAGTATATCTAGAAATATACCTAGAACATCCCTGACAGTGTTTGACTGATCTGTTCTTTAAAAACCTACAGTGGCAGGGATTCCACAACCCTCTTTGATGAAATATTTTGGAATTTAACTATTCTAATAGTAAGTTTTTTCTTGATATCTATCCTAAATCTCCCTTGTTGTAGATTAAGCCCATTACTATCTGTCTTACATTCCATGGACATGGAGAACAAGTGACCATTAATGTCTTTATAAGAACCCTTAATATTTTTGGAGACATCTCTTGGTCCCCCTCTCACCCTCATTTCCTTCATCTTCTTTTTTCAAGACTAACCTTACCCAGTTTTATTAAACTTTCCACTTAGGTCAGACTTTCTAAATCGTTTATCTTTTTGTTGCTGTTCTCCTCTGTTGTCTCTCCAGTTTATCCATTCTTTTCCTAAAATATGGTGCCCAGAACTGGACATACTACTCCACAACTGGACAAAGTACTCCTCAAATAGGGAGGGTCAATTACCGCTAGTGTCTGGTATATAACACTCTTGTTACCCACAGATCCTCTTCACCAGCACAACTGCCTAACTAGTTATTCACCATTTTGTATTTGCCCATTTAACATTTCCTTTTAAATGTAGCACTTCACACTTGTCTGATTTCATCTTGTTGGTATCAGATCAATTCTCCAATTTACCAACACCATTTTTAAACTCTGACTACGTGGGAAAGAATCCAAATCTTACAGATAAATATAAACACAAAGCCCAATACATAAAAACATGTGGGAGTGGGAGAGGGAGTGTGCTCTGGTGGAAAGACTGTAAGGTAGGAAAGTTAGGCTGTATTCTTGGCTCTACCCTAGGCCAGCTATGTTACCTTAGGTAGGTAATTTTTTCTTTCTGCATTGCTACAGCCTCTCCACCCATCCTTTGTCTGCCTTGTCTATGTAGATTGTAAACCCATGGATGCAGAGACTGCTTCTCACAATGTCTTTTGTAACATACTAGGGATTTTACGTCTCACTCTTACTTACATTACACATAATAAATATAATTAAATGCATATGCTCATCTACATTATACTGCATCAATTTGCCATCTCCTCTTATTCACATTAACTCTCAAACTCAATGGTACAAACTAGAAATACCAGAGATTTTGCTGATATCACAAAACATTTTCCAGTGTGCAAAACAATATTTGTAAATTCTACTCTACTTGCTTCTCAGCGACACTCACACACTTACTCTCAGATTAACTCAGTTTACAAATTAAAATACTTTATTGTTGTTGCTGTTGCTCTAATGAGCAGCCCTACAAATAAAGTTT
The DNA here is from genome assembly GCF_052426305.1 of Pelodiscus sinensis. NCBI lineage: Eukaryota > Metazoa > Chordata > Testudines > Trionychidae > Pelodiscus > Pelodiscus sinensis. Next base: position 849,972 of record NC_143065.1, read on the forward strand.
GACTTCCAATCCTTGGTTGTGTTCATTCCTTCACATTCACCAGGAGTAATAAAAGTACTAAAGGCCAAATTCTGCCTTTACTTGTGATGAAAATTTTTTTCTTCAGCTGCTTAAGTGTCTTACTAAGTTCTAAAGTGGACTCATCAGAAAAACTGCAGAAGAGGTTTAAATTGTGCTGAAATTGTAAAATACTCTAATTGATATTAAATGGGTGGTGATAGTGTGGATCCTTCGATATCTTTAAAACAATGTTTGGTTACAAAAATAAGAGTTTAGCTGAATAAAAATTAATAGTTTAAATTACTGTTCAGTAATGACAGTTACAAGGGTGATGCAATAAGAATGGGAGCTCATAGCCATCCATTGCATGTGATGTAATACTTTTACACCTTGTGATGGAATAGTAAATTCCTCTTCCAGTGGAAAATGACTCAACAAACCCTCAGAGATACACATTTTAGTCTATAGAAACCAATGGGGCTTCTAGATAGGAAGTAGCTAAGGTTCATCCAAAGGTCAACTGGAAAATCCCATATGAATGCATTGAGCCCATAGGCCCATATTTAATTCTATGAACAGATCCATGTGATCCATGTGACGAGGTGATGATATCAGAGCTCAACTCCAAGATGATTAGCTGTTAGGAAATGAGTATGTAAAACAAGTTAGAAGCTATTTGGTGAGCTGGAATGTCACATGTCAGTACACTTGACAAATTAGCATATGCAAATTCCTGAAAAAGATTAGCAGAATTATGATAAATATATAATGAGCTTGAATAGTTTAAAAGAGCCAAAGCTTTGCAGGGGTTAAGCTATAAGGGTATGTCTACACTACAGTGTTATTTTGAAATATCTTATTTCAAAATAGTTAATTCGAAATAAGTTATTTCAAAATAACATGTCTACACACAAAATGCATTTCGAAATAGCGTTTGCTATTTTGAAATAGCGCAACCACACTGAGTGGACGCTGAATCGTATTTAAGGCCAGCCGGAACTAGGTCCAGCAGGACATCAGGTCAGGAGTTACTTTGGGTGGCTGCTGCCTGAGGCCTGTGCTTAAAGAGACCCCCCCCCCCCCGGACAGCTGATTCTCTGCTTTCCCTGCTTGCTTGCCTACCTTGATGAGGGACAGCAAAGCATTTTGTCTCTGTATGCTCTGGTTGCCCTCACTCAGGGCACCACAGCACTCTGCAACATGGAGCCAGAGCTGCTCCTGGGCACGCTGGTGCTTCTCGTGGATGCGTTGCTGAGAGCCTGGCTGCACTTTCTGCAGGCTGCCATCTGGGCTGTCCATCAGGGGGCTGTCAGTATCCAGGAGGCCCTGCAGGAGAGCTTCCACACTGAGGAGCACTAAGAGCCTCCCTGGTCTGCCCCACTGGGGGCTTGTGACTCAGTCCACGTCCTTCCATTTACCCCTCCCTAACCCCCTTTCCTGATGTCAAATAAAATACATGTATTTTCATGAACACAAACTCTCTTTATTTAACAAAACTGGGCTGGCAGGCTTCGAGCTGGCACAGGCACTGTGGCCAGAGACAATCCCTTTAAGGGCTCCGGGGAGGGGAGAGGGAAAAGAGTGTTCTTGTTTGAGGCTGGAGTGGCCACCAGGGCACCCTGGGAAGGCTGGAGGCCTCCTATTTCGAAATTAGCTATTTCGAATTTGGTGTTATTCCTCATGGTATGAGGTTTACCAAATTTGAAATAAGCGCTCTGCTATTTCGAGTTAATTTTGAAATAGCGGTTTGGCTGTGTAGACGCTAGTAAAGTTATTTCAAAATAACTTTGCGGTGTAGACATATCCTAAGAGTTCTGCAGAGGAGCTGGAGAAGATACCAACACAGAAGAATTCCTCTGAGAAGTTGCCTGGAAATCCTGCAGAAGAACTGCTGTGGAGGCCTCCTGCTGGCTGGGTACATAGAGAGTTGTTGCTAAGCCTTAGGCTCAGGGGTTGCTTAGTAACAACCACTCTGGATACCCTGCCAGCAGGAGGCCTCCACAACTGCCCCACAAACAGAGCCCAATGGGCTTCTATATCTTCTACCAGAGCTGAGCTTTCAACCTCAGCAGCAACAGGTCACCGCCTCGCCCAGCCCTGTGTTCCTGTCACCGCAGGCATGGAGCCTCAGCATCACTCCTAAACCTTCTGACAGAGAAGAACGACCTAAGACCATTCCGAGGGAATTATAAAAGCACCTCTGTAAATAAATAAAACCCTTTACTTTGTAACATACTGAAGTGTATGGGTTTTGCCTGTCAATAAGGCTGGATGCCTGAGTTTTGTATGAGATCTTCCCCTACCCATCTGATGATTGCCTAATCAGCTCTTGTTAGATGCTTAGTGTTAAGTATTTAATTTAAAGGCTGTTGCACTGTTCTATATAATGGATATTATGTCATAAGTTTGTTAGCTATATTGTCATGTGCAATAGATTTTGGTAAATGATTATAGTTAAATTGTTATATGCCATGCAGCAGGTCTGGGGAAAATATGACCCGTGAGCCCGAACCAGCCTGTGGATGCAGCAAGGGACCTCAGGCAGGCTCCCTGCCTGCCCCCCACATCCCTGCTGTGGGGCCCTGTTTGAAAAGCTGAACAGCTGCAAGGCCGGGAGGGTGGCTTCGTGTGCTGCCCCCCCACCCCTGGTACAATTCCATTGGCCAGTTTCCAATCAATGGAGCTGCAAAGAACCCTCCCCTTAGGTTCGTAGCTATTCAAAGAGCACATTGCCCCTGCAGCCAGTGCAGGGAATCTGCCTGAGAAGGCTGCTGGCTTGTAAGTCAAGCATGTAAGTTTCCAGCCAGAGCCAGCCTCTGCCCCCCTACTACTCCACATAACCCAAATCCTCTGCCCCTCATCCTGCAACCCACCCCTCTCCTGACCTAGGTCACAGCCCAGGTCACAACCCCCTTCTGTCCTAGGTCACAGCCCAACTTCTCTGCCCCCCTCCCCCGGACCTCTACCCTATATAAACCGAAACCCTCTGCCCCCTTCTGCACCATATCCCCTCCCAGATCCTGTACCCCAATCCCCTGCCCGAAGTCACAATCCAAACCCCTTCACCCTAGTCCCATGCCCCAGGTCACAACCACATCCTTCACCTGAACTTCTTCCCAAACACCACACCCTCTCCTGTATCCCAATCCCTTACTGCAAACTCCCTTTTTTACCCAACCTCCATCTCAGACCCCACACCTCCTCCATTAACATCATGGAAGAATGCAGCTTTTGACCACTTTCCAAATTCATGGAGTGGCCCCTCATCAAAAATTATTGCCCACCCCTGCCATAGAATTAAGTGAAGTTGTTATTGTAGTGTTCAGTATTTACTATACCACTTTCTTTAGAACTGTGTATTACTTTTTTTCTATTCTTTTTTTGTTTTAACCTCACTTTCAATAAAAATATTTGTTTTTCAAGAACTTACTGCTTACTGTCCATTCTTTACTAAAGAGGTGTATATGTGTCCTATGGCAGAAAGCTAGTTAACTGTGTAGACATACACTATGACTCCTTTGTTCAAACACATATGTGATTTTAAATAAAGACCTAAATGGGAATCACCTCTGCACATTTTTCTAGCAATATCCATATTTTAAAATGTGCAAATATCTCCAAAATCAGCACATTTCCAGACCATACATTTTCAGAACCACTATTCATGAAGCAAGGGCAATGTATACTACACAGTTTTTATCAATTGCTTTTCACCCCACTTTTTTATCCATATATAGGTACCTACCGAGTCACAAACATCTGATTTACAAACACATACACACAGCCCCTTATAGGAGCACGTATTCCTCATTTGCCATCAATGCAAATCTCCCAACCCAACTTGGCTGATGGCAATTTTTTACAGAATATCACTGAGTTCAAACGTCCCTGGGATTTGCACTCTGTTGCCATTCTTTTTTTTTTTTTACATTCACGTCTTCTTTTGGCTTTTTACATACCTGACCTGATGAACAGCACCCCTGCAACTGCACAAGATTTCAGCTACTAGCATACTATAGTATGCCAGTGTAACCTTAAAGGCTACTATTGTTCTTCTTGCATGATTTTTTTTAAATTATATGCAATAAAAGAAAAATTGCCAAGTCTTTTCTGCACATTTCTAATAAAATTATCTTTAAAATCCTTGTACATTTTTCATCACTTCTCTGTGCTGATCTTACTTTCCTTTTCAATAGCTCATAATAGTCTTCGATAAATCAACATACTTTAACTAACCAGAAATTAACCAAAGAAAAAAAATTAACCAACCAAAAACTATGAAGAAGCGGAAAAACAAAATGTATTAAGAGTGAATTTGCCCTTTAGTTATAATTTTTAATGTCCTAATCTTCTAGAGGTAGCCTCTCTCAGCTCCTGGATCATGAACAAAAACAATGGCTCAGTTTTAAGTTTGGAAACATGGGGAACTGTTCTATCCCAAATCTCTACATCTACTAACACAATGAGCTAGCTTAATCTTTACTGACAGTTCTAGCTTTTTCCTTTCTTTTAAACAAAAATTTCATGGCATCCAAGGAAAACAATACCTCTTTGCCAACATACAATATAATGAGCAGCTGTGAACCCTTCCCCCTTAATTACATATTTGCATTGTGCTTGCAAAACGTTTCTTATGTTTCAATATCTGCATGAGAAACAATACATGATATGGAGAAAGAACATGGCATGATTTAAAAAAAAAATCAAAAGCTATTCAAATGCAGCTTCCATCAGTACTACATTAAGAATTTTGAGCTCTGCTCAGATGAGAGTACAATAAAAAGACATCGGAACCCCAAATTTCTGGACGTGCCAACACTGACTTCATCAATGTATATTTCCTTTACACACCCATCTTTACAAAAAGTTCTTCTTTCTTTTTTTCTATAAGATGTTACTATAAAGTGACTATGTTGCCATCAACAATTTCACAGAAACCTGGTTTCCAAGATACTGGAAAATTAGCTATTTTTTCCAGATCAAAGTGATGAGGTTTGGATACAAATTTACTTTTTCTGTAGTTTCTGTTTTAATAGCTTTTAGACAAAAACAGTGCTTTGGTGAAATGAGACTCATAAGTACCTGCTACATTTTGTGAATGCTGGATTTGAAAACAGGCTCAAATAAAAGACAGTATCAGAAGAAATCCCTAGTCAAGTCAATGACAAACTCAATGCCGCATAATAAAACCCACAGAATTAGTAACTGCTCATCCTGTGTTAATAAAGGATTAAGAACGTATCCTAGGTTTGTTTAAACTGCTTTCATGGAACGTTCTGCTGAGAATTCTGTGAGCCTGAAGCTTCCTAACCACTCTTAATTATTTGGATGGTTTGTAGCATGAAAAGCAGATTACTCTGTTTTTTCAAAAAAAGCCCCCTTCATGGGCTAGTCAACACTAGAAGAGCTATATTAGTGCAGCTCCAATGATGCAGCTGGGCTATGTTTAGACAGCGGAGCTATTCCTTGATACCTGAAGTATCCCAAAATAGCTATTCTGCATCTTTAAGCATGCACTATTCCGACGTCCCTCTAACCCTCGTTCCACGAAGGTAAGGGACTTGTCAGAACAGCGCTTTATTTCGAAATTACCTCGAAATAAGCTATGCAATTTGCCCTTGTAGGCGCACCCCTGGTGAAGATGCGCTATGCCAATAAGAGAGAGTTCTCCCATCTGCAAAATAACTCCACCTGCCTTGGACTGGGAGAGCTTTCCCTTCTGACCTAGCGCTGTCCACACCAGTGCTTACGCTGGAGTAATTTACATCATTGGGAAGAGGGTATCTTACTCACACTCCTGAGTGGCATAAGTTATAATGACATACGGGGTACAGACTCTAAGACCTTGACCTTAGTAGAAATGCTGAGCACTCATAGCACTTATTAATATTCATCAGTATTTCAGAGTGTTTAGCACGTTACAGGATTGACACTTATGTTTCCATTCACTGATTTCTAAGAAAAAAAAACCTTACTGAGAAAGGACTTAAAATAAATTAAACAAAAACTAAAATCTAAAGAGCTGCTTGGTACTGCTGTGTGATTTTTTCCTTACATTAACCACAGTTCTGTTTTACAGATGTGCTAGTGTTTTAAATGAATAGAAATTTTTCCTTAGCACAGATGCAAATCCACAAAATAAGGCAATATAATCCCCCAGGCTGGGAGTATAGATATGGCAACATACTGCAGTTCTGGGGATTATTACGTTGCACAGTGATCCCACTGTAAAGTGGAGGGGAACCACTCTAAAGAGACTCTCACCCAAATGGAAAGGTGAGTCGAAAGGTGAGTCTAAGTGCAGTACCTCAGGGTTGGAAGAGCTGGATCAAACCATTAACTACTTCATGCATGCCCTGTACCTGATGCCTCAGTTGGGGGTGGAAGAACCCAAAGCAGCAAAAGAGAACTGTGCAATGCCAAGTACAGGTTGGAAATTCCTTAAATCCCTATTTATGTTTTCAATATTTGGACAGTGTGTACTGCATAATCCCTCTTTGATATCCATATTAGTGTCAGCAACTTAACTCAAATTTGGAGGGGAGGGAATATCTTCTTTGTCTGTGTGACTATGTCTAAACTGCAGGCTTCTTTTGGAAGAAGCTTTTATAGAAGAGATCTTCCAAAAAAAACTTCTTCCGAAAGAGAGAATCCACACTGCGAAAGCGCATCGAAAAAGCAATCTGCTTTTTTGACAGATAGCATCCACACTGAATGGATGCTATCTTGCATGTAAGCTGTGATTACTATGGGTGGAATGGCCACCAGGGCATCTGTGGTTTTTGCTCTTTCCACTTCTTTCGAAAGAACTTCCTCTTCCCCACATGCCTTTTCCCGAAAGAGCTCTTTCAGAAAAATGCTTCTTCCTCCTATAAAAAAAGTTTACCAATGTCGGAAAAACCCCTCAATTCTTTCAATTTTTTTTCAAAAGAACACAATTGCAGTATGGATGTAAGTAAAGTTTTTTGGAAAAAACGCCGTTTTTCTGAAAAAAAACTCTCTGTAGTGTAGACATACCCTGTGAGTACAGTCCATAGCACAATGAGGTCCTGACCTAGGCTCCTGGGTGCTACATTAATAAGAATAGTATATAATAATTGGTAGGAACAGAAATTTAAAATGTAACTGGTTGCAGTATGTCACTAGTGTTAACTATAAAGAGAAGTTTAGTCACTAACTTTAACGAAAAAATGACTCACATTCTAATATGCATGTTTATGGGTAATCATACAGAACACAATAAAAAAAGGAAACAGCTAGGTTTGTCATTTGTCAGAACAGGAAATGTGGTTATAGTAAGAATGATGAATGAGAACATATGTGTCCTAATCGAGAACACTGGTTGAAATATTCATTTATGGGAAATAAATGTGCTCGATCATTTGACTGTAATTAATCCTGAATGATTTTACTCGGTGTCTTGGAATAATGTATCTATCTTAGATATTCTAGGAGGTATGTCTAGTTTGCTTTAGCAAATACTAAATATGCTATATTGAAATTTAAAATGTGCAGATGGAAAAAACAAATGCTTTCTAGAACATGAAAGGGAATAGGAAAAGCCTCAACCATCAAAACAATAGATCTAACTTTAAAATATATTAATTATTTTCTAGCATTACTTGCCATTGAAATTCTCACAATATATAGGACATGTCGATTTGAAAACTAGTCTATTTCAAAAAAGGAGCTTAATGTAATTTCTGACTCTATACCTGTCCTTGTGTCTCCCTACAAATTTTGGGGTTTTTTTCACTTACATTTACCTTAAAAATGTCCTTTCCTGACCCATGAGTACAAAGGAAATCCACACAAATGAGGAAAACTGCTGACTTTCTACACCAGGAAAACCAATGAAACCCACTACATGCAATGTTGTCAAACAAACAAAGTGGACTAAGAAGAGAGAAAAAGCACCTTTATCCCTAACTTCCTTCTGTGAAGAGTAAAACCCTGCAGACGGACTATGATCCCAAGGCACCTGAAGGACCTCACTGCCATAATAGCGGGAGTAGGTAAAATGAACTTTTCCTGGTGGGGGAATTTTTTTAAGACTGTGGTAATTTGTGGGAAAATATAAAACCTTTATTAAAAAAAGATGTATGTACTTACATTTGAGTGAGAGCTAGGGATCTGATGTCTATTATAACAAGAATTAAAGGATTTTACATGTTTTAAGCAAGATTTGTTTTATTCTTATAGTGGTAAAAATTGTCAGAATTCCATTTCTATGTAAAATATAATAACCAACTGTAGTGGGCTCTTTGCTATTTTTGGTAGCACAGCGAGGAAGGAGGTGTGGGGGGCGTGGCCTCTCCGTCAAGGGATTTGTTGGATCTAAGGTTTTTCAGGTGGGAGTGAGATAAAAATGCAACAGACAATGTGGGAGCAGGTGGGAGTGGACATTGGAGGGCAAGCCAGGAGAGGAATTACCAAAACAGTCCCACACAGGGTTCTAATGAAGAGGCCCATTGGGCCTTGTTTATGTAATCTGGTGTTTTGGCATATCTGCCCTCTCAAGGCAATCCTGTAAATATGCAAGTCATTCACATGCAAACATGAGACCAATTCTGTTGTATGTACAGCTGTGCAGAGAAAGGTGATGCTGTTTGACAGAGGATTTATAGATTTTGAAATCTGGTTGCATTCCAATTTGAAAAAACCCCACAAAAACAAAAAATCTCTTAGTACAAGGAAATGGAGCCTGCCTGCTTGGCTGGTCTAGAGCAGCAGATCCTGGAGTCTCCAATTCAGAGGCAAATCCAGCTACTGGGCATCTTTGGGGTCACAGAGGCAATCTGGTCATCATGGATAGAGCACCCACAGCAAAAAGCAAAAAAATAAAAATAAAAATGCAGCCATCTCCCAATCAGCTCCTCTCCGCAGTGCCTGCTGCCCACTGGTGGTCCTGCCAATCAGTGCTTTCCCCTCCCCACACTTGGGGGAGGGGTAGAACAGTGCACAAAGAGGCAGGGAGCAGGATGAGAACCCCCAGATACATTTGACAGTCAACACCAATGAACCTGATCAGTTGGCTGCTCCTCAGCAGCCTGGCCTTCCAGGAGGAAGCTAAGGAGGAGCTGGGAGCCTCAGCTGAGCCTGGAGCTCCTCATAGCTGGGATGGAAATGGGGGGGACTACGGCCTATAATGGCAAGGAGAAAGGAGGGTCAGGGCACAACAGGGAGGCAAGATCAAATCAGTATCTTAGATGCCTATATACAAATGCAAGAAGTATGGGTAATAAGCAGGAAGAACTGGAATTGCTAACCAATAAATACAACTATGATATCATTGGTATTACAGAAACCTGGTGGGATGGGACGCATGATTGGAATGTTGGTATGGAAGGGTACGGCTTGCTCAGGAAGGACAGAAAGGGAAAAAAGGGAGGAGGGGTTGCCTTGTATATTAAAAATGTACACACTTGGACTGAAGTGGAGATGAACGTAGGAGATAGCTGTGTAGAGAGTCTCTGGGTTAAGCTAAAAGGGGTAAAAAACGAGGGGGATGTCATGCTAGGAGTCTACTACAGGCCACCTAGTCAGGTGGAAGAGGTGGATGAGGCCTTTTTTAAACAATTAACAAAACTATCCAAAGCCCAAGATTTGGTGGTGATGGGAGACTTCAACTATCCAGACATATGTTGGGAAACTAACACAGTGGGGCACAGGCTATCCAATAAGTTTCTGGACTGCATTGGAGACAACTTTCTGTTTCAGAAGGTTGAAAAAGCTACCAGAGGAGAAGCTGTTCTGGATTTGGTTTTAACAAATAGGGAGGAACTAGTTGAGAACTTGAAAGTGGAAGACAGTATAGGGGACAGTGATCACGAAATAATAGAGTTCATGCTCTTAAGGAAAGGTAGAAGGGAGACCAGCACAATTGAGGTAATGGATTTCAGGAAGGCAGATTTTGATAAGCTCAGAGAACTTGTAGGTAAGGTCCCATGGGAAGCAAGACTGAAGGGAAAAACAACTGAGGAGAGTTGGAAGTATTTCAAAGGGACGTTGTTAAGGGCCCAAAAGCAAACAATTCCGCGGTGTAGGAAAGATAGAAAATATGGCAAAAGACCAGCTTGGCTTAACAAGGAGATCTTGCATGATCTCAAAATAAAAAAGGAGTCCTATAAAAAATGGAAACTAGGACAAATAACAAAGGATGAATATAGGCAAGCAACACGGGAATGCAGGGGCAAGATTAGAAAGGCAAAGGCACAAAATGAGATCAAACTAGCTACAGGCATAAAGGGAAACGAGAAGACCTTTTATAAATACATTAGAAGCAAGAGGAAGACCAAGGACAGGGTAGGCCCACTGCTCAGTGAGGAGGGAGAAGCAGTAGCAGGAAACTTGGAAATGGCGGAGATGCTCAATGACTTCTTTGTTTCGGTATTCACCGAGAAGTCTGGAGGTGTGCCTAACGTAGTGAATACAAGCAGAGAGAGGGTAAGTTTAGAAGATAGGATACACAAAGAACAAGTTAAAAATCACTTAGGAAAGTTAGATGTCAGCAAGTCACCAGGTCCTGATGAAATGCATCCCAGGATACTCAAGGAGCTGATAGAGGAGGTATCTGAGCCTTTAGCTATGATTTTTGAAAAATCATGGCAGACAGGGGAGATTCCAGAAGACTGGAAAAGGGCAAATCTTGTGCCCATCTATAAAAAGGGGAATAAGAACAATCCAGGAAACTACAGACCGGTCAGTTTAACGTCTGTCCCAGGGAAGATAATGGAGCAGGTAATTAAGGAAATCATATGCAAACACTTGGAAGGTAATAAAGTGATAGGGAATAGCCAGCATGGGTTTGTGAAGAACAAGTCATGCCAAACTAATCTGATAGCTTTCTTTGATAGGATAACGAGCCTTGTGGATAAGGGAGAAGCGGTGGATGTCATATACCTAGACTTTAGTAAGGCATTTGATACGGTCTCGCATGATATTCTTATTGATAAACTAGGCAAATATAACTTATATAGGGCCACAATAGGGTGGGTGCATAATTGGCTGGATAACCGTAGTCAGAGAGTTGTTGTTAACGGTGCTAAATCCTGCTGGAAAGGGATAACAAGTGGAGTTCCTCAAGGGTCTGTTTTGGGACCCGTACTGTTCAATATCTTCATCAATGATGTAGATATTGGGATAGAGAGTACGCTTATTAAGTTTGCAGATGATACCAAACTGGGTGGGGTTGCAACTTCTTTGGAGGATAGGGACATAATTCAAAATGACCTTAGCAAGTTAGAGAAATGGTCAGAGGTAAACAGGATGAGGTTTAATAAAGAGAAATGCAAAGTGCTCCACTTAGGAAGGAACAATCAGTTCCATACACACAAGATGGGAAGCGACTGTCTAGGAAGGAGCATGGCGGAAAGAGATCTAGGGGTCATAGTGGACCACAAGTTGAATATGAGTCAACAGTGTGATGCTGTTGCAAAAAAAGCAAATATGATTCTAGGTTGTATCAACAGATGTGTTGTAAGCAAAACTCGTGAAGTCATTCTGCCGCTCTACTCTGCACTAGTTAGGCCTCAGCTAGAGTACTGTGTCCAGTTCTGGGCGCCACATTTCAAGAAAGATGTGGAGAAATTGGAAAGGGTACAGAGAAGAGCGACAAGAATGATTAAAGGTTTAGAGAACATGACCTATGAAGCCAGGCTTCATGAACTGGGCTTGTTTAGTTTGGAAAAAAGAAGATTAAGGGGGGACATGATAGCGGTTTTCAAATATCTAAAAGGGTGTCACAAGGAGGAAGGAGAAAATTTGTTCCTCTTGGTTTCTGAGGACAGGACAAGGAGTAATGGGCTTAAAGTGCAGCAGGGGAGGTTTAGATTGGACATTAGGAAAAAATTCCTAACTGTCAGGGTGGTCAAATATTGGAATAAATTGCCAAGGGAGGTGGTGGAATCTCCCTCTCTGGAGATATTTAAGAACAGGTTAGATAGACATCTGTCAGGGATGGTGTAGACGGAGCTTGGTCCTGCCTTGAGGGCGGGGGGCTGGACTCGATGACCTCTTGAGGTCCCTTCCAGTCCTATTATTCTATGATTCTATGACAAGCTAATTTAAGGAGCCCATTTAGGCAGATATTTAGGTATCGAGTACTTGATGGTGTTATCCACCAGCTCTGTGATTCTTGGGGAACCAGAACATGGTCACCTGTCAGCCTTGTGCTCTTGGGGAGCCAGGGAGTGACATTCATGGAAAACCATCCCCCTCCCTCAGGCCTTTGCTAGAATCAAAGACAAAGCAATGAAAAGCCTGGGAAAGACACACCTAAACTGCTTCAGACAAGGGTGATACAATTAAGGAAACACCCCAGCCTCATTTGCATTAAAGATGGAACAGAGGGACATCTCATTAGCATACAGAATGGAGAGCAGCTCTTCCAAGGCAGGAACCGCAGTGAACTAGGGGACACCGAAAGCAGAGAAGCACTGCCTGATGGGAAATCCTTGCTCCAGATGCTAATTAACCTAGGCCTGCTCACACCCAAATTAGTCATTATCAGACCAATTCTAGTAAGGATCCTATTGACATCTAAAATACTGACACTGCCAAGTTGCATTGTGAGCTCGTTCAAGGAATATCACCCATAACCAGGGGTGATCAGTCTCTATTCTCTCTCCTCTTTCTCTTTGAACTATCCCTATAAAAACACCTATCTTTGCCCCAAGAAAAACTGTTCTGATACCTGGACTTAAATTGCATCAGTTCCATTGAGACTTCTTCATCTCCTGTCTGATCGTGCTGGGGGCTCTGTTCTGCTTGTCTCCTGCCCTCTGGACCCCCGGCTACCATCATCATCTGGGAATCCCAATCAGTGCAAGCTCCATGGAGTGGTGAGGTCTCTCTCTCTCTCTCTCCCCCTCCCATCAACTATCTCTCTAAGCATAGCCTTCTGACCCTGCCCTGTGTAAACTGTTATATGGTTACCTAATATTTGTAATCAGTTTCAATTTAATTTAATATTGTAATTGTTAGATTTAATATTGTAACTGTTTGACATCTATTCACTACTCAGAAATAAATCACTTTCATTGTTAAGCTGGTTGCTTCTCTCTCTTTCTTTCTCTTTTGCTCTCTCTTCCTTAAGGGGTGTTGTTTTGGCTTCCCCATTCGCTCTGCAACAACGCTTCTTGTACCTAAGCAAAAGATCCCTGTAGTGCACAAAATCCTGTGGGGTTTGCTCATCATGTGGTTTACCAGTGAATGACTGTGGTGTGAAAGTGGGCATAGTGGGTGCTGAACCTGGGGGCTTATGAGGATGGCAGCTTAAAGTGCTGTTTAATCCAGCCCACGGAGTCCAAAGGCACATGAGGGTGCAGTGTGGCATTGCTGTGAAACCCAGCCAGCTGAGTCCAGGGACATATGAGGGGGTCAGCTTGTGAGTGCTGAGTACCCAGTCCTCTCAGACATGCTCTGATTAATGGGGGTGAGTGTCTGTGTGTGTTGCCAAGGTGGTAAGAACCCCATCCTTAGGAACCTGGTACCTGCAGGAGAGCTCCAGTGGGAGGGGGAATTGGCAGCAGGGAGAATTCAGCTCCATATGAGAGCACAAGTAAGCACCAACAGCACACTGATAGAATTGTTAACCTTCCCCCAGTCCCATAAGGGTAACCCTGATAAATGAGCATACCCCAGAGTATTGGGCAAATCTGGTAACAATGGTCACAAGTACAGGGAGGTGCTCACAAAGAGCATGGAAGCAGGGGCTCTGAGGATTGAAAACCATGGCCCGCATAGGTACCTCATGAGCCTAAGGGGAGAAACATGAATTGAAGTTTATTTGGGACTTAATAGAGTAGAATCCCAGTAGGGGAATATTGTCTTACATCCCATTTGGACTGCATGGAGTTCTTAAAGAATCCGGAGATGAGAGGAGAGGAGAGGAGCGGAGTGAAGCGAAGCTAAAGCAGGGAGCATCTGCAGCACCAGTCTGCTGCTGCAGCGCAGGCATGTCTGCTCTACCACCGGCCATCACAAAAGTGTTTTTCAAGTATTTGTCCTGCGTGTACAACTGGAGTATGTGTTTTCTATAGCAGGTGGTACCTTAAGCCTACAGAGTACCAGCCTAAAGCCAAAATTAGTATAGAACCTTGTTTCATTGAGACTTACTAGACACAATAACTAAATTGTATCTGTATTTGCCAACAGCAGTGAGGTTGGGATGGTTTGCTCATGAGTGGGGATGCACAGAAATGGCAAACAAACTGTCAGGGAAGCTTCCTGTGGCATCCTGACAAATATGTTTATTGCAATCTGTTACTTAAAAATAACTGAGGCGGAAAAATCACAAGAAAAAGCATACATAGGGATGGCAGATGTTACATGGCTTTTATTACATTTCCTCTCATCTAGCGCATCGTGGCTTTAATCCCCTGAAGCAGGGGTTATAAAGCTTCTTCACAGAACCACCACTGAACAGAGAACCCTTCTTTTGGACTACTCTCCCTCCTGCTCCTAACTGTTTGGACCAATCCTTTTCCATAATATCCCAATGATACCTTCCGTAAGTGCTCACATGAAGCATCAAAGTGTTACGGATTTTAGATGGTCTTTAATGCAGCACGTTTCATCCTTTTAAAAGCATGCTAGTCATTGGGGTCTTTTTTTTTTAAACTGCCTAACTGATGTGGGATCCTGCTGAGACCTATTTTCAAAAGTGACTTTGGAAATGAGGACATTGAGTCCCACTGAAAGTCAGCAAAACTAGACTTCTAAGTCATTGGGCCAACACTGTGTAATCTTGCTATCCCATTTTTAGTCTGGTTTAAGCAAGGGTGGAATCAGGTTCACAGACCCCAGTGCATTACTCATGACTCTACCCTCAGAAATACAGTTTGTTGCCTTGCCAAACATCCTGATCTGGATGGGAAGTTGTGATTTTTTAAAGAGTCATTCATATCCTGTTTATTTGCTAATTTCGAGCAATGATCTACTTAAATCCTGCTGGCACGGTCTCTCATTGCTATTTCATTTTACAACTTCAGTCATCTAAACTGTCATAAAGTGAAAGGATAACCCTTAAAAATAAAATCCCCCGAACCCATAAAATGTGGAGAAAAAATTGTGTTTATCATCTGTAGTCTGAACTGAAGATTTACTTTTTAATATTCACATCCACTTACTTTTCAGAAAATAAAATATGCTCTAAAAACAAACCAGTATATTCTGGAAACATCTAATACAACAAGCAATAGAAATGCAACTGTTCAGTTCAGCACTGAAAATAAAGTCAAACAAAGCCAACTGCTCCATCAAACCTCCCTCACTGGGGCCGTGTCCAGACTCAGGGGTTTTTTCGGGAAAAGTAGCCTTTTCCCGAAAAAACTTCCCCTGCGTCCAGACTCAAGCCGCGTTCTTTCGAAATTATTTCAAAAGAACGCGGCTTTTCTTTCGATGGCGGTAAACCTCAATTTACGAGGAAGAACGCCTTCTTTCGAAAGTTCCTCTTTCGAAAGAAGGCGTTCTTCAATGTAAAGAGGCCGTCTTTGAAAGAGAGCATCCAGACTCGCTGGGTGCTCTCTTTCGAAAAAGCGGATTTCTCTTTCGAAAGATCCGCCTGCAGTCTAAACACGATCTTTCGAAAGAGGCTCTTTCGAAAGAAGCCTGCAGTCTAGACATAGCCTGGGTGGAGAAACATCTTGTTTGCTGTAAAATTTAACAGCTTCATATCTGAACGAAAGTTCCACTCAAAAACACAAAACCCATTAAAGTCTTCATTGCACAATGTAAAATTCATAGAAGTTCGCTGCTGCCAACAGCTGCTACTGTTCATCTCAGCTTGTTTGCGCAAGGGACCATAATGTTGAATGTAATTAATACAGCAATAAAAATAACATGCATTATTAGTCTCGCTGCCACACTGACAGCTATTAAAAAAAGCAAGTATGAACAAAACAGGACATACAGTGCAAAAGTACCCCAAAGACGAGCAATTTTTCTAGACCAGTAGTCATGAGTAAGTCTGACAGCTAATTATAAGCTCTCAAGGCAAATCGTCCTATAGTATCATAGGGCAAATGTCAATGGGAGTGATTGCACTAGGGGACATGAAAGCGTAGTTGATAAGCAGGCCACACCCGTTGCTGCTCTACACTCTTGAAAGGAAAGAAGAGGCGCTGGCATGCAAAGACACTGGCTCAGTCTCTGGTCCCCCGTAGAGTCTCAGGACAACCCTCCCCTGCGCTGCCACTCTGCATTCTGAAAGGGACAGAGCAGCGGCAGCTCGTCCTGCAGATCTCTCTCAGCACAAGCCGCCCCCTCACTCCCCCGGTGCCACTCTGCGCTCTTGAAGTGAGAGAGACCCCGCCGGACGGGCTGCCGCTTCTCTGTCCCTTTCAGAATGCAGCGTGGCAGCAGTGGGAGGGGACAGGAGGGCTTGGGCTGAGACACCCACGGGACCAGCTGCCGCTTCTCCGTCCCTTTCAGAATGCAGGGTGGCAGTGCGGGGGAGGGTTGTTCTGAGACCAGGCGGGGGACCAGAGACTGAGAGGGCATCTTTGCACTCCGGCTCCTCTGTCCCTTTAAGAGCACAGAGCGGCAATGGCAGGATTGGGGGGCTTGTGCTGAGACCCAGAAGTGAGCCGCTCCCTAACGACTAGTTGAGTACTCAATGGAAATTCCATCAACTACTCTACTAGCAAATTAATCGCTACTTAACATCCCTAATTTGCACATATCTAAAGGGAGAGTTTGGCGCTTTAGCAACTAATCAATCTCACATCTTTGTTACATGTCTGATGTCATACAACACAGAAAAGAGGCAGGATTTGTACAGATGTCTTTCTTTAATCCTTTTAGCCCAACTCAACTTTCTGAAAGCTCGAACTAAAATGGAATCATCATAGTATTAGTATCCTCTAGTCCTAGACCTGCACCAGAACATTTACTCATCTTAAAAATATTTCCAAACTCCAGAACGCAAACTGTGTGAGCAAGGAGTTCACAAACTTGGTTCTAAAGAAATATGTCCCAGGGTGACAGAGTCAGATCTAGAACACAGAATAGCACAAATTGGTTCATTTTATCATCTTCAAACAATCTTCCTCTTTGTTTTAACCAGAACTTTGTCATCATCCTGCCACTCTTCACTTCATTTGCAATAAATATATGAGGAGCTTACCTGCCACAATGACTAGATTACATCAATATTAGCAACAGCAGAGGGGTTGGGACAGTTGGATCATGAGCAGGGTCTAGACTCTCACAAATACACAGGCTCTGTGTATGTATTGTGAATGTAACGATAATAGAGAACTATTTTAAAGATTGGATACATTTTCCAAATTATTTCTGTTTTGGCACTAGATCCGGGATTGCTTGAAAGCCACAGTTAACATAGGTATATATTGTAAAAACTGAGGAAGTTGTTTGTGTAGCAACAGGAACCAAATGAAATTTCCCCCAAGAGTAGGAACCCTCAGTATGGTTTCCTTTCTGAATAGCAAGTCCACAAAGACAACTGGAATCTAGGTCTGGATTTTCTATTTTTTTCACAGGAGAGCATGCATGCCACAACCTCTTAAGGCAGTGGCACCACCAGTGCAGTAAAATCCAGCCCCTTTCTGTCCAGTTGGAAACAAGAAGCCATGGCTATACAGGTTGAACCTCTTAAATCTGGGATTCTCTGGTCCAGCAACATCTGTGGTCCAGCAGATGTTGCTGGACCAGAGAGCCCCAGTACCTGGGAATGAGAGTCAGTCAGGGAGTCCAGTGGAGGGAAGCCCCACCATTAGACCGGTGAACCCTGACCCTGGAGAGCCCCGGCCAGGCAAGGCAGCAGCGGGATCAGTGAACCCCGTCTTTGTGGAACCCCGTCCCAGCATGGCAGCATTGGGGCAGCCACAGAGCCCCGTCTCCAGAGAGCCCCAGCCAGGGAGAGCAGCAGTGTGACTGGAGAGCCCTATCCCCGGAAGCCTCGGCGAGGCACGGCAGCAGTGGGGCAGCTGTGGAGCCTAGGCCTCGGGAAGCCCCAGACAGGACAGAAGCAGGGCAGCTGTGGAGTCCCATCCCCAAGAAGCCTCGGCAGGGTGGGGCAGAAGCAGGGCAGGGCAGAAGCAGGGAGCTCCATCTCTGGAAAGCCACAGCTGGCTGGTGGCAGCATGCCAAGCCCAAGCCCTATAGCATCAGGCCTAGAGCCCAGTGACAGTGGGGCTGGAGCAAGCCATCTAGAGGGAGGAGTAGTATCCTGGGAGGCTGGTGGCAGGGGACCTCCCCTGATCTGGCAAATTCCCTCATTCGGGACCGAGGCTGCCTTACTAGGGAGGTCCATCCTGTATTTGAAAAGATAATGAATTCCAATTTGGCCACAGCTCTGTGAAATGATTTAATGACGCTTTCTCACTTAACTCCACCCAGACAAAAGTTCTAATGCTATAAATACCAAGTATGGCAAACTATAGCCTTGTATTTTTAGTGTACACAGAAAAAAATGACCAAAAATGACTGGCAGAAAATATCAATTCAGTGGTTACACAAACACAGGTGCTTCCATTTCCAGAACATACAATCTATTTGGATCAGATATCTGTGAAAGGACTGTCATAAAATAGTTACTATTTTCCTTTAAATTTCAATGTTGTGTAATGAGCTCTGTACACTTTTCTTAGACATTTACACTGACTGTAGTGTATTATGTTCTGGATCAGTGAACTCTGATGTACAGAAAAGCAACAACTAAAAGTGAATAAATGTTAGTTATGGATCAGAGTTTGAACAACAAAAATTTAGGTTAAACCTAAACTGTATCTCCTCTATATAAATACAGTATATCCATATTATTTTGCACAGCTATAAATAAAGCTGTACAAAATAATATGGATATACTGTATTGCATTTATATAGAGCCTTTCATTGTGAAAGATCCTAAAGCACTTTTCAATGATACACAGGAGCATGTAATTCATCAGAGAAATATAACTACCTTTAAGGGTGTGTTTAACAGTGCACATTAACATTATGCACCAGTTTTTGGACAGAAAGTAAAAATATTGCAGCAAACCACAGAGGGAAACTAAATAGGCAAGAAGCAAACACCGGAAATGGACAAAGCTCTGTATCTCCTACAAAAAGTGCAATCTTTAAGTAATCAGATCTCAGGTTTACAGCTCATCCAAACACCTCCCCCACTCTAGCATCACTGAGCCCTGACATTTTAGGAAGACTTTCAACTGCTGCATCACCAAAACCTGCAGGATCAAGTGATTCTTGGAGACCTCCCTCAACCAGAATTTAGTTAGATTATTAAATACTACTAAATGGATGAAAAATATATGTTAATCTTTAATTTACCAGCTCAGGGACAATCATCTGATAGTCATTCAGCATACTATAGCTGTAACGTGATGATCAGGAAAAAAATTATATAGATGAATAAATTCTAGAGGCAGAGACTTTCTGTATTTTCATTACATCACTATTAATAATGCATTTTATTTCTAGTCTATGATATCTTAGAAAAGGATTCCATGTAGCTTGATTAAAAACATTCTGCATTTCCCTTTTGAAAGCAATAAATATATGCTATAAACATTTTAATGATTTGCTGTAGACAAACTGCTTACAGGCAAAAGTTAATGTTTGAGTTAATAGTTACTAAATCTTCAGAAAAAAAGTTATCCTCACTTTTGCTACACAAAACATTTCCCAGTAGAGCCAGAAACAAAACACCATCTACATTAATAAAATGCAATATTTGTACAAAAGTAGGTAAGGCACATGAATTACAGGAAAAATCCTTACTACACAGCTAATCTGGAAATCTCATTCCATAATTACTATTCTGTTCAACAGCTGGTCTACATGTGTAAGCTCTCTCTTGTAAAGTTACTTTTCCTTGGTTTCTCTTACTTTTGTAAAACCACTGCAAAAGTTGTAGCTGCTAGTGGTAAACTTGCCTATTTTCAAATGCTTACAAAAATCCAAGAGTTTGTCTACCTGTCCAGTAGGTACCTATTTCGTCATAATGTCTAAAATATTTCCCAAGTGTGTAAACATAGAAACATCAAGCAAAACTCTCCATTGTTCTTCCTTCCCAGCCTGCAGGAAAAATAGTTTGATCTTCTATGAGATTACTTATCTGTAACTGAAGGTTCTTAAAAATTTGAGGTCCCTATTTTTATTCCATACAAGAGAGCACATGCACACCATATGCCTGAGTCTGGAAGTATTTCTTAGCATTGTATGTTGTCTCACATGCGCGTAGCATGCCCCCTCGTGTTCACAGCCGAGGGTATAATAGGTCATGTGAGTCAATGCTCCTTTCACAGCTGTGCAATCCAGTCCACAGCAGAGAGGATGGAGGGTTAGTATTACAATACAAAGAGGGATAGCACATCTTGAACAACCTCCAGTTACAGCTCAACTATCTCCTCTTCAAGTGAGGGTCCCTGTATGTACTCCATATGTCGGTGTTTTGAAAGCTGTGATCAGCATCAAGGTGGGTGATGGGATTGGGGAGCATTAGTTATGGGAGTGTCAGATCCTCTGCCAAAATGAGGATTCCCAGCAGTTCATGGAGATGCCAGATGGCCCAGAAACCCTGTGTACCTGCAGTCCAGATCCACATGACCCCTGTTTCTGCAGAAATGCAGTTAAGAAGAGACACAAGGACAAAGCCAAGGGACTAACGGCTAAGCAGATACACCATCCATTTTCTAACAATGGGGTCACAGGTGATGCCGGTTATATTTATTATATATATAAGTCTTAGGTGGCTAAGGAGGAGTCCCATAGCAGTGGGGTCTTGATGTTATAGATCAGGGCTACCCAACCCACAGGCAGCCCTCAGCCTGTTTGTTTGGGTTTATGCGGGACTTAACACGCGGCCCGTAGGTGGGATCCACAACGGCGAGGCATCTCCCAGGTGGGGTGAGCATTGAAAGATGCAAGTGGATGGGCTGGCTGGAACAGACTGCTACACGGTGTCAGCATTTCTAGCCCCCAGGAAGGAGGTGCCAGAAGTGCTGGGGCATTGTGGGAAGTGCTGGCTGCTTAGCCTTGTGGGCAGAGCGTGAGAAGTACTGACTGGCTCACAATGGCCACGTCTGGGTCCATTGCTGTAGCTTGAGGCTTAATCTTTGTATTTGTGCCTGTCAGTGTGAATGAATCTATTTACATATATTTGCATATACTGTATATTTGCATGTATATGCAACTGCACTTAAGTTGCGGCCCTCGGTTGTGAGTATGATTGTGGCCCCCAGGGCTTCCAAAGTTGAGTAGCCCTGGATTATAGCTTGAAAAATGAGTTCTACACTCGTAGAATTTAATTTGTCCTTTGTAAGGTAACTTACTACATGGAGCTAAATCTCCTGAGAATAACAAGTGTGCAATTCCGACAGATGGGAAGTTGGACCTGTAGTATAAGCCATATGTAGTCCTGCAAAGGTTATATTTCTATTCCTCTTGGCCAGCCATGAACTCTTCTGGCAAAAACACCAGGGCTCTGTCTACACTGGCGGGTTCTTGCACCAGAAAGATGCAAATGAGGCTAAGTGTGGACTATCGCCGAGCCTCATTTGCATACTTAATGAGCCGCCATTTTTGCAGAAGAGGCTCTTGTGCCAGGAGGAGAGTCTACACTGCCCCTTCTTGCACAAGAAGAACCCTCTGGCGCAATGCTGTTATTCCTGAAAATAATCAGCGTTGCGGCACTGCACAAGAGGGTTTTTCTTGCACAAGAAGAGGCAGTGTAGACAGCTCTTTCTAGCTCAAGAGCCTCTTACGCAAAGATGGCGGCTCATTAGGTATGCAAATGAAGCTCAGTGATATTCCACGCTTAGCCTCATTTGCACACTTCTGGCGCAACAACCTGCCAATGTAGAAATAGCCCAGGTGTTCTTTATCAGACGACCTTCATTACCCGCAGGCCTCTACTTCCTAGTGGAGAACCAAGTACGGGATAAATAGCATGACCTCAGTTCTCAGCTCCATGTGAATGTTGAGAGAGGCACCGAGTCAGTGCGTACACACTTGGTAAACAGCTAAGGTATAAGATCAAAGGGAGTCCCACCCCTGGTGAGTTTCACCTGGGAACCCAACCTCCAGAGTGCCCGGATTTCCCCCAGGTGGAGCCACGTCCACTGCAGCCCTGGTCTGAGGTGACAGGGACAGGACTCCCCACAGACTGAAGGGAGGTAAGCATCTCTAAGTGCCTGTTACTCTTTTATGCATTGCTCTGCCTGTGCTTACTGATGTGTCACTTTGCCGTAGCTGTGTAACCATCTGGCAGTATTAACCCTGTAATAGTAGTGTCATAGGGAAATTAATAAAAGCAACTATCCCTAATTGACTCTGTGTTGAAGCAAATCCATAATCCTGTTTGTCCATGGCCCTGTGAGCTGACAGACCATTCTAATATTTTGCCATAAGTTACAAATATTCTTAGAATCATAGAATCATAGGACTGGAAGGGACCTCGAGAGGTCATCGAGTCCAGCCCCCCACCCTCAAGGCAGGACCAAGCTCCGTCTACACCATCCCTGACAGATGTTTCTTGCTTATATTTTCCCCTTATACCATAAACTCCATTTCAACCATGAAAACTGCAGTCACCAGGTAACATGTATCCAGTGTCCTATTAAAATTCTAATTTGAGTACAATCAAATTAAACCAATTCAGTGTTTGGATGAACAGGTAAGTCAGACATTCACTGGATCAGAGAGCAATGTCAATATTGTTAGTGCCAAATACCCCAAAAAGTACACTGGGATTTAATAAATCACCCTTTGCTGAATGGCAGATTCTATGACATCATAACATCAATTAATTAACCCACACCCTTTAAGAACGAATCATACTTTATATGTTCCTGGTGGAATTCTGCAGCTGTTTCATTTTGAACTATAGGAGTTATGCAGCTCTCCAACAGGAGCCTATATAATATATTTTAATTCATAACATTTTTGCTCAACTTTCCTCTGGCTTCAAAATGGTAAAAATTTAGGGCGACAATATGATTTGAAAAGAGAATTTTAGACAAAATACAATGCACCAGGATGTCTTTGCTGCGCTGTACATGTATTAGGATTTCAGTGTTTGAAAGACTCCAACATATTTGTGGTTAAAAAGTATTGTGCACATTCTTTTGAAATATGGAAGAAATTATCCAAGCATAAACAATCATACAAATATTAACAATGTCATATTCACGCTGTGGAAACAGCTTGAGAGAAAGACTGTTCAGAAATCTTTCAACACTAGCTAAAATTGTTTTTAAAATGCCAAACAATGCTTCATATTTAGCTGATTTGTTTGGAACCACTTGGATCTAAATTCATTATTGTTTCTCAGATGAGCAAATTTGTAGAGAGATTACCTCAGAGGAAACACCTTCCATTTCCCTGACAATGAACTGCCTACTTAAAAAAAAGAGAAAAGGTGAGGGAGGTATTATGTTTTCTGAGACTAACTTCTGTTAGTGAAAGACAAAAACTTTCGAGAGGACCTGAAGAAGAAAGAGCACGGTGTACCTCTGTTCTTTTCTCTCTCTTCTCCCATTGGTAGCGGTGGGTCCCACTGCTGGCCGAATCCTTGCTCATCAGCAGCCCAACCATGAGTTGTAACTGGGAAGTCCAGTGGCTAACAATGGGGGTAAGTGATTGGGCAAAGCTGCAGTACGCAAGGCTGGCTCTTGGCCAGGAGGCTCTCACCTTACCCCTATGTGGCGTCTGGTGAGTGTGGACTGGTGGTGGCTGCTTACGTGTCACCTCTGCTGCCCACCTATCTGTCTTTTCTATGCTTCCCTACTTACTCTCCTCTCTTTGCTGTCCCTGTTCACATACACGCCCCTGACCCCGCTGCTCCTGAATATCCCTCCAGCAGGATGTCCCCCACTGCTGGCCTGTGTGGAGAACCAGCCCCTAGTTGGATCATTCCCCTCACCAACAGCCTGGTTGGCAGGCTCCTTTCCTTCCGTGGGCAGGCTCCAGGGGAAGCTCAAGATCCTACAGCCCAGGGCACTGACCAGGAGGAGCCAAGCCCTGCATTTGACAAAGGCCCCACAGCACTGGAATGGGGAAACTTCTCCACCCTTCCACTAAGCTCTGCAGTGGCGGAAAAGAAGCTCTTTCCAGCCTGTTTGCGCCCCAACCATGCAGGCTCCTTAGCAGCTCCCTGAGCAAGGGCATAGCACCCTGTTCACACACTGCTCCTGCCCTACGCCCTGCCCCCCACACCCATCAGGGCTTGCAGGACTGCTCTGTCCCCTAGGCACCCTCCCCAGCTAAGCCACCTCTCTGGCCAGGTTCGCTGAATCCCCTGCAGTCCGGTTCCCTGCGCCCTGGTGCACAATGCATCCTTAGGGCTTCACTCCTTCCTGCCCACACTTTAGTCAGGGAACGGGTGGTGGTTGGGTTATGTTGGTGGCTAGCAGCAGCTTGAAGGTGTTTGCTGCCTTTCAACACTATGCAGATAGGAAGGGACAAGCTGCTTCCAACCACAGGGGAGCATAGGAAAAGGAGGGAAAAGACCTCTCCAATACAGAGGCCAGGTCATCCCTGCCCTCCACTCCCATGTCCCTGCAGCTGGAAGCAGCTCCCATCCCTTCCCTCCCAGTCAGTGCTGTAAGGCAGCTGTTGGCCATGCTTTGGTGTAAACCGTGATTGACAGCCGAGGAGGGGGCCCATGATCCTGTGTGCCCCTCACATGTTGTCTCAAGATAACGCAGCACCAGGTACCAGGAGAGGCAGGTCCAGCCAGACATGGAGGGTGGAGAGCACTGGGCAGGAAAGGTTGGGTCAGGTCGGTCAGTCACATCCATCCTTGTGTGAGGGGAGGGAGTGTGTGTGTGTGTTTGAGGGAGAGAGAGAAAGACTGACTTCTCCCCATGCAAATCTTGTAAAAAGGTAAATAAAAAGACGCCAGCTACACTGTATTTCTTTGTAATGGGGGATTAGTCAACTTCATGTTAATTTCAAAGTTTGTGCTGAATAGTTCGGATAAATTGCCATTTAAAGCACTTGAATACAAGTAATTTTCCCAGGTGTCCCATATGAAGCATAGGGAAATATGGTCACCCTATTTACTCTACATTGCCAGATCATGTTGGTATCACTACATTGACTCATGGGTGTGGAAAATTCAAACTCCTGAGTTACGTAGTTATACTGACTTCGCCTCCAGTGTAGACAGCATTATGTTGACAGGATGGCTTCTCCATCTACATAACTACTGCCTCTTGGGAAGGTGGAGTACCTATGCTGATGAAAGAAGCTCTCCTGTCAGCATAGGTAGCATCTTTACTAAGCACTGCACTGTAAGTTTAGACAAGCCCTCAGAATGATTCACTTCATAACACCACCCAGCATGAGAAAGAGCCATCGCTTTTTAGAATTAGAAAACTTCAGGCCTGTCTCCTGTTAAACAAAAATGGCTTCAAGAAAAGCAAATAAGCTGTCTTCAATTAGGCAAGCTATCCTTAAGTCAGATAACATCATTCTCAAAGTGCAAAACTGAGGCAATGACTCAGTCCACAACACTGATGGGTTTTTTTTATTCATTTACAAAAAAATTATGTGAGAAATACCAGAATCACATCTAGAAATTTCCCTTAAAAGGAGATATTCATAATACAGGCTTTCTGAGCTCATCTGTAAGACTCCTATCTTGCCCACACCTAAGCCCTTCTTAAGAACTTCCACTTCTGCTACACTGTCTCCAGTGAATCAAAGTAACTTGTAAATATGGTTTATATCAAATGCCTATTATTGCTCTCATTCCCCAGATCCGTGCCTGATTAATGAAGGGTGGACTAGAAACCTAAGACTGAAGAGCTGGGGATGGCTGATGTTCCCATAGTGTCACTAGGAGGCCATACAGAGCCATAACCCAGGGAGAACTATTAGGTACCACAAGAAAAACCATTCAAGGGAATCAGGGTGAGAATACCCTGTAGAACTCTGATTGGCCAGCCACCTTCTATAAATCCTAGAGAGAATGTCCCAGGAAATTGCCTGGACAACATGGACTTTGGATCTGCTATGGCTCCAGAATTCACCTCATTTCCTGATCTCTGGCCTCTGATCCCAGCCTGACTCTGATCCTGGTTCCCAACTCATTCTTCCAGCCTGATAATGCCTGTATTCTCTGACCCTGGCCTCAATTTGACCCCAACTTTAATGTGCAAAGTAATATACATGAGAAAACATAATCCCAATTATACAGATAAAATTATGGAATCTAAATTACTTGTTACCACTCAAAGGAGAGCTCTTGAAGTCGTCATGGATAGTTCTCTGAAAACATCCGCTCAATGTAGTAATCAAAAAATGCAAGCAGAATGTTGGGAATCATTAAGAAAGGGATAAATAATAAGACAGGAAATATCATATTGCCTTTATATAAATCCATGGTACGTCCACGTCTTGAATACTGTGTGAAGATGTAGTCACCCATTCTCATAAAAGACATATTGGAACTGGAAAATGTTCAGAAAAAGGCAACAAAAATGACCAAAATGAACAAATTCCGTATGAGGAGAGAGAAGAAAGACTGGGACTTTTCAGGTTGGAAAAAAAATGATTGAGGGGTGATATGTCTGAAGTCTATAAAATCATAACTGATATGGAGAAAGTAGATCATAAAGTGTTATTTACTCCTCAAAGCACAAGAATTAAGGGGTCATAAAATGAAATTAATAGGTAGCAGCCAGTATTTCTTCATGCAACACACAGTCAACATGCAGAACTCTTTGCCAAAGAATATTGTGAAGATTAAAACCATAACAGGGCTCAGAGAAAAAAAGATCTAGATCAATTCATGGAGGATTGATCCATCAAGAGCTACTAGCCAGGATGGTCAGAGAGGGTGTCCCAGCATCTGTTTGCCAGAAGTTGTTCTGTTCATTCCCTTTGAGGTATCTAGCATTGGCCACTGTTGGAAGACAGGACACTGGACTACGTGAACTTTGGTCTGACCTAATATAGCCTGTCTTAGATTCTTGTGAACCAGGCTCAAGTGATTCCTCTCACTCCCATTCACTGACCACCGTCCTTGGGGTAAGGACTCCAGCTTGACTGTGACCAACAGGTTTGAGTACCTATGCCAGAGTCTCTTACAGTTTACTTGTTTTCCTTAGATTGTGAGCTCCTTGGAGCAAAGATCAAGCTTCTTAATAATCTGGAAAGCACCTAACACATTATGAACACTACTGGTGGAAAAAGCCATTACAACTACTTTGTTAAAACAGATTTCTGTCCTTTTATAATGAAGGAATAATTCTTCCAATGCCATTCATATCACAGAAGTACAGGGTCAGGTGGCTGAAATTCTGCAACACACACCAGGTTTTATGACTCAGCCAGACAAATTCATTACAGCTTAATGCTGGAAAATGCTGTCCACACACCACTCAAAACTACTTCAGTGAGCATTAAACTGGGTCCATCGTTTCAACTGCAGGGTCTGATTCAGACATCTATTCAACCCCCTTTGAGTAACTAATGAGAGGATTTGGCTGGCTGAAATTGAAATGGCGGGAGAATGACTGTGTAACACAAAAAGAAGCAAGTTTTATTTCCAGTTTTAAGGCAATGTTTGCAGTGCTCGCAGATGGAAAATCCATGGGCCCGAGCCTGCAAACTACTACGCACATATGCAGTTCTATTGACTTTAGAGACACTACTCATATAGCAAAGAGCTATCACTGTGAATAAGAGACTGAGTTAACAGGATCCGGTGCCATATAAACTGATTCACTTACATCTAGCGATCACAATGCTATTTCTTACATCACTTTTCAGATTGCAGATGCATTTTAAGGTTTGGCCAAACTATCAAAAACCATGCATTTGTCTCTTTTTGTAGACATAACTTCTGCCCAAATGCATCACCCTTCCCAAAAAAAACTCTGGGTATTTCTCAGCATAGCTCAGCTGTGCCTCTGCAAGCTACCACAGTTACATTGCTATTTAAACTTGACTTAACTTAATAAAAGCTAGAAAATATATGTGCCTGAATAGGGCAATCATGCCCCTTGCTTGTAGTGTAGACATAGTCCTAGTTAGAAAGTTTTTCCTAACATGTAATCCCTATGCCAGGGCTATTAACTTTGGAAGCCCCCGGGGGCCACAATGATACTCACACCATATGCCGAGAGCCGCAACTTAAGTGTGGTTGCATATACATGAAAATATATGTAAGCAGGGGCTGAATTGCTGCTTGCTATCAGTCAGCTAACAGGAGAGAGCTGCCCTGGGGGTGGGTATGCTCACTCAAATGGGTTAGCTCTGCAAGATAATTAACTGTTGATATGTAAATACAGCTCATGCCAGGATGGGGAAGGAATCCGAGGTGTGGTTATGTAAATCCAATTCAGCCAGGGCTGATAGAGGATCAGTTGTTAGAATGGAATGTGATGTATTATAACTAATTTGGGCTGTTGTGGGGGTCACAAATCATGCTATCCCTAAATGAGAGAACTGTAAAATATGACACCAGTGTTTGCAGGAGAGACACCATCATTGTAAGAGGTCTCAGATGAACAAGCCTCCCCTTTCCAGAGTTGAGTTGGGGGAATTGGGGGGAAAGGGCTTGAGCCATCTGGCTTCATGCCTGCCAGGTGTGAGCTGTAAGACTGGTTCAAGCTGCCTTTTCCCCCCTTGGTCTAAGGATAGACCTAAAGCAGACTCCATCAGGAGTCTTTTTGCTAGTCCAGTGGAAGGTGGACTCTCTTGCCAGCCTAGATGGTGGCTAAAGAGTTGAAATCACTAAGAGCTTAAGTCACTAGTTTGGCCTGAAGTCAGACCTATTGCAGCCAGTGGAGCTACTGGCGGGAATGACCGGTGGGTGGCCAGTAGGACCGGTGGCAGGCAGCCAGCAGAGCGGCTGGCGGGAACAAACAGCGAGCGGCCAGTAGGTGCAGCAAAAGGTGGAGCAAGTGGACCACAGGAGAAGCTCAAAGGTGACATGGCCTCAGGCTCAATGAGTGGAGTCATCAGGGTGATGTGTCAGGGTCTGCACTGACTGGACAAGAGCTGTAAGTGGGGTGTTTGAAGTGGGGTACGGAGAAAGTTTGGGTAAGTGAATGGAACCCTTACCTTGTTGTACTGGTGAGCCTGAGGGGCAAAGGACATTGCTCAATCCCTTGGAGCCGGGATGGCTACTTGGGAGGGGTTATGAACTCTGTTTGTAGTATTTTCCCAAGTTAATGCCATGTGACTTCTCTCTCTCTTTCATTAAAAGTTTATTTTCCACACACAGACTCTGTGCTTGTGAGTGGGGAAGCATTGCCTCTCAGAGGTGCCCAGGAATGTGTGAATTTCCCAGGCTACTGGGTGGAGGCTTGAGCCGGTTCTGTGTGAGATGGACCCCTAGATATTGAACCTGGCCCTGGCTGCTGCCGTCCCTACCCGGCAGAAGGGTTACAATATATGAAAATATATGCAAATAGCTTATTTCACACTGACAGGCATGAATACAAAGATTAAGGCAAGACTACACAACATGCAAGCCCCATTTAAGTCAGATCTGCTGATATTAATAAAATGCAATATTTACTGCCCATATGACAGCACTTTTAATGAGCAATGACAGTCCAGGAATTTAACTACTAAAACACATATCAACAGAAGACCATTATGTTGACTTGCCATTGTGGAGCATGCTCCCAGTGGAGGCCACGTTCAAAGGATCCCACCCACGGGCCACGTGTTGAGCCCTGTGTAAACCTAAACCACACCAAAGGCCACAAACGGGCTGTGTCCCACATGCGGCCCACAGGCCATGTCTTGAGTAGCCCTACTGTAGGGGGTCACCAAATGAAATTAATAGGTGGTATGTTTTTAGTAAACAAAAGGAAGTTTTTCTTCATGCAATGCACAATCAACGTATAGAACTCCTTGCCAGAGGATATTGTGAAGGCCAAGACTTTAATAGGATTTAAAGAAGAGCTAAATAAATTAATGGAGGTTAGG
Organism: Pelodiscus sinensis; assembly: GCF_052426305.1. NCBI lineage: Eukaryota > Metazoa > Chordata > Testudines > Trionychidae > Pelodiscus > Pelodiscus sinensis. The sequence goes on from NC_143065.1 coordinate 879,891, forward strand.
TCCCTCAATGGCTATTATCCAGGATGAATAGGAATGGTGACTCTCGACTGTTTGTTAGAGACTGGGAATGGGTGACGGGGTGGAATTGCTTGATGGTTACCTGTTCTGTCCATTCCGTCTGGGGCACTGGGCATTGGCCTCTTTTAGAAGACAAGATACTGGGGTGGATAGACCTGGTATGACTCTGTATGACTATTCTTATGTTCCTATGTTATGTTCTTATATCGTAGCTGCAGATTAAACACATTATTTCTTGCCCTACTTTCAGTGGACATAGTGAACAAACGATCAGTTGTTTTTGTAACAGCTCTTAACAGATCCTCCTGAGTATGCTGTACAACGCATGCTGCCACAACTTCACTGCTGAAGTTTTCTTTTCTCAAGACTAAACACACTCCAGTTTTTTAACCTTTCATCACAGGCCAAGTTTTCTAAATCTTTTACCATTTCTGTTGCTGTCGTATAGACTCTCGTTTTTGATGTGCGGCACTCTAAACTGGATACAGTACTCCAGCTGATTCCTTACCAGTACTAAGTAGAGCAGGACAATTACCCTTTGTGTCTTACATCTTGACACCCATGTTAATACAAAGGGATATTAGCTTTTTTTGCAACTGAATCACATTGTTAGTTCATATTCAACCCCCAGATCTTTCTCAACAGTACTATCAGCTAGCCAGTTATTCCCTAGTTTGATTTTTCCTCTCTAAGCATACTACTTTTCACTTGTCTTTTCTGCATATAATTTGGTGATTTCAGACCAATTTTCACAAATGGTGATCCGCGGCCAAGAGCTGCAATCGCCTGATACCTGCGGAGGCGCAGGTAAATACAGTGATGGCGGTCTGCTGGGCCACCATTTTTTTTACGGCCCACTCCATTCTAGACTCTAGTTTGCTTGTGAGACTGTCAAGTAGGACTCTTTCAAGATACCTGAGATCTAAAATCTTGAACTGTGCATTAGCAATTTCTACCAAAACCACAATAAATCCCAGTATGTCCACGTCGTAAAGAGGGAGTTGCACTGCTGGTTTCCAAAATAAAACACAATTGCCATCTACCATTAGGTCACAGACAATGGCCAGGAAGGAAAGCGTAGTAAAATGTAAATCCGTCATTAAAACTTTTTAACCTAGAAATGGCTTTACAAAAGAAATACTGGTCAGCACAAAATCCCATCCCTTTCTCTGCATGCCAACATCTCAAAGTTCTCCTAATTAACTATAATATAGGTGCCAGGTTACAAGATCAGAGCCAAAGTTCAGTAGGAAGCTAAAATGCATAGCTCAAAAGAGATTAAATTTGCATATTGTGATGCCACAGGGCCAGCACATTAACAACAAACTCAAACACACACCAAAGAATTGTAGGCAGATCAATGAAATCTCTCCCCCATCTTTTATTTCCCTAAAAAAAGATCCTCCATCCTCTCAGTCCCACAGAGACTTCTGTGGACATCACAAAAACATCACTCCTATAAGGAAATGCTGCCTACATTGCCACAAAAGATCTTGGAGAAGCAGGTAACAAGTAAAGACTGATGGAGTAGGGAAGAGCTGTGGACAATTAATACCAGCTGAGGATTTTCCCAAGGAAAAGCTCTGATCTTGCAAAGAGGATAGCAAGTTTATTCTTTTTTGTAAGGTATTTGAGAAAAGATCAGAAGGGCCACCATGTGACTGTTCTGTACTCCATATTTAGTGTTCAGTTCTGTTCAAAACAATACATAATACACAATGTTAGTCAAGATTTAAAACGGGCATGATAAAAGTGAGGGATTAGCTAATACATATAAAGCAACTGTAAAACATTACAAACCAAATGCCTCCCAATGGAATATCTTTGGCTGCAGAGGAATTACAATAGTGAAAGACAAACTAAATAAAATTGCCTCCATATCTTTCCAAGATCTTTAGGTGGACTCTGCTGCAACTGCCTGGAGCTTTTCCATTTCAACTGCTAAAAACTAAAAAGCTACTAGGAAAAAGACTTATGTGACTGGGCCTGTTAACTAACCTAACCAAATTCACTCTCTAACTTGGAACAGCAGTGTCACTGCTAGGAAAGAACCCCTCCTCCTTGTTTTTATAAAAAACAGACTTTGGCTAGCCTACCATTAAATAGCCAGAGAGAGGTCAACACTCAGAATATAGGGTCACCCAGAGAATTTGTTTGTTGATTTTTCGTGGGCCAGTATAAATCACAGAGACTTTTGTCTCATGTGTATCACTGTCAGCTCCAGACAGAAGTTGTGACTTAAGAAATGATAAACCAAGCTACTACCTCCATAACTCTTGGTATTGGCTGAGTATAATTACCCCCTGCTGCCATATAGACATAGTGAATGAAGTGTATGCTCTTCTTTCTATTTTGATTCAAAGATCTGCAGACCATCCCACAAGGGTTTTATTTGTGTCTCATTAATAAATGGTTTGGTTTATTTAAACCTCCTTTTTGTATCTTCTGTAACACGTTTCTTTTCTTCACCATGCACTTCAATATCTCCCTGAAATATGGCCACTTGAACTTTCTATTAACATGGCTGTGCCTAGAGGAATTTTTCAGTACTACAATGCTCACTCAGTCACAAAGGGCATGTCTATACAGTGGAGTGAGTTGACTCAGGCTCTGGCTGCAGGGTTGTAAACTTGCAGTGGAAGCATTCAGGTTGGAGCAGGTGTCAGCTGACCTGGGGCAACCACTGGGATTTAACTGAAGAAATTCCCTGAGACTCTGATTCATCAGGTCTTAAGGACAGGTCTAACCGGAAGCACATGAGCAAGCCCTTCCTTGACTTGTTAGAGACACGTTTAAGAACCCTGTTGAATCAAAGCCTATGTGAGCTTATTTGTGCTATTTGGAACAGAACCAGGACTTCATGAAAAATAAAACTGCACAATGTTGGAGAATAATCAATTATACCGTAAGAACTAACCCCAGCTTCTGAGAGAAATGTTTCACTGTTAACAACCAACTTTTAACTGGTGTTGCTGAAAATCGTAACAACTAGATTCCATTGGGAGGTCTCTTGCTGGGTCCTCAGTGTGGCTTCCCTTGCCTCAAATGGGCACTTCCCAGTGTGTATATGTAGTGAAGAAGCTGCAGGTGGAGCTGACAATTACCCCAACTGAGGACTGAGCAAGAAGACAACAAAAGTGCAAATGTTAGGCACTTCCCTATAGAGTTTATATTTTTTTCCATGTGGCTCACCCACTAATGGACAAATGTATATGTGTCTGTACCATACACCTAGGGCAGGCATTACACATTCCATTATTTGCAGTGACTTATTTACCAAAAATGTTTTCTTTACAAATAAAATAAATAAAACTACAAATATTACCTTTTGCTACCTGCATCTAAATTTGGTGACTTAGTTTCATATGTATAAATATAATCTTTACCCTGTAGAGATGCAATTCTTGTTAAGGTTGTACTCAAAGGAGAGCTTTACTAAACCTAAACAGGAATGCAAATAACTTTAATTGCAATGTTGGAATTGTGGTATATTACAGGGCTTTGTCCTTGTTCCTTACCCTCATTTCCAGTGGTATTCTAGACCTTCAGCCACCATTCTCTCGCTACTGATTCACAAATCTACCTTCACTCTAGCCTGTTCTCATCCATTCCTGCACTCCTCCTCTCTCCCCCACACCTCTTCCTGAATGTCTCCATGTCAATTTAAGATTAACATGGCCCAACCTAAACTCCTTCTTTCTCCTCCCAACTGCTCTCCAATATTGATACCACCCTCTCACTCAAAGCCATATTCCACAAGAAGGCATAATCTGACTTCTCCTTCTTGCTTGCTGCCCACATCCAAACCATGTCCCAGATCTATTCCTTGCTCCTCCAAAACTTTTCTTTTTATCCTTGCAGTCTGCCCAGGATAAGTCTCATCATCTTAATTACTGTTTTCTCTGCTTTACTATAGACTCTGTCATTTGCACAGGTCCTCAAATCTAAACAAAATGCCACCACTAAAATAACTATTCCTTACCCCCTCTTCCCAACCTCCTTTTCTGTCAATTATTGGCTTTACAAATCAGTGGTGGAAGCAGAAATGGTTTCAAATAGAGATGGTTGAAAATGGAAAGAAATATTACAAAACAAGAGTCCTTTTCATTAAAATGTCAATTTAAATTTTCAAATTTTGGAAAAAAGATTGAGTTCTAAGACTAATAAAAAACAAGATGAATTTTTATGATCATTTTCCTGAAAAAATCATCCCAATTTTCATTGAAATGTTAACAAAAAATCCATCCAAAATTTAAATTGGGAAAATTTGAACCCGCTATTAAAATTGCTGTTCATTTCACCTTGCTCACATTAGTCTGAAAAAAAACCACGCACCGCTCCAAAAGTGCATAATTTTTTCCACATGTTTGAAGTCCTTATGTACAATAAACCATGAAATGAGGTCTCAACACAAACACGTCACCTGGGTTAAGAATCCACACGAAACACTCAAAAAATATCAACATTTAGCAGCAGTTGACAAGTCTTTTTACAGATGGGGGTGAATGGCCATTATCACTCTGCTAGATCCAGTTGGCTGCCTTTACTCCTCTTTATTTACTTTGGGACAACTCCATGGAATTTTATGCAGACTGTCATTCATTATTGGATTTTTATCCAGGATACAGGGACATGCATCTCAACAGCTTTAAAAGGGGACACAGTTTTCCAGGTTAAATTGTGAGCCGTGGCATCTACATTTGAAAAGGGTGCTGTACTGAGGTACTTAATAGACAATCTATGATTTATGTTTGTGCTAATGGGCTTCTGTCCAAAGTTAGAACCGGACTGGCCTGTAATTATCATAAGTGGTCAGCGTCTCTTGTTTGAGTCTCGTTGTTAAGATAACGTCCCTACACCATGTTGAGACTTTGTTCCATGCCACCCCAGAAGAAAGTGGGCCCCATACTGGATCTTTCACACCACTTCTTATAATACCTACTTTGTTGCTGATGATTTTTCATAATGCCTCTCAAAGTACTTACTTGGCCCAAACTCATTTAGTTTATAACAGTTGATTAAATCAGACCAAACTAACTATATCAACATCTTAAGAATCAGAAAGTTTTTGAATTAGTCATCAACATATCTCTTTGGATAAACAGTAAGCATGCACATATACAATATGTGAACATATATAGTGTTTTAAAAAATACTACTTTTTTTAGTCCACAAAGTATTCTCAAACAGACAAACTAGAATGATTGAGAACACTATGTAGTCATGAAGTCAACAAAAAACTCAGCAATTTTAAGGGGAATAATATTTAAAACATTTCCAGGATTTAAATAATGCAAACTAAGTATATTAGATATAAATCTAAATATCAGGGAGTAAACCCCAGATGACAGTGAGGACAGCTTAGTATGGAGAGCCTGCTACCCCTTTTATGCATAGATATAAAGTAAAGCAACCAAAAAGAAAAAAAAAACCTTTATAAGAAAAGATACATGCAAATATACCCAAAAATGTGCAAAGAAAAAATGAATACAGGAAACAACGAGCAGTTAGCATGTAAACAGAAGCACAACTTTCAAATTATATAAAAAAACTACCCCAACCAATTGTGTCACTGGAAAGAATGAAGTATTAAAAATATTTTAATTCTTTGCTACTATATACTTGAATGCTGCTATTGCAATAAAAAAAATGCACAAATACCACTTCAAAATAATCTTTTTCCCCCGTATATTTATTTCTGAGAATGAAAGTTTAAGCCCTATAAATTATTTTGATTCAAGGCACATGAAAATTTCAACTGCAAGTTCCAACTTCCAGCCTAAATATAGTATCTGTGCAAATTCATTAGAGCTCATAATAGAAATGAGTGACCTACACACAAAATACTGCAGGCTTCAGAAGTCATGTCCGACACTATGATTTTGTGATGGCAAAGGGGTTTAAAAAGCATGGAGCATGAAAGATAAACTGTATCTGCTACATACAGTGAATTCTAAACAAACAATTCTTGTGGCAATACAATTTATCTGTTTTCATAAAATTCTTTAGGCTGTAAAACAATATGCTTATGCAGATAGGATTTCCATAGGTCAAGGACTTTTAGTCATTCCCCATTTCTTGAAATACTAGGATAAATTACAACCACCCCTTTCGCATAAGAGTTTAGGTAGTAGATTCAAGAACACTACAATAGAATCATAGAATCACAGAACACTAGAACTGGAAGGGACCTTGAAAGGTCATCGAGTCCAGTCTCCTGCCCTCATGGAAGGACCCAGTACCGTGGCCATCCTTGATTGATATCTATCATTCCAATGATTATGCTGTCTGTTTGCCACTAACAGTGCATACAGTTCTGAATTTCCATGGATAAGCATGGCTTCTATTTACATATAAAATTGTTTTCTTGAAATTTTATCATGAGCCAATGGAAAGATCACATATGCCTACTAAAAAGTTACTTATTACAGTTCCCCATGTGTGTGCATAAACTTCCCCTATGCAACATTAAGGCTAAGTTTTACAAAAATTACTCACATGACAGCCTCACAATTTGGCTGTACAACTTCCCGAAGTCAAGCACCAATAAGATATTTCAAGTGAATGAAGAAAACTCTAAACCATTGCATAAATAAATCTGAATTGCATTTGAAGCAGTGGGACCAAATAGGTTAAATTCTGTTCTTATTTAAGATTAGGCAAATACCTACCAGGAATGACCCAGGTATATTTAATCCTGTCTCTGCACAAGGAGATGGACTAGATGATCTCTTGAAGTCAAGTCCATTTCTACAATTCTATAGTGATAGAAATGTAGCCGTGTTAGTCTGGGGTAGTTGAAGCAATTCTATGACTTTGTGTGTATAGTCCCATTGACATCAATGGGAGCTGCATACAATTCTATGACTTTGTGTGTATAGTCCCATTGACATCAATGGGAGCTGCATAAATGCAACAGAGGCAAATGTGGTTTCTGGTTAGCAAATACCAGACATAATTTTTTTGATATGATGGAGGTAAATTCAGATGAAATAGACTTTGGCTGTAAGTAGCCAAGATGGTGAAAACATAAACTCCAAAATCCATTTCTACATAATTAAAGGCATTCATGAAAAACAGTGCCCTTTCACTGGCTCAAAACAAACAAACAAGCAAACAAACATACATCCTATTCTAACATTAAAACAAATTGGCAGAACTTCCAATTTTATTTTAGATTCTTATTTACTTTCAAAATAACAGAAGCCATATAACCTTCTGGTTGAAATTGGTGTCTGAAATTCATACTGGAGTAGCCTGAAGATATCAGTGATGAACTAAAAAGAACCAAAACACAGTGGAATTTAGAAGGATCAGTGAAGTGCTCACATATTTTACTGTAGTTGAAAACGTGTTTGAAAACAGGTGAACAAAACCCCAATATTGTGGGATTTTTTACACTAAGATGGCACTAATCAAAACAACCTAATGCATTCCCTAAAACAGATGGAATGTACAACTTGCAAATAACTGGAAGTATATTAAAGTTCAAGATCTAAAATAACTACAATTAAAAAGCAACAAGACAAAAGATAAGGAACTCGCTGAGTTCTTATAACACTGCTAAAGCAGCACTGATGCATTGCAAAAGTTCAAGCAGACCTATTTATAGGTTCTTATTTACTTGTTTCCTTACAATGGGTTCCAACAGTTCTCTTAGGCTACATGTATACAGCAGGGCTATTTTGGGATACTGCATTATACTGAAATATCAATTCCACATCTTTGAATGTCCCCATTACTTTGAAATATATTTCGAAATAATGGGCACGTTATTCTGGCTTCCTTGTAACACTGGTTCCACGAGGGTTAAGGGATTTGTTGAAATAGTGCTTTATAAATTTTGAAATAAGCTACGCAATTTGTGTAGCACAAATTGCGTAGCTTATTTCGAGGTAAGAGTGCTGTGTAGACGCACCCTAAGTCTGTACACTACTTTTTACAGAGAAGTGATTAGCCTCAAGGCAACTCTTCAAAGTCATCATCTCATTGTGGAAAAAAAGAAAAACAAAGACAGAGAGATATATACAGGGGTATGATGGATCCAAAATAGTTATCACTCCCTTGCAACAACATTGTAATGAGAACCTAATGAGTTGCTCTTGGATTCTCACTTCCACTAATGGGACTTTTGCCTTAATCACATCGTCTCAGACCGCAGAGGTTAAAGGAGCCATTTTAACAGAATGAACAGTTTCAAAAGATTAATTTCATGAAGGAACTGGAAAAAGCCTCCACGCTCTCAAAGGGACTATGAAATTATTAAATATTTCATAAAAAAGAAACCAGAGTAAGTGCCCAAAACCTAGATGGTAAGGTTCTATGGCTGGAAATACCAAACCTTTATTTTAATTTTATTGTATTTAGATGTTGCTGTATTCTACGATACTAAACACAGTTTCACCCAAATACCACCACTACTCTGTAAATGTGAAACTATATATTTTTGAGGAATGGAGGCTGAATCTCCTTATCCCAGGATAGTGCTCATGGCTACAAACTTGAATTAAATCCCCATTACAAACTGATCCTGTTCCCCACTATATTGTCACCAGCCTATTCCTAATGGATCCAATTGCTTAGAACCATGTGCTTAGAAGTCCTGGTAATTTTGCAAAGCCATACAATGTATTGTATAAGAAAGGCCATCCTGGGTCAGACCAAAGGTCCATCTAGCCCAACAGTCTGTACTCTGATCATGGCCAATGCAAGGTGCCCCAGAAGGAATGAAACAGAACAAATAATCATTAAGTGATCCACTTCTTATCTCCCATACCCAGCTTCTCACAAACAGAGACTTAAGGACACCCACCCTGGCTAACAGTCATTAATGCACATACCCTCTATTAATTTATTTAGCTCTTTTTTTAACCCTGTTATAGTCTTGGACTTCACAACATTCTACAGCAAGGAATTCCACAAGTTGACTGCATTGTGTGAAGAAGTACTTCCTTTTGTTTGTTTTAAACCTGCTACCTATTACAGTAAACTTCCGATAATCCAGCACCTTTCGGACCCAGGGAGTGCTGGATTATCAGATATGCCGGACTATCAAAAGGGGAGGCTATGACGGGTCTGGAGTGGGGGGGAGATGCCACCTCAGACCCCTCATATCCCCCCCTTCCGATAGCCCGGCTCTGCCCCACGCGTCCCCGATTCAGCCGCTGCTGGTCAGTTTCAGCAGCGGCTGAATCAGAGACGCCTGCGGCAGAGCAGCTAGGGTGCTGCCGGGTTTGTCCCACAGTGCCGAGGAGCGGCGCTACAGGACCAACCCGGCAGCACCCCAGCTGCTCTGCCACCGGCTTCTCCGATTCAGCTGCTGGTCAGTTTCAGCAGCGGCTGAATTGGGGAAGCCGGGCGCAGTGCAGCTCCAATTGTCCGGCTGCCTGGAGCACTTCCAGGTTCCCGATGGTGCCGGACCATCAGAAGTGCCGGAGCACTGGATGCTGGACCAATTGAGTTTTACTGTAATTTCAGTTGGTGATCCCTGGTTCTTGTTTTATGGGAAGGAATAAACTCTTCTTTATTTCCTTTCTCCACACCAGTCATGATTTTATAGACCCCCTTAGGTGTCTCTTTTTTTAAAGTTGGAAAGTCCCAGGCCTCATATGGCAGCCATTCTATATCCTTAATCATTTTTTGTTGCCTCTTTTCCGAGCTTTCCGATACCAAGAGCCTAGGTCTGGCTACAGTCTAGTCACCGTTCTAACTCTGGGATTATGGAACACACTTCTAGGTTCCGATGTCATCTGCAGGGTGCTGACAGTAATTGTGGGCCCCAAGGCAGAACAGTCAGAGAGCCCACACACACGCATAAGCCACACCCTCCGTGGACACTATCCTCTGACATTTGGACAGTGCTGGGCTAGTTGGTGCAGCACAGGCTGCCATAGAGCCTAAAACTAGTGTGGGACTTCCCAAGCCCACCCACTCCTTCAGCATTTAATCTAGGCTCCAGGAACTCTGGTCCGTTAGTTTAACCCTTTTGGGAATATATGGAAGGAAAGCAAAGAACACATGTTTAGCAAAGAAATTTCTTAACCACAGCAACTTTACTTTTAAGAACACTCAAGAGTTACAGAACCGTGAAGTCTGAAATGTACCACACCTTAGTTTGATCTCATCCAGCGTCAGACTCCATGGTTCATCAGCATCGCACACTGAACAAAGCCTGTTCCATACTCTCTCTCTCCTATAAGCTCTTATGTATGGTGTTGGCCAGTCTCCTGCAGCATACAGCAGACTCCCATTCTCCAGCAGGCCTTTATGTCTGTGTAATGTGCTCAATTAAAGAAGCTAACCAACTACGGTTAGCCCACCTGTCTGGCAAGTCTCTGTAGAAAACTCACTGTTCACAGGGAGGGAGCCAGTGACTGAGAATCACTCAAAGGCAATACTCCCAGATGATTCTCTCTCACTTCTAGCCCTTCAATGAGTGGCTAAATACATGTTTGGAGGGGGCAACTCTCCGAAACACAATACAATAAGTTGACTACAAAACAGAGTTCCCAATGTGATACAAACATATCCCAATTCTGTCTCTCTCTCGTACACGGCATTAGGGCTGTGTCCAGACTCCATGCCTCCGTCGACGGAGGCATGTAGATTAGCCAGATCGGAAGAGGGAAATGAAGCCGCGATTAAAATAATCGCGGCTTCATTTAAATTTAAATGGCTGCCCCGATCTGCCGATCAGCTGTTTGTCGGCAGATCGGGAGAGTCTGGACGCGATGCCCCGACAAAGAAGCCTTTCTTCATCGACACAGGTAAACCTCGTGAAACCAGGTTTACCTGTGTCGATGAAGAAAGGCTTCTTTGTCGGGGCATCGCGTCCAGACTCTCCCGATCTGCCGACAAACAGCTGATCGGCAGATCGGGGCAGCCATTTAAATTTAAATGAAGCCGCGATTATTTTAATCGCGGCTTCATTTCCCTCTTCCGATCTGGCTAATCTACATGCCTCCGTCGACGGAGGCATGGAGTCTGGACACAGCCTCGGAGTGAAAACCTGTGCTGGAAACAACCCTCTTTAATACAAGTTTTACATGTTTTCCCCATCTGCCATCTGAATTTCCTAAATGTGTATCTTTGCCTACAATTTGAGACAAGTCTATTAAACAAGTACCTCTATATGTACTGCTCTGTATGGCTGTTTAATATACATCCGGTCAGTATAGAATAAATAAAGAAATTTCAGTTATTGACCACAGTGAATTTTTACAGAGGCTATGTAGAGATGTTGGGCACCAGTGACGTTTAGTGAAAAATTTCAGTGTGCAATGACCTTCAAAATTCCATTTGGACACTGATCTAGGAAGTAATATGTATTGTAACAGTGCTGGATTTAAAAAAAAAAGGTTCTATTCTGAAAAAGCAACAGGTATAAAAATGGAACTCTTTTGTACAACAGATCTGCTCCCTATGTGTATTTAGGGTCAAACTGCTAACTTAGGTGCACTGCTGCTTACTGCTGTTGTCATCCCTGCAGAGCTAACACAACTCCAGTAGAATGAGCTGGATGTCACTCTGACTTGAATATTGCCAACAGAGGTGCGAATGAAATTGCAAATAGAGAAATCACAATTAGACCTTGAGATATATCTTCCCAAGCTCACTGAGGAAGATAAGATCACACATGTATAACTGAAGGCAAAATAGACCTGCAGCATCCTGGCTATCCTTGATGTGTGAACTAGAAAATCAGCTTCTCTTTCTGGTTTTCATACATTAGTAAAACAACGTCTTTACAACACAGATGGAAGAACTGTTTGAGAAACTGGGATAGGCAATAGCTCTGGTGAAGGTCATATATGACCAACTTATGAGATCACCACATGTGATGGGACTATCCTTTTGTGTGTTGCCTGTACAAAGGGACAGTTTCCAATTTTTGTGCAATGCCCACAGTACTGGATGGGGACTTTGTAAATAGAAATTAATGGATTGGGAAAGTACATCAGAGGAGGGAGTCAATATTTGAGGAGAGACATGGGTGCACCCTTCAGCCATCTACACAAATTTATTATACTGTTGTCTGAATGTTCAAAACTCTCTACATTGAGAAACATGGGAGTTTGGTTTCAAAACTTTATAAGCAGCTAAAGCCTGACAAACAAGACCTGTAGCATAGGTTAAATTAGACCTCCTGCCCCTGAAACTCCTTGTGCCTCTGATTTTATCCATTGCTTGCTAGTATTTTTTAACATTGTTTCATGAGGTAGCAAGCCTATATAATTAACATATGGACTTTTGCGTCAGGAGAACCATTTGCTTTTAATAGTATATAGGAAATTATGTGCACAGAAAATTATATCGTAGAAGACAACCTGAATGGGTAAGGGCATGGACTAAACGATCTTATAGGTCTTCACCACATCTAATTTTGATTATTCTAACAACTTAGTAACCTGCACTTATTACAAGCACAGATCTGGTGAAGAAAAGGGAAAGACTGCATCTGAACAAGCATTTTATGTTCATATTATAAAAGAAAGCAGATTTCTGTTTCAAGCCCATCTTCCCCTGCTACATAATACAGTACAGTACACACATACTTATGTTTCTAATTTCCACTACATGGCATTTGTTAAAACTACAGACAAGCCAAACTACACTAAAATACTGCCAAACAACCATTAGGTCTCCCTGCCTGTAGGCTTTCACCCACCGTCAAAATTATGAAAAAGCATTTGAATGCCAGTCTACGTTGCAGCAAACTACAAAGCTGTCTTAATGGCTTGTGGCAGACACATTATTGATACAATTAAATGCACCATCATTTAAAAAGAAAATCTATCAAATTTAATATTGAGTATGCAATTAGAATTTTACTAGGGACTTTCAACAGATCAAATGTCACTGTCTGAAACATGGAAGGAACAGGAATGTATCCAGAGGCGATTTAACCATTTCTCTGCTGAGTAAAATACAGAAAACATTTAGAGTTGCCAGCTGTGTGTGGCTGATCTGTTTTGGCCTTTTTTTCCTGCTAAAGTATTTAAGAGGAACTTCCAGGAAACATGAATTTGCTAACAATTCAGGAGTTATAAGAGCCACATTATTCCAGAAGCACAGATTTGTGACTGTGAAGGAGCCTTGGTCATAGAAAATGGTGGTTAAAAATGTCAGCCACAAAGAATAGCACCATATTTACGTTGGTATTTTAAAAAATGTGACAGCATTCCTCATGCAAACCACTCTTTATGAAGGGTCCCTTAACTAAGGCAGTCAGCATTTTTGTTTGTTTCATATGAAATCCTGTATTACCAACCCGATCATTCAAAACCTATACATCAGCTCCCCACCCTTTCAAAAAATCATGACATTGGCTTAAAAGTAAAGCGATTTTATACAAAAAGAACTCAGAATTTGTTGTTTATCTGTTGGGTTCTAAACTTTTGGTATATGTTTGTTCATATTTTTAAGCTTCTCTCCACAATCACTGGGCTAGAAATACAATTTTTTAACAAACTGAGAGCTGAGATTCTCACTTATTCACATGACTTTAGCAGTTAAGGCTTTAAAAAAGTCCAATGTCACAAGACTTGCAATAAAATCAGGAGAGCTGACAATACTGGGAATCCATAGTTTCATTAGAAAGCCACAAATGTGTCTCTGGTTTCTGGTTTTACAATGAAATCCATTATCAACCAAGTTTGATCAGGCTCAGTTTTTCCAAATTTATAGTCTTGTAACCAAATCCTATTCAATTTCACAATTTATGGTGAAAACCAGGTGATGTTCACACTTTTCTTAGATAGTGCATTGGTATATATTGGAATAAAATTATTTATTTACAAGGCTGTTTCTCTCTCTCTCTCTCTCTCTCACACACACACACACACACACACACACACACACACACACACACACACACACACACACACACACACACACACACACACACACACACACACACACACACACACACACACACACACACACACAGTATTTCAAAGACTTAATTTTTCCTACAAAAAACTAATACAACACAGTCTATCAAAGACATGAGACATACTCTATGCAAAATGCCTATATGCATACTGGACACGTTGCAATCTCTCAAATAAGTACTGTAATACACTTAAATGAAAAACACAGCCTAAATACTTCATTTCCTGTGAGACCAGAAAGATTTCAAAAAGAGCGATTCAAGTTTCTAGATTAAACCAACAGAGGTTTTAAACTCTTCCATAACACTTTGTATTTTTAAACAAAGATTAAAGATTTAATACTAATGTTATTACAATTCAGTTCATCTTGTTATTGCCTCTGATGATGGTTTGCCACAAAACTTTATTGTAATTTATTCTCAAAATTTGCTCAAAAAGTTTTTTTAAAAAAATCACCAAAATGAAATTCAGAAGTTCCTTGTGAGATTGCAGTTGGCTTTCAGACAGCATGTCAGTGAGCTGTCATTACTTGTTTTATTTGAGACTCCTTGGTGTTGCATTCTTATAGGTTGTATAATAATTTCTTTTAAAGTAAAACTCAGGCTAAAATTCTTTATTTTTATTAGCCTGACTATATATACTGCAATTGGAGGCAAATCTTTTATTTCATATAATGTATTTATAGCTTTTTGGAATTTAGCCAGAATGCATTTAAAAAACTGAAGGAAACAAAAGAACTGTGTAGGTTTCTTAATTTAAAAACGAGGGTTGAATTTATACCATTAACTTCTCACTAGTGTATTTTACTATCATTAAACAATAATTAAAATATCATAAACATATCTATCCAATGAGTCAAATGTGTAATTGTATAGTAGTGGACAGAGATAAGCAAATAATTAGTAGCACAATCTCACTGATTAATTTAGCCTAATTTAGCTTGCCAAATAGCTGTGAGCAAAGTGAAATGGCTTTTGTTATTTAAGAGTATGATGGGGCCACACTCTGCCCCTTTACTCTGATGCTCCAGAAACTGCTGAAATCCACTTTCATCATGTGTGCAGGCTGCGTTTTATTCTAAATCCATTCACCAACACTATGATTTTAATCTTTACTTTTTACAGCTCTTCTTTCTGGGGCTCCCTTCCTCTACAAAATGCTTTCATTTCAGGATATCCTGGCCCTGACCTCTGCAACCTGCAACATTTCCTTCTTGGCTTTTTTTTTTTATCAGAATGGTAAGTTCAGCTGACAGCTAATTATTTCCTTACTTCCCCCAGGCACTCCTTCTCATTGAGTAATTAGCCAATCAGCTGTTACTGGAGAAACTATTTGAGGCTACAGTGATCAGAGTGCTGACCCACCTGTTAGATCTCAGCAATCTGTCACAGGTAATATTCTAGACTATTTATTATTTTTTAAAACACCCATGACTTGATGGTAAACAGTTGTCTATGACTATTCGTTATTATTCGTTTGACCTGATTTGGTTTATTATGATTGGTCAGATAAGACACATGGTGTTGTTATTAGATATTCATACTGTGGTAGCACCTAGAAGCCCCAAACACAGATCAATACCCCTCTGTGCTAGGTGCTGTACAAACAGAACAAAGAGATGGTCCTGCCCCAAGCAGCTTAGAATCTAAGTCTAGGCAAGAAACTGACAAACAAACAAAAAACCTCAAGAAAACAATGAGGCAATCATCAGGTGTTGTCATATTTGGTGCTTCAAGGAGAGTTTTAGCACTTCCAATATAAATACTCACAAATGCAAATCTGAAATTCTGTTTCTGCAAATACTCACACTCCCAACTTTGTGATTTGTCTTCTATTCCTGAGAATGTTGTTATTTGTATTGCAGTACTGCCTAGAAGCCTTGGTCATTCACCAGAAACCCATTGTGCATTAGTACTGTGAACACCAGCATTTGGTGTTCTCAAAAATCAAACATCAAAGGTGCACAAGTATGACCCAAACAAAAATCAGAGTAAATATTCTCAAAAGACAATACATGCTATTCATCCTGCTTTAATAATGAACACAATTTACACCTGAGAACCAGTTTCTCTTTTGCCCTTTGCTACACTTACCATGACACTGTGATTTGTCTTTTTTCAAGTGCGATAGTAACAAGACTTGCCATTATAGTAACAAAATTCTTTGTTAACTCATGCCTATTACAAGATTAACTTTTCCACTTCCACTTCTGAGTGTGGTATACTATATGCCCCTCAGTGAAAAAGAAATTCTAGCATACAGCTTTACACCACCATGTTGACACAAGGTATTAACATTAACAACAGGAACTCATGAGGCCCAATTCTGTGCTAATTTACAACTCACAACCCCCCACTGAGGGCGACGGAACACACAAGCCGTAAGTCAATGTAGTATTTGGCTCATCATGTTCAATGTATTAGGGTGCATGTATACTATAGTTTTACATATCCCCTACTGCAGTGTTTCTCAATCTTTCCAAATGGGTGACCCCTTATTGGAAGTCAAACATTTTTATATTCCCCTTACATTTACTATAAAGAACAAATAAAAAAGTGTCGATGCTATGCCTACGTAAACAGCAACTATTATTATGACCACCCTACCGTCCACTCAGGAGTGCAATCCACTGGTGAAAAGCACTGTCTTTCTGTAAGTATGTATACAAATAAATTAGTTGGAAGAGTGAAAATATTATGTTTAAGTGAATCAGAGATACAGCTTGGATATCACAGGTCTGATGTATCTGTGAGGACTTGTACAGTAACAGTGTGTCTACACAGCAGCTTTAACTCGAAATAAGCAACACAAATTGAGCTACATCAATTGCACAGTTTATTTTGAAATAGCTTATTTGGGAGCGTCTACACAGCACTTATTTTGAAATAGAGCACTCTTCCTCTGACTTCCCTTAGTCCTCGTACAATGAGGGTTATAGGAGTGAGAGTAAGAAGTCCTCCGGCTAGATAGTATTTTGACATTATTTCAAAATTACTGCCTGGTGTGTAGACGCAGATTAAGTTATTTCAAAGTAATGCTAGTTATTTCAAAATAATGTTGCTGTGTAGACATACCCTGGTAATTCTATTGACAGCATGTGTAAAATATTTTCAGGATCGGGCCTACACAACTAAATGGATTCAAATTGAATTTACTATTTGTGAAATTTCCCTCTGTACGAAGAGCCAGTACACCTCTGCATCTCTGCATTACTTAAATGACACTTAAGGCCTCAAAATAAGTCTTATGTGCCAGTCAATAGACATTTTGTCTTCATCAGGAATGCAAGATAGGCAGAGACCACTCACTACAAACTTTTAGATACTTTAAAAGCTTGCTTGTCAGACAGTTTAGACAACTGTGTTAGAATAGTCCCACCACTTTTTTAAGATATATCATTGTGTGTTTGCTGTTGTTGCTTGTTTTAATTTTAGCTGAAAGCCTGGATGACATTTTTTTATTTAGATTTGCACTTGCAACCACTGATAAATTGATTAAATGCCCAGAATTTAAAGAATGGGTCTTTCACTATTCAAGAAAAAGGCAAACTGTCCTCCAAGACTATCATAAGAGAGCAAATAACTGACAAAATATTTTTAGAAAGTTAAAAGTAAGGTTTTGAAGACCTATTGGCAGTTGCCAATTTTTATTTATTTTTCTTGGTAGGCTTTAGACTCTTTATAGCTGAGTATGAATAAGAATATTATCATTGGAACTTTAAGTATCAGTGACTATATAGTCTAATTTTCATGTTTTTTTTTAATTTCGTTTCATGACCATGATTTAAAAACAAACAAACAAGCAATTGAATTCCTATAACCCAATCCAATCTTTTCAGTACAGAATACAATCACTTACTTCCCAATTAGATAGAATCACAACAAATTCTAACGTGCCCCCCATGAATCTAATCATTACAATTCAGATTTAGTAAGCTTCTGCATAGCTAGGGTGACCAGACAGTAAGTGAAAAGTTGAGTTGGGGGGTGGAGGGTAATTGGCACTTATATAAGAAAAAGTTCCAAATATCGGGACTGCCTCTATAAAATCAAGACATCTGGTTACCCTAAGCATCACAAGGCAGGCAAAAAGTCACTCATTTATTATCACAGTCTTCATCTTCCCCAGGAATTCCTACTTTCTTAACAGAGTTAGCTGTAGAGAGAGAGTATTCTTTCCATTTGCCTCCTGTTCCATATTTAGTTTGGTAAAATTTAATTAGGACACTTACTTTCTCCCATGTCATACAATGTGGTGATTTAAAACATGAGATTTTTTAAATACAGTGATTATTTATTAACAGGACTTAAGCAGCACATGTTGGCTATCTGCAGATGCATGGATTTTACTAAGTCTTCTATTCACGGCAAACATTCTATTATATTAAGAATTGACACTAAACTTTCTGAGAAACACCTGCACCAAGCTATATGAAATGGCTTCTAATAAACAAGACTGGAGGAACCCTTATGGGTACATCTATCCAGTAAGATGCAGCCCACATCAGTGAGTCTCAGAGGTTGGCTCTACAGACTTATGTGTGCGGGGCTTACGCTACAGCCCTAAGAAGAGCTGAGATGATATCCAGATTCACACTGGAGAACTGGCTTCAAAGTTTAGAGCACAGTGTGAGCTTCTAAATTTAAGTCCATATTCTGTTGTAACAGGGAGAGCCAGCTAGTACATGCATCTCTTAGTGGTAACCAATCTACCCCTTAAAATATTTCAGCCCACTGCTTGTCTGGGTGTTAAATAGAGCCCTTAAAAATCTCACTTGAAAACCTAATATTTCTTTTGTGGGCTTATTGTGTCTGTACAATAAAAGCTCAATTATGTTGTTTCTCTTTAACCTCAGAACAAAGGTCTCTCCCTAGCTGCAAGATCCTCTTTTACAATTGCCTTCCTGCCTCTTCGGAATGAATTTCAACCGGCTGTGTTTTCTTGTGCATTTTTTCTTTGAACTGCTGTTCTTCCTTCATTTTGAGCTAGTTTAATACGAAACAGATTTGGTTCCCTTGTTTATTTAAAAGGCGTTAACTATAAATTAGTAATTCTTGAATGTGAGGCATCGTGTGTGCCGCTGCCCCCTCAACCGCAGTGCAGATGTGAAAAGGAGCCTGTTTCGCTCCATTATTCCCCCTCCCTTGCAAAGGCAGTACCACGATGATCTCTCGCCTTCTGAAGGCTATCCTATTACACTAATGTATAGACTCAGGTTTATTTGACTAGAATTTGTCCTTTTAGCATTTAGGAATGGGGCAGGGAGAAACAGAATGGCTTGAATTCAACATTTTCTCCACTTTTTTTACGTCCGTTTGAACTGGATTTGTCACCATGGCACAGGACATTGAATTTAAAGGTGATCGTAATTTGTTGGCCTGCCTGTGAATCACAGTGCTCCTGGGGGCTCCATTACTTTCTTGCTGAGTGTTTCCAAAGGATGAGGCTTAGGTAATTGTTCATTATCGTCAATGACACACTTCACAGGGCTGCCTCTTCTCTCATTATTTTGCTATGTGTCGTAATGAACCTACTGGGAGAGTTAGTCAAGTGGCATGCCCTACTGTTCTTCCTGGTCAAAGCATGATTCCAATAAGAGTGAAGCAATGATACTAGGTTGGGGAGAAGCAGTAGAAAAATATGGTTAAGAAAAAAATCAAAATATCCTTCACACTAATGAGGGTTTTTGCCTGTCATTTATTACATAGGTTTGTACTCTGTGAGTAACAATGCATCATCAGTTGGTATTAGATGATCTTACAGCAGCAGTGACCAGGCAAATACTGTTTATTAGTTATACTAAAATGAGAGTTCAGGGTGCTCAGTGCCTCTTAAAAAAAGGGCGTTAAGAGGTTTCAAAACAGTGGAGAAACCAGGAATATAGGACACGCTTGAAAGTTTTTGCCATGGAATGTGGTGCAAAGAGAGAAGCAAACAAACTGCAAAGACCATTGTCTGACCTGAGGAGCGAACACAAACCTTTGGGCTGGGTGAGAGGAGCAGAAAAGAGTGAGCAAGAAGAGATTGGCAATGAATGAGAGAGAAAAAGATGGTTCTTCAGCCTGGGGAATCAAAAAGGAATCTCAGAAACAAAGACAGAAAGAACCCAAAAGGGGACACTCAGATACTCCCGCTGGGAGATACTTCCAGGGAAAGATGTAATAAATATGGGGGGTGTTATTACACAGAATGAAATGCAAATTGATTTTGTTTAGACAGAAAAAATATCTAGGCCCTGCAATAGTTTGGCAGTGTTGTTTCATTTTATATTCTTTTAAGGTCTCAGGGTTTCTGAGGCACCAAATTTCTTTGGCCTTCTATTCCTGATTAATTAGCACATGGTCTGACTTGCACTTTGTGACAACTGAAATGAAAGCTCTTTAACATGACAGTGTTGCTGCTATTAATGCCAGATACTCCGCAAATATTTAGCTCGGGGCTACCTATGTTAGACCATAAAGGTGTGCATTAGTCAGTGCTAAACAGTCATTGCTTTGTTAAAACAACTATTGTTCACGTATCTTAATCTGTCTAGATATTGCAGTCTAGGATGTCTTTTTTTTTTGTTTGATTTGTTATTTTTCTAAACATACCTAGGTTCCAAGAATCAATCATCAAAAGTGTCGTTTATTTGAGTTTACTGCTATGTTATATGAAATCTGAATTATCCAATTTATAGTAAAGCACATCCAGCTCTTGCACAGCACTTTTTAACTCTAGGTCTCAAAGCACTAGCCAAGGACAGTTAAGCATTACTGCAGAAAGGGAAACCGAGGCACAAGAACTGAAGAAAGAATTGATGTTTCCCGACTCAAAGAATATTATTCTGTCCTCTGAACCATACCTGTTTTCTCTGATGTCCTGCACCCCGTTCAAAGTGCACAGGAGTCTGAGGGTCTCTAGACCATACTCATCTGAGGGTTAACTGATCTGTTGGCCTGCTTTAACTATTCTGATATTTCCTGTCATTGCACTGTGTCAATTTCATTTCAGTTCAAAGCTGCTAAACTGATAATGAATAAAGGTAGGTCTTGAAATATCTTTTATGTGCAGTTGCTGTATATCCTTTTCCAGAAGAAAGTTAAATTAGGGCATGACTGAAGATAAAATAATCTTGTTCTATACCTAAAGGAAGTCAAAAGACAAGCTGAAAGATACTGATGTGAGTGAAGTCTTCTTAGACAAGCAAATACCAACAGAAGGAACATCTCTGCAATATAACAGAGGCTGACTTTCTTTGGAAAACACTGTTAACATGAAACTATACCAGGAGTCAAGGGGTGGAGGGTTCTTAACTCCCAGGAACCTGTTTCTTCCATTAACACCTTATTAATGCCAGGCAGGTGTTTCCCAGCGCAATGCCTGGCGTTAGCAAGTCGTTATTTGGAGAAACAATGGAGAGTCATATTTCCAGCAGCCTAGGAAACATAGAGTATGCAGAAAGGCTGAGTAAAAGAGAACATAATTAAATATATTTTAATTCTCTTTAGTTTTCTACATACTGAATTATTTCTGTTGCACATTTAGGAGCTTTACATTTTGGCCTGTAAACACAACCATTCTGAACAAAATCTTCAATAAACAGCAAAATCTCAGTTAAAATGAGAGATGAAAACAGCAAATGAGCTCAATGTTGTTTTGCTTATTAAACTAATGGCCTTATAGTAAATGAATCCAACTTTTTTCTATGAAGAAAGCAATGTACACCACAAAAATTCAGTGTTAAGCTCAAGTTTACAGCATACTGTGCTCAGTCATTGTGCACATTAAAAAACCCAGAGCATAGACCATTTTTGAATGTTTCAAACCATGCCACTTATTTCATTCTTAAAACTATTCAACACATCAACAGGAACCTATATCTCCACCTCCGGGATGCATATCAGTGTGTGGTCCGCTCCTCACAAAAGCTACCGGTAACATAGAGCTCTATGCTATTCTAGATTTTAAGATAATTTAAATAATTGCATATTCCAAAACAAGCTTTTAGAATGGAGTCACATTACCATACACACACTCTATTAGATGTGCCCCTCCTCACATGCAAAGAAAGTTCCAAACCTCAGACCCCCACTGTGTCTGTGTGGTTCCAATTAAACACTGCAGACCTGATTGTGCGGTTAAGGCACAGGCCTGTGTTTAGGTTGGTGCAGAACTGCCATGGCCCCACAGGGCGCTGCAAGAGCCATTGTACCTCAGGCACAAAGCTTTACAAAAGCTCCCTGCATGTTGGGGAAAGTGTCCCCACTGCGCCAGCTCTTCAGATGCACTCAGACAGAATGAAGAGGAGCATGGTCTAAGACAAGCAGATGGCCATGGTCAGCTAATTCATTTGACTGGATTCAAATGGGGAATCCGCCCATTGGTGCCATGCCCTCCCCCTTTACACACAAATGCAAGGGGCAACCACACACTGTTATTATTGCTATTAATCAGGTTTATTATGTCTAAAATGTAGCGCCATTGTTCCTGGCATTGTATATGCACAGAGTCTCTGCCCCAAAGTATTTAATCTATACAGACAAGACACACACCCAGGGGAAGGGAAAGGGGTATAAAGTCTGGCCCTTGCTATTTGAAATGTAAAAATCTTCAGTAGTAGCAGGGTAATAAGCAAGTATACAATAAAGAGAGCCCTATGAGAAAGAGGTTTTCCTACAAAGGAATGACCTTTCACAACCTTTCCGATGCCTACCTTCCACCACTTGTGAGTTATGAGAAAAGCTCTAACGCTTGGAAACTGCACAGTTCCACTGCTGTTTTCTGGCTCTGATTTATATGTATAATCTTTAGATTTTCCTAATTTATATTTATGGTGTGGTCCATAGTTTTGCTAACTTGACACTGGCGTCTAGGTCGCCATGGGAGCCCCCTTTCCTAACCACACTTTTGTACAGTAGAGTTACATATGAATGAACCATGTTTCCCATGGCTGACTGAGTCTCTACCCTGTAACGTCTGCTTAGATTTCAGTATTTGATAGGTGCTTTCCTCAGTATAAATTATATCTTTGAAAGGTTGTAAAATAAAATGTCTACAGATTGACTTAGGATTCTTTCTTTACTAAACTAACGCAACTTACTGACTGCATCATGGAACTGCATTGAGAGTCACAAATTCAGATATTACCTGTTAACTGGAGGGTAAAATATTAACAATGATCCAATGAGAAAATTAAACACCAAAATGAGGAGAGAAAGAGAATAGCTACTTCCTATAAGTTATATAATATAATTACTTTCTACAATTGTCATTTATAATTTAGTTTATAAGAGTTAACTTCTGTCTAGTGCAACATCTGGGGAGTGAGATAATTTCTCTGTCAATTTAGTTCTGGTGTGCAGTGCAGCAGTGCTGGGATGTCCTCTTGTAAAGTGCGGCCCCTTGTGGCTACCAGTTTCTATGCAAAATCAACTGCTTTGTCATTTGCTTTACAGCTTTGGAATAACCATTTAACTCTTTTCAAAACTACACTGCTCCCCTATTCACATGCCCTCTCCCATGTATTTGTCATGAGAGGGAAATAGACAATTTACAATACTGTCAAATTTAACATATAAAACTTCTATTAATGGTACACCAGTGAGATCAAAATGATGGCCTGTACTCTAAATGCTATAAAATAACTTCCTTCCTCAGATTTTCTTCTTTTCTTTCATACTTTTAAAAGTTTTCAAGTTCACCTTCCTGACTTGGAAAGAAACAAGAAAAGCTGATACAAATATGAAACTAAAGTTGTCACCTGGCATTAGAAACAAATTACCCTTATTTGGCTGAAGGAGATGCTGGAGAAAGATTTGTCCTTGTATTTCCATCATTGAAACTTACTTTTGTGTACATTTAGGACACCAAAGGGCAAGATAAAGCAAATAAGGCAAATATAAAAGATTATATTGTCAAATTATTTCCAGACCTGTGTTTTGGCCTAGTTTTCTCATTGGAGCATTGTTGATGTTTCATCCTCCAGTTAACTCATAATATCTGAATTTGTGAATGTCAAAGCAGTCCCATGGTGCAATCATCAAGTTGCTTTAGTTTAGTAAGTATTTATTAGCAATGTACAGCTATTCAGTATTTGGATTTAATGCCATAATGGCTAACAAAAATAGTGAGGCAAAGTTTAATGATCTGACGAACACTCAAAAGGTGAGATACTTCTCCAACTCATCAAGAAGTTTCCTGTTCAATATGCTGCAAATTACGTGCACCCGCACACCACCCCTCCACATCATCAGTAAATAAATAATAAAACTGATTCTTGAGAGATATCTGATTTGAGGTAGCCTGAAAAAACCCATAAACGATCTTTTCTATTTTTTTTCCAGGGTCACTCTTAAATGACTCAAGTATTTGTAAAAGAGGCTGGTTTCATTTGGAATTCAGAGTCCAGCCCAGGGAACACATGACAGTGGTGATGGAGGTGAGGCTGCTCTGTAATAATTTGTCAGTACCGTATATGGTGTGGCTACTGGGATGTTTATTGTATGCATACAATGATTTAGTTTAGCATTATGCTATTGGAAAAAATGTTTAGGAAACAATAATACAATAAGACATTGTATCCCCATTACCATTTCAGATAGGGCCTGAACTATTAGCTGTGATGATCCAAACTTAAAGCACCAGACACATCCCAAAGTTTATTGTGTCAGTGTTCGGGTCCCACAGACCAAGAGTTATAAGTCTTATCACTGAATTCACCAGTGGTCTTAGATTCTAGACAATTTCTGGAGAAAACAGGATTGATCTCTGTAGTCCAGGGCCCAGTCCATGAGTGAGAAAAACAAAGAATTAAAAGTATGAGGTCTGATACCTGCACTCAGAGGGAAGAGACAGAAGTGAAGGTAGGCCAGTAGCTGTGCCCCTCATAAAGTGGTACCCATGATGGCAGAACAATAAAGTCTAGCTGAATTGGTCTCTCCTGTTCACATAGCTCTCCAATTATCACCTATTATCAATTAGTGTGTCGCACTCTCAGCCCTGTTTGTGCCAAGTTCTGTGTGCTGGGGCCGGCCTCTTGTTCACAGCTTAGCTTTGCTTTATGTTAGCCATGTTTTGTCCATTGTTTGCTGGACCTCAGGCTTTCCCACACCTCGTGGAAAATATGGAGTCTGCTCAAAGATACACAATATTAGATATGGGAAAGCTTTTCATCAGGTTTGCCCCCCCCCCCCCCCCCCCGACATACATGATCACGTTCTCGGCATTTATTTCACTCTGCTGAAATAATCATTCTGTTGTAATTGAAATGAGATGGGAAGAGTCCACTGCTGAACTGGAAACAATTGCTCAAAATATTACTCCCCCCTGCAATGATCATCTAAGTACATTGGCCCTCTATATAAGAGCAGGTAATTGATGTTTCAGCTAATTGAGTGAATTTTCAATAGAGTAGATATTGGGAGACAAAACTCCATGTTAAATAAACTTCTGTAAATAGCATGGACCTGTAGCACGCTTTTAATCCTAAATTGGCAAGAAATGTGTTACTTTATAGGAATATGATTTTCATTCACATTGAACCATCTCCACTGTGTTTGTAATTTGCTGCCTTTTCAACCCATCCCTTTTCTTACTCAAGTTTATGAATGTATTTCCCCCTATTTAGCTTCAGCTATTGCAAAGGGTAAAAAGCAAGCAAACAAAATACACACCAGAAATGTTATCAAAACAGAACAGATCATGTTATGTCAAATAGGAATTTTCTCCTTGTTATCTATTAGAGCAACAAAGCATCCAGAAGAGGGAGTTACAGACTCATGTAAGCTGTCTCTTTAGACAGTATATTCAGCCATTTTTCTAAATGATTTTTACATAAAATCCATAACAGCTCAAAACAGTGGACAAATTAGAAAAAAAAGTGCAGTATATAACCACTTTCTCAATACACCTGATCACTTTGAGATATATTTTACTGCAACCTGTGAGTGAGCAGATCCCAATAATGCTAACAGTTGCTGTGTAGTATATTTTAAAATGAAAAGTATATTTTTAAATGTTAACTCAACCTATTTAATCACAACAGAGGGCAGAGCTCTAGATCAGTTCTTGTTTCATCCAAACCAGTTTGCCCATCCCTACCTGTAAGAACGACATTGACATCTATAACCAAATATTAATAAGATTGTTTCATATGTTGCTCAGGGGAAAACTGTCAAGCAAATCATAGTGGATAATACATGCTTAATAAATTAAAATTACTTGGAGTTGCCTGGCTCCTTCAAGGTAGGGGACTGGCAGTGTGGGGGTGCAAGAGTCAGGGCAGGGCCCTGGTGATGTGAAGCGTTAAGGGCAGGAGACTGGGGGCATGGGGCTGGGGATGTGGGGGGTGCAAGACTGAGGGTTGAGGGGAGAGGAGGAGCTCAGGACAGGGGGTGGGGGATACAGGAGTCAAAGCAGGAATGAGGATGGGGGCAGGAATCAAGGCAGGAGGTTGGGAGCAAGGGGAGCTCAGGGGAGGAAGAGAGGGGGGGGGCTCAGGACAGTGGGTGGGACTGGCCACTGGCTTATTCCTGGGGGAATCCTGGAGAGGCAGAGACCATGCACCTCACCCCAATTACTAGTTGCCAGTGTCTTGGTGGGGCAGGGCAAAGAAGGACCCTGCAGGCTAGTCCCACTGGTGCTCCCCAGGCCCAGCCTGGGGAAAAGGGGCAAGAGGGCCAGGGTCCCAGGGTGGGTGAGGCTGCCAGCACTCCCCAGTCCTGGGGCGTAGAGGCCAGAAAGACTAGCCCTGGTGGCATTCTTCAGGCAGGTCTGCTGGCTAGTGGGGGTTCCCCTCACCCCACTCCAGTGCTGCGGCCAGGGGGGAGTGGTTGGCGGCAGGGAAGCCACTTACCCAGTCCACTGGCCAGCAAGATGGCAAGCCTGGGCCCCAGACGGCCACTCTCTTGGTGGTGTGGCTGCCCCAGTGGTCATTCTGAAATATCACCATTCCTCCAATCAGCCCCCTCCCTTTCCATGTTATGGAAAATAATCCCATTCCAGGCAATTCCCATTTTCCTGGCACAACCAAACCCTGCCCATGTTTTAAGTTAGGAGAAGAGGAAGCTGCATACCAAATATGGTGGTCATAGCTCTTATTATTTGAACAAACAGACACACGGATACACAGACAGACGGATTGATGCAAATTTCTAAAATATACAGCTACATGTGTGTTATTGAACATGGTGCTTCATGTAAAACGAAGCCATGCAAGTAGGATTCATTACAGAAAAAAAATTACGTTTTAAAAAGACATGTTCCCAAACAGAATTCTGACCCTGTACACACGTTTGGAGAGAGGGGAAAGGGGGAAGGGGGAGATAAACTTTTTCCAAAGAATAGGCACTATATACCACAAAACACACAAATCTTTAAGTTCCTTAATTTACTACATTCTTGTGATATATCTGTGTGTTCATTCCATACCTCATGGACATTCATGTTACCAATATTTACAGAATTTTTAGATGTGCAAATATGAAAACCCACAAACCAAGCAGAAAGGCAGTATTTTCTGATTTAAAGATCCACATGTACACAAGTTACTCTGATAAGAAAACCCTAAGGTGCATGACAATTAATTTAGGTAAAACAGGGCTCTAAATAATTTCAAAACTTCCTTATTTATCAGAATGGTTAAACACTGGAATAAATTGCCTAGAGAGGTTGTGGAATCTCCATCACTGGAGATATTTAAGAGTAGATTAGACAGACATCTATCAAGGATGATCTAGACGAAGCTTGGTCCTGCTGTGAAGGCAGGGGACTAGACTTGATGATCTATGATTCTGGTTCTGGCATTCCATGATTTTATGATTCTATGCTTCAAATACAATGGGAAATATGTAATTTTTCACGATGCTGTCTGTCCTGAAAAGGTATATTACTTACAAGAGGGTAGGCATGAGAATCAGCTCATCTGATTATGGTATCGTACACTGTAAGGTAAAATCTTACTGTCTCTGACATCAGTGGAGCCAGGATTTCATGCAAACAGTTTCACACCTGCAATCAGGAAAATTAATGGGAACTTTGACTTCAAGGAGAGTAGAAATGAGCCATTATGGTGGAGGTGGGAGATGGTAACTACAGTACATGTAATAAACACTAGGTGACACTGTATACTAAGATTAGGGAAATAATAGTATAACATCCTTGAAAGATTTCCTTCAAATACCAAATCAGGTCTTTGAAACAATTAAAAATAGGTTCCAAAGAATGTATCTCAAACAGGTCACACTGGCAGTTCAGTTTAGTTTCAGATAGCAGATTGAGCATGTTGTATGTAGCTAAAAAGTGTGCCTGCTTTTTTACAATATCACATGCTACTGCATTAAAAAGCATCCAATAAAACTGTGAGACCCTGGATAAAGTTACCAACTGAAAAGGAATTTTTTAAAACACAACTGAAGAATATTTACAGAGAATCTCTAAAGGTATTTCCAATCCCATTATTAGTTTAATGATGCCTATTCTTTGTGGTATTTATTTTAATTGAAAAAATAAGGATATATATAAAGATTAGGAACCATATCCTAAACTAGTGTAAATATGGCATTGCTTCATTGACATCAGTGAAATTACACTGATTTGCACTAGCTGTAGTTCTAGCCCATATAGATCAGTCTTCATTAGTTGTGCAAGTGATTTATGCTTGTGAATTCTAACAGTGTAATAGGAACTCTATGTGCAAGCCCCTCATTTCAACTGGCAGCACAACAGACCCATGCAGGAAATGCCTGAAAGACTGAAAAGTGGCAAAACAGCCAAAATCCTTGTTACGCAGTGATAATGCCATCCAGCCTGATTCTGAGAGGCACTAAGCATTTGCAAGTCCTGTTACTGTTTTCCAAAATGCCAGATTTATGAGCAATTGCAAGCTGTTCATTAACTGCATTTCATTTCCTTTTGAGAAGGGGTGATGGGACCATCAAACAAATGTGCCATCACACAGTAGTTAAATATTTCCCCCTCTTAAAATTTACTGAAATATTTTTCAGAGCAGTGCACATGTACAGTTATGTTCATGGGCCACAGAGAGAAGCTATAAACACTGATGGCAAACTGCAGAAATTGCAGCATTAGATAATGTGTTTGGATTATTTCATTCCTCCCCATTTCATTTTCCCTATTTCCATCAACCCCTCTGTGCACATGAAAGCAAACTAGCACTGGAGGTCTACATGCCTGGGCAACTAGGCCAACATTATGGTTTTTAAACATTCATATTTTATACACATTACCTAGATGCCTTTTGAGTGATGAAAGGCATCTACCTTATTTAAATAAATAAAATACATTAAACAAACACTCAGTAGAAAACTATACAAATTTTGATCCTAAAATATAGTTTATTCAAATATCTTAAGTATACAAGAAGGCTGAGTTGACTTGCAGCCAGCCCTGTTAATTCAAAATTCAAGTTTACTCTTTTCTCCACAATTTCCATGGATAGTACAGTATAAATAAAGCAAACACTCATATTGCCTGAGTTCCCATAAACTTGAAAAGTTGTTCAGGTATGTTCTCACAGACATGCTTGTTACTGATCCTATGCCTGATTGTCAAGGGAGAGTCTAAATTTAAAAGTTAAAACACCAACCCCCTTGTAATTGCTACCACTCATCAGTACTGGTGACCCTCACAAGGGGCACAAGAATGTAGCCAGGATGAATATTTTATGAATAGCTCCCGCAGCCACTTGCATAACAATGGAGCTGATATGTGCCATATTTCCAATTGAAGACAGCTGAATGAGAGTCTCTGTAGTTTCCATTAGCACCATTCTTTAATCACATGGAAGGTTAATTGTTCAGCAAACAGAGAGGATGAATTTCTTGCCTCTACCCAAGCACCTCTACCACAGATTATACTAACATTCTAGCTGCACGTAGCTATAGAACTAATAATTTTGTCCCCTATGTACCAACCCTTTACATTTCTAGGAGAATTTTGAATGCAGTTACTATTACGGGTTTAGTTCAGCCCATGACAGGAGACACACATGCTTTGTTGTCTGATGGATACTTTACTTTTCTCCTTTCTTGGGTTTGGTTTTAGTTTTGGTGTTAGTTTACCGAGCAGATGCAGGCAACAAAATTAAGGAGGTAGAGAGTAGGTTATAAAATTAAAGTAAATCTTATCTTCTAAATGAACCCATGAATCAAGTATGGCACAGGATTGAAAAATAAACACTGCCATTTAGAACTCTGCTCGCAAAGGTATGTTTTGAATGGCCGGAGAAAATAGAACAAGGAGATGAGGTAGGGTTTTGACGATTTCCCTTGCTAGCAAAGGGAAAGGCCATGAGATACTGTATGAACTGTTAATCCCCTGAAAACTTGGATTTGCAAATATTTGTCTTAATCACTGTAATCTCTTGGCTCTCAGCAGCTGATAATAATGTATAAACATTTTGGAGGGACACACTGAGGTCAGGAGGGTTCCTCCAGATTTAGAATGGTATAAATAGAAGCAAAAGCTATCCTCAAATCTTTTTAGCACTGTTAAACTGAAGAAATCCATGAACCTTTCTGTTCGACTTTAAAGGAAGAAAATTTCTAATGGGAAACATTAAAGTAAAAAAAAATGAAGCTGTCAAAACTCTAGCTTCCTGGTTTTGTTTTTCATGTTCTCTCCTCCCCATCCCCATAAGTTCTTTCTAACAAGGGCAAATTTTTTAATAACTGCCTTTCAGTAACATGTGATAAAAGTGACTGATCCAATAAAAATGTAATTTAATACATTCCTCTTCCTGACAACATTAGGAAACAAAAACTGCTCTAAATATTCTCCTATTGTACTATAAGAAGTCAAGTTGCAATGGTCCCTTTCAAGATATAATGCAGGGAAACTTACCTCCATATTTGCTCTTCATCTGACACACACAAGCCTGCTTGTGTCTTGTGTTAGGGTTTTTGCTCACTTAAATCCAATTGCAAAGAGGCTAACGATCAGACTCTGCCTCCATTATTCTTGCTGAATAGTATCTTAGTTCATTATTTGATGGCTAACAAGGTGGCTGAATCTGGTACTTAGGGTATGACTACACTACAACGTTAATTCGAACTAAGCTAATTCGAACTAACGGATCCAGACTAAAAAACTAGTTCGAATTAGGCTTAAGGATGGCCGGAAGCAGTGCCGGCAGGGCATCAGAGGAGGACTTAGAGCGTGGAGATGCTGTCTCAGGCTAGCCGAGGGCTGTGCTTAAAGGGTCCCGAACCCCACCCCGGACAGACAGTTCTCAGGGATGCCCCGCTTGCAAAGCAGTCCTGGCTTGGATTGCCCGAAGTACCCACACTGGGCACATCACAGCACTCGGCCATCAGCCCAGCTGCACTTGCCGCAGGCTGCCATCTGGGGAGAGGGGGCAATTGGGGGGCTGCAGGACAGCTTCCACCCCCAGAAGCCCGCAGAGCCAGCCCAGTCCTCCCCATTGGGGGCGCGTACCCCATTCCTCCCTCACCTCCTTCCACTTACCCTTCCCTAGCCCCTCTTCTTGATGTACAAAATAAAGGACAATTGTGTTCAAAAATGGAATCTGTCTTTATTGAACAAAATTGGGGGAGACTGGGAAAAAGAGGTGGGAGGGGGAAGAGAGAGGGTGGGAGAGGGGAGGGCAACTAAAATGATCAGGGGTTGGGAACAGGTCCCATATGAAGAGAGGCTAAAGAAAAAGAGGTGGGAGGGGGAAGAGAGAGGGTGGGAGAGGGGAGGGCAACTAAA
This sequence comes from Pelodiscus sinensis, assembly GCF_052426305.1. Classification (NCBI taxonomy): domain Eukaryota; kingdom Metazoa; phylum Chordata; order Testudines; family Trionychidae; genus Pelodiscus; species Pelodiscus sinensis. Next base: position 911,513 of record NC_143065.1, read on the forward strand.
ATGATCAGGGGTTGGGAACAGGTCCCATATGAAGAGAGGCTAAAGAGACTGGGACTTTTCAGCTTAGGAAACAGGAGACGAAGGGGGGACAGGATAGAGGTCTCTAAAAGCAGGAGTTGGGTAGAGAGGGTGCATACAGAAAAGTTCTTCATTAGTTCCCATAAAGAAGGACTAGAGGACACCAAAGGAAAGGAATGGGTAGCAGGCTTCAAACTAGTAACAGAAAGTTGTTCTTCACAAAGCAGAGTCAACCTGTGGAACTCCTTGCTGCAGGAGGCTGTGAAGGCTACAACTAGAACAGAGTTTAAAGGGAAGTGAGATCAAGTCATGGAGGTTGGGTCCATGGAGTGCTATTAGCCAGGGGGTAGGAGTGGTGTCCCTGCCCAAGGTTTGTGGAAGGCTGGAGAGGGATGGCACGAGACAAATGGCTTGGTCACTGTCTTCAGTCCATCCCCTCCAAGATACCTAGTGTTGGTCGCTGTCGGCAGACAGGCTACTGGGCTAGATAGACCTTTGGTCTGACCCAGGACGGCCATTCTAAGCTCAGGGCTCAGGGTCGGGGTTCTCAGTGGACCACCTTGATTTTCATGCAAACCTGCTCCTCGGTGGCCAGGCTGGCAGCTCTCCTGCCCTAGACGGCCACTTTCCTGTGCCTAGTGCGGAGATTGTGGACGAGGTCCACGATGTCCGCACTAGCCCAGGAAGGTGCCCGCATCTTGTGGTCCCGGGCAAGCTCCCAGGAGCCGCCAGCCTGGTCCCGGGAAGAGGGGGTGCGCTGGGGGGCATCGGGTGGGTGGCTCGATCCGTGCCAGGTGCAGGGTCTGCTGGCTGGGTGCTGGCAGGCTTGCACCTGGCACAGGCACCGTAGCCAGCCCGTGCCCCTTTAAGGGGTCCGGGGCCGGGAGGGGGGCAGTAGAGTTTCCCTGGTGTTGGCCAGAGTGGCCACCAGGGAAACCTGGGGAGGGCTAGCCTCCCACTAGTTCGAATTAAGGGGCTACACACCGCTTAATTCGAACTAGCTAGTTCGAACTAGGCTTAATCCTCGTGGAATGAGGATTACCTAGTTCAAACTAAGCGCTCCGTTAGTTCGAATTAAATTCGAACTAAAGGAGCACTAGTGTAGCGCCTATGAAAGTTAGTTCGAACTAACATCCGTTAGTTCGAACTAACTTTGTAGTGTAGACATACCCTTAATTAGTAACTATGTTGCATCACAACTGTGTTGTGAATATTGCCCCAATATTAGTGAATATTAGTTTGCACATATTTCCAATTGATTCCAATGGGAGCCCCAGTCACCCACCCACAGGCAGGATCTGGCTCTCTGTGTGCCAGAACTACAAATGAAAAAAGTTCTCTCCCAGAGTTTCCATAAAGGAGCAAATTATTAATTCTCTTAAGGCCTTATTCACCAACTGAATCACTGCACTTCTGAACTTGACAACTTGTGCTGCATTATCAAAACACTGACATATTCCATCCCACCCAAAGGGTGGTATCTACAATTAAATACAGTCATAATCCCCAAGAAAAACATTTGGGCTCCATTCAATTCTGCAGTTTTATTGGCAAGATTCTTTCGTACCTTTCAAGCTCCATTCAGAAGCAGTTTCCTGTAACGCGACCAGCTTTTGTTTGAAGACAGAAGCTTTTAATCTTGGGCTTAAAATATCCAGCCCCTCCAGGCGGCAATACTTGTTTGGTCACATCTGGAGTACCTGTGACAGGTAACGTGAGAGCAAGGGTTTGTTCCCACCTATTCCTTCACTGCCATACCTAGGAATATTAAACTATACTAGATAACCTTGACTTGTTTGTTTGCTTGACGAGAAAGAGCCAAGACTCCACAAATACTACTCCCTAATTAACAGACCCAAAACATTTGTATCAATTCATAGATGAATCCCCCATAAATAAATCAAAAGTGACTACATAAATATTCCATGAGTTATAAAGAGGTGAAGGAATTCAGATAACTTTTATACACTTGTCCTCAATTCTGTCTAAAACCTGAACCAACCTGTTTAGTGTTATGCATCTTCATCTTCCCATCCGGAACCAGAAACAGGAAATGCAAAAATAGTACATGAAAAACTATGCTTGCCATATTTGTGTCTTAACAAGAAGTGTCAGAAATGTTGCATCAAAAGTTTGTTCTCATGAGAAGTCTTGCTCAGTTTCATTGGCTCAAGTGAATAGGACAGAGAAGGTTCTCACCCGGTATAATAGTAAATGAACTTTTTGAGGTTCACTTATCACTACTACAACTAGAATCAAAGTAACTGAAATAAAAACAAGACCAAAAAAGAAAAAAAAGGTGGAATAAGATAGCTACAAAAATAGTGAAAAGAAAGGTGAATCAAAGCAAAAAACATTAAGTACAGACAAAATGGAAGAATTACACATTCCAAACAAGTTTTTTAAATTATTGAAATGGAGAATGAGATAATTGTATATCAGATGAATGGAAATGGTACATGTTATCAGTTATGATAGTATTATGAACATCCTATAGTCACAGCGAAACCACACCACATTTGGTTATATCAAATAATTTCACTGTAAATAACTACAAACTACTCATCACATAATAATTATGCAAACAACTCACGTTACTGTGTTGGTTAAAAAAGACAAACAGCTGGTACTGAATTACTGATCTCACCATGCTTGCAAAAGAAGTTGAGAGCAGATGAGGTAAAAGCATGTATATACAAAGGCAGGAAGAAGAAATGTGGAAGGTAATCATGTCAGAACAGGTGGTCAAGAAAGTATAGCGTGGCAAAATTTACAGAGTAGACAAAATAATCCCAGAAGTCTGAAGAAAGTCGTAAGAAAAAAAGAGGGATTTTATGAGTGAGTATAGAGATAGTTTAAAATAGGTTCTCTTTTCTGAAACTTACATTTTCAGAATTATTTTAATAGTCCAAGAACCTGGTTAAAGTTTCTAGTTTGCTTCCTGGGGAGCCCACCTCCTCTGAATGCACTAAAAAGAGTCAACAAATTTCTAAATACTTATCCTCTTTCAGGTGCTTCTCTTATGTGGTTCTTGGAGTGAAAGCTTTTCCGTACAAGAACAACATTTCACATTATTTCAAAGAAGACAAAATCACATTTGTCCAATAATTAAGGAGGTTTTAAATTTAATTTTTCTTGAAACCAAATAAGCTGTAGCCATCCCTCTAAATGAACATGCAGAACGCAGAAAAGCATCCCAGTTTAAGCCAAATCCCCTAACAGGTGCACAAAGGCTACGTCTACACTGGCCCCTTTTCCGAAAGGGGCATGCTAATTTTAAACTTCAGAATAGGGAAATCCGCGGGGGATTTAAATATCCCCCGCGGGATTTAAATAAAGATGTCCGCCGCTTTTTTCCGGCTTGTAGATAAGCCGGAAAAGAGCGTCTAGACTGGCCCGATCCTCCGGAATAAAGCCCTAATCTGGAGGATCTCTTATTCCTACTTCAAAGTCCTCTTTTGTTTAGTGTTATAAGATCTCTTATTCCTACTTCTACAAGCCGGAAAAAAGCGGCGGACATCTTTATTTAAATCCCGCGGGGGATATTTAAATCCCCCGCGGATTTCCCTATTCTGAAGTTTAAAATTAGCATGCCCCTTTCGGAAAAGGGGCCAGTGTAGACGTAGCCAAAGTGAAGTAAGGATACATATACACAACATCACACATTGTATTAATAAAAAATTGAGTACCTACATTGGAAAGCGTTATGGAAATGCAAATTATTTTATAAACATAACGATTGCTGTGTATAGATACTAACTTGATAGTAATAGAGATGTAGCCGTGTTAGTCTAGTCTAGCTGAAACAAAATACAGGACTATGTAGCACTTTAAAGACTAACAAGATGGTTTATTAGGTGATGAGCTTTTGTGGGCCAGACCCACTTCCTCAGATCAAGGAGCTGGTAGAGTTTATCAAGTGTAAGTAGCCAAGGACTGGCCTGGACCACCTGGACCTGACAACCCTTGAACCTCCGAGAGCCCGGCCTGATGCCCAGGTATGTGCTGAGGGGGAGAAGAGAAGTGGCCCAGGGAACACTGACAACAATTAGGCACGCCCAGTTTGGAGTGTTGTAGACTGGACCCTCGCTGACCCAGCAACAGGCTGTGCTGCTGCTACTACGACCCTGGGCTAGGATGCCAGGTGGCAGTCTCCCCTGCTCCGCCACCACAGGCTAATTGCCTGCACCTCTCCTGAGCAAAGAGAGTAGCAAACTACTGACTACTGTTCAACTGAGTTTGCTGTCCCGCCCTGAACCAAGGCCAGGGATTCTGAACTGCGTTTGTTTGCTGCTCCACCCTGAACCAGGGCCGGGAGCCTGAAATGTGGTTGCAACAAGGAGTCCTGTAGCACCTTATGGACTAACAGATGTCTTGTTAGTCTCTCCGGTGCCACGGGACTCCTTGTCGCTTTGCAGATCCAGACTAACACGGCTCCCCCTGTGATACTGAACTGTGGTTGTCGCTGCCCCTCAGGAAACAAGGCCTGGGCTAATGAACTATTGTTATAACTGTGTTTGCTTGCTGCCCCGCTCTGAACTGTTATTGCTGTTTGGTTGCTGCCCTGCCCTGACCCGGGGCCAGGCCTCTTTACTGTCTGTATTGTTGGTTGCCCCCGTCTCAAGCAAGGCCTGGGCGATGGGACTCCGGAACTAACTGTAACTGATTGCTGCCCGCCCTGAACCTGAGCTAGGGCTTCTGAACTAACGGCTTTTTTGTCACCCCACCTGGAACAAGGCTGGGGACACGGGACTACCGATTGGCCTCTCTTTGTTACTGCCACCCAAGACCCGAGCTTGGACTATTGACTTGGAAGTTTAAGTGCCTGCAGTCGTGGGGCAGAGTGGCCACGCACTAACCCGGAGGCGGAGGAGCCCCTCCAGAAGCCCTAACCGGCTACATTGCAGTATAACAGTAAGTAACAAAGCAAAGGAATCCCTGGTAGCATTGATTTTATATTCATATTATGAATCTGGAACACATATTAGGCTTCTGACATCTCTTTCAAAGGTTTGGACATTAACAACCTGCATACAAACTTCATGATGGCAAAATTCTGAACACTATTTCTCATTAGGTGACTGAAAAGCCATCATTCCTTTTTACGCTAGACCTACACATGTAGATTCATTATCCTATATTCTGTATTTGCAGAAAGCACCAGCAAGTATGGTTGCTAGGTCAACTCCACTGCTGGCCACTGATCAGAATTGTAATTAAAAACAATTTCTGGCTCTTTATGAATCAGTTTTAGATCAAGGGATCTTTAATGATAAGCAACTTCTCATATATCTATCATCTATAAAGAAAACACAAGTCTAAGATTGCCTGTACTGCTAAAAATACACAGACATACACGTGGCATTGTCCAGATGTGTACAAGTAGGAGGAATCGGGACTAATAGAAAAGATTGTATTTATATGATTATTTCTTCAGGAAAAGTAACAACTTAAACTGAATTTGTCCTTTTTCATATTTGGATTTACGAGTCATATTTGTCCCAGTGGTTAAAACTTTTGAATGTTTCTTCTGCCTACATATATTGGAAAGAATCCGGCATTAAATTGTAATTATTTGCAATCATTAGATATCTTTTCTAAACCCCCAACCATTCACCATACACTCAAAAAACAAGGTCTCTTTGGTAAATTCAACAGATAAGAGCTTTTTTTACACATTTTTCTTATTTTACTGCATCAAAGGTTTTAAATAAATATAAACACCATATTTTGCATAAGAGTGCTATTGCTCACAGAACTGATAGTTTACCCTTAATGAAGAAAATCCACACAGTAGATTGTGTAAATACAATATGGATCACAGAGAAATGACTGTATATTGAATTTACAATGATTTATGATCTACAAACACAATACCAATAAGGAGAATAATTTGCATCTCTTAACTGCATATTTGGGCTGATGGGAAAAAATACAGTGTTACTAGTTAAATGACATGTACTTTAACAGCTTTAGGGGGTAGTCGAGTTAGTCTGTAACTAGAAAACCTTAAAAAACAATGAATAGTCTAGTAGCACCTTAAAAACTAAGAAAACATGTAGATGGTATCATGAGCTTTCATGGGCAGTCTTACCATCTGTTTCAGCTGAGAAAGAAGAAGGATATCTACATTCCAAAGCTAAAAAAAATTGTTTTCTTACTTTCACTTGCATTCTTTTGGTTAATAAATTACTGAGGAGTTTAATTTGACATAGGGAAAAATACCACTTTTGCAAGAAGCAAAATGTATGAGGAAGTTCACTGAAAGTCATCTTAATACCGATCACACACTTCTACACAAATTTTCACATTTCTCAAAGTTCCTATTTTTATGGGTTTACATATCATTGAAGTATGATGAGGACACAATTTTTTAATATGTATGAAAAATATACAGTCCGTGTAAAGTTAACCAACCAAACAAATTCAGTTACAGCAATCATTATTGGAACTTGCATAATGCATAAGAGACACATTAAGATGCTGGCCTTACCTTGCACTGCCCAGAAACACAGACTGAAGTTCCATTTTGATCACATGGTGTGCCGTCTATCACTTTCTCAGCTTGTCTCACATAGAACCGGTAACCTATTGCTCGGCAATTCAGTTCACACTTCTGACTTCCCTTCACTAAAGAAAGAAAAAGGTGTCAGTTCCTGCTACCAATTCTACAGATGAGGTTTATTGAGAAAAAAAGAAATTAAATCTTAGGCTAAGAGCGGATACCTAATTTCAGAGAAAAAAGCAAGTAGACAAGAAATCTATGAATTCCATATCTCTATGAAACAAATATTGGACAAGAAAATATCTTTTCTTTGCCAAAACTATTGCTAATTTTGGAGCATTCTACAGAAGTTTTTTAAATAATAGTATAGTGCCTCCATATGCCAGCCTTATAAACCCATGATGTCCACTCCAAGCAGTTTGAACACAATACTCTAGCTGAAAACAGAGACACAGAGAGAAAACACATAGGGCTCGTCTACATTGGCCCCTTTTCCGGAAGGGGCATGTTAATTTCACGAGTCATAATAGGGAAATCCACGGGGGATTTAAATATCCCCCGCGGCATTTAAATAAAAATGTCTGCCGCTTTTTTCCGGCTTTTAGAAAAGCCGGAAAAGAGCATCTACACTGGCCCCGATCCTCCGGAAAAAGCGCCCTTTTCTGGAGGATCTTATTCCGGAGGATCTACTTCAAAGTAGGAATAAGATCCTCCGGAAAAGGGCGCTTTTTCCGGAAGATCGGGGCCAGTGTAGACGCTCTTTTCCGGCTTTTCTAAAAGCCGGAAAAAAGCGGCGGACATTTTTATTTAAATGCCGCGGGGGATATTTAAATCCCCCGTGGATTTCCCTATTACGACTCGTGAAATTAACATGTCCCTTCCGGAAAAGGGGCCAATATAGACGTAGCCCTCTATTATATAACTAATGTGATAAATGCCTAACTTCATGGCTCTGCCACCTATCACTCTGTCTTCCCTTTCCTGGTCCCATTCCTTCAACCCTGTGATTTTTCTTTGGATTAGAAGTTTTTCATAGCAGAGACTGTCTTCCTTTTTATCAATAAAGTGCTCTTGTGGGATATAAATGTAAATGTCACAAACAGCAATGGCCCACAAGGAAGAAACATCAGCATAGAATAAAAAACCAAAAATTGGATGGTTTTGTTGAACAACTCTCCTTCAAGATCCTGACACCAGTAAGACTATGACGCAGCAAAACACTTATGTGCATGTTTAACATTATGTGCATGCGTGGTTCTATATTCATTTCATGTGTATAAAGTGCTTTGCTGGATTGGAACTTAAACCAGACTTAAAATCAAAACTCAGGAAATGCATCCCCAAATCTGAGCCCATCAAAATATACTCCAGTACAATTGGGCCACAACCAATAAACACTTTCACAGGCTCCTCTGTATTATACAGTTCCAGAGATGGATGATGATAAAGAAAAAAGGAGGAAAAAGGGCAAAGTCCATTTTAAATAACATAAGAAGAAAAAGGTGTCTGGAAGTTAACTGTTCAGGATCAGTAAGACAGTGTTTTTAGTGGCTGTCTCTGAGCTTGAAATATGTTCCCTATAATTGTCAGAAATAGGCAGAGAAATCTTGGGATTTATTTATTATTACAGCAGGTGGGTTCTCACTGAGGGCTACAACACTGCAATTGTTTCAGTCAGTATTAGTGACCAATATTCTTGTATAGTTTTTAATTATGTTGGAAAGTGCAAAATTAATCAAATACTTTAATAAAATAAAGCTCTACTAATAGTCAATTTTCTCTGCAAATATGTTACTTTTTTAAAGGGAATGAAAGCAAGAAAATTAGTAAACGTTATGGAGGTTCATTTAATGTGGACTGGTAAATTTTAAAGTATACTACTAAAGGGATGTCTGTAGAAAGGCACAACAGCTTATTCTAAAGATGATGGCAATCTGTACACATGAATGAGAGTAAATGACTATGTAAAGTTTACAATATATCTGCAGGCAACATCTGTGGATATGGCAGAGACCGATATAAGCTCTCTCAGAAAGAAATCTGATTCCTTCTTCGAAGAACTTTTAACAGAATGCATGGGTAAAATAATTGTTTTTAAAAATCTATGCAAAAAATCGTACGATTACTGGTTGAACCTCTTCATGGTCTGGCACGATTTTAGTTAGCCAGATGTCCATTTATCATGGGTATGGCCAACTTTCCCGCAACCCCATAACATTTGTTTAAAGCCACCAGTCCCAGCTCTAGTGTTCTGTGCTGTTATTTAACACTAATTTGCCCAAATGTCTTCTAAGAGCCCAGTAAGCAGCGGAAGTGTTGGTAATGAAGGGTGTGTCTAGACTACATGCCTCCGTCGATGGAGGCATGTAGATTAGACAGATCGGCAAAGGGAAATGAAGCCGCGATTATAATAATCGCGGCTTCAATTAAATTTACATGGCTGCCGCGCTGAGCAGATAAACAGCTGATCAGCTGTTTGTCGGCTCAGCGCGCTAGTCTGGACATTCCGCGCCGACCTGAAAGCCTTTTATCAACATCCCCGTTATGCCTCGTAGGATGAGGTTTACCGGGGATGTCGATAAAAGGCTTTCATTGTGACAGGGGAGCGTCCAGACTAGCGCGCTGAGCCGACAAACAGCTGATCAGCTGTTTATTTGCTCAGCGCAGCAGCCATGTAAATTTAAATAAAGCCGCGATTATTTAAATCGTGGCTTCATTTCCCTTTGCCAAACAAACACATCTACATGGCTCCGTCGATGGAGCCATGTAGCTTAGACGTACCCGTACAGACAATATTGACCTCCCATGATTCAGCAAATTCTCTGGTTCAGCACCGGTTAGTTCCCAAGGGTGTCGGAATAAAGAGATTCAACCTGTAATTAGATATTTTTGAAACACTCTAGTTCAATTACCTTGGGACAAGCTGCCCTCCAGTGTGGAAAAAACATTGGGACTTTGAGAGAGGTTTTTTCCATGGTGGGAGGGGGAAGGGGGAATTGTCAACACACACAAAATAAAGAGGGATTCTAGCTCCAAAAGAGAGTGGACCTCAGTGGATTTACTTGAGACACAAGGCCTTCCAGGTAGAAGCTTTGTGTCTCCACACTGATCCTGGGCAGCCTGCCACTATCTCTAAGGGTATGTCTAGACTACATGGCAACAGAGGCATGTAGATTAGGCTACCCGGCATAGGAAAATGAAGCAGCGATTTAAATAATCGCCGCTTCATTTAAATTTAAATGGCTGCCACGCTAAGCCGATCAGCTGTTTGTCGGCTCAGCGCGGTAGTCTGGAGGCTCCACAGTCGACATCAAAGGCATTTGATGACCTCCCAGGTAAACCTCATCCCAGGAGGCATAGCTGGGAGGTCGACAAATGCCTTTGATGTCAATCGTGGAGGGTCCAGACTACTGCGCTGAGCCAACAAACAGCTGATCAGCTCAGCGTGGCAGCCATTTAAATTTAAATGAAGCGGCAATTATTTAAATCACCGCTTCATTATCCTCTGCCGGGTAGCCTAATCTACATGCCTCTGTTGCCAGAGGCATGTGTCTAGACGTACCCTAAGACAGCACAGATGTGGTACCCTAACCAAAAAACAGTTCCCCAACTCTTACTTTTTGCAAGATTCCCTGATGGATTTAATGAACACAAAGCTATCCATCCCCATCTATCCCTAGACCTCTGACTTTTATTGCAGGCCAAACCATCACCCAGCCTTCATCTTGACAGTGGTTTTGCTAGATTTCAAACCTTTCTGGCTAAAGATCATGTGTTCTTCTAGTCCAGGGGTGGACAATAATTTTTGCTCAGGGGCCACTTCAAAAATTTTTGAAGTAGCCCTGGGCCACCCCAAAGGGGGAGGGGCCTAAATGGGAAGGGGCAGGGCTACTCCACCCCCAGACCATAATTGGTGTGGGGGTGGGGAAGCCCCTTTGCCCCTCCTTCCCACTAAGCACCCATGCCCTGGAAGAGGCTTGGCACCCAATCAGGGCCTGGGGGCGGGGGAGCGTGGGAAGCCTCCTCCCACCCTGGAGGAGCAAGTGGCACTTTGAAGTGGGCTCCTCACAGGGCCGGGGCAGGGCGAAGGAAGCTTCACGCTGCTCCCCTGTCCCCACACCCTGATTGACTTGGGGGCAGGGGAACACGCGAAGCCTCCTCTGCTCTCCCCGCCCCCTGCGAGCACTGTGCGGCGCTTCAAAGTGCCACATGCTCCTGGCAGGGCTGGAGGAGGTTTCGTGCGCTGCCATGCTCCCAGGCCAATTAAGGTCTGTGGACAGGGGAGCAACAGGTCCTCCGCAGGCTCGATCCACCCGCTTAGTGAGCTGGATCTGTCCCGCAGAGGCCTTTTTGCCCTAGTTTTGTTCTAGTTTGTACAGGCACTTGGCACACTATGGTGCCATACTAGCAACAGAAACATTTCAATATAGTATGTTTTCCCTTCATTCCAGGAATGAAGAATAGATGAGCAGTTCAGCAGAGCCTATTCTACTGTATCCTGTACTATATACTCAGCATTTCTGCATGCTTATTACAAATGTTCAGCTTAGCCTTACGTTCCAAATTCCTTCTAAAGTAATCATATAAACTATCTATTTGCACAAGCCCCTGCTTCCAGAAAACTTCTTTTTGGCAGAAAGAAAATGCCTTTAACCAATTATTTAAAACAGATATCCTCCAGATATCAATGCTTCTTTTCTTGGAAATGCAACTGACACAAAGTGCTGTATTGCAACTACAGAAATATGGCAACAAATTTCAATGAAGCTATTATGCCACCTTAATGTGAGGGATCAGATTCTCCATATACCAAAATACATTAATCCTTTAATAATTGATTTCATTAGAAATACTCAGCGGGTGTAATCTGGCCAAGTTTCTGTGGTCACCACGTAGATTCATTAATCCCCAAGTTCAAATGGCAATGAAATGGGAAGAAGTGAGTATTCATCCTACTATACATGGACAAAAAAAAACCATGAACGACAATTAGGGTTGCCAGACGGTTGGACCAAAAATACCCCCCCACCCCCAATGGGGAAAAAATTCTGTTGAGGAAAAAAACGGGGGGGGAGGGGGGCAAAGTAAGTAAATAAATAAATAAATGACAAAACAGCATTAAAACAGCATGGCTCCTTTCAGAGTGAGTGCAGAGTCAGAATAGGGATAGGAACAGGAGAGCGGTTGAGCACTAAGACCCAGAGAAGGCATTTGCTTCCCCTTGGTCTTTAGGCTTTTTGCCGGCGGCCATTCTGTGTTCTTGTTCAAGCCAGAACTTAGCTTCTCTGAAGTACCAAGTAAGCATGGGGTCCAGGGGTGGGAGGTTGGGGGTGTCGGGGCCTGGGGGGGAGAGGGCAGGCGCTAGGGTTGCCAGGTGTCTGGTATTTTTGCCTCCTTGCCGGGAAAAAAAAACAGAAAATACCGGACATTTTAGGTGACCAGTATTTTCTGATTTTTTTTTTTTTACTGGACAGGAGGCAAAAATACCAGACTGTCCAGGTCAATATCGGACACCTGGCAACCCTAACCATAACTGATATTGCTTAAATGAAAAATATTCTATCCACTACTTTTTTAACAGTCTAGTGTGATAAAGGGATACATTTTTCAGACTGCACACTTAACAGAGAAAATATCTAACTCCCAGAGGAAACTGATAGCTCAAGGGCCTAGAAATAAGCTAAAAAGCTTTTCATCTCTAAGGGCATGTCTACACTAGGAAATTATTTTGAAATAATTAAATTTATAATAATAATGAGTTAGTGATCTTAGTCCAGGTCCAACTGCCAACTAGTACTTGAAATTACTAATACTCTTGGATGACCCCATTATTCTTACTAGTTTTTAAAAAATGTGCTTAGATTTGTTAGTGGGCCAAATGAAGGAAGTTCCCCTATCAGTCTGTAGCTAAACAGAAGACTTCAGCATCTTCTTTAATGTGCTGCTTTTAAATAACACAATCACCAAAAGAATGTCTGCATATTATGGCCTGGAGCCCTGCTTGGCTAGATTGGGACCTAAGGATTAATCCAGTGCAGAAAGCATTCCTTGAAGTCTGATTCAAAACAAAAAATCACACTTGGTGTGCAAAATACTTGCACTTCCTGTACTGTTTTAAAGTCCTCAATTTTCCATTCTCCAGATAGAGCAGGAGGTGCAGAATGGAAGGAGAAGGGGAGCATATAGCGCTTTGGTAAAGTTCTTGGCCTCTTCTGGAAGAGTTTGTGACACGTGCTGGTTTTGCTGCATGTTTATAACTGCCCTTTTGAGAGCAAGCCAGTTGTAAATCCAACACTAAAAGCTTTTATTGGATCAACATTTAACTGCCCTGCTGCATTTCTCTTGGGCTACAACACAGGGTAGGAAGCTGTAATGACATGGACAGGTTTTGAAGTTAAGCTTGAAAAGACAGTGTAACCACATATAAGATAAGAGAATTCCTTTCTATCTGGGACAGTAGCCCCAGGGACTGGGTCACATGCTGACAAATGTATAAAAGGTAGTTTTAATTCATTTAATGTTTGTTATTAGATCCTTTGAGTTACTCCCAATTTATTAGGTGAGATGAAGTCCCATTTGTGTGACTACCATATATAGTTTGAAAACCTCTGATTTATAGCTAGCACTTAACAGCATTAAATTAATGATGGAAAAAATCTGCAAGCGCTCTTAAAGTACTTGAGTTCATTAAGCTTACAAATGGAATGGGGCTGGGAGACTCCTAAGTCAGAAACAAATTTTGCAAATCTGATAAGATTTAGCTTTTTTTTTTTATTAAAAAAAAAAGCTAAAGGCTATGTGGCAGTTATATCAGACTCTTTCTGTGAGAAGGACTGATCGTGGAAAGGTTCTGAGAGCAGGAGGTTTCAATGGAAACTGAGGCCATTCAGCAACCCAGCTGAGCACTGTGCTGGAGTTGACCCCTAGCCTGCAGCCGTACAGCTCCCAGGAGACCTGTGCTGAGTGCAGGATGTGCTGTAAAAGGGTCTGATTTTGAGGAAACGTGTATTTATTTATATGGTTTAAAAGTGAATTTGGTGCTCATGAAAGGTGCCAGATTGACAACATTAGCCCATCAAGACATATGGATGCCAAGCAAGTTGACTTCTCGCTGCCCAACCAATATGCCCTACATCGCTCAGCTAGGGCCAGCTTTAGGATGTGTGGGGCCCGAATCGCGGGGGCGAGGCCACGCATGCGCCACGCACCCGGGGCGGCACCACACATGCGCCACGCGCCCGGGAGTGGGGCCCTCTTAGGCGCAGGGCCCCCCTCTTAGGCCCGGGGCCCAATTTGGGGGGATCAGGGGAATCGGCCTAAAGCTGGCCCTGCCCTCAGCTATAAGATCCACTTGAATGGATGAGATTTTTCATTCTCCCTGCCCATTCATCCTTGATTCTCTGCTGTGACTGGCAACACAGGATCCAATTGTTGCCAACTAGGATTCCAGCAAACAAAGAGAGAATACGGCTATTAGGGAACCTACTCATTTCCTCCCCTCACGTTGTGCATGCCTACTCATGAAGAAGTGGGTTCAGATAGGTCATTACACACAGACTGCTAACCATTCTTCAGAGGACAACAGCTTTGGTCACCACCCATCAGCAGTTGCTTTGAACTAGTATCCTCAAAGTGAAAAGCACCATTAGCTCATTAACTGCGTCCAACATCATCCAGACCTCCCCCCCACCGCCTCATGTGAAAACAAGGTGCAAATTTCAGCATAGGGATATGAATAATAATATTTAACAAGCTAAAAAATTTAAAGGCCACCTGTTTGGTATATTTTAATTCTTCTATTGAAATACAATTAGTTCTTTTGTCCTTTTTTGGAATACAAAATAACCCAAATAAACCTTCTGCATTCTAGAATTACTGGTTTAATTAAACCAGAGCTAGAAAAATTATATGATAGACTGTGTCTACTCCAATTAAAAAGAAATAGTCCAGATGTTTAGGCCTCAGCTTGACCCTGCTGTAACTCAAAGCTTGTTTATTAATTTGCTAGAGCTCTTCTCTGCCAAATTCTATACCATTTTTGCCCTTGAATGAGTTGCAAGCCAGTTTTATTACTACCCTGTGCTTCACCACTGTAATGGTTGAGAGTAAACACTGTTACGCTTGGCAATATTTTACTGCAATTGTGAGTGCACAAACAGCCTGATAGGCTGTATATGTAGCCTCAGGGAACCACAAATAACTAGTATTTTCAGGAAAGTTGGTTGAATAGTGCTGATGGTGGAACAGTGTTTCTCAAGGTGGGCGGCGGGCCCACTCTGAGATAGCTGCTAATGGGCCTCTCCAGTTTGTTTACTTAACAGATCCACAGCCCAGAGAGCCTCGCAGCTCCCATTGGCTCTGGTTCACTGTTTGCAGCCAAGGGGAACTGGAGCCAATCGCTGTGGAGCAATGAAGTAAACAGCCTGTTTTAGCTGTGCCATTCCCAAGAAACAAGGTGGGTGAGATAGTATCTTATTGGATCAACTTCTGTGTCTCTCACCAACAGAAGTTGGTTAAAAAAAAAGATATTACCTCGCCCAACTTGTCCCTCTAAACGTGAAGTTGAGAGTCTGAGTTCAACACAAATTTGAAGGGGAAAAATAAAGACTGGAGGAGTGGTGTGAACTTCCAGTGACTTGCAGCTGGAAGCTAATACAAGGCTCAAGCAGCCTGAGTGCTGACACTGTTCTTTTGGGCAGCTGTAACCAGAGTCCAGGAGAGGCAACTGAGGTTACTCAGTTTGGTTTAACTACAAATAGGGAAATCATTCCCCAAAGCTGGTGGATATTCCTGTACATAGATTTGCCAGCCAAGCCAGTGCAAAGTAGCTTGGAACCTTCTCTTGTCCGTCACTCTCTGGTCCAGCAACATTCATGG
Organism: Pelodiscus sinensis; assembly: GCF_052426305.1. NCBI lineage: Eukaryota > Metazoa > Chordata > Testudines > Trionychidae > Pelodiscus > Pelodiscus sinensis. The sequence goes on from NC_143065.1 coordinate 926,913, forward strand.
TTGCGTATGATTTTAGTTAGTTGGTTTCCATTTATTGTGGGTGTGGCCAATTTTTCTGCAGTTCCATAAAGTTTGTTTACAGCCATCAGTCCTGGCTCCCCATGTTCTGTGCTGTTATTTAGCTCTACATTACCTTTCAATGTCTTCTAAGAGACCAGCAAGCAGTGGAAGTGCTGGTAACGCTGCTAAGCAAAAGCATGTTTTGTATACTTTATCTACTTATTTCCTTATGGCAATACAGTAACAACACTAACACTTTGTGATGAAGAGAGCTGATCAGTCTTGGCTAAGCATAGGCTTATATAGGGTGTATGAATACAGTCATATATTATTAAGCAGCATTGCAAGTACTGTTTCATTTTTTTGCTTCAGTGAAATAAAAATATTGAGATACTGAGGGAGTTGGCAAATGTCATTGAGGAACCTTTTGCCATTATCTTTGAAAAGTCATGGAGATCGGGAGAAATCCCGGATGACTGGAAAAAGGCAAATGTAGTGCCCAGCTTCAAAAAAGGGAAGAAGGATGATCCAGGGAACTATAGGCCAGTTAGTCTTATCTCGATTCCTGGAAAAATCATGGAAGGGATCCTTAAGGAATCTATTTTGAGGCACTTGGAAGAGAGGAAAGCGATCAGGAATAGTCAGAATGGATTCCCAAAGGGCAAGTCGTGCCTGACCAATCTGATTAGCTTCTATGATGAGGTAACTGGCTCTGTGGATATGGGGAAGTCAGTGGATATGATATATCTTGACTTTAGCAAGGCTTTTGATACGGTCTCCCACAATATTCTTGCCAGCAAGTTAAGGGAATGTGGATTGGATAAATGGACTGTAAGATGGACAGAAAGATGGCTAGAAGGCCGGGCCCAGCGGGTAGTGATGTCAGGATGGTGGTCGGTTTCTAGCGGAGTGCCCCAAGGTTCGGTTCTAGGACCAGTTTTGTTCAATATCTTTATTAATTACCTGGATGAGGGGATGGATTGCACCCTCAGCAAGTTTGCAGATGACACTAAGCTAGAGGGAGAGGTAGATATGCTTGAGGGCAGAGCTAGGGTCCAGAGTGACTTAGACAAATTGGAGGATTGGGCCACAAGAAATATGATGAGGTTCAACAAGGACAAGTGCAGAGTCCTGCACTTCGGACAGAAGAATCCCAAGCATTGTTACAGGCTGGAGACCAACCAGCTAAGTAATAGTTCTGCAGAAAAGGACCTGGGGGTTACAGTGGATGAGAAGCTGGATATGAGTCAATAGTGTGCCCTTGTAGCCAAGAAGGCGAATGGCATATTAGGTTGCATTAAGAGGAGCATTGCCAGCAGATCTGGAAATGTCATTATTCCCCTTCATTCGGCTCTGGTGAGGCCACATCTGAAGTACTGTGTCCAGTTCTGGGCCCCACACTACAAAAAGGATGTGGACGCATTGGAGAGGGTCCAGCGAAGGGCAACCAAATGATTAGGGAGCTGGGGCATATGACCTACGAGGAGAGGCTGAGGGAGTTGGGTCTGTTTAGTCTGCAGAAGCGAAGAGTGAGGGGGGATTTGAGAGCAGCCTTCAACTTCCTGAAGGGAGGTTCCAAAGAGGATGGAGAGAGGCTGTTCTCAGTAGTGACGGATGGCAGAACAAGGAGCAATGGTCTCAAGTTGCAGAGGGAGAGGTCCAGGTTGGATATTAGGAAAAACTATTTCACTAGGAGAGTGGTGAAGCACTGGAATGGGTTACCTAGGGAAGTAGTGGAGTCTCCATCCCTAGAGGTGTTTAAGTCTCGGCTTGACAAAGCCCTGGCTGGGTTTATTTAGTTGAGATTGGTCCCGCCTAGAGCATAGTAAAAGCTGGTGCAAAATAATCATTTAGCTTTTCTGCGGACCTTATCCTCCATATTTCATACCTTCATTCAGACTAGGTCTAGAATACACTCTTTTGTTGGAAAAAGCTATGCAAAGTGCGTAGCTTTTTCCAATTGCTGTTCTGGAAGAGGTTTTTCTGCCATTTGGCCACATCAAGATGGGGCTAAATGGTGGAAAAGCCACCTCTTTTGGCAGAGCCCTAATTACTCGTACCACAAGGTTTACAGGACTCCCTGGAAGAGCCCGTTTGCTCTTCCACAAAGTAAGTGGAAGAGCAAACGCTTTCCCTGGAAGCAACAGAGTTTTTCCAGGATACCTCTGGCATCTTGGAAAAACCCGCCAGTCTAGACGTACCCTCACTGGCAACCTAGAAGCGTTTTTTTTTTTTCTGTTCTTTTTCTTAAATATATTTAAATTAATTTCTTATTTGCTTTTGGTCCATCCAGATATCTGGTCTTAAAAATTTTCCTTAATCAGTGTTCCCTGTAAGATTCAAATGCCACCCAACTATTAGCATCACTCCCCCAGCCAGCAGTATTTGTTTCTACTGGTGGTGCATATACACACATGCCTCGGTGCACATAAATATTTTTTTGCACATGGATGGAAAAAATTAGAGGCAATATTGCTCTTAATCCTCCAAATATCCATCTGGGAATAGTCTGTGGCACTTTCTATTGGCTTCACTTGGGCAAATTTCCCAGAAAGTTGAATACATTTGCCATTTAACATGGTATTCTTCCCTTGCCTCTGTAGTTTTATTTTCCTGTTTTGTCATATATAAACTTCCTGCAGCAGTAACATAGCATGCTTAAAGTAACCATCTGCTTCACAGAATCAGGCCTTCATTTCTTAACTTTTGTCCATACTTCTAAATTAATCTCATTTAGTTCCTGATCCTGCTCCCACTGAAGTGAATGGTGAAATTGACTTCAATAATATAGAAACAGGGTGCTAACAAAATCACCTTACCTCAGTTTAATATCAAGTACAAGTTCTTAAGACTGACTCTGCCTCTAGCCTGTCTTTCTGATATTCAGATTGTTCCTCAACTGAGCTTGGTGGAGTGGTCAACTGGTGATTCACAGATCATATGCAGAGAACTGGTGCTCTAGAACTGGTCAACAAGCCTCTTACAGCCTAACCCAGTTTTGGAGGGATTTGTATCTTTCCTTCTCTCAAATGAGGCCTCTCTCATATCATCTACCACAGTGCCCCTTACAGGCGTAGGGGTCACAGAACACATTGTGTGACTAGAGCCCCATTAATCCTGAGAATTCATCTGTAGGTTTTATATGATCACATGGTGCACAGTTAGAATTTACTGTCCTGGGATCATTGACAAATGCATCTTAGAACGCCACTGTAAAATTAGGTGCCGAGTGGGTCAAAAGAGAATGTTCCATTTTTCATCAGCCTCATATGCATCTTAACTTTTTCAGATTATTTGTCACAGCTTTTGGGTTCCTTCAAATCCTTTAGGCTTCAGTCAAATTCCAGCATTTGCTTGGCAACTGGACATAAAATGTCAATTAAACAATGAGCTGTGAAGCGATTGATTCCACAATGGGCAGCACATTAAGTTTTATGTCATCAGATCCAGGGCTTCAAAAAGGGGCTATCTGACCTTGGGGAATAGAGTAAAGACTTCAAGGTGAAGCTTTTCCAGACCAGCTGGCAAGAAGATGCATTTCCACTCAAAAGCAGGCTCTAAAAACCATGACACATTTACAGAGAAAATTCACTATATAGGCACTTTTCACATGCCATGTAATGGATCTGTGCGTTTTCACTGCCATGCCTGCTTTACTACAGTTCAGTCTTTGCAGCAATGCTCAAGTTACTCCTGTTTGAAGTACCTTGTGACTAGAGAGCGTAGATGTATCTTTAATGAACAATTCTGATAAAACAAAATATTTCTTTTCTTGCACTTGATTTCCATTTCACAGACTGAAAAGTAGTTCAGGTTTTCATCATAACTGTAACAAAACCAAAAGTAAGAATATTTCGCTTGCAACCTCCTGGTCAATGTCAGCTCTGAGTTCATAAGGGCCACTAAGACAGTTAAAGCACCTCTTTCCATTCAGATTTACCAACACACCAGGACTTTTTTGCATGTTTTATTAGGAGAGCTACAGACAGTACTTTTACCTCATTTAGAAGTCATAATCTCTCAATAGGGCTGTAGCTGGAAATGGGTCATTACTAGTTGCAAGGTCAACAAGTAATCAAATCCACCATGTTACTCAATTAATTGTGCCCTATTCATCACTGTGTTAAAGTTCACGCTTGCTTTAGATCTTTTCTGCAGTTCATGTGCTTACATAGGCTAATGTGTGTAAGCATGAGAAAGACAGGCAAACACACTACTCTAGAACACTGTTTATCAAATGGTCACAGTCAACCATACTTACTTCGAAATGAATGCAACATAGAAAAAAACAACACAAATTGTTCCTTTGCTTTTATTCTTGAAAGGTGCTTTAAAAAAATCATTCCAGCGTATATTATTTCCTTAATGAAACACAAAATTACTTCAAATGGAGACTTACATAGAGGTGAAAAAAAATCCAGTTGCATAACCACAATACACCTCTTCCCAAAAAGAAGGGGGAGGGATTTCAACTTTACAGCACTATAAAGAACTGTATGAGCTCATCAAGCCAGGACTTAATTGAAATTTCAGTCTAAAGCCTTCTTTGTTGGCCTGGGTAAAAGGCAGGAAGAGAACAAAAGAACAGTTTGTTTGGGAACATAAAAAAGCATGGCAAAAACAGCCCTACCTCCTCCACCATACTCTACAGTCCACAGGCCAAGAGACTTATTTAGGGACTGCATTTGAACCAATTTCTCCAACAGTTAAGGAAGTGCCATCCTCCAGCTGCATGTACTTGTGCATGACTAAGGTAGGGTAGGTCTACACTACAACGTTAATTCGAACTAACTTAGTTCAAATTACTTAATTCGAACTAAGCTAATTCGAACTAACGCGTCTAGAACTAAAAACTAGTTCGAACTAGCGTTTTGCTAATTCGAACCAGCATGTCCACATTGAGTGGACCCTGGACAGGGCTTAAGGATGGCCGGAAGCAGTGCCGGCAGGGCATCAGAGGAGGACTTAGAGCGTGGAGATGCTGTCTCAGGCTAGCCGAGGGCTGCGCTTAAAGGGTCCCGACCCCCACCCCGGACAGACAGTTCTAAGGGGTGCCCCGCTTGCAAAGCAGTCCTGGCTTGGATTGCCCGGAGTACCCACACTGGGCACATCACAGCACTCGGCCATCAGCCCGGCTGCACTTGCCGCAGGCTGCGATCTGGGGAGAGGGGGCAATCGGGGGGCTGCAGGAGAGCTTCCACCCCCAAAAGCCCGCAGAGCCAGCCCAGGCCTCCCCATCGGGGGCTCGTACCCCATTCCTCCCTCACCTCCTTCCACTTACCCTTCCCTAGCCCCCCTTCTTATTGATGTACAAAATAAAGATAACGTTTCTTCCAACATTGACTCTGTCTTTATTGAACAAAACTGGGGGAGACTGGGAAAAGGAGGTGGGAGAGGGGAAGAGAAAGGCTGGGAGAGGGGAGGGCAACTAACAAGATCAGGGGTTGGGAACAGGTCCCAGATGAAGAGAGGCTACAGAGACTGGGACTGTTCAGCTTAGAAAAGAGGAGATGGAGGGGGGACAGGATAGAGGTCTCTAAAAGCAGGGGTTGGGTGGAGAGGGTGCATTCAGAAAAGTTCTTCATGAGTTCCCATAAAGAAGGACTAGAGGACAACAAAGGAAAGGAATGGGTAGCAGGCTTGAAACTAGTAAGAGAAAGTTGTTCTTCACAAAGCAAATAGTTAACCTGTGGAACTCCTTGCTGCAGGAGGCTGTGAAGGCTACAACTAGAACAGAGTTTAAAGAGAAGTGAGATCAAGTCATGGAGGTTGGGTCCATGGAGTGCTATTAGCCAGGGTGTAGGAGTGGTGTCCCTGCCCAAGGTTTGTGGAAGGCTGGAGAGGGATGGCACGAGACAAATGGCTTGGTCACTGTCTTCAGTCCATCCCCTCCAAGATACCTAGTGTTGGCCGCTGTCAGCAGACAGGCTACTGGGCTAGATGGACCTTTGGTCTGACCCAGGACGGCCATTGTAAGCTCAGGGCTCAGGGTCGGGGGTCTCAGTGGACCCCCTTGATTTTCATGCACACCTGCTCCTGGGTGGCCAGGCTGGCAGCTCTCCTGCCCTAGACGGCCACTTTCCTGTGCCTAGTGCGGAGATTGTGGACGAGGTCCACGATGTCCGCACTAGCCCAGGAAGGTGCCCGCCTCTTGCGGTCCAGGGCAAGCTCCCGGGAGCCGCCAGCCTGGTCCCGGGAAGAGGGAGTGGGCTGGGGGACATCGGGTGGGTGGCCCTGTGCTGTGCCAGGTGCAGGGTCTGCTGGCTGGGTGCTGGCAGGCTTGCACCTGGCACGGGCACCGTAGCCAGCCTGTGCCCCTTAAGGGGTCCGGGGCCGGGAGGGGGGCATAGAGTTTCCCTGGTGTTGGCCAGAGTGGCCACCAGGGAAACCTGGGGAGGGCTAGCCTCCCACTAGTTCGAATTAAGGAGCTACACACCCCTTAGTTCGAACTAGCTAGTTCGAACTAGGCTTAATCCTCGTAAAATGAGGTTTACCTAGTTCGAACTAAGTGCTCCGCTAGTTCGATTCAAATTCGAACTAGCGGAGTGCTAGTGTAGCGGCTATGAATGTTAGTTCGAACTAACGTCTGTTAGTTCGAACTAACATTGTAGTGTAGACATACCCATAGTTATCTTTAACTGGGCTTCAGGAATGGCTAGGTCTGGCCCTTTAAAAATAAAAAAATTACAAGAACAGAAAACTGTTCTTGCTGCCATCTATTTTTAAAGCAAGTACATCACAGTGCATGTATCTGAACACTTGCAGTCACAGCATTATTTCTGTGTATAAGCATTAATGTCTGAACATTATTCCAAAGTTTAGTGAAGATCAAAAAAATAAAACCTAATGGAACAATAGGATTAAAAAAATCAGTTCATTGTTTTAATTTACTTTGAGAACAGGGGCAGCTAACAAGGAGTTTTGTGAGGGAGTTTGGGCGGAGTTGAAGAGGGCTAGGTACACTTGGCATTCTTTAAAACTTTTAAACTAAACTAAAACCAAAGCTACCTGATTAATTCTCTGTAGGAGAGAATGCAGGCAGAAGCCCAGCTACCCAATGTAGCATTTATGATTACCTGCTTGATGGACAGGTGGCATATGTGTGCATTCGATGCAAGGAGCTCCTGGCCCTTAAAGATGGCATATGGGCTTTGGAGGCCAGGATGGCTGAACTGAAGGCGTTAAGGGAGGCAGAGAGGTAAACAGATGAGGCTTTCCAGGACACTGTAGAGCTGACACCTCCAGGCACACTGCCCCTGTGCTGTTAAGGAGGGTGAAGGGGTCAGGGAAGAAGAACGTTCAACTGGAGCAGATGAAAAGCACCCCATACTTTGGACCCTCCTTCCAAATAATGTTATGGTATCCTCTCACACTGAGGATACCTCTCCGGGAGAGGAACTCCAGTTGTTAGGAAAAGGCAGGAGTTAGTAATGGGGGATTCGATAATTAGAAACATAGACACTGGGTTTGTGATGACCGGGAGAACCGTATGGTGACTTGCCTGCCTGTTGCAAAAGTTGCAGAGCTCTCTAAACATCTAGATAGACTTAGGTGTAGTGCTGGGGAGGAGCCGCTGGTCGTGATACGTGTAGGTACCAATAACAAAGGGAAGGGTAGGCGAAAGGTTCTGGAGCCAAATTTAGGCTACTGGGAAAGAGACTGAAATCCAGGACCTCTATGGTAGTGTTCACTGAAATGCTTCCAGTGCCATACACAGAACTAGATACACAGCAAAACGTCAGACTCCCAATGCATAGATGAGACAATGGTGTAGAGAGGAGGAGTTTAGATTTAAGAGGAATTGGGGAAACTTTTGGGAAAGGGGGAGTCTATACAGGAAGGGTGGGCTCCACCTAAACCAAAATGGAACCAGATTTCTGGCACTTAACATTAAAAAGGTTGTAGAGCAGTTTTAAAACTAAGGGCTGGGGGAAAGCTGAAGGGTGTGGAAGAGCACATGGAGTGGACAGAGATATCTTGTCGGTAGGGTCTATTAACAGAAATTCTCTATGTCGAAGTCAGGAGGAGAGGACGGAAAATGATCAAGTATTGGTAAGATCAGATGAGAAAAAATTAAATGAAAAAGAGTAGAACATAACAGGAAATAGCAAACACATAAATAGTGACAAATTATTAAAGTGCTTATAGAAAAAAGTTCAAAGTTTAAATAAGATGGGTGAACTAGAGTGTCTTGCATTTTTTTTCCTTTCCCTTCCCCCCCGCCACAGTGTGTGTGCTGTGGCTGGCAGGTGGAACCTGTGAGCTTCTAATAAGGGATTGAAATCTAGAAGCTTCTGCTCATTGGTTGAGCCTTAATCAGGGGGAGGGGCTATCAGGTAGTCCAGGGCTTTATAAAGGAGTGAGTTAGTGACCAGGGAGCTTGGGAACAGGGGCTGCTAACCGGGCGTTTGGAGAGGGAGTTTGAAAGGAAAGTGGGATACACTCGCCATTCTTTAAAATCTTTTCACTACACTCCTGCCCCTCAAGAAAGCATTTAGTAACAACTGAGGAATCTCCCAGAAGGAAGGCACGTATGGATGGTGATAGGTCTGCTGTTGTTACCTGCACAGCATGTGCCATGTTTGTCTTCCTCCCAGAAGAAAGAAGGGATTTCATCTGCACTAAGTGCAAGCTGGTCACCAGTTTGGAAGAAAAAAATTAGAGGCGTTGAGGCCCAAGTATCGAACCTACGTTCTTTCAGAGAGGATGAAGATTTCCTTGATAGAAGGCAGTGTTTAATCCGGCACAGCAGGCTGAAGAGCCGATCAGAGCAGTACAGGAAAAGGAAGAAAAACTGGCAGCATGTAACTTCTAGAAGAAGGTGGCGGCCAACTCAGGTATCCCTCATTCACGTAGAGGTAAGTAACCGCTTTCAGGCTCTCTCCCCAGGCACTGCAGTGGAGAATGCTTTGGCAGGGACCTCCCAGGAAAGAAATCAGAAGGCAACACCATCTACCAGAAGGTATGGGATGCGTAGTCCTAGGGATGGGGGTTCCACGACCCCTGCCCCCCAAAGAAGATGAGTGGTGGTGGTAGGGGACTCTGTCCTAAGAGGGACTGAGTCATCCATCTGCTGTCCAGACCTACAATCTAAAGAAGTGTGCTGCTTACTGGGAGCTTGCATTCAGGATGTGACCGAGAGTCTTCCGAAAATGATTAAACCTTTGGATCACTACTCCTTCCTGCTTCTCCGTGTAGGAACTAACAATATGGCGAAGAATCACCTTGAGAGAGTCACAGCAGATTATGTAGCGCTGGGAAGAAAGATCAAGGAATTTGAAGCACATCTGATGTGCTTGACATCTGTTAGGAGACCAATACAGCAGTACACAGACAATCCAGGAAGTTTTTGGAGAGTGTTGGGGATAACTTCTTGGTACAAGTGCTGAAGGAACCGACCAGAGGCCATGCACAGCTTGACCTGCTGCTCACAAATAGGGAGGAACTAGTAAGGGAAGTAGAGGTGGGTGACAACCTGGGAAGCAGTGATCATAAGATGGTAGATTTCAGGATCCTGAGCAAAGGAAGAAAAGAGAGTAGCAAAATACACACCCTGGGCTTCAGAAAAGCAGACTGACTCCCTCAGAGAACTTTGATGGATAGGATTCCCTGGGATGCTTACATGAAGGGGAAAGGAGTCCAGGAGAGCTGGCAGTATTTTAAAGAAGCCTTATTAAAGGCACAGGAAGAAACCATCCCGATGCGCAGCAAGAAAAGCAAATAGGGTAGGTGACCAGATTGGCTTACCAGGGACATCCTTGTTGAGCTTAAACACAAAATGAAGCTTATAAGAAGTGGAAACTTGGACAGATGACTAGAGAGAAGTATAAATGTATTGCTTGAGAATGCAGGGGAGTTATCAGGAAGGCAAAAGCGCAACTGGAATTGCAGCTAGCAAGGGATGTGAAGGATAACAAGAAAGGTTTCTACAGGCATGTTAGCAATAAGAGGGTGATCAGAGAAGGTGTGGGGCCCTTATTGGATGAGGGAGATAACCTAGTGACAGATGATTTGGGGAAAGCTGAAGTACTCAATGCTTTTTTTGCCTCTGTCTTCACAGACAAGGTCAGCTCCCAGACAAATGCACTAGACAACGGTATGGGAAGGAGGTGGACAGCCTTTGGTGGGGAAAGAACAAGTTAGGAATTATTTAGAAAAGCTAAACATACACAAATCCATAGGTCCAGATTTAATGTATCCGAGGGTACTGAGGGAGTTGGCAAATCTCATTGCGGTACCTTTGGCCATTATCCTTGAAGACTCGTGGAGATCGGGTGAGATCCCGGATGATTGGAAAAAGGCAAATGTAGTGCTCGTCTTTAAAAAAAGAGAAGAAAGACAATCCAGGGAACTACAGACCAATCAGCCTTACTTCAGTCCCAGGAAAAATCATGGAGGGAATCCTCAAGGAATCCATTTTGAAGCACTTGGAAGAGGTGAAAGTGATCAGGAATAGTCAACATGGATTCACCAAGGGCAAGTGACCAATCTGATTAGCTTCTATGACGAGGTAACTGGCGCTGTGGATATGAGAAAGTCAGTGGATGTCGGTGGATACCTTGACTTTAGCAAAGCTTTTGATACAGTCTTCCACAATATTCTTGCCAGCAAGTTAAGGGAATATGGATTGGATAAATGGACTGTAACATGGACAGAAAGCTGACAGAAAGTGTTGGGACCAACGGGGAGTGATCAACAGCTCAATGTCAGGTTAGCGGTCGGTTTCTAATGAAGTGCCCCAAGGATCTGCTCTAGGACCGGTTTTGTTCAACATCTTTATTAATGACCTGGATGAAGGGATGGATTGCACCCTCAGCAATTCGCAGATGACACTAAGTTAGGGGGAGAGGTAGATATGTTGCAGGACAGGGATAGGGTCCAGAGTGACCTGGACAGATTAGAGGATTGGGCCAAAAGAAATCTGATGAGGTTCAACGAGGACAAGTGCAGAGTCCTGTACTTGGGACAGAACCATCCCAAGCATTGGTACAGGCTGGGAACCGGCTGGCTAAGTAGCAGTTTTGCAGAAAAGGACCTGGGGATTGCAGTGGATGAGAACCTGGATATGAGTCAACAGCATGCCCTTGCAGCCAAGAAGGCGAATGGCATATTAGGAGAAGCATTGCTAGCAGACTCAGAAAAGTGATTATTCCCATTTATTCGGTTCTCGTGAGGCCACACCTGGAGTATTGTGTCCAGTTCTGGGGGCCCCACTAGAGAAAGGATTTGGATGCATTGGAGAGGGCAACCAAATGATTAGGGGGCTGGAGTGCATGACCTATGAGGAGAGACTGAGGGATTTGTGTTTGTTTAGTCTTCAGAAGAGAAGAGTGAGGGGGGATTTGATAGCAGCCTTCAAGTTCCTGAAGGGAGGTTCCAAAGAGGATGGAAAAAGGCTGTTCTCAGTGGTGACAGATGGCAGAACAAGGAGCAATGGTCTCAAGTTGTGGTTGGAGAGGTCCAGGTTGGATATTAGGAAAAACTATTTCACTAAGAGAGTGGTGAAGCACTGGAATGGGTTACCTAGGGAGGTGGTGGAATTTCTATCCCTAGAGGTTTTTAAGTCTCAACTTGACAAAGCCCTGGCTGGGTTAATTTAGTTGGGATTGGTCCTGTCTTGGGCAGGGGGCTGGACTTGATGGCCTCCTGAGGTCTCTTCCAGCTCTATGATTCTATCATAGTTTCATGGAAGTTAGGTCCATCAATGGCTATTAGCTAGGATGGCTAGGAATGGTGTTACTAGGCTCTGCTTGTCAGCTTTGTATCTAATGACTTTGTAGCTAATGGAAATGGGTGGCAAGAGTGGAATCACGTGATGATTACCTGTTTTGTTCACTCCCTCTGGGGCATCTGGCATTGGTCACTGCTGAAAGACAGGATACTGGGCTAGATGGACCTTTGGTCTGAAACAGTATGGTCATTCTTATGTACTTGTTTGGCCTTATCTCAGATTCCTTGCTTTTACATGTTCAGTAGCAGACTAGCATTAAGCATTTCAGGGTCCCGATTGTTACTGTTGATACCCAATCACGATATAAAATTCACTTGTTCCTTTTCTGTATTGCTGCTGTTAGACACTAACTTATGCATGATGCCAAAAGATGTAACTTGCTTCCTGAAATGGGAAAATGCCCTCAACTTCCACTAACAAACAGCGCTTGAAGGAAGCATTCGGCATTGCACCAGCCCCTCTCATTTCACTGATGGAAAGTCAGTCCCTGGAAATATTTTTGGTCATCTCAAACATTGTGTTAGTTCTCACCTCACTGCTTGGAACAGGCACTAACTTATCCCTGTGGAGAAGAAGCCCCTACGTGCAGTATGTTTTCTGGCGTGTTCTTTAATACATTAATGTCAATGTCTAACCTAACCAAAATGTTAGTATTAACAGCTGGATTCTAGTGTCAATTGGGCTTCTCGCAGGACATGAACCAAGTTATGGGTGTGACAGGTTTGATCACAGAGATCCCTTTGGGGCCATCACCCTGGTGTACTGATACTATCACTGAGCCTGCCTATCTGTCTTCTGGGGCACCCTACCACACTGTCTTGCTGGGCCAGAAGCTCTGGTCTCCCCCAGACAAGGCACAGAGTTGGGGTAACAGCCACACAGCAGAGTGACAGATCTATTCATACTGTGTCCTCTAGAATTCCTTCGCACTCACGCTCCCCACATATAGCCTTCCTTCCTTCCTTCCACTACTCATCCCCAAAATCCTATACTGGGGTCTACGCTGCAGAGTTAGTGCACAAAAACGGCCATTTCTGCGCAAAAATTCATGTAGCATTCACGCCTCAAGCGTGTTTCTACAGAAGTAAAACAAAAGAACAGAGGTTTTTTTCAGAGTAGGAATTCCTCCTTCTATGAGGAATAATTCCTTTTTGCACAAGAGTGCTTGCACAAAAACATGTGTGTGGAGAGCCAAGAAGGTTTTTTGCGCAAAAACAGGAAAGAGGAAAAAGCACAGGTGCCCTGATGGCCATTCTATGGATAGCTATCAGCACTTTCTTTTGAGAAAGCGTCCATGCCATCTGGACGCTCTCTTGCGCAAGAAGTTTTGGCAGAAGATTTCTTCCACCAAAAGCTTCTTGCACAGAAGTCTGTAGTGTAGACATAGCCTAAGAGTTAACAACATAGAGCCTTTCTGAATTTCATGCCAACAGCTGTCTTCCCACAACCTCCCATTTTAATGCATAATGTCCTTATTTGCTAGCCCCTACCCTAAGAAAATAGGCAAAAATTGTCAGTGGTAAAAGATACCACAAAGTGGGGTAAGCAGACAAAGCTAAACAGTGCTGCTGATCTATAATGAAGGATTAACCTAAGGGGATAAAATTGAGAAAGTGAAGCAGGCAGAATGCCATTGGATTGAAATGCCTTGCCCTGGCATTTTTAAGAACTGAAAATGATTACACAAGCTAGTGAGTTCCAACTGCAGGTTATTTGCTAGAAATATTTTGTTTTTATGCATCTGGGAAATATTTATGGGAAAAAATTATATTAATTCTTGATTTTAAATGTTGATATATTTCAGTTTCCAATGAAGGACTAGATCTTCATTATTTCATTACCATATATGGTATTAGAAAAGATAAAACTAAAACGTACTTCTGCTTGGATTACAAATATTAGGACACTCACAGTATTATTATTGAGATTTCCTTTAACGGAGTAGAAAGGGCATGATTTTTGTTTTAGGACAAGTGGATTTTTATTTAATTTATTAAAAGCAAGCAAAAATATGTATAGATAAAAATATAGGACTTGAGTATGGAAAAATTGATCAGATGAGCAGTCCAATTCTTGAACCCTTATTTTCCACATTCATGCACTGAACATCAGTGTAAATAATTTATGGATTCTGAATGAGGAGTCAGACATGAGTCCATCTTCAGACCCAATCCTGCCACATGCTGAACACTCCCAAGTCCCATCAATTTCATCAGGCATTCAAGGCATGCCACGATTTTGTACGATTGGTCCCTAAACTGTTAGCTGTTAAGAATCTTATTGATGTTCTTTGGAAAAGTGATTTCACTTAGATTTTCTCCAAGACTGCAACATCCTTAGTTAATGGACTCCCTAGGGGTAACAGATGTGGTGGAGGGGTTTAATTGATTCATTAAATCATATTTTTAGAAGGATACAATCTTTAAATTTAAACGTATTTCCACTTAAAAACACCACTCCGCAGATTGCAATTTCCACTACCTATTACCTCATCTTGATGACTTGGCTCCATTGCAGATTTCCCTCCCAATGCTCTAAACTCATATTTTCCCCTTTAAATAGAAAAGGAATGTGTGGTTAGACTAAGGGCTTGTCTATATGGTGCAGCAATGCAGTGTGAATTCTAACATGCTTTACCTTATTGATTGCTAAGTGACTTATGCAGACCCTCGGAGTGAACATCACAAGTTCTCTTTACATGTTAATACAATACACAGCAGTATGCACGCAGCACTAGGTTAATATCCAATAGGGGACTATTTGTGCCCACCAGCAAGGTCTACACCAATGTTTCTCAACCTTTTTTAATAAAGTACCCCTTTTTCAAAAAAAAATTAAAGTATCCCCTTTTATTTTGTTATTTATATATACGCGCGCACGCACACACACACACAACCTACAGTTTTCAGACCCATGCATTTTTTTCTATCATTGCAACATATTTGCATTTGTATTTTAGACCAAAATTGCCCAGGAAGGGCCCCAATTTAAGCATATAATTAACAGTAAGTATCTGTGTAGTTCCATTGTGTGTGTGTTGTGCATGTGCATGAGGAAACCATAAACAAGTTCCAGAAAAAAGAGGGAGAATATCCAAAAATCACAAAAAACTCCTTATTTAAAACTGTGCTTGCTCTTATTTAGCCCTAAGCAAATTACATATGCCAATCTATGAGGCTTTGCACACTTCCTTAACCTAGATGACATCCTAGAACCCGTACAAAGCCCAAGGAAATGGAGACCTCTAAAGATATATCACAGGGGAAAGAGTCCTTTCGTCTCTCCTCCAAAAGATAGAGAAGCTGGGAAGCATCTCCAGGGACACTTTTGCAGCTGCAACGGTTGCAGTTACTCTATGCAGAAGAATGGGAGGGACAACAACATTTTAGATCCAGTAGTCATGCTCCTGCTTAAGCTCACAAACTCCCTGGGCTCAGTGATCAAGAGAATTCAGGGAGAATGCAGGCTTCTCACAAACTTCCCTCCCACACAACAGAACTGGGCCAGTTCTGCTATTACTGGGACTTGTACAATCAAGTGAGATAACAGAAAGGGTGCAGAATTTGATCTTTCTGTTGACTTCATTGGGAATTGGATTGGAACCAACGTGATTTATTTTGGAGTCTAAGGAAAGCGCATGCATTCATGATTTTGATCTACAAAATTAATAGATTTGGCTCCATTTTTATTTCAAATTAAAAAAGATGGCACAAAATGAGGATACCAAGAGCATTCAAGGAAGATTCATTTTTAAATAAAATGAATCAAATTATTTCTGAAAGACTCTGATCCAGCATAATCAAATATCCCAGATTCATTTTCAGTGCCTATTGAGAGTTCTACAATTCATGAAGCAACTTAGGAAGACTATCATTCATTGCAAGCTCTCGTAAATTATTTTTGTCCCAAATCCATCTGTTTATTAAAAAGTACTATGGGTAGCCTTTCCTACCAGATTTGCGGTCAGCCAAAAGACACAGATGAAAAGTTGGCCATTATTCCTTGGTGAAATCACAAATAAATCTATTACCAACAAAAAATTCACAAAATTCTACACAAACAAAAAATAAAAACCCTTGGCCAATGAGTTATCTGGAAACCAGTAAAAATGGCGCACACACTACAAATCTGTGGAATTGCTCTTTGTTTGAACTGGTTTTAAATATGATCCACCATATCATCAATATTCTATATGGTTTCCTTTTTGTGAAAAGAGAAATGAGCTGGCTGTTTTGGAAGCTTAGCTTTTTAGTAAAATTCCTGAAATGGCTGGAATTGATTCAATCATGTCTGCCATCTTTAACTACTTCTGTCAGAGGAAGAAATCCAAAGAGTTACTCTAGCAGTTTTCAAAGGCTTCCTTTTCTAGTATGTAGAAATAATAATTCATACAATGTGGGTTTTTCCATAGTAATATAACTACTTCAAGAGATAAACATCTGGCATTTACACAGTGAATGTTGCAGGCTGTTACCAGAATAAAAACTCAACTTCTGTAAATGCTATTACCTAAAAAGAGTAATATTTATTAAAGGAAACTCCAAGACAGAGGAAAAAATTGAAAATAGAATTTTCAGAAACAAACCAAAAAAAAGATAGTTCACCTTAGTTAATTTATCCCTAAAATTAAACTATCAGTATATATCTGGCATCTTCTAGAAGTGTTCAAGCATTCAGTATTGGATAGTTGGAATACAAGGCACAACAAGGCTTTGTACAACAAAGTAATTATTATTCTTTTCAGGTGTGTCTACACTGGGCCACTTATTCCGGAAAAGCAGCTGCTTTTCCGGAATAAGCTGCGAGCTGTCTACACTGGCCACTTGAATTTCCGGAAAAGCAACGACGCAGAACTGTACAAAATCAGCCACTTTTCCGGAAAAGCTACGCTGCTCCCGCTCGGGCAAAAGTCCTTTTTCCGGAAAAGCTTTTCCGGAAAAGGGCCAGTGTAGACAGCTTTTCCAGAAAAGCAGAAGAAACGGAAAAAAGCGGTTTGGACGGTGGGAGACCCCGTAGAAGCCACGGACTTCCGGGTAACCCGAGGTCTTAAAGAGCGCGGACGCTACTGGCCGCACGTGGCAGGAGCCTGCAGGAGACCACCCTTTCCAGCTCTGCCACGTGCCAACTGTGCTGCTCAGCCACCTCAGCGCAGGCATGGCAGCTCCAGGTGGTCAGCCACCGTCACCCGGGGCAGGGCAGGAAGCCCCCAGGGGCCACAAATGCAGGGCCCCATCCTGGACCCCCAGGGAGCTGGAGACCCTCCTGGACTTGTGGGAGGAGGAGGAGGGTCTCCATGACCTGCAGTCCCGCCGCCGGAACGCAGACGCATACAGCTGTCTGGCACGGAACCTGGCCCAGCAAGGCCACCCCAGCCGCAACTGCGAGCAGGTGCGGTCGAAGGTGAAAGAGCTGCAGCTGGGGTACGTGCGGGCCTCGGAGGGGAGGGGAGCAGGACCCGATGCCTGCCCCTATTTTGTGCAGCTGAATTCATTTCTGGGCCAGCCAACCCCGCAAGCCCCAGCTGTCCCTGTGGACACCTGCCAGCACCCCCCCATCAACCGTCCCACCGAGCCGGAGGAGGGAGAGGACAGTGGCGGCGCGTCAGGAGAGGAGGCCAGCGTTGCCACCCAGCAGGCCTCCTCCAGCAGCTCCTCTGAGGCCGGGGAGGAACCCACTGGTGAGTCTTTGCAGGTTACACTCCCAAAGGGCGGGAGGCGGAGGGCGGGGGGGTGGGGGGGAGAAGAGCCAGGTGCCCGGAGGGGGGAGGGGGAGAGCATGTCACTCAGGCCACGTGAGCTGCACGCTGTGTAGCATGAGGCAGTTAGCAGCACATGCAACCACGTGCAGCCTGGTGACCGAGCGGCAGGTGGCCGTGGCAGGCAGCTGCAGGGCACGCCTGGGACCGTGCTGCTCACACACATTCAGCGGGACCAGGGGGAAGGGTGGATGCTGGCTGGAACCGGCCAGGGCCCCAGGGACTCAGCCCAGATCCCGCTGCTCCACCAACGGTGCAGCACAGAGAACGGCACACTGTCCCATGCCTGGCTGTGAGGCACAGCCAGCTGCTCCTGGGAAAAGCGCAGTGTCACACTCCTGTGACCGTGGACCCCCACCAAGCCCCTCACCTGCTCCCGGTGCCTTGGCAGGTTCCCCGAGGGAAGTCCCCACTGTGGCCACACCTGTCCCTGGGCTTACGGGAGGGATAGTGGGAGGGAGAAGGGCCCCTGAGTTTTGCTGCAAGGATGGGACATCCCCCCACTCAGTCACTCGAGGGGATCTGAGAGCCCAGACCGCCACAGACAGGTGTGCTCCCAGGCACTGCTGTGGGGATGCATCTCGCTCCCTGTCAAACACCAGTGATTAGCCCAAAGCTTTTCACAGTCTCCACCGGCAGGGAGTTCCACAGGTGAACGCAGCACAAGCACCCTCCCACCCTCCACGGGGCCAGGGTACAGACCAGTGCTTACAATACTGGAGGGAGGACCCTACTCCAGGAGCGGTCCTCCTTGCCAACATACAACACGGGAGCAGGAGGGGAACCGAGTGGGCCCAAGACACACAACTGTGCGGTCACCTGGGCTCCGGGGTGGAGGGCATGAGGTGTGGGGACAGTGGATGGCCTGCCTGACTGACCCGTCCTTTGTTCTCTTCCCTGCAGCGGGACCCAGCACCTGACCCGCGACTCCAGCAGCAGCAGCACCCCCAGCTGCCCAAGCCCAGAGGCCGAGGCTCCGACACCGGGACCAGCTGCTTCGGCGTCACGTCACCGCAGTGGAGGGGATCCAGACCTCCATTGCGGAGTGGGTGCAGGGGGACCAGGACTGGCGGCAGGAGGGCTGGGCTGCCTTCCTGGAGGAATGCCGAGGGATGCGCACCACAATGGGCATGCTGACGGCACATTTAATGCATGCCATCCACTATGGCATGACCGGACCGCATGCCCCTGCCATCCCTCCCGGAGCACAGCCCATGCCCCCTCCTATCCCTGCCCCTGCTCCTACCCCTGCTCGTGCCCCTACTCGTGGCCACGTCACCGTGCAGCCTGCCCCGACGCGGTCTGCCCAGCGTGGGCAGGTCCGCCCCCGGAGGGGAGCTCACAGGGGCCACCCGTCCCAGTAACTGCCCCCACCTCCATCTCCCAGTTAAAGCCCCCCCCCCTCCCTTTGTAAATAAAAAGTTCTGTTTTCACTTGAATCTTGTGTGGTTATTGTGTTCCTCTAGTAACTGTAAGAAATGATGTGAGATGCCAATTAGCCACTTCAATTTATCAGGGTTACAAACTGTGGACAACAAATTCATGACTATCACCGGAGGGGGGGCCCTTTTTCAGTGGTCATTGGTTTGTGGCGCATAAAGAAATACTGAGACTTTTCAGTAAAGATGTAAACCACAAACTATATTTACATAGCAACAAACAAGCACAAATGGTTAAAAGATGCACAGTACAGATTCTAAAACATAGTCTAGGCGCAGGGAGGACGATCGTCGTGTTGCTGGCCACCTCAATCCTTTGGGCCTTCCAGGCCTCAGGAGGGGAAGAGCCAGGAGATCCCTCGATGGACGATGACAGCGAAGCTGGCCACCTCAATCCTTTGGGCCTTCCGGGCCTCAGGAGGGGAAGAGCCAGGAGACCCCTCGACGGATGATGACAGCGAAGCTGGCCACCTCAATCCTTTGGGCCTTCCGGGCCTCAGGAGAGGAAGAGCCAGGAGACCCCTCGACGGATGATGACAGCGAAGCTGGCCACCTCAATCCTTTGGGCCTTCCGGGCCTCAAGAGAGGAAGAGCCAGGAGATCCCTCGAAGATGGCACTGACGTGAGCCTTCCGCACAAGTCCCAAATCCTGTTGGCTGTTCTTCAGGACAGGCGATGGTGGCCTAAACCCTAGCCTAACTTAAAAGAAAAACCCTAACTACGCCCGATGCACCCGACGAACAGACACGATGACGGCCGATGTGCTGTGACCCGACGCTTTACTATTGGGGGGGGGTAAGGGGAGGAGGTGGGGAAGGGTAGGAGATGGGACCGAGTAGTCTGAGGTGACCCAGGCAACCCTACTATGGGGCTTGGGCAACCATGTCCACCAGGGCCTCTCTAATGCGCACCGCCTCCTGGCGCGCCTGGCGGATGGCAGCTGTGTCGGGCTGGTCCAAGGTCTGTGCCTCGGCTGCCACCCATGCAGGGAGGAAGGCCTCCCCACTGCGCTCCACAATATTGTGGAGCACGCAGCACGCGGCCAGTACCTCCGTTGCATTCTGCTCGCCCATGTCGAGACGGGTGAGCAAACAACGGAAGCGGGCTTTCAAACGTCCAAAGGCCAGCTCCACTGGGTTTCGGGCCCGGTTGAGGCGGTCATTGAACCAGGCCCGGTTCTGGTCCAGCTGCCCCGTGTAGGGCCGCATGAGCCAGAGCATCAGGGGGTAGGCCGCGTCCCCAACGACGCAGATGGGCATAGGCACATCCCCGACAGTCAAGTCCCGCCGGGGGAAGTAGGTGCCCGCCTCCAACCTGTGAAACAGTCCTGAGTTCCGGAGGATGCGGGCGTCGTGTGCCCGGCCGGACCAGCCGCCGTAGATGTCCACGAAGCGGCCCCGGTGATCCACGAGGGCCTGCAGAACGATGGAGCAATACCCCTTTCGGTTCATGAAATGGGCTGCTCGATGCTCCAGGGCCCGGATAGCGATGTGGGTGGCGTCCAGGGCTCCCCCGCAGTTGGGGAACCCGAGGGCAGCGAAGCCAGCCATGGTATCATCCACGTTGCACAGGCGGATGATTCGCGGGAGCAGGACATCATTGATGGTGTGTACAACCTGCAGAATGGTGCAGAGAAACACAAGGGAACACATCACATACAGCCAGGGGTGAGTGTGCACTCCCTTGAGTCTCCCCCCTTGATTCCCTCTGTCCTCACACACACACACACACACACCCACCCACCCACAGGGCCCCCCTCGCCCCCCACCCCACCAGCGGGCCTGTACAAGGGAGGGACGGCCCAAACCCCTGGGCGACCCAGCCTGGAGTCTTGGCTGTCCCTGGGACTGGAATGTAGCACCCTCCGCCCATCCCACTCCCCCTGGGACTTACCTCGATGACAATCACTCCGACAGTGGATCTTCCCACCCTGAACTGATGTGCCACCGAGCGGTAGCTGTCCGGTGTGGCCAGCTTCTAGAGCACGATGGCAACCCTTTTGTTCACGGGGATGGGTGCCCGCAGCCAGGTGGCGGTTCTCTGCAGCGCGGGGGTGAGCCAGATCAAGAAGGTCCGCTTTCTCATTCTGAAATTCCGGATCCACTGGTAGTCGTCCCATCGTCCGAGGACCACCCGGTCCCACCAGTCGGTGCTGGTCTCCAAAGTCCAGATGGGCCTCTCCACAGTGGGGTGCTGATGCCACACGGTTGCCAGGACCTCCCTGGTGAGGGAGTCCAAAGCGATCTCTGCCTCCTGGTATGTGTACAGCAGGGCACCAGCCTGCAGCACGAGCTCTAGGCACCTGTACAGCTCCAACAGGGGCCCGAGCAGGTACATGGCCACCCATGGCTCCATAGCAGACAGAGCAGGGCAGACAAAACAAAACACCGGGAAAAGCTGTAGGGGGGCCAAAGGGTGTTGTCCCCAAAACTCACAGGGCAACCACCGACCCTGTGAAGGGTGCCAGTCCCTGGCAGAGGTCCCAAGGCACGGGAACACGAGACCAGCGGCTGCCTGGCGAGACCCCTTAAACCACGCGTCTGGACGGAACTCCAGCCCCGCTCCCGGAAAGGTCTGGTGGCCTTTGCCCTCTTCAAAATTGTTCCGGGCTTTTGCTTTTCCGGAAAAGCGCATCGTTATCATGAAAACTCCGCGGCCAATGTAGACGCTCCTTTTCCGGAAAAGCTGAAAACGGAATAGTATGCCGTTGTAGACGTAGCTTTCTAGTTCACCTAAAATACAACAAAACTGGAAGCCATTTATCTTCAAAAACATGCTTACATTCCGTATAATATCCAGAGATCTTTTCCACTGGTAAAATAATCCTTCCCAGAAATCGTCAATGAAGCACTGGACAGTGTTCCTGTTGCCCCATTTTTAAAAATACAGTTGTGTGTTAGGGAAAATATTGTTTGTATTTTTTTAAAAGCAAGAGTTGGAGTTTGACTGTCCAAACCAATATCTAGAAGAGAAAGCTTAGGAACCATAGGAAAGAGAACTGGGAATATATTATTCATCTCATCATAAACTGCTTTCCAACAGTTTGGATTCTGGGATGGTTCCAGAGGGAATGGTAAAAAGCAAGACTAAAGTCTGCTTACGCATTTTACAGACATGGAGAAAAATCTTAGGAATATCATTATAGAGGTGAAGTGAAATAAAATGTCTATTAACAATAAACATTGGTGCCTGCTTCAGATCACTGCATATCGTAAAGTTATGAATAGATTTTAAGGCATATCACCATTCTTTCACAGTGGATGGTATTTCTTTCTTTTCATATCACTGTGGTTTAGTTAAAGATTTAGGAAAAGTCACAGTCTCAAGAATTTGGTAACATGAGGGAAGTAAATTTTCTTTGCTGACCTCATTTACACCACTTTCTCCAATGGATTCAGAGGAATTGGCTTTTGGCCATCACATTTTAAGTAATTATAAATACATTTTTGTCCAGGAAATTGGTTTTCATACTTTTAAAAACAAGAACCTGTATTTTAGATAAAAATCAATAAGACAGTGGTCCCAACTGAGCAAAGTATTAGGCAAAACACTTGAGTAGTTCCTTTGACTTCAACAGGACTGATCACATGCTTAAAGTTATGCATATGCTTAAGAGATGTGCTAGATCCGTGGTCCTCAACCCGGTGCCCACGGGCCCTTTACGTGCGCTCGTGGAGCAATCTGGGCTGGCCCTGCCCCCGGGCGTGCAGCAGGTGCCAGCCCCGGGCACATGGCCGGCCTTGACCATGGGTGCGCCGCGTGTGCCGGTGCCGACACTGACCCCCGCCCCCGGGGGCGCCGCGCGTGCCCGCGCCAGCCCTGGCTGTGGCCTTGGCCCCGGCCCCGGGGGCGCCGCGCGTGCCCGCGCCAGCCCTGGCTGTGGCCTTGGCCCCGGGTGCGCCGCACGTGCCTGCGCCAGCCCTGGCTGTGGCCTTGGCCCCGGGTGCGCCGCACGTGCCTGCGCCAGCCCTGGCTGTGGCCTTGGCCCCGGCCCCGGGTGCGCCGCACGTGCCCGCGCCAGCCCTGGCTGTGGCCTTGGCCCCGGCCCCGGGGGCGCCGCACGTGCCCGCGCCAGCCCTGGCTGTGGCCTTGGCCCCGGCCCCGGGGGCGCCGCACGTGCCCGCGCCAGCCCTGGCTGTGGCCTTGGCCCCGGCCCCGGGTGCGCCGCACGTGCCTGCGCCAGCCCTGGCTGTGGCCTTGGCCCCGGCCCCGGGTGCGCCGCACGTGCCTGCGCCAGCCCTGGCTGTGGCCTTGGCCCCGGCCCCGGGTGCGCCGCACGTGCCTGCGCCAGCCCTGGCTGTGGCCTTGGCCCCGGCGGCGCCGCACGTGCCCGCGCCAGCCCTGGCTGTGGCCTTGGCCCCGGCCCCGGGGGCGCCGCGCGTGCCCGCGCCAGCCCTGGCTGTGGCCTTGGCCCCGGGTGCGCCGCACGTGCCTGCGCCAGCCCTGGCTGTGGCCTTGGCCCCGGGTGCGCCGCACGTACCTGCGCCAGCCCTGGCTGTGGCCTTGGGCCCGGCCCCGGGTGCGCGCGTGCCCGCACCAGCCCTGGCTGTGGCCTTGGCCCCGGCCCCGGCCCCGGCGGCGCCGCGAGTGCCCGCGCCAGCCCCGGCCGTGCGGAACCTGGGCAGCCGGTGCCGACCTCGGGCGTGCAGCGCATGCTTGGCCCCGCCCCCAGTCACATGGCCTGTGAGTGGCCCCGCCCCCGTACGTGCAGCGCGTGAGTGGCCCCGCCCCCAGCAGCCCCAAAACATTGGGGACCACTGTGCTAGATCATGGTCAGCGTCCCTTCAATGGGAAAGTGGACAGGCACAGAAACGGTCTTTAAGATTCTTACTTTTTACTATGTTGCAAACAGAACTCTTCTCAAAAATAAAAATAAACCGTATCGAAAATGACCAAATCTAATGAAGAGGGTTTTTTTCCTGACTGTCCACTTCCACACACTTTCATGTATTTTGCAGTCAGGATCCAGTCATCTGTCGATACAAGTAATTTTTGCCCCATTATGGTAACTAGTCACTGGATGTCTCCACAGCTCTATACAAATACAAATTAAAGTACTCGTCTGGAAGTGAAAAATAAAAGGCAGTATGTTTGTGTACCCCTAAAACTCATATTTAATGGGTTCAGCTGGTTTCTGCACAGTGGTCATAGAGATCCAGGTCCTCTCACATTCCAGGGGACAACAATTCAATGTGGAATGCATCTTTAATAATCGCTTTAAAAGCCCAGTTCATAGCACATACAATCCCATTAAAATTACCCATAGGTCAATAGATCAGTGGTTCTCAAACTGTGGGTCAGGGTCCCATCCCTGTTTTAGTGGGGTCCCCATAGCTGGTTTAGACTTGCTGAGGCCCAGGTCCAAGCTGAAACCTGGGTGAAAGCTTGAGGTGACAACTATGTTACAGGTCCCCTGCGTGGAGCTAAAGCCTTTGGACTTCAGTTTTTGACCCCCTGCAAGGGATAATGTTGGGCTTTGGTCTCCCATTCTGAGCCATGGGGCTTGGAGGGGCTCAGGCATCAGCTCCTCCTGGAGTCATGTTGTAATTTTGCCGTGCAATGAAGTTTAAGAACCTTTAGAAGAAAACCACATTGCATTTTTCCAAATATAAATAATGTGTGCCCTAAATGATAGCAAAAATTGTAGCAGTTAAAACTCCACAGCAGGAATACATGGATTTGACCAAAATTCTAAAAACTGAACTAAATTTATTTCCCAATCTTTTATTCCTTAATAGAAGTGAGTGGCCAATTAATGTGAACCTGAAGAGGTCCACCCTTGGATAATTTAGCCATTTTGGACTCCAGGGACAGAGTAGAATTGCACATCAGATCATTTCTTTGATAGGAATATAACAGAGATTCAGAAAAGGAGAGTGTTTTTGAAAAGTGCCTGGAATAGATATCGTGAAAACCTAACAAAGGTCAGAGACAGAACAGATAAGTATTTTAAAATGGCAAATACCATGGCTTGTATCCAGGCTTTATTATACTCACAATCATAAAATACTAGAACAGGAAGAGATTATCAAATCCAGTCCCCCGCCCTCCCAGCAGGACCAAACACCATTTAGATCATCCCGGAAAGATGTCTATCCAACCTGCTCTTAAATATCTCCAGTGATGGAGATTCCACAACCTCCCTAGGCAATTTATTCCAGTGTTTAACCACCCTGACAGTTAGGAAGTTTTTCCTGATCTCTATCTTAAACCCACACTGTCATTGGTTTTCCTCTTGCTTCTAAAATATTTGTAGAATGTTTTCTTGTTACCCTTTACATCTCTAGCTAGATTGATCTTATTTTGTGCCTTTACCTTCCTCATCTTGCCCCCTGAATACCTGTGGTGTTTGCTGATATATTCATATGACCTAGTTTCCACTTTTTATATGACTCCTTTTTGATATTTAGATCATATAAGATCGCCTGGTTAAGGCAAGGTGGTCTCTTGCCATACTTCCTATCTTTCCTACACAGTGGAATAGTTTCCATTTGGGCACTAAATAATGTCCCTTTGAAAAACTGCCAACTGTCTTCAGTTGTTTTTCCTCTGTGTCTTGCTTCCCATGGGACCTTACCTACCAGCTCTCTGAGTTTACTAATATGTGCCTACCTGAAATCCACTGGTTTGCTGTTCTCCCTTCTACCATTCCTCTGATCCTGAAATCATAGCGTTCATGATTCTCTTTCACCCAACTTATCTTCCACTTTCAAATTTTCAACCAGTTCCTCTCTATTTGTTAAAATCAAATCTAGAACAGCTTTCCCCAAGTAGCTCTCTCAACTTTCTGAAATAAAAAATTATCTCCAATGCAGTCCAAGAACTTATTGAATCATCTGTGCCCTTCTGTGTTAGTTCCCCAACATATGCCTCGATAGTTAAAGTCCCTCATCACCACCAAGTCCTGTGCTTTGGATGATTTTGTGAGTTGTTTAAAAAAAAAATTATCCACCTCCTCTGCCTGGGTGGGTGGTCTGTAGTAGATCCCTTGTATGACATCAACCTTGTTTTTTACCCCTTTTAACCTAACCCAGGGTATGTCTACACTACAAAGTTAATTCGAACTAACGGACGTTAGTTCAAATTAACTTTGATAGGCGCTACACTAGTGCTCCGCTAGTTCGAACTTAATTCGAACTAGCGGAGCGCTTAGTTCGAACTAGGTAAACCTCATTTTACGAGGACTAAGCCTAGTTCGAACTTACTAGTTCAAATTAAGGGGTGTGTAGCCCCTTAATTCGAACTAGTGGGAGGCTAGCCCTTCCCACTTTTCCCTGGTGGCCACTCTGGGCACCACCAGGGAAATGCGTATGCCCCCCTCCCGGCCCCAGACCCCTTAAAGGGGCACGGTCTGGCTACGGTGCCCATGCCAGGTGCAAGCCTGCCAGCACCCAGCCAGCAGACCCTCCAGCTGGCACGGCTCGAGCCAGCCACCCGATGCCCCCCAGCCCTCCCCCTCTTCCCGGGACCAGGCTGGCGGCTCCTGGGAGCTTGCCCGGGACTGCAAGAGGCGGGCACCCGCCTGGTCTAGTGCAGACATCGTGGACCTCGTCCACGACCTCCGCACTAGGCACAGGAAAGAGGCCGTCTAGGGCAGGAGAGCTGCCAGCCTGGCCACCCAGGAACAGGTGTGCATGAAAATCAAGGTGGTCCACTGAGACCCCCGACCCTGAGCCCTGAGCTTACAATGGCCGTCCTGGGTCAGACCAAAGGTCCATCTAGCCCAGTAGCCTGTCTGCCGACAGCGGCCAACCCTAGGGACCCTGGAGGGGATGGACCGAAGACAATGACCAAGCCATTTGTCTTGTGCCATCCCTCTCCAGCCTTCCACAAACTTTGGGCGGGGACACCACTCTTACCCCCTGGATAATACTGCTCCATGGACCCAACCTCCATGAATTGATCTCACTTCTCTTTAAACTCTGTTCTAGTTGTAGCCTTCACAGCCTCCTGCAGCAAGGAGTTCCACAGATTGACTCTTTGCTTTGTGAAGAACAACTTTCTGTTACTAGTCTGAAGCCTGCTACCCATTCCTTTCCTTTGGTGTCCTCTAGTCCTTCTATTATGGGAACTAATGAAGAACTTTTCTTGATGCACCCTCTCCACCCCACTCATGCTTTTATAGACCTCTATCCTATCCCCCCTCAGTCTCCTCTTTTCTAAACTGAAAAGTCTCAGTCTCTTTATCTTCTCTTCATATGGGAACTGTTCCAAACCTCTGATCATTTTAGTTGCCCTCCCCTCTCCCAGCCTCTCTCTTCCCCTCTCCCACCTCCTTTTCCCAGTCTCCCCGAGTTTTGTTCAATAAAGAGAGATTCTATTTTTGACCACACGTTTTCTTTATTTTGTACATCAGGAAGGGGGGCTAGGGAAGGGTAAGTGGAAGGAGGTGAGGGACAAATGGGGTACGAGCCCCCGATGGGGAGGACTGGGCTGGCTCTGCGGGCTTCTGGGGGTGGAAGCTCTCCTGCAGCCCCCCAATTGCCCCCTCTCCTCAGATGGCAGCCTGCGGCAAGTGCAGCCGGGCTGGTGGCCGAGTGCTGTGATGTGCCCAGTGTGGGCACTCAGGGCACTCCAAGCCAGGACTGCTTTGCAAGCCGGGCACCCCCGAGAACTGTCTGTCCGGGGTGGGGGTCGGGTCCCTTTAAGCACAGCCCTCTGCTAGCCTGAGGCAGCAGCTCCACGCTCTAAGTCCTCATCTGATGCCCTGCCGGCACTGCTTCCGGCCATCCTTAACCCCGGTTCAGGGTCCACTTAATGTGGACATGCTAGTTCGAATTAGCAAAACGCTAATTCGAACTAGTTTTTTAGTCTGGATCCGTTAGTTCGAATTAGCTTAGTTCGAATTAACTAATTCGAACTAAGTTAGTTCGAATTAGCGCTGTAGTGTACACATACCCCCAGAGACTATGTCTTCACTGCCCATTTTGCGCAAAAAATATGCAAATGAGTCAAAGTGTGGCATATTGCCACCTCATTTGCATAATTAATGAGGCCCCGTTTTTGCACAAGAGCCATTCTTCCGTATTTTTTTCCAGGAAGAATGGCTCTTGCACAAGAGGGGTTTTTTGCACAAAAAGGAACCGTGTTGATGGCTCCTTTTTCGCAAAAGCCTTTTTCGCAAAAACAAAGCCTAATTAATTATGCAAATGAGGTGTAGCGATATTTCACACTTTGCCTCATTTGCATATTTTTGCGCAAAACAGAGGCAGTGTTGACACAGCCAGAGACTCTCAATAAGTCTGCCTCCTATGTCCACCTCCACCTCAGTCCAAGTCTATACATTTTTAATATATAAGGCAACACCCTCTCCTTCCTGAGCAAGCTGTATCCTTCTATACCAATATTCCAATTGTGCGTATTATCCCACCAAGTCTCTGTGACACCAACTATATCAGAGATGTGTTTATGTATTAGGACTTTAAGTTCTTCCTGCTTATTTCCCAAACTCCTTGCATTTGTAGAAAGGCAACTAAGATATTGATTTGATTTTGAACCCCAGTTCTGCCTGGTCCCTCCTTTATCTCTGCTACTATAGCCCATGCTCCCTCCCATTTCTGACCCATCTCTCAAGTCTCCATGTTTTTCACTTACCTGCACCTGCCCCCATCAAACCTAATTTAAAGCCCTCCTCACCAGATTAACCAATCTGTATCCAAATACTCTCTTACCTCTCCTCAAAAGGTGGACCCCATCCCTGCTTAGCACTTAATTTTATTCTGTCTCCCTTCACAGAAAAATGAATCTGATGTGAGAAATACCACCATAAAGGGCTCAACCCTGTGAGGTTATGACCACTTCCTGAGAGGCACTGACAGCCACCAGCTACAAGTTGCTTTCTGTAGGAATTAGATGTTCAGACCCTTGCATACCTGACTCCACCGGAGAATCCCTGCCACCAAGTTTTGTTAGGAATCATTAAAAAAGGGATAGAAAATAAGACAGAGAATATCTTATTGCCTCTATATAAAACCATGGTATGCCCACATCTTGAATATGAATACAGATGTGGTCACCTCATCTCAAAAAAAATATATTGGCATTGGAAAAGATTCAGAAAAGGGCAGCAAAAATGATTAGGGGTTTGGAGCGGGTTCCGTATGAAAAAAAGATTAAAAAGACTTGGACTTTTCAGCTTAGAAAAGAGGAGAGTAAGAGGGAATATGATAGAGGTCTATAAAATCCATGACTGGTGCCGGAAAACTGAATAAGGAAAAGTTATTTACCTATTCCCAAAATATAAGAATTAGGGGTCACCAAATGAAATTAATAGGTGGCAGGTTTAAAACAAACAAAAGGAAGTTTTTCTTCACTCAATGCACAGTCAACTTGTGGAACTCCTTGCCAGAGGATGTGGTGAAGGCTAGGACTTTAACAGGGTTCAAAAAAGAGCTAGATAGATTCATGGAGGTTAGGTCCATCAATGGCTATTAGCTAGGATGGGTAGGAATGGTGTCCCTGGCCTCTTTTTGTAAATGAGTGACAGGAGAGGGATCACATGAGGATTACCTGTTGTGTTCCCTCCCTCTGGAGCATCTGGTATTGGCTACTGTCAGCAGACAGGATACTGGGCTAAATGGACCATTGGTCTGACCCAGTATGGCCATTCTTATGTTCCTCTAAAAAAATTAAAGATTAGAATGCTTAAACCCGATCCTCCCTGAATCCTAGTGGTACTGGAAAGCCAAACTTGTCTGAATAATTAGCTTTCAGTCCATCTCTGTGGGAATGAGAGCAGCCAAAAGCAATATGCAAAGGGGAATCGTGCAAGTTACCATGTTAAATGACAGACTTCACCAAATGTACCCTCAAATGCTAGATACAATCTTTCCTTCAAAATATTATGGTGTTTGCAATTCCATTCATCACATCAGAGAAAAGCAAGTGCAAGAGACAGAGGAAAAGAGGACATTCAAGTTTGGGCTTGCCAAGCTCCCAGCAACTTTCCAAGCAAGAGCTCCTAGAGTCCACATTTTGAGAGAATATTTAGGCTTACAAAATTAAAGGCCTTAGGTGTCGCTCTTTTCTACTGAAACTGGACAGTAACAATGTGCAAGGTAATTATTTCAATTGAAATGTGGAGCTTTATTATATTCATTACTTTTAGACTATCAAATACCTTCCGTGGGACTAGAAAAGAAAAAGAATGTTAACTTCTTTGTACACATGTAATCCAATGACATGCTAATTACCTGTTAAGGCAATGCATCTCAATGACTGTTTAAGACATGTCCTAGCCCTCTCTTTATATAAAGGAAAAACTATCAGAAAGCTTACTTATTAACCCATTCTGACTGCAGCGGAAGGGTGAAATCCAACTGTAAAACACTTATCTAGCACTCAAGCTCCTGTAAAAAAGTCTGCTAGACTGTGAGACAACAAAGCAGATTCCAGAGGAACATTCAGGATTTCTTTAACATACTCTAAATCATTTCATAGGATTAGGATAGACACCTCCCCATTTATAGCTGAGATTTTTCTGCAGCTAAGAAAATGGGAGTATGTAATTTTACTTTTTCAAAATTTCTGCAGGTGTACATCTCAACTTCTGTGATTTACACTTACTGAAAATCTGGCCTGTTATTCCTAGTACTAATATGATGAGAGGTTCAGCTTTATTAAATGGCTTTGTTTCTTTTCCCAAGCAGATTGTTGGCACAATACACTCTTATAAATATACCTGTCTAAAGAATGCAGTTACTATATCTCAATCCATCCCAGTGCTTTGCCTGAAGCAGCATCCCTAGAGAAGGACAGGAAGGAGAGGAAGAGTAGTCAAATGGCTGTCCACCTGTGCATGCTGGCAAGTACATACAGGAACAAACAGACAAATATTGAAAGAATAGCAATTTTTAATCAAATAAAATAATTTTTTTGAGACTATGAAATGGAATTCTCTGTAATATGCAATTACATTGCTCAAAAGCCACAAAAATCTAAAAACTAAAATGCTCAAAAAGACAAAATTTAATCCCTCACAAAATTTATTTTTTCTGTTAATGTATAGTTGTGCCCATCTGATTAGCATGTTGGCAATGTGTGTAAACTAATGCATACACATTACTTATACATATTGTTGCATAAATTGTCACTGGAACACGCACACACTACAAGATGTAAGAGCCTTGTAACAGAGAGGTCTCTAGTGAAAGTTCAATTGCCTGAATGCAAGTGCTAGCAGTGGTTCAGTTCCTTATTATTCTTTCCCTTTAGGCCCTGTTCTATTATACCTTAT
The DNA here is from genome assembly GCF_052426305.1 of Pelodiscus sinensis. Taxonomy (NCBI): domain Eukaryota; kingdom Metazoa; phylum Chordata; order Testudines; family Trionychidae; genus Pelodiscus; species Pelodiscus sinensis. The sequence goes on from NC_143065.1 coordinate 958,073, forward strand.
AAACTATGCAATCATTCAATTCACATTTTACAACTGCACTTTGACAATTAAGAGATTTTCTTCTTCCTGGTAATATGGTAGTTTTTTAAACTTTTCATCAGTCTGACCGTTTGCTCTCTACAAATACCTTTCCTTATAATCACTCAATGTGCCCCACATAAAGCTAAGTTTCTAAAGGATATTTTCTAAATGCAACTCTCGCTCTGGCCATCAGTCCCAACTGAGCTGAGCTGTTCCCTTTTATACCTGTGCAGCTGGAGTATGCTCAATAAAGCAGGCATACAGTGCAGGGATAACTCTCTCGGCGCAGGGATAACGCTCTCGCCCAGTGCATGGTGAATACACCCCATCACAGTTTCCAAAGGACAGTTTCTAAATGCAAAGTTTCCAAAGGATATTTTACTGACCATGCTTGGACAATAAAAAATCTCTATAACCATAGGGAGGCAGGGTAATTATTGGCAGCATTCACTTAGCTATTGAGAAACATGGGAAATACACAGCTAAGGTGTGCAAGCAAAATGACCAAATCCTTGTTTTCAAGTGATCAAACCCATCTGTCCTTGAAGCTTCTCTGCCAGAACATCAAGCATTCATCTGGGGAAGAGTACAGAATTAGGAATAGGAGCAGTGACTAAAAGTGAGCTCCATGTCAAAAGAAAACTGGGTTCTGTTACTGCTACAATCACCTAGGAAAAAATTTGTATACACTTGGAGGCATAATTATATTTGTAAGATATTGAATTAAATAAAAAAAATTAAGGTGCTGAATCTTTCATAAATATTGGAATATGCTCCTGTGTATTTAAATATTACTAAGGCCTTTGTTGGACCAAAAATATCTCAGTGTATTTCCTGAGCCTCCTTCCACAGTCTAATATAGTTCCTCATAAGTTCTGCATGCATGAGTCACCCTCTGTAGCTTCTCCCAAGAAAGCCTAAATATCCCAAAGCAGTTAGAGAAACAGGGGTAAAAGACATTGCCAAGCCAGTATGTACTGGTGAGGACAGTACTGCACTGGAGTCTGTCTCAAAGTTGATTCAAAAGTTTCAATTTGTGCCACATATTTACTGTATTGTCTCAAACATAAATCCATGCATGTACGTATGTACGTAAACGTGTACACACACACACACACACACACTTTCATCAGTCTCTCCCTACCCTCGCTCTTCAAATGACTGCCTCTTCTTCTGTGGAAAGTCAGCTAAGTGGAAGTCCTTTGCACCATTTGGTGACTGTAATGCCCAATCCACACTGAATAATTAAAAGCAGCGAGGAGTCCTGTGGTACCTTATAGACTAACTGAAATGTAGGAGCATAAGCTTTCGTGGGCAAAGACCCACTTCGTCAGATGCATGCCCACGAAAGCTTATGCTCCTACACTTCAGTTAGTCTATAAGGTGCCACAGGACTCCTCGCCGCTTTTGCAGATTCAGACTAACACGGCTACCCCTCTGATACTTGAATAATTAAAGGAAGTGAAATAAATATCACAAATTGCTATTGTTTCCTTATAAAGAAACACAAAAGTGCTTTAGGTTGCTATTCAATATCCCGCCAGCATAATAAAAACCATTAAATGTTCCTTCCATTATCTGGCATCCTCCTCAATCCTAAAACACTCTCGTGCACCAGGAACACCACATGAGCAGTCACTATTCTACCTCACTCCTCCAAGGGGGGACAAAAAACTGAACACCTAGCACATAAGATATAAAACCATGGGTGCTCCAGGGCTAGGGGACTCACAGGAAAAAAAAATCAGGTGCTTAGCAGCCCACCTCTTCCCTCTCTCCTCCCCCCCCCCCCCCCCCCGATGATAAGCTGTTTGGCGGGACCCACCAATCAACTCCTCCCACTCTCGTCCAGTCCCTCTGCCCTGTCACTGATCAGCTGTTCATAAGGGAGGGACAGGAACAGCGAAGTGTGGGGAGGATGTAGGACAGGGTTGGGAAGAGGTAGAGTGGAGCCTGGCGGGAAAGGGAGGAAATGGGGCTAGAGATGAAAGCCAGTGTAAAGTGTTGAAAACAGATCACTAAAATAACAGGAAAAAATATAGCAATTTCACAGTCATATAATTCACTAGACAGGAAAACCTGGCATGCTAAAGGGGATCAGCTAGGTTTGGAAAGGTAAGAGATTACTGACAAAAAGCCCACGCTTTCCACATACTGTGACTTTCCAGATCCCTCTGTCAAGGTGACTGATAAAATATACCAAAGAAGACTGACTGTGCAAAGGGCTCGTGGTAGAGAAACCTCATACTAACACTTCAGATGCTCTAAAACCTGCTGCCTCTATGCTGATTGGTTGTCACTGCCAGTGACACGCTGAATACAGAAGTGGAAAACCGACAGTATCCCCCAGCATCCTCCACAAAAAATCCAATACACGGAGGTATTTCCCTTGATTATGGACACTACTGAAGTGTTTTGTAGTATACTACAATTGTCAGTTCCATGCTGTCCAACACACTAGCCGCTAGTCTCAGGTGGCCATTTGGCTGGTTGAGGGTGGCTAGCTGGCTTGAACAATGTGGCTAGCTGGCCAGTTGAGTGTGGCTAGTTTGCTACAGCAGTAGCCACCATAGTGGCTACTGCTTCAGAACTGGTTGGACACCATGATGTTAGTTGAAGCAAACAAGTGGCATTCACACCACCCCAGCCCTGCCACAGACCAAAGGCATGACCTTGGGCAGAGTCTCTCCTGAGTTGGAACTCTGCACTGTGCAAGGATGTGGGTGGGTAGGTGTGTCAAAGAGGTGGATTCCATTTCCCTGATCTGAGTGCCAGGTCCAGCCCTGCTTCAATTTAGAGCTACTGCCAGGGAACTCTTAGTTTTGCCACTGATTTACGGCCCTTAATGCACTCAGTGCCAGTGGGTGATTGGCATAGTCATTGGGTGGAGCACAAGCAGCAGAGCGCCACACGCTCCAGAAGAATTCTCTGCTGGTGACTGTGGCTGGATTACAATCTCTTTATGCCACATGACTGGCAAAGTAGATTAGACCTCTAGATCAATTTGTAAAATTGGGTTGATACTATGTAGCTCACTCACTTGCAAAGATGTTTTGAGAGTAAGATTATTAATATTTGAAAAATAAAATGAAGTTCGGCAGATGAAAAGTGCCATCCAAGTGCCTACTTGTATATGTGCAAGAAAGAAACACAAATACATGCATGCATAAATACAGTTTATCAACCAGGTAAACACCTAATGCCTGCTTTAGCTTCTAAATATTTTCCACTTCTCATGAATCACCTGTGTGTTTAAGTCAGATGCCCCTGTTTTCACTGCTGCTGGAATCCCATCTGTCGTCGTAGACATCTTACCCAGTTAAGTCCTATGAAGTGGTCCCATTTTGAAAGCAGAGCTGTATTTTGACTTACTCCCTGTGGAAAATTCCACACAATTCTGCTTTACACTGGCTGTAAATCCCTTCGGTAGGACATGAGGACTACCTCCAGGCAGGTTGAATGGAAATGGGATTTGGCTAAAATATGAAGTTCATCAGAGCAAATAATGGCAGATAATCAGAGTTGGAAGGAAAAATTTAAAGAGATATTTCAACTGAAAGGCTGTGAGGTGCAGTCTCTATTATGCTTCTTGTTGGTGGTTTGATTAACAAATAAATAGCAACAGCTTCATGAAGCATTTGTGTGGCCTTGCACGATTTGCTCCCTTTTTGAGACTCAAGTAAGTAACAGCAGAGATCAGCAACATTTTGGGTTGGACCTACACTGTACAATCAGGGGTTTTTATTTTAACGTGGATTCCAAATAAGTGCCAAGAAAGTTCACAGGTACTGGACAAGCAGAAATCTTTGCTGCCAGAGATTCCACGATTGGGTCAATCCATGATAAAGTAAAGGATTAAATAAAGCATTAAATGTTATCCAACAGCCAATCAAGACTAGAACACATGGTGATTCATTATGGGTCATATTTAGGGGCAGAATATATGTTCTAGTGAATAAAGCACCGGATAGTAAATCAGGAGACCTAGGTTCAGCTCTTGGCTCAGCCAAACACTTCCAATGTGACTCTGGGGAAATCATTTATTCTACTTCTTACTGCAGTTTCCCATTTGTAATGTGAGGACAAAGCTGCCCTATTTCAGAGGGCTGTTCTTAGAACAGAACCATTAAATGTCTGAGGCATCCAGATAATACTGTGATGAGAGCAATATAAATAGGTAGAGACACCAATCTTTCTAACAGAGAGTAGCACCTTCCTCTTGCAAGAAGACATATTGATCTAAATGAAGCAACGAGCAAAGTAAGGTAGAACTCATGTGAATAAGGTAAATCTGGCCCCACTATGTCTTCAAAATAGAAGTAACTTCCAAAAGCCAGAACCACTGACAAGGAGCACCACAACAAATAATCTTCATGAAGGGGAAGCAGCAGCAGTACTATCCGCAGCAGTGTTAGACAGGGAAAAGCTTGCCTATCGCTTGGATATTATCACAGTACATAGTCTCATCTCATCTAAAACTGGCCTAGAAATGACCCACTGATAACGCAAACTGATTTTCATAAAACAGACTCAATCTCTTCTTTAATTTCCCAGTGGCTAGCAAACAGGAGCAGTAAACGGGAGGCCTGAGGGAGTTCTCCAAGTGAAGGAGTGACCATGTGAACTCTTGGGGCGAGTTTCCTGTCTGTACACTGGGTGCTTGCTTGTTTGCCCTGTGTCTGCTCTATTGAAGCTTATGGAGTGGTATAAGGATCTGTGTGCTGAGCTTAGTGGCCAGCAATGCAAGGCTGAGAGTTTTCTGGCTGGGCTTTAGACTGCCGTTTTTTATCCCTAATTATTTTTAGGATCCCTTGATGCGAGTGGGGGAGGGGAGCTTGTTTATTCATTATCATTTTTCAAACAAACAATAATAAACTAGATCCCCAATGATAGGACTGCTGACATTTTGAAGTCAAAAGTCCCAACTTAACCAACATCACTTGGAAAACATTTCTAACTTTTCTTTGAAATGAGGTATATTGGGGCCATTGTAAATACCTTGTGGAACCTCTGGAGCACAGTTTGAGAAACACTGTTCTACATGATTTGGCTCATAATAAGGGCACCTGCTTTGTAAACTGTTAATGCTTCTCAATCCTGACCTCCTGCAACATCTTTTTACTGTCATCTTGGGGTTTTGTCAGCTGTGCTAAATGGTGCAGTAGCTTTGACCTGTGTACAACTGGTAGCTTGGAACAGACAACAAAATTCCATTTTCATATTTGAACTAAGGCAGAGTTAAAACTCAAGGTCTCCAAGAATGAAGGCACAGGTACTACAGTGGAGAATGCTTTGGCAGGGACCAATCAGAGAAGAAATCAGAAGTAGGCACCATCTACCGGAAGCCATGGGATGCATAGTCCTAAGGATGTGGGTTCCACAACCATCGCCCCCAAAAGAAGATGACGGATGGTGGTGGTCAGGGACTCCCTCCTAAGAGGGATGGAGTCATCCATCTGCCATGCAGACCTGGAATCCCGACATGTGTGCTGCTTACCAGGACCTAGAATGCAGCATGTGACCGAGAGTCTTCCAAAACTGATCAAACCTTCAGATCGCAACCTCTTCCTGCTTCTCCATGGGAGAATTAATGATATGGCCAAGAATGACCTTCAGCAGGTCACTGCAGATTATGTACCACTGGGAAGAAGGATCAAGGAATTTGAAGTGCAAGTGGTGTCATCCTCCCTGTTGAAGAAAAAGGTCCAGGTAGGGACTGTTGATTCGTAGAAGTAAATGCAGGGTTGCGCAGGTGGTGTAGGAGAGAGGGCTTTGGTTTCTTCGACCACGGGATTCTGTTCTGGCCACAAGGATTACTAGGAAGAGATGGGATCCACCTAACCAAGAGAGGAAAGAGCATCTTCACAGGCAGGCTTGTAAACCTAGTGAGGAGGGCTTTAAACTAGGTTCATTGGGGGACAGTGACCAAAGCCCTCGAGTAAGTGAGGAAGTCTGATACCAGGAAGAAACAGAAGGAGGAAGGAGCAACAAAGTAGGACCCTTGATTTGGATGGAGAAAGTAGGGCAATCAACTGGTTAAGGTGTTTGTACACAAAAATCAAGAAGCCTGGGAAACAAACAGGAAGAATTAGAAGCCCTGGCCCAGTCAAAGAACTATGATTTGATTGGAATAACGGAGACTTGGTGGGATGACTCGCATGACTGGAGCACTGTCATGGAAGGGTATAAACTGTTCAGGAAGAACAGGCGGGGGAGAAAAGGAGGAGGAGTTGCATTGTATGTAAGAGAGCAGTATGATTGCTCAGAGTTCAAGTATATAGAAGGAGAAAAGCCTCTTGAGAGTCTATGGGTCCAGTTTAGAGGAGCTGGGGTGATGTTGTGGTTGGTGTCTGCTATAGACCACCAGATCAGGTGGATGAGGTAGATGAGGCTTTCTTTGGACAACTAAGAGAAGCTTCCAGATCACAGTCCCTGGTTCTCATGGGGACTTTAATCACCCTGACAGCTGTTGGGAGACCAATACAGCAGTACACAGACAATCCAGGAAGTGATCTGAAATAGTCAACATGGATTCACGAAGGGCAAGTCATGCCTGTTTTGCGTCTAGGATGAGGTAGCTGGCTCTGTTGACTTGGGGAAGTCAATGGATGTGATATATCTTGACTTTAGCAAAGCTTCTGATACGGTCTCCCACAATATTCTTGTCAGCAAGTTAAGGAAGTATGGATTGGATAAATGGACTGTTATGTAGATAGAAAGTTGGCTAGATTGTTGGGATCAATGGGTAATGATCAACGGCTCCATGTCAGGTTTGCGGTCAGTTTCAAGTGGAGTGCCCCAAGGATCGGTTCTAGGACTGGTTTCATTTAACATCTTTATTATCTGGATGAGGAGATGGACTGCACCCTCAGCAAGTTTGTGGATGACACTAAGCTAAGGGGAGAGGTAGATATGCTGGACAGCAGGGATAGGGTCCAGAGTAACCTAGGTAGATTAGAGGATTAGGCCAAAAGAAATCTGATGAGGTTCAACGAGGACAAGTGCAGAGTCCTGTACTTGGGACAGAACAATCCCAAGCATTGGTACAGGCTGGGAACCGGCTGGCTAAGTAGCAGTTTGGCAGAAAAGGGGATTCCAGTGGATGAGAAGCTGGATATGAGTCAACAGGGTGCCCTTGTAGCCAAGAAGGCGAATAGAATATTAGGTTGCATTAAGAGGAGCATTGCCAGCAGATCTAGAGAAGTGATTATTCCCCTTTATTCGTCTCTGGTGAAGCCACATCTGGAGTACTGCGTCCAATTCTGGGTCCGCCACTACAGAAAGTATGTGGACGCATTGGAGAGGGTCCAGCAGAGGGCAACCAAAATGATTAGGGAGCTGGGGCACATGTCCTATGAGGAGAGGCTTAGAGATTTTCTGCTTATTTAGTCTGCAGAAGAGAAGAGTGAGGGGGGATTTGATAGCAGCCTTCAACCTCCTGAAGGGAAGTTCCAAAGAGGATGAATAGAGGCTGATTCGGTAGTGACGGATGGCAGAACAAGGAGCAATGGTCTCAAGTTGCAGCGGGGGAGGTCCAGGTTGGATATTAGGAAAAACTATTTCACTAGGAGGGTGGTGAAGCACTGGAACGGGGTTACCTAGGGAGGTGGTGGAATCCCCATCCCTTGAGGTTTTTAAGTGTCAGCTTGACAAATCCCTGGCTGGGATGACTTAGTTGGGATTAGTCCTGGTTTGGGCAGGGGGCTGGTCTTGATGACCTCCTGAGGCCTCTTGCAGCTTTATGATTCTATGATGGACTCATCTACTACCTATTTTGCCCACTCCAGACACCTGCTATTCTAAGACTTTGCAGGATAAAGATAAAGAACAGTGTGACGGGTGTTAAGGGTGTGACCACCCCTCCCACCCAGAAGGGGGGTTCAGCGGACCCACCACCTAACTAAAGTCTGTGTCTTGGATCCTCTGTTCTTTGGGACAGGTCCCTCGAGTGTGATCTCCCTCCCCCGCGTCGGAAGGAGAGGCTCAGCAGACCCATAAGTCCCCCCACAGCCCTGACGTCTAGCCCGTGCTCGGGAGGGATCCAGCAAACGTGCGCAGGGTCTGGAGTGGGGGTCTGGCTGACAGGGATGTCGTGAACCCCTTGGATAGGAGTAGGTGGTGGAAGGGGGACCCAGGCCCGCCCTCTCCTCCAGGTCCCAGCCCGGGGCCCTAAGTGCAGGGTGTGATGCTCCGCTTGCACGGCGAATAGGGGTTACTCCCGAAACCCATCCGCCCACGCGCACCAAAGGCACACCTCCATGGGATGCTTCCTCCCTCCCTCCCAGGTAATTTGGTCCGGGGACCCATCTCGGAGCCTTACCCCTGCTGCGTCCTTCTCGGGTCCTCCTGGGCGGTCCTCCCTCGCTCCACCAGGATGCGGCCACCTCCTCTGAGCCCCCCCTTTCGCCTCTGGTCCTGCCGCTTTTCAAGCGGCCTGGGGACAGACGCCGAGTGACAGCGCCCCGCCCCCTCTGCGTTGTCCCATACCGCGACATCGGGCGGCACGGCAGAGGGCCCGCCTCCTGGGCCTCTGACAGTTTGCCGGCTGTTATGCTCTCCCGGCCTCACGCCAGGGAGCACCGGCGTGTCTTGGCCCTGCCTCCCGTGCAGTGGCGCCGCGCTGCTTCCCTGCTTATCCCCGGCCCCGCTGAGTCGGAGGCTGGGGTGCTCTGGCCAGCCACGGCACCGGCTCACCTTCTCTGCCTCTGGGGGACGGGGCCTCCCCCTCGGCAGTGCGGACCTTCACGGGTCCGTCACACACAGGTTGAAGGCATTACACCCTCCAATGAGCATAAACCAGAAATATCTTAATCATATAAGGGCATAAAACAAATATATGAAGGTCTTGTGCACTCAAATCCCCAAATGCCATGCTGGAAGTGCATTTTCAATGGTAATTTATCAAAATATGTGAACTAGAAAAATTGCACAACATTGCACAAATAAAAATTGCACAAATAAAGCCTGTGTTTTAATGTTAGCAATTTATGTTTTACAATTTGAAATTCAATTGAGTCTGCTTAAATGAAAGCAATCAAAGATACCTAACTTGCTACTGGGATTTATGTACTCAGGCCACAATCATCAACACTTTGGTTGCCTAGTTTTGCGGGTTTCTTGCCAACCATGTTAAATCTCATAGTTGGCAGAGGAAACAAAAAGGCCTCAATTCTGGATGCTGTATTTACTGCTGTAGCAAATTTCATTGAGACATGGGTAGTTTTTGTGCTGTGAATAGGAAATGTTTTAAAACTCAGTAGTGTTGCTAGACAAAATGATGTTCAATGTCCCAGCTGCACTGAACAGTACTGCAGTTCAGCTGGTTATGAGGGTGTAGTTAATGTCTCAACATTTGGAGGATTTAGGCTAATTTATTTGGGCACAAGCTAAAAGTAAGATGTTTTTGCACTATCCGTCCCAGAAGACACATTGTAATTAAATTTAAGTTTAAATCTGAGTAATACTTTTTGAAAAGCGAACTAAGCCCTGTGCTTTAACAGAGTTAACCTGAGGGGCAGGGAAGAAGAGTATGATAGAATTATACATAATATTGCCTCAGCATCCTCTGACCCTGTCACATTTACTTTTACTATTGACACTTTTCCTGCTCCGGTCAGAACCCTTGAATATTTCTATTTCTTTTTTCTTTTAGTAATGTATTTATTTGGAAAATTTCAGCAGAGATACAGTCTCTGGCTTGTTCTTGCATTCTATCTGGTTCCTGTTGGCTTTACTGAGAAACAAAAAGGTTAAGTGATTGTTCAAGGTCACACACAGAGGAAGTTGCCCCAAATCAGCCCCTTGTGTTTTCAGCTCTTTGTGCTAAATTACACAGCAGCCGCCTTAAATTTTCCCATTTGAAAGCCTGATCTGTTCCTTCCTGGTCCCTCCATGTTGACATCTCCTCATTGCCTTGCTAGAGCTGTAACCCACTTAATGATATACTTTGTTTCCTGTACTGTATTTTTCAAGCAAACTGAATAAGAGAAGACTTATTGCGTACTTAAACTCAACTATTTATTTCATCTCCTTTTAAAATACTGTTTGCAACTGCCTTCTGGAAGTCTGAAAATAAACGGCTTTTCTCTACCAGTCATTTCTATTTTTAAAAAAACACTCGCTCCCCTCTCTTAACCTTAATTGCTTTGTTTTCTAAATGCTGAAGTAGCTTCGTAATGTTAAAATAGTTTTGGAAATGGTAGTTAACTCTTGTTGCAGGGAGGACTCTGACATATAAAAAGACCTGAAAAAGGAAGTTACCAAGATGCCCACATTTTTAAAAGAATTCGTCACCTCTCTTACCGAAAGAATATTTGCATGTTTAGCTGTTACTCCCAGGATCTGAGAGAGTCAAGCTAGGTAAGGTAACCTCATTCATGGGATCAACTTCTGTCTGTCCAAGCTTGTATTTCATTCACACACACTGATCTGTTTCCCCGGACCAGAAGAGCTCTTTAGCACTGGAAAAGCTTATATTTTCCACCAGTGGAAATTGATCCAATGAAAGGTATCACCTTACCTACACTGTTTATATGAATCCATAACTTTAAAAAAGTAATTTTTTGAGAGAGACAAATAGAAAAAATGTCCCAGAAAGTTACACTGAGACCCCGATCTTCTCATCACTTATGCACAGATATAACTGTGATGTTGCATTCCTTTATTAATTGCGGAAATATTTTTTTGAATATGAATATGCCTAACTTGAATATTCTTTATGTAAAATGTGGTATGCAATCTATCACTGGAGAGCTTGTAATCTCCTGAAAATGTATATACTATTTGTGTGTATGTATCATTGCTGTATTTGAAGTTAGATTTATACTTCATATTTCTGTTTATATTTCTAGATGTGCTAGTGAAAGCCATTAGCAGTACTCAAGGAACTTAATGGTTCTGTACTCAAGACAATGGTCTGTGAATAGACTGACTTTTCCTGTAAGCCTAGACTACCATTGATCCTACAAAGACATTTGACAATATCACCTGGTGCTGGAATACATCTTGAATTTTGTACTTTACCACCATAGAGAAATTCTATAAAAAGGGTAGGGGAAGTAAACAATCATTGGTTTGAATTGGCTTTTCAGACTACCTTCCCACCTCAGAAGAATACATGAACACACACCTGAAAAACAAAAGAACTGTAATGACAGGGGTGGAAGAGCACTGGTGGATATCCCAGAAAGAATATTTCTGGCCTGTGAAGGTTTTTACCTGAAACAGGGATTAGAGTGAGATATTATGATTTATAATAAGATTTTTAGTGTATTAGATTTAGCTGGCATGTTTTGTTTTACTTAGTAATTTACTTTGATTTGTCTGTTATCACTTGCAACCACATAAACCCTACTTTTAGATTTAATAAAATCACTTTTATTTATTATTAAATTCAGTGTAAATGTTAACTGGCTGGGGGAGAGAGAGCAACAACAGCTGTCCATTTCTCTCTTTCATTGATAAAGGAAGAGAACAAGTTATGAGCTTGCTCTGTATAAAACTTTTATGCAAAATAAGATGGATTTATCTGCGGTTCTGGTCCCATTGAGTGCTCTGTCAAGTTCTAGTGACTGAGCCTTCCCAGAGCTGAGCTGTTTTTAGTGTCTGTGTTGCTCTGCTTTGGGCTGTAACCCCCAACTCTGTGTCTTTGCTGGGGGAGAGCAGAGGTTCTGGCTCAGCAGGATATGGTAGTGGAGTGCACCAGAAGGCACATAATGGGCACAATGGTATGATCAGCTTATCAGTTAACAGTATCAAGGCAATCTCTGTGACCCAACCTCTCATAGTGAGTAGTCTTACTGAAGTCAAACCCATCTTCTACATCTAATTATTGAAGGGTTTTTTCCACGTGCGTGTGTCTTAGTTTACTTTGTACCCGCCCTCCTGTTTGTAAGGAATATGCCTGTCTGCAGGTATTGTAAATGAGGCACAGCTATTGGAAAAGAGGAGAACACACTGTGCTCTTTCTGGGACATTTCTTTTGTTGTGCTTATTTTAAATAGAGAATGACATAAGTCTTTCAAACAAAATATATGGTAACATTTGGTGCACGAAAGCATAACACATGAACAGTGGGAGAGAGCTATGCCAGCTTATGTGCCACAGCCTCATGGAGATGAAGTCTGCCGGCAAGCAAACACTCCTGGCTCTCCAGTCATCTACTAGTGTATACGTCAGCAGCACATACTACCCGAGAGAAAAAAATTTTTCCTTCAATGATGAGCACTCTCCATCCTTCACATATGCCTAGTTAAATCTTGTCTTGACTAGCAATATTTCCAGCATTAAGCCCCTTGTGCCAAGGACAGAGTAGTACAAGAGTTGATCTTTATTGTTGACACCATATGTCTCTCCAAAACCAGGAGAGCAGGAAACGCCACAGCAATTACCTTAACTGAAAGCTTAACTGGATTCATCCCTTCCCCAGATTGATTCTCTTTTGCTGTGAGAGTCAGAGTGAGGGCAGAAGGGAATACACCTCAGAGCACACAGAGAATTAACTAGAGATAATGCAGTCTTTGAAGTAAATGAAAGCTGATCTCTCACTATTGCTGGTAACAGGCAATCTAGCCACACAATCAGGATTTCTAGCTCCACAGAAGTATTTTTAAAATGCACAGTAAAGTCAGGCATCCATTTTAGGAAAGATCAAATAGTGATTTTTTTTTAATGTAAACTGTGAAAAAAATCTAAACATTTCAAGTTGGGACTAGTAGCTCATCTACAAGATTGCCTCACCGAATCTCTTCAGAGAACAAGAACACAGTGAGCAATACAGTAGAGACCACGTACCTCCTAATATTAGAGTGAATTCAAACGTTCTTGATACTTGCTGAATATTTTTTTCTTTTTCAACAAAACAGTATAAACTAGGAGGAGTATAAAAAGTGCAACAGGTCTTAAGAAAATCCTCAAGTTATATTGGGCAACTTGGTAAAAGAACATTTTAAATATATAAAGATGCTATTAAATGTATTACCTATTTCTTATTATAACTTGTTTTACTCAAGTTAGAGACAGACCCAACCAAATATCAGCCCCCTATATTCTCTTTCAGCTCAGTGGAGTGGAGGAGAATGACCAGAGGCACAAGATCCAAAAGATATCACATAGTTTAGCGTAAGTATTTAGAACAATGCGTTCTACTTTCTATTTAGCTGTGACACAGAATACTTTTCTCAGACCTGAAGAAGAGTTCTGTGCAGCTTGAAAGCTAGTCTCTCTCACCAGCAGAAATTTGTCCAATGTTAGCTCACCCACCTTGTCTCTAATAATGCACAAGCTCTAAAAAAGAAACTTATTTGTGAAGTTTCTTCATCAGCTGAAGAAATGTTTTAAATTCATAACAAGATCACAAATCAGACACTAGGGCTTTGTCTACACTACACAGCTTTTAGCAGCACAGCCATGTCACTGAAAGCTGAGCAGAATAAACACGGTTTGGCAGCACTTTTGCTGACAAAATTGGCAGGAGGTGTTGTTGGCAGGACAACAATGAGCGGTTTCCACTGCCATTTGCCATGGCAAAATGTTTGTCTTTCATGGTTGTTGTTTTTAAAGCAACCGTGAACAACAAAGTTTTGTCATTCAATTTGCACTGTAGACAAAGTCTAAAAGGAATTAAACAGTCAGACCTACTCACTGAATTATAACTCCTAGGAGTTATGAACAGTTAGTCAGGACTCCATAACTGTTCTTTATTTACCACAATCATTTTATAAAATATAAACCTCTATTGCAATAATATGAATTGCACCTGCAAATAACATGGATGCAAGCAATAATTCAGCTTTTTAAAAATGTTTTACAATGGGCCTGCATTGCTCTCCCTGTGTTGGTAATCTATTCTGTTAATCGAATTTTGTCATGTGAGAGGTAGGTTCTGGAGTGTTTGTAGGCTATATACAGGCAACTCCTCAAAATATGAAACTCTATAAAAATATGTACCAGCAGAAATGTCACAATGAGGCTGTCCACATTCACCTTTTTAATTTAAAAACAGAACTATGAAATGCATGGATTAATTTTCCATTCAGTATTCATAAAGCCAAAACCTTGTCTTCTTTCCAGACCCTCTCTACAGTTCACTTCTATCACAATGCATATAACAAACTACAAGCTGATCAATACAGTATTGCTTCTCACTTGTGTGTGGCCCCCGACTGATTTTTCTGTGCGTCAGTAGTCCCTGACCCAAAAAACGTCTATCACGCCTGCTGTAAGTGGTCTAAGTGCCACCGGATGGGACAGTACACCACACCCAGGTGTGTGGGTTAAATATCTTTTACATTTTTAAACCTAGAATTCTAATGCTACAGGATCTGACATTGTTTTCCACAATTTCAATCAAGTGATATTTGATTAATTCCGAGAGATTTAGAAATTTGAGTTTATTAGCTATGCCATGCTTTAACTTTTCTGTCATAATTAACCTTCCCCCCATTAGACTATTAATTGTCAAATTAATCTTGTTTAATTTCAAGTAAATGAAATCAAGATTCATCAACTCCATGTCCCCAAAATTCCTCCATTCTAACTTTACTTAGTTACATTTCTAATAGGCTTCTAACAGGGTAGAGGCTGCAGAGGAAAAGATTAAAAATATAAATATAGAAAAGAACATGTAGAAAAATTAAGAAGCTATGGGTAAAGAAAAACATCAAGAGGAAGAGAGAATTATGGAAGAATATTTTTATGCCTCTCATATCATTTGGGATTGTAGAAACTTCTCCTATTTCTGTCTTCCCATTTTTAAATAACTTCCCTTCTTGCAATTTTCCCACCCTTTTCTGGAGGGGGGACTATATCAGAATTAACTGCTTCCATCTACTGAAGAGGAGACCTAGGCTATGTCTATACTGTAGGGAAAAGTCGGAAAAAGATATGCAAACTGCAAACTGCAATTTGCGTATCTTTTTCCGCTTTTCTTCTGAAAGAGGCTTTTCCGACATTTGGCCCATATACACAGGGCCAAATATTGGGGGGAAAACCCTCTTTCAGAACGCCCCTTCTTCCTCATAGAACGAGGTTTACAGGGATACTTTTTTCAGTATCTGCTTTTAAAAAAAAATTTTGCGTTCCTTAGACAAGGCAGAGATTTTTGAAAAGTTCTGCAGTGCAGACATGGCCCTAGACAACATACATTCTCATGGGCCCAACAGTTCTGGACAACTGTAAAAGTCTGACATTTCAGAAAGATCAAGATTTGTCCCATTGTTAATAATGGGTTTAATCTTTTAGTTTATGTATCTTTTTTGGACACTTCCCATCTCCCAATGGGAACCTTATCTCCATGGTTTGTGTCTGACCTTAGTTGTAACCAATAGTTTTTGGTTATAAATTTACTTCATAACTTGGAAATGAATATTTTAAACATGTAGAAACAGATCAGAATTGAGAGTTCCTGTTGATTTGTGCGTCTTTTCTGGTAACGGTTTACATTCTGTTCATGTTGTACCCCAAGTAGTTTTCCTTCTGGAACGGGGGGAATGGTATAGTATGCTAATCTCACCTCGATAATTGCAACAACAACAAAAAGACCCTTAAAGGAAATTGATTTATTAAAATATACAGTATTTAAACTGAGACAGTTTGAAAGCAGCCAAAATTGAAACCTGCCAAGAACTGGCTCCAACAGCACATTAACTACTTAGAACATATTTCACTCACATTAGCTGCTGCTTTCTTTCTTACACAAAATTATGTTTGCTAAAATTCTTGACTATGTTGCCCTGACCAAAGAAGATGACCAAAATTTCTTAAGTATGCAGAAATTTGAAACATTAGTGCAGATTTTCTATGGATCTTCTCCCCCACCCTTTGCACCATCTTGTCTAGACCAAGATCTAGAGGTGTGATGTGAGCAAAATTACAGTAGTTTGCACGCTTTGTTTGATAAATGCAACTGTTCCTATATTTTCTAGGCCTCTAACATTAAAAGGATTTTTCAACTCTGTTCTTGAAAGGTAAAATGCACTCAAACCCACTAACATTTCCTGCAACCTGAATTTCATCCAGTGACTTTTTTAGCATGACAGTGATTTGGGCCCCAATTCTAGAAAGCACTTTAGCATATTCTTAAATGAAACCTCTCTCCCAGCCAAAATAGTTTTGTGACAGATGAGCTGTAACGTCTCCAGAGGAAGAATAGTGAACATTCCTATCTGGACTGAATCTACTGCACACAAAACACTCTAGCCTTTTTTCAGTGCCAGTTCATGATGAACTATGCCTAAATAGCAGAGATTTTGTTTATTACAATTTTACATTTTTATTTTTGTAAGGGCCTGATCCTGCTCTCATTGCAATCAATGTGAATTTAACCATCATGTTTGATAGCAACATTTGGGCCCCAAATCACCATGATGTCATGGAACAGGTATATAACAACCAAATCAAGAAGAAAATGTTCAACAAACACATTAGAAGCAAGAAGACCACCAAGGATAGAGTAGACACATTATTCAGTGTGGAGGAGAGGGGGAGGCAATTGCAGAAAATGAGGAGCTGCGGATGTGCTCAATTATTTTTTGTTTCAGTTTTCACCAAAAGATTAGTAGTGAAATGGTATAAGATCTGAGGCTAAAATGGGGGAAGGAACAGGTTACAATTAATTTTACTCAGATATCTGAGACATTAGTAATTATCTGTGAAAAAAAACTCATGGAGATGGGAGAGACTGCAGAAGAATTGGAAAAGGGCAAATGTAGTGCCCATCTATATAAAAAAGGGGAGTTACAGACCAGTCATCTTATCTTCGGTACCTGAAAAGATCATGGAACAAATTAAGCAATCATTTTGCAAATACCTAAAAGATAATCAGGTGATAAGCATCAGTCACCATGGTTTTCCAAGAACAAATCATGTTAAACCAACCTAACAACTTTTAAAAATGTAAAAAACAACAAATAGTTTAGTAGCATTTTAAAGACTAACAAAACATGTAGATAGTATCATGAGCTTTCCTGGGCACAGACCACTTCTTCAGATGATGGGAGTGTTGGAAGTCCAAAACCAAGAATAAATAAGGGGAAAAGGGTGGGGAGGAAATGGAATGGAAAACCATTCCTAAAAAATTATTCTCAGCAGTTCACCGTGAAGCTGGAAGGGCATATTGAGTAAGGTCCCACAGGGATCAGTTTTGTGCCTGGTTCCAATCAATATCTTGCTCAATGATTCAGGTAATGGCATACAGAGTACACTCATGAAGCTGAGAGGGGTTGCAAGTGATTTGGAGGAGAGGATTAAAATGAAAAAAAAAAACCTGGACAAACTGAAGAAAGGGTCTCAAGTAAATAGAAAAACATTCAGTGAGGACAAATGCCAAGTATATTCCTCTTAGGAAGGAACGATAAATCATTTGCATACATACAAAATGGGAAATGACTACTTAGGAAGGAGAACTGTGGAAAGAGAGCTGAGGACCCTGCTTGGATTAAAAATGTGGATCCTCATCCAATCCTCACCCACTGAAAACATGCATCCGATCCGCAATTGGCTTCCTGCCTTCTATGTGTACCTGCATCTGCACCAGCAAGCAGTTTCACAGTGCCTCGCTCTCAGGAGGAGCTTCAGAGTGGGCGTCCTAAGGGTGATTATCTCATCCTTCCCCAAAAGGCATTCCGACCAGGGAGCAGAGTCAGGCACACTTGTGAAGGACCATGGTCAGGGCAAAGAAAGACAAGCACCCTGTCCCGATCACACTTTTCCACAGGAGCTCCCCATGCTCATTCCCTGGTAAGTGCCAGGCAGGGCACCCACAGAAAGCCCTGTTAGTATATGCATCTACTCCTCCAATAGCCACAAAAATGAATCGTGGATAGCCGCAGGGCTATAGGTATCTGGGAGAGTATAAGGGATCACAAGCTAAATATGAGTCAACGTTGTTAGGCTGTTGGAAAAATAGAAGGGAAGATCATTCTGGAATGGATGCAAGCTAAGAGATAATTCTTCTACTCTATGCTGATAAAGCCTCAGCTGGAATAATGCATCCAGTTCTTTGGGCACATGTTTCAGGAAAGATGTGGGCCAATTGGAGAAAGTCTAGAGAAGAGCAACTAACATGATTAATGGTTTACAAAAATATGACCCATGAAGAAATACTGAAAAAACTGGATTGGTTAGTCTGGAGAAGAGAAGATGGGGGTGGAGTGAATGGGACAGGGGACACGTTAACAGTTTGCAAGTACATAAGTGGTTATTACAAGGAGAAGGGAGAAGAAATGTTCTGGCTAGCCTTTGAGGGTAGGACAAGAAGCAATGGGATTAAATTGCAGTCTAGGTTAGACATTAGGAAAAACTTCCTAATGTCAAGGTGGGTAAGCCCTGGAATAAACTGCCCAAGAAAGTTGTGGTATCTGTTACTAAAGCCAAGGCCACATTAAATCTGCCCAGTTTCAGATTTTGTTACAAACACAAATTTCTGTCCACATTCACTGTAAGGTTTACAACCTGGGTTGATAAATACGCTTCTATCTAAACCATGCAGCAGGCACATTCGCACAAGATGTTCATTTCAATCTCACTTTAAGCTTCTAGGTTCATTCAAATCCAAACTTCTAAGCAAGACTCCAGGGCTACAAATCCACCCAACTCAAAACAGAAGAAAAGCTTTCAATGAGCCCCTGCAAACTAGTACCACTGAGTTTCATATAGCTCTGCTGTGGGCTTACCACTAACTCAAATACAGGAATTTCCTGTTTAACACACATTCAGTTTTTAAGGCTTATTTGAATGTGCCGTTTGGAACAGCATGGGCCTTTTAAGAGATTTGGTAATGATTGTAAAATATGTATTTGCCCAATGGAGTCATTAAGGTGTTTTGCGGCAATACATATTTGCTATTCAGGCATGTGCCAGTAATAAAAATCCTTATAACATGTTTTTAACAAGTAATTACAACTCAAGTGCAGTAGCTGCATTTCAAGGACTATTATCAATGCTTCAGTTTTATTTGAAAAGTACCAAATTAAACTTTATTAAAATAACGACTTCTCATTGCTAAAGTCAGCTGTGTTTTACTTCTAGCAAATATCAGTTGTGTATATTAGCATTCCTGTAGCTCCCCTGCCAAATATCTGACCCCTTTTCACTCTACTGATGATCCCATCATTAATTGCCCAATCTCAATGCACATCTGTGCTTTCTTCCATGCTGTCCTTTATAAATGAGAAACGATCCCATTCAGGATTCATCAAGACATCATCTTGTCTTCTTTCCAGACTCTCTCGACAGCTCACTTCTATCATAATGTATATAGCAAACCACAAGTTGATAAATACAGTATTTCCAAGTCTTGGAATTTTACCATGAGTTTTATTAAACCTGGTGCTTTCCCTAAGTTAATACATGGTAAATTCTACTTCCATTTAAAAAAAGGCAAGATTCTATTCAGGGTTGCAAAGAAAAGTATGAAAAAAAATGATATTTACAAGGACTGATTTTTAAGGTAGCGATAGGAGAATAGAGATGAGCGTTCTTTATAGATTCCACTGCACTGAGTAAATAGCCTCCATATTTTACTAGTAGAGAGCCACAAGAGTACAGCTTTTCAGAAAAATATTTATAACATTCTAAGAATTTGTTGGCGTACACATAGAGAAGGGTGAACAGGAATTTTTCTGTTGGAAAATTCTCTATACAATTTCTCAAGATGTCAAAGCTTAGGCCAAACCAAGTACAGTAAAACGTGTGTTATCCGGCACGTTAGGGGATTAGGGCATTCCAGTTATCTAAAAATTCTAGTTATCGAGGGTCTCATCAACCTAGGAAAAACCAATGGACAGTAATAGTAAAACTCAAGTTTTTAATATTGGTAGTTTTATAGTGTGAGGCAGTTGGTCTCACATTTCTATTTTGAGTTAAAGATTATTAGTACTTCTTAAATAAAAAATTGTTAAGCCAATCATGGTAAATCTAGCCAGGCCTATGAGTCTGAAGATGTGGCAGTATTGTTCCTGGGAGCAATGCCGGTTAACAAAGCTTTCTGGTTAACAGAGTGCCGGATGACAAAGGTTTAACTGTAGGAGTACGTCTAGACTACATGTCTCTGGCGACAGAGGCATGTAGATTAGACTACCCGGCATAGGAAAAAGAAACGGTGATTTAAATAATCGCCGCTTCATTTAAATGGCTGCCACACTGAGCCAATCAGCTGTTTGTCAGCTCAGCGCGATAGTCAAGACGCTCTGCGGTTGACATCAAAGGCATTTGTCGACCTCCCTGGTAAGCCTTATCCCAGCCATTTAAATTTAAATGAAGCGGCGATTATTTAAATCGCCGTTTCATTTTCCTATGCCGGGTAGTCTAATCTACATGCCTCTGTCACCAGAGGCATGTAGGCTAGACGTAACCTAAATGAATAGGGTTGCTCACAACAATGAAGTTATGCACAGGCATTGTTTTCACAAACAGGATTTTACAGAAGATACACTCACTTATAAGAAAAATGGGGGGGGGGAGAGGGAGAGAACTTGGAGAAAAATACTGAATTATTGACCCGGAAAAGAAAAATAAACAATTTTTTGTCCTGAGAAGTCCATCCTAGGCTTTGCCTTGTTATAGCACACATTTCACTATCTATAGGACAAGCATCAACATATATTCTGAATATTTTGCATGCCGTCTCCACCCTAACATTAACAAAGGAGCCTTCCAACATGACTTCATACAAACCAAAAGACGTGAAGAAGTCTTGACAGCATATGATGTTATATTTCCTTTTATACACCTGCAAACTCCTGTGTATAACTTGTTTGCCAGAAGAGCACCTATAGACACTTCTCTATTCTGCATTTAAACCCTCTCCCTTCTATAAAATAGAGATACTTAATGATGCCCTGTCTCGCCCCTGCTTCCTTTTTCTCACCCCTCTCCTTCCCCTCTATTTCGAGTTTTCATATCCCCTACTCATAACTCCGGTCATTTGAAGAAGTGGACTGTGCCCACGAAAGCTCATGATACCATCTACATGTTTTGTTAGTCTATAAAGTGCTACCAGAGCATTTGTTGTCTTTTTATGACTCTCTAATGCATTTCAGCAGCTCCCATAGATTAACAACACTGATTATTACTAATTCCCTCAGTTGTACACAGAGACTAGCACTGTATATATTTTTATGGGTACATATTCTTTATAAAGCCCAGTTTTATAATCGGTCTCTAAAAACAGATGTGTATTTTGGGTCTCCCACTTTGTCCAGAACCAATGTCCAGGCACTTCCTGCAAAATCTAATATTCTCCCTAATATCCTGACTGAGAAAGCTTTTCTTATAGGTGCCTGACCTCATTGTGCATTTAGTGAATAGCATCATTCATTCATTTGCGTAGGCAGAAATACTTCACTTTATCTGCCAATTGTAGAATATGGCATCTTCACTGGATCTGGTATTTGAAGTGGATCTGACTTGGGTCACACCATGTTTTAACACTAGTGTAAGCCCATTAATTTCAGTGGAGTTACTCCTGATTTACCACTTACGTAAGTGAGATTAGAATCTGGTCTAGTATCATTGGGTCATCATTGTTATCATGTAATCACTCATCCTTTCCATTTACCCAGGGCCATCCTTAGGCATAGGCAGAACAAGCAGTTGCGTAGGGCACCAGTATTTCTGGGACACCACTCTGCCAGGACGGTCGGGAAGCAGTGGAGCAGTGCGAAAAGTCGGCACTCCTCCTCCCCCTCTGAAAGAGAAAGCGCCAGCTAGCCAGCTGCTTAAAGAAGCAGCAGACTTGTTTCCTGTTTCTCCCAGGCAACGCAGAGGCATAGGGAGGTGGGGACAGAGGGAACAGTTGCTCCTGGCCAGCACACCAGGGAGTGCCGGACAGGAGTGACTCCACGTGACCCACAGCGGGGAGGGAAGCACTTCCCCTCCCCACAGGAGCCAGCGTGTGCTGCCTGAACAGCTTGGGTTGTGGCACCCAGCAACTTAGTTCTGGGGCCTTTCTTTGTGGTGCAGGAAGGTCAGGAGACCCAGGTCTGCACAGCGCCAACTCTGCAGGTAGCGCACTCTGCTCTGGGACTGCCCACGCCCTTCCTCCCCCCCTCGCAGGACGGCATCACGGAGGTAAGTTGCTGGGGTGTAGCAGCCCCTGCTGCTCAGGCAGCGTGCACGCCAGCTGTTTGGAGAAGGGGAGTGCAATCGCACACTTCCCAGAGGTGCTGCAAGATTGCCAGGTACTGGGGCCAGCTGCCCCTGTCCTGACCCCCCACAAGTACCCTGTCCCCTGCCCCCACCAACACTGTCACCAGCACCCAGCACCACCGTGTCCCTGGATCCAGCACCCTGCCACCCACCGCAGCACCCAGCACCACCCTGTCCCTGGCTCCAGTACCCTGCCAGATGTGCCAGCACCCTTGGGACCGCATTAGTGAGGCTTGTGGTTGGGTTTTTTTTGGCATCTCACGTGTGTGGCCCCAACTGACTTTTCTGTGGGTCAGTGACCCTTGACTCAAAACAGGTTCCCCGCCTCTCTCATATATAAAGACAATGCTAAAACCTTTTGAGTTTAACATAATATTTTATTTAAAAATGAAGCCTGGCCAATATGCCCCCCATTAGGGCCAAATCCCCATCTCACTGCAGCATCTTAACACTCCTGCACCACCTGACCCCAAATCTGAGCCAATCATACACTGGAACCCCCTGTCCTGAGCCTCTTACATCCCCAAACTCCTGCATCCCCACATCCTCAGTCTTCTGCCACAACATTCCTGCACCATCCACACATGGCAAATGTGTGCCCTGAGCCCATCATACTCACAAACTCCTTGCCCTGAGCCCCTCACATATCCAGCCCAAACTCCTGCACCCTCACATCCACAAGCCTGTGACTTGCTCAGCACCTCAACCTTCCACCTGAGCCCAACACTCCCCAGCCTGGAGCCCCCTCCTCGAGCCAGCGTCCCCTTCTTTTGCATCCAAATTCCCTCCCAGAGCTTGCACTTCTCACCCCTTCCCACACCCAAATCCCTCATTCCCACCCAGGAACCCGTACCTCCTCTCTCAACCCAGTGAGAGTGTACAATGGCTGGGGATAGCAAGTGATGGATAGGAGGGGAACAGAGAGGATGGGGCCTCAAAGGAGTGGGGTCTTGGGGAAGGAATGTGATTTTAATGTATTGGTGGGTTCTTTTTTTTTGCTCGACAAACCGAGGGGTTCCTTGAAATTCTGACAAGCTGAAAAGGGTTCCATGGCCAAATAAAATTGGGAAACACTGCAGTGGAGCTTGCAAGAGCAGGGCTGTGTCCTAGAGAGCTGAATGCGCTGCCTGCAGCACAGTCTGAGGGAAGGGATTGGCTGCTGGGGTCTTTGGGAAGGGGAGGAGGGAGGGATGGAAGAGCAAGTCAGGCATAGGGGCACTAGTTTAATAATCCCGCCTAGGGCATCATAAATCGTACGGATGGCCCTGCATTTACCTAAATTCGATACATATTCTCTGGATCTTTCCTATCAGATTGTATTGATTTCAAATATTACTTTCAACCACAAGGGGTCAGAATTTCACATCTTGTCATTAATTCTTCCCCACAGTTGAACAATAACTAATACATAATTCACAATCAATTGGTATATAAAATCACATGTTCTCCATCAGTTAGACATCATCAGTACCGCCAAACTTTAAATGTAATTTCATTACACCCTTGTGTTGAATTATATATCTTTCCCTACTAATGGCATCTTCCTGGCTACAATGGGCAGTTTGTCCCGGGTTTATAATTATTTTTATATTATACATCTCTAGCTACCTATGTGTTCATGGGAAATCATTCTTCTAGGGATTTAGGCTTGACTGATATATATTTTAACTTTCCTCTAAATTGGTCTGTTGGGAACTAGGCTCTAAAACCATTCCCCTCCTGGAGTAAGTCAGGCAACAGATAAACCAGCCTTCAAAATCTGAAGTTGTGTAAAATTTAAAAAAAAAATAGATTTCTCCATTTCTTGATGCAATTCCATAGTACTCTCTTCTCAAGTCATCTTTTATTTTTCCAAAACCATAGCTTTTAATCAACACAAGGCTTTTCTACTGGAAATCACTCTCTTTCACTCACAAAAAAACTTCAACACAGACAACAAAAAACAAAAACACAGCAGGCCTAAACATGAGTTAAACCAGGATTCCTTGGCACTGGTTTAATACAGTGGATAGACTGGACCATCCTCATCTAACTGCATTCTAATGTCTCTTTCCCACTCAAGATACACAATAAAGGAGAAATTGATACAATACAGAAATTTTGCTGTGTAATATTAGATTGTCAGCTCACACTTTGTCCTTATTTCTGAGCTATAACTTCTGCTCCCGATTTAAAATTATGGTTAAATCTAAAGGTCATTTTGCATGATCTGTTTAATAAATTATTTGCTTGATTTTCAGTTGCTATCCATGACTGTTCCTTTTAATGGCACATTTACCCAGTGTAAGGGGACTGTTAGCCCCTTACTAAAACTCTGTGGGAGTTTTTGGTTTGCCAGCTCTTAGTATCAACAGGGGAAGGGTCCATGAGACTGACAGACCCCAGAGACAATGGAAAGCAGCCAACACTCCAGCTCCTGCCCTGATTGACAGGTTGGACAGGCCAGTGAGGAGAGTGAGAGGCCAGGCCCCGTCCTCCCTGTGAGCTGGGATTGTTCTGGGTCTCTCTGAGCAAGGAGAGAGCTGAGAGACAGCTAAGAGCAGTGCAAGCTGTGTGCAGAAGTCCTGCAGCAACAGAGCCAGACACACACAGCTCAAGGAGCACAGACCCTGTGTTGAGCAGCAGACTGGCAGTGCTCAGAGAAGCCAAAAGGGACAAAGAAGCAACGCAAGGAGCTGGAGACTAAGGCAGCACAGCCTACAGCTGGGCGTGGTGAGCAGCTGGGACCAGCAAAGTGTGGGGAGAGGCTCTGGGCAGGGAGGTATCACCAGCCAAGAGGCCCAGCAGGCCAGACTGGGAGAGGGGTCTGGCCACTTAGAGCTTGAGGCTGTGTGGTCACTGCCAGAGCAAGCGTGTCCAGCCTGCAGCCCCCCTGCAGCACATCCAGGGCCTCTAAGGGGCCTATAAGGAAGAGACTGTGAATTGTCCTTACACTCTGCAGACTGCTGTTTTGATGTCCCCGTGCTACAGAGCAGGGCTGTGTGTTCTCATTTAACCATTCTCATTTTTTTCTTATTCTTTTCTCTTTAACCAGTTGATGTTTAATAAGTTGTATTTGCTTTGAACCTTATGAAATGATCACTGAGCCAAGAAAGCCTGCAGTGTGCAGAGAGCACCTCGGAGTGGGGACACCCTAACTCCTGCCCCTAGTGACTGCAAGGTTGGGGATTAAGCCCCAGGAAACCTGGGCCCAGCCTTGTTGGGGTTTCGAGGACTCTGCTACTCAGGAGAGGAGGGGGAGCCCTCAGGATCAGGGAAGCCGAGGGGTAAAGTAAGTGGGAGCGGGGACTCAGATCCTTTCGCTGGTCCATTTCACCGGGGTGGTATAGAAGCCAGGATAGTTCCCCACAATAGCGGGACCATTCCCCCGCTTACATAGTGATGCACAACATACAGATTTTAACCTATAAGATGGACACTTACTGAGACACGAATTGTGTGACTTTGCCAGATCTAAAACTCCAGTTCAACCAAAAGCCAACTCACTGGAACTTCTCCAGTGAACACAAAACAGAATCTTAAGAACAGTTTTATGCGTCTCTTGAGTCTGTGTATCTGGGAGATATCAGAATAAAGAACACATCTTCTAACACCAATGTCTTATATAATGCTGTCCTAGTAATGTACCACAATTAGAGTAGAAATCAAACTTTTCTGTTTCACTAAAAGTAACCCTAGGCACATCATTCAGTCAACTTAGAAGAGCCATGTTTCCTTTGATTCTCAGATTGCATTAAATGATTGCAAAAAAATGTAACCGCATTCCAAATCTTAGTATAGATCTGAACTTAGAAAATTAAGATAGGAAGGTTCACTTCCTACAGCTAGTCAGTCATTTTAAAAGGAACAGAATTCTCATTACATGCTTTTTTTTTAAAAGGAGAATTTTTCTGTCATGACTGCAAGACAAAATTCTGTTCTAAAACTTTGCTTTCTCAGTTAGTGCATGAAGAGCAGAACAATGGTAATGCTTTAATTGCAAATTGCTATTTTTGTCCCAAGATATTCTGCCAGAGCTATCCCTCTCTCACAATCCAAAAACTGTATCTACATAAATGCATTACTTAGTGGAAAGGATCTACCATACAATAGTTGCATGATCTTTTATCTGAGATACATGTATTGCAATATAGCTTTATACATGAAAAGCTGATTAAAAATCCAAGTCATACTATCTGAATTGTGACAAAGCAATGTGGTTATTACGGAAATACAATATTGTAGCTGTAGTTTAAATGTCACATGTAAGTGCGTTCAGGGAACTTTTCCACGAAATATATTGTGACTGATTTTTGTAAGGATGTCCCACTGGGGAGTAGCACTGTATTTATTAGTCCTTACAAGATCTCTGTAGCTGAAAAACATTGGCAACAAGCAATGCTCTGAGATCTGAAGTGACACGTCTGGACTTTTTTCCCCCAACGTATTAACTTTGTTATAACTTGTAAAAAAGGATTTTTACGAGGAACAGGAGGAGAGGACAATTGAATTCAAAGATTTCCTCGCCCTCCCAATCACATATTGTAAGAAAGACAAAAAACAGCAAAATCAACTTTTACAATAAGGCCTGCCTCTTTTCAACTAGCAGAGAATTTCTATTATCCTTCCTGCTATAGAGTGTGACCTGACAGGCAAGTTCCTACCTGCAAAAAACACAATTTTCCAAGAACACAGATTTCTCATCCTGATTTTACTACCTTGGCATGCAAAGCTCTCAGCAAAGTTGCTGATATAGCTCCTGAATGGTAGGGAAATCCTTTTGCTTGTCTGATGATTTGTTAAAAAGAAAAAACTACTTGCATTTGAAAACTTTAAAACTTGTTTTAGAACACTGCTTTTAATTAGGGTACTCCCCCCTAAATTACCTCAATGCTACTTTATCAGGGCAATCTTTCATACATTGCATACACAACATGCACACAAAAGTATATAATTGAGGTATGAGAAATATAGTATAAATGCTACAATAGAGATAACAGATTACAAGAGCTGGACAAAATTATGTCCGTGTGCTGCAAACAGTAATTTATAGACCCACGGAAGAGATCCATTTATCTAAAAGGCTGATCCTATGAACATGGCAGAGACCACTCTTGCAACAGGTACCATAGGAACCATAAAGGGGGACAAACAGTCTGATTTGAAAGCTATTTCTTAATTCATTGACCTTGTTTTATTGTGATCACATTGGTTTTTGACAGAGTTTGTGTGTCTTCACAGCAATGTACACTTCGGGTTAGTGAGACACAAGTGAATTTACATGTCAGGGCAGCCTGCACTTCATTTTAACCCTAGATTAAGGTTTTTTCTGAACTGTGTTAGAATTTAGGGCTCTGGCATCCAGACTGCAATGGATGGACAGGAATCAAAGTAACCCTATCCCAGAGTGCCTGGTGCTTCCCCCCACATTACACACTTGCCCTGCGAATGTGATGCACTGTGGGAAAACCCTTCTGCCCATGCTGTTTCTTAAGTAAGGTAATGCTATTGATAAGCTATTTAAAAGGAGCACATGAATACATAAGTTACCTAGTTACCTCTTCTGATGCCTGTCTCAGGAGAATAACTGCTGTTTGTGAAAGCTTTATACCAGTGATGGGCAACTTAGGGTGTGTCTAGACTACAGGGTTTTTTCAAAAAAGTGGCCTTTTTTCGAAAAAACTTCCCCTGCATCTAGACTGCTGTCACATTCTTTCGAAAGTAAATCGAAAGAACACGGCAGTTTTTTCAACCATGGAAAACCTCGTTTTACGAAGATAACGCCTTTTTTCTAAAGTGCTCTTTTGAAAAAAAGGCGATATGTAATGCAAACTGTGCTTTTTCGAAAGTGAGCATCCAGCCTGCCCAGGTGCTCTCTTTCGAAAAAGTGGCTTGCTTTTTTGAAAGTACTGGTTGTAGTATAGATGCTCTTTTTCAAACGAGGATTGCAGTCTAGATGTAGCCTTACTGAGGCAAGGCTTCTGAGATCTGCAGTTCAGTATAGAGCAGTATGAATCTGCAGCCCATTGTGGTTTTATGTGTGGTCCACAAGACATTTTGTTTACTGTTTCCCATGCTACGGTTCAATCCATACACCCCACAAATTCTAGGTACACAAGTGCAATTAGCAAAACTACCCTATTGTGGGAGACTGTCTTGGTTATAGCGACAAGGAGTCCTGTAGCTCCTGTATACATCTGTTAGTCTATAAGGTGCTACAGGACTCCTTGTCGCTTTTGCAGATCCAGACTAACACAGCTTCCCCTCTGTCTTTGTTATGAGAATCTTGCAGCCCACTGAGATGGAGGGCCACTCATGTGGCCCACCCACTAACTTAGATTTCCAAAGCTGTACTAAGCGATTTCTTCACTTAGAATTTAAAGTAATATCCAGCAGCGGGGGATAACACTGGCAAAAATACAAAATTAATGTTACTACTGTCTGAGTAAATTCTGCCATAGTAAAACATATGCTTAGGCCAAGTGCTAAAAATCAATCCTATATTGAAAGATTATTCTGAGCTCAAAAATCTCTCAAAGGGTAAAACTTCATATCATTCTAATATAATGCATGCTATAGTATGTGCAATAAAAGTACAATATAAATCCAACAATCTCTGGATCTCCTTTCTCATGTCTCAACAACAATGGAAAGACATCAGCTTACAAGGACAGAGACATGTTCACTGACACACACTGCATGGCTTAAATGTGCAGCATATGGAAAAGTATTCTAGACTGAATTGATAATCTTTCTATAGTTTTTCTCTATATATAATTTATAAATGAAACATCTCCTGCTGTTGAATTGTATGTTCCATAGCACTGGGGCCCATCTGCCTCAGTGCTGTATGGAACACTGGAGCAAGGATTATCTTCCCATAACATCACACTATTTAAAAAGACAAAATGATGGCAGATATGGGAGAATGCATGGCATAGGTGTCTGAGGTCTCTTTTGTGTTCACAATAGAGGTGGGAGAGACTAAGGGATTGTCCAAGTAAGAGAGGGAGAGGAAACCCAATATGGACCAAACCCTGGTGATAGAAAAGAAACATCAAGACCTTTTGAACAATCAGCTAAAAGAAAGTGCTACATTCATATTTAGGAATCTTGGATCCTAATGCAAATATCTACCAGTGAATTCAGGTTGTTTTTTCTAAGTTTTGTGTTTCTACATATGGGTCTCCTGGAGGAAATGTATGGATTAGAGATTTTAGGACATATCTATATTTTTATAGGCCTTAGTTCTCTTTTGACCCTTTTTTCCCCCAAAAAGTAATGTTTTGCAGTGCAGATACTACTGCACACACTATGCCAGTAAAGGCCATTCCTCCACACAGAGGAGTCTGCCTCCAAAGCAAACATTTTAAGCAGAGCATAAATCTCACTCCGAAATTACACACATCACATGTACAGGCAGTCCCCGGGTTACGTACAAGATAGGGACTGTAGGTTTGTTCTTAAGTTGAATTTGTATATAAGTCGGAACTAGTACATATTGTAGGGGAAACTCTAGCCAAACATTTCTCCAGAGCTCAGTTTTATTCTCCCACAACTCACTTCCCTCAGTCCTTTATTCTCAAGCTGAGGTGTCTGCTGAGAAAAGCCGCTCCGCGTCTCCCTGGTCTGCTGGGGGGTGGCGCTAGCTTCGCGTCTCCCTTGTCTGCTGGGGGGAAGCAACTAGTGCGGGGTTGCCTCACCCCGTTTGTAAGTAGGGATCCGATGTAAGTCGGATCCATGTAACCCGGGGACTGCCTGTACTCCAGACTTACCCTACTATGGAATTTCACTTTGTTGTTCACTTGAACAACAAAACAAATCTAAGCCTGAGCTCTCTCCCCAAAGCCGGATGTTTCTAAGGCTTTGGAAGAGGACTTTCTCTCTCCAAGCCATAGTTCTCTCTGATTTGGAGAGACACTTGCTCATACCCTCCAGCCAGAATTAACACAATCCACCAGCCAGAATCTGTCAGCAGAAATTACTAAGGGCTGTAATTTACAGTCCATCCTGACTAAAAAGGTGGTTCCCAGCAATACCCATCCTCTTAAAAGACCAGAGACTAAACTTTGTTTCACTCCCAATGTATCACCTGCTCTCCCCTTGCAAATTGCTTCAGCTCTTTTGTGGAACAGTTTCCATCAACCTGTGTGCCCAATTTGGGCATAAAGACACGGTCCCTGGGTTCCTAGGTGTCACTCCCCATTGTCTGCCAACTTAGGTGCCCGTGGTGGGGAGGAGATATCCAGTGAGTACCTCCAGCTCTTCCCACATGTAGCTGACATAACCATCTGAGCAAGACTGAAGAGGAATAGAAGGGAGGGATTAAGTCCCATGGCAGTCTGGATTGGGATGATGACACAATTTTCCCATGTATTTTATGCAGGGTTCTAGCATTTGATTAGATTGACTTAAAATTCAAGGGTTTCATTCTTGAGAAGGGTCCTAGCACCTATTCCCCATTAGAAATCCTAAGAATCACTGTCAAACTTTTCTAAATATGTAAAGAATGGCTAAGAGACAAGTAAGGGGGTATTCCATAGCCATCTGCATATCTAGGCCAGGAGATTTTCTAGTACTCTGGGGACATAAAATTAGTACTTAGTCTGAGTACTTGCTGCTGAAAAATACATTTTGTGAAAAGATGACCAGTAGGCAACATTTCTCTCAGACATGCTCACTGATTTCCCTGGAAAAGCCATTGCACTTCAGGCCCAAATTTGCCTGTAGCCAGTACAGATTTCTCAAGTTTCTAGTGTTTGTACAGGAGGAAAAGTTTAATAAAATTCAGAAAATTCTGGGTACCTTCTCTAACCCATAACACCACTTTTCTCCCCATACTGTTTTTAATCACCAGAGAAAGCAGGTATCCATCTCACAGCAAGAACTATGTATATATAGGCGGTGTGTACCATGCACATTAACCCATATACTAAATGAGTATCAGTTGATGCAAGTTCAATTATTCAAATGGAATTACATTAGTTTACATCAGATGTATATCTGGCCCATAGAAATGACTTTGTGAATAGCTAACAGCCTAATCCAATTACACGAGATAAAAAGTCAGGTGAGAGGAAAGATTTTTAAATAATTCTGAAGGATGATTTCTTGTTTTGTTATCATAGCACTACCTCTAGTGCTCTGTATTAGGCTACTTTTTGCCTATTCAACTCTCAAAACTAGAGATATTTTCCACAGCCTATATTTCAAAAATTGATGCATCACCTGTGAATTTAAAGAACACAATGCAGATCCTCCAATTCAGCTGGAGTACACTGTCATTGCTCCTTTGCATTTTGACAATTTTCATCTGATGATCCCTCTGCCTTAAGAATCAATCCCCTTCTGGGGAGTATGGTTTTCTGCCTTAAAAGTACAGTAAGAATCTTTACAGATATTTTAGGTAACAATAACATTATTAAATATAAGTAAAACAACTGAAACACTGAAGAAGAATAAATAGTGAAAGTTATTCTGAGCAGCAGACACAAAATTAAACTGAATATTTATATAAAGTTATGACCACCCACAGTTCAACTCAGGGAGAAAATCCTTCTCTTTAAAAGAATAGTTTTCAGAAATGCAATTGCAACAGCAAATGTCGTTTAGGTGATTCAACTGTTCAAAAGCACCCTTTCCTTGGTCTAGAATCCCATGGGCAATAGCCCAGTAACCATACAAAGAAAAGTTTGGGAACGAACCAAGAAAAAGTGTAGAGGGAAAAAGAGGAGCTGATTCCAAGATGCCAATGTAAGTCACTTCAGAGTAAAAAGGAGAAACTATGCCAAACAATACAATAAATTACTCTCACTATATTATTTTACAAGTGCTTTGGAGGGTGGTGGTAGTTAAAAAGTAATCTTAGCTGGGCTGTATCCAATAGAATGGAACATGAACCAATGGTTTATTGTCTTCTTCTGATGTACATTTAATCAGTCTGGAATCAGGTTTCCCTTCCTTTTTTAAATGATTTGGCACAGACTATAAAGAGCTGTTGGAAGCAACTGAAGTCCAGTAAACCCCTTGTAGAATTACTTATATATTGTCTCTCCCCCCCCAGCACTGTGAAGCCTGTTTATTCCTGGAGCTAGCTCTTATTCCCAATATAGGAAAAAACACCAAGTTAATGAATTCACTGCTCATGGTCTCCCACTTAGCTCCATACTTACTTTTGGAGCATACTATCTCAAACCACCCTCACACTGAAGTACTGTGGCTTCCCTTACTGAAGTTGGAAGAGGTCTCTACAGAATCTTGCAAACCTTTTCTGAGCTAATGTTATCTGCCTTGGTCTAAGTTTAATAGCAACCTGTAAAAACATATTATACCAGGTTTCTAGTACTCTCAAATACTTATTACCTTGAAAGCCACCTTATGGAGGTAACGGTTCATGAGGAAAGAAAAAGGTAGGATTTAATTTGAATCAGCACTAGGAAAATTAACTAGGTGATTAACAATTAGAATAATTTAACTAGTGACATGTGAAGCCTTTAAATCAAGACTGGATATCTGTAAAAGATATGCTCTATCTTATCCAGAAGTTATGGTTTTGGTGCAGAAATTACTGGGTGAAATTGTATGGTCTGGGCTATGTAGGTGGTCAGGTCAGATAATCATAATGATCCTTTCTGGCCTTTAAAAAGCCTATGAATTGATTTATCTAAGATCAAGGGAAATTCTGAATCCAGAAAGGTCAGTATTGTTTGGGAATTGCCACTTTATACATTACAGTCCAGAAGGTATGTCCCATGTTTGCACCTTGGATTATGTTATGTCTCCTAGCAATCAGGAGCTGCAGAGAGGAAGGAAAGGAAAATAGGTAAGAGTTTTCTTCTTCCTTTCCATTGGGTACTGTGTCAGTGAGGGGATGAGGACAGTGATAAATTTAATAGGAAGGCATATTCTATCACTGTACTCACTGACTTTCCTGTATTCTTCATGCATCCACCAGCACCAGTATAATGTTGTATCTCAAAATGTATCAGTTGTTGATTGGTTGGTGTGAACCCAATCCAACTTCCATCAACTCAACAGGAGTCTTCCACTGGCTTAATTGGAACTGAATTTTGATTTATAATATTGTATTATAAGTTTGGATTCTATTTCCTATTGTTGAATGAAACAGCATTATAGCAATAAAAATTATTTGGCTATTTAGTTTTAAAAGTCTAGTAAAAGGCAATAGCCTCAACTGCCAACTTTGAATTTGCCTCTCCTGCTACAGATCCCTACTCCATGCCAACAACTGAAAATATGATTTCCCTTTCCCTGTATCTTATATAAAGTGTACTATGTAGACAGGCTTCCAGGTTTTGGCAGTGAATGAATGAGGTTAAGCTGCCTAGCAGAATGGCAAAAAGTAGTGCAGAAACCTCTCTGAATCCTAATTCAGATGACATATATTCTGGCTTTAGTCAGGAATTTGAAAGCTCTGTCATGCCTGTTTGTTATTATGACCTGTGTAGGGGTTAATTGCGGAAGAACTGTGTGTGCACGTTTAGAGGTGGTGAAACATGCATTCCCCCCTTCCCCTATATCTTATGAGCCAGCAGCAAGCTTCTAGGAACATACACCATTCAAGATAAGCAATGGTGTCAATATAGCAAAAGCAAGTGGTAGATAAGGGTAAAGGGCAAGAACACAAACAATCCTGTTTACCCTAGTGTACTGATCATGTAAACAAAGCCAAAGAACAAGTAGAACAAGATCAGAACCAGATCAATAGTTAACAGCTAAGCCATACATGAGCACATGATGAGAAACTCCTGGAAATTTCCAAACTGCAAAACAAAGTGGAAATACTGTATTTAAATCTGCACCAGAGCACAGCAATTTGAACCTCACCGATGGCCTTTGGGTACCGGTGCCTCGGAAGCTGAGACAGTCTCCCATTTCATCTGCAACAAAAACGGGGTTTCCGGTTTGCAGACGGGAGATAAGAACCCCACTTTTCCTAGCATGTTGTTCTTTTAGTTAAGGAGCGCAGCTGTTAGCTGTCAGAAAATAAACCGCTTGTGTTTGACAGATACCTGTGTAGCGTTTCTTTGTCCTTTGAGAACCCAGTGTCAGACCTGAGACTTACTCTTGCTGGCAACCTGATGAATCATGTCACTATGACAGCAGCATAAAGAACAAACCAAATCCTCCACAGTTGTGTTAACTCTCTCAAGCACCTCAGAGAGACTTCTTTACATCCCTCATGTGTAGAGATGGGCAAAAATTTTGT
Organism: Pelodiscus sinensis; assembly: GCF_052426305.1. Classification (NCBI taxonomy): domain Eukaryota; kingdom Metazoa; phylum Chordata; order Testudines; family Trionychidae; genus Pelodiscus; species Pelodiscus sinensis. Next base: position 992,448 of record NC_143065.1, read on the forward strand.
ACTAGACTTTTTAGTGTCTATGTGCCAGAAAAATGCAGATTTGGACTGACCAAATTTCATAAATTTGTATTGAATACTACAAATTGTTTTGGTCTGAAAAGTCCCCCCAAATTTAAAAAAAAACCCAACACCATTAATTTCAAAATTTTCAAAATGATTCTGTCAATTCAAAATAATTTAGTTTAGAATTTTACTTTTTTTTAAAAATTGAGCTAAAGTGTTCAAGTTAAATGTTTTGGTTTTAGTTAAATAGAACATTTCATTTTATCCCAAATATTTTTAAGCCTTTTCTGTTTGTGAAACGTTTGAATCACAGAGATCCTCTTGTGCCTGTCACCCATAGTGCTGATCATACACTGAGCCCACGTACCTGTCCTCTGGGATGCCCTAGCACCCTGTCCTGCTTGGTAAAATCTCTGGTCTCCCCCAGTAAAGACCCAGAGCTGGGGTAACAGCCCTCTGCAGAGTAACACGGAAGCTGAAACAGTTCAGGTCTGAAAGGGTTCAGTTATAGGGACTTGACAGTATTCAGGAACATAGCTCTCAGAAGGAACCAAGCCCCCAAATAAATCCATCTTACCCTGTGTAAAAATTTTACACAGATTAAACTTGTAGAGTTTACTATGAACTCAATCAATGAAAAGAGATATATGCACAACCAGGTTCCTTCCCCCCTCCCATATTTATGCTGGGTTTTATTAAGTATAAATTGTAGGATTTAAATGCAAGTAAAAACAAGCAGATCAAAATAAGTTCCTAAGCCAAAATAAACAAAACATCCCAATTAAGCCCAATAAATGAAGAGAAATTGTTACAGGGGTATGATTTCTCACTCTAGATCTTATCTCAGGAATACCCTTCAGGTCAGAGCTGATCTTTTCTCTGGCCTGGCATTAACAGTTTGTTGTGTATCCTTTCAGTGTGAGGAAGCAGTTTTCTAAAGCCAGCTGAAAATGATCCTTGATTGCTACCCATCCCTTAAATAGAATTCCCCCGGGGCAGGACTCCTGTGTTTCATCCTCCCCAATCCAATGGAAAACTACCAAATTCAAGATGGATTCTAGCACCAGTTGGCATAGTCACATGTTATTGTAGGACCAACCACAGTTTGGGCTTACAGGATAAACAAAATCCATTTATAGATCATTGTCTTGAGCACTGGACCCCTACATACCAGTAATGGCTCTTATTTGAAATTCTAGATTAATAAGCAAGTTTACACTTCATATTTCTAAATTCACATACAAGAATGATACATGCGCACAAATAGAATATACACATTCAGGGGATCACAGACTCTTCAATGATAGGCTCCATGACCTGCTTTGCATAAATTTACTTATGCATATTCATATTTTAAAACATATTTCCATAAAAATATGGAGCTATGTGTCACACAGTTCTCTGTAATAGTCAAGACGTTTTTCTTCTGTTCTGGTTCGACTAAAAAACTAATTAGATTAGCCAGCAACCTTCCCTTCCCACACCTCCCCCCTAAACAAATCAAGTTATTCACACAGCTTTATTGCTGTCCAGAGAACCTTGAAGTGTTACAAGCCTAAATGAACACTGATTCAAAAGGGACCACTCCTGTTATGTCCACACAGCATTTTACAGTGAACCTTCCAATTCAGACCAACAGAGTTTGGATAGCAGGGCTCACACTAGTGCACTGAAGTTGCAAGTTTTGACTGAATGGCAGGCAACAAGTTCAAAACAGGTGACAGACCTATTTTTGGAGTTCTAGCATGAGTCCCGCTAGCCCAAGTCTGTTGACCCAGATGAGGAGGTTTGCTCCAAAGTGCTCCATGTAGGGTTGTCAGACAGTTTCACAAAAAATACCAAACACTGCAGGGGGGAAAAAAATTGGTTGAGCAAAAACAAACAAACAAAAAACGCGTGCGTGCGCGCGCATGCACACACACACACGCGCACACACACACACACACACACACACACACACACAGCGGCCTTCTGTCCCAAGCGGCCTTCCATCCAAGAAAAAAAAAAAAAAAACACAAAATACCGGACATGTTTTGTTTTTTAACTGGACACATGTCGCAAATACCAGGCTGTCCGGTCCAATACCTGGCGACCTTGGATGGACAAAAACCTTTCTAAATTGGTCTTCCTGCATAGTGGGTTTGTCCAACTCTGGCAGATACACACAGAGCCATATTATTCTTGGAGTGACTGAAATTAGACACTCTTGAAAAACTTAAAAAAAGTTTTAATCAAGGACTTCTATCAAACCACCACACGACTTCCCTATTAATAAAGCCTGGCCTCCTAGGAGCAAGACACTGCAGTATCCTGTTAGATTGCCATAGAATCACAGAATAATAGGACTGGAAGGGACCTCAAGAGGTCATCGAGTCCAGCCCCCCGCCCTCAAGGCAGGACCAAGCTCCATCTACACCATCCCTGACAGATGTCTATCTAACCTGTTCTTAAATATCTCCAGATATTTGTGATGAAAATGAAAGTAAGTGATGGGTTTTGATTTTCAAGTAGCTAGTGACCATTTCCTTCCAATTAATATGCATACATGTTTGAAAATTTGGCATATGTAAACATATATAAATTAACCCAAAGAATCACACCCCGAGGCAGTTCAACATTTCCATGACAACATTTCAAAATTAACACTTGACGTTTCTCAGACTTATTGGCACAGTGTCAAAAGAATAATAATAAAAAAATCAGCAGACCAAAAAAAAAAAAGTTTTCTTTTTTAAATCTTGCAGCAGTGTAACTAACATACAGATCCTCAGGGAAAGCCTGCACTCAATGAGCTACGTAGGATGCATTGCGCTAGGTAAAAGCTTTTGTGTGTTACTGTTGCACATATCCCAGCTTGTTTAAAACCAAGCATCCAGCCTCTAAATGTCAATATGTACTGAATGCACCTCAGAATGAATGCAATTAAGAGAGGTATCAAATAACTTAATAGAGCATTTGGTTGTGAAGTGAGGGTGGAAGATTAGCAATCAGAACAGTAAATTACTCTTACTTCCAGAATTATTCTTAAATGGGTCCACTGCATATGCTTTCCATATACATTCCCCTACCTCCACCAGGAGTGCATATACATAACACCCATTAGCAGTAAGTCAACAGATGAAAGGACAACAGATTGTGTACAGAAAACTTTTCCAATGTCACACATTTAGTGCAGGTGATAAGATTTATCCAGGTAAGTGACACAGCTATATACAATCAATGGGAGTTGGCTTTGAAATACTGCTTGCAACTTTGTATTTTGCCTGGGGTGAGGGTTGGGGAATGCAGTCCTGTGAACTAGTTTCTCCCACTTATATCAATCTAGCTCTATTGCTTGCGTACATGAATTGTATTTTTAAAAGACGTTCTAATGAGTAAGAGGATATATACAACATTTGTCCTCACTGTAATTAAATATTTTGATGCATTTCAACTCTGTACTTACACTGGGTTCAATTTCTGTAACATAACATGCACATACAGGATGAAAGCAGTTTTAATGCAATTTGAAATGAAGCAAATAGAAGAGAATGCATTTATTCATCTTCAGATCATATTTGTTCTAACCTTCATTAGCTGAGGGAGACAGTAAATGAAGGTGAGATTTATTAACCATAACTTCCATTGACTGAGTTGTGATTTCACAAAAGATTGGAAGTACTATATATACTCTGCTGATCATTTCAGTACTTATAATGTTATATGCTGTGTATATACTGTAATGTTATATACCATATACAAATTTTTAAATGTTGACATTTCCCATAAGTCAGAAATTCCAGTTTCCAACCAACTCTAATTACACATGTAGCGCCCCCTCTCCACCTGGTTACCTTCTTTTAAAGCCAATCTCCTTTCAGGTTCGGATGGATAGGTCTGGGTTCTTCTGGATCCCGCCACCCACTCAATTTTATTCTTTCTGATTGATGTACTTGGCAGTGCCTCCACCCCCCTCACTCCTTCCTAGCAGGGTCACCAGGGCAGCTTGGGAGGAAAATTCTAGCCCAGGATAATCCCCACATATTTGCCAGATAGTTGGAGACTCCCAGAAAATAACACAAACACATACACTATAATAAACACAATTATATTAAACAGGAGACAATTATAACAGAACAGGGTAAAACACTATTTTCAGGGTCACCGGTGCCCAGCAACTGTGAGGTTAGTGTCCCATTGGTACGCGTACTTTGTTGGGGCCCTTGATGACTGCTGACCACACAATCCTTCTCTGCAGTGGTTTAGCAGTGGAGCTGACTAGGTCCAGTACAGCCCAAAGGACTCACACATGGGAGAAGGCAGTAAATCCCTCCACAGTTTAATATGCTGCAGGTAATAAAATCCCCAAACAAATTCCCTGACTTACTAACTAAAAACTGGTGCACTCACACACTCCACGAATGACCTCAGGCTGAGAGATGACTCGTCTCTGCAAAGGGCTGCTCTCTTCTCACAGGGGTCCTCTTCAGGCAGGAACCAGGCTGCTTCGGTCCCAGGATTTCCCCTCCCCGCGGAGGGGTGCAGGGCTCAAGATGCAGACCCCACAACTGCACCACAATTCAAACTACAGCCTCCCCCCCAGCATGCAGACCCGCCCAGCAGGCAGCAGCCCTGAACTCGCTGCTAGAGCAGAGCTGACCATGCGGTGACTGGTCTCACCTGGGGAGCCGGAGCCAACTCAGCCTGGCGGGGGAAACCTCCCAGCAAACTCCACAACTGGAATCAACAGGGGAGACACAAACCCAGCGGAGGGATCCTGCCTTCAGGTCCCTAGAGGCCAGTTCTCAGGGGAACCCTGCATGCAGGCCTGGGGCTTACTAGCTCCCACACAGCCAGCCTCCCCTTGCCCTGCTGGCTCCAGACTCCCCCAACAATGGTCTCTCCTTCCCCCTGGGAGGGGCATCTCACTCCCCATGGGTTGCTGGCAGACTCTGGCCCTGGTAGGGAGGGGGAGCCAAGGCAAACTCAGAGCCTCTCCCTGAGCTGCCAGCAGACAAGGCCCCGGGAATCCAAGCAATCTCCTTGGGGGTTACACACGTGTGACCATTTAGATAGGTGATCACTCACCTGAAGCTGGTTTCATGCAACTAATCAGTTAATAACTATCATTAAGCATCTTGTGCCAAATTTCAACCTAAGGCTTGTTTTGTTTGCTGTTTGCTTATAGGCTTAACTCTGGTACCCAGAGTATTTCAGAGTCTCATGCATTAATGAATAACATGACCCAAGTGAAGAAAGAAAGTATTTGTATCTATATTCTATCGATGGAGAACAGAGGCACAGAGAGATCACATTACTTTCCCCAATGTCACACAGGAAGTCTGGTGGAGCCAGGAACCTGGCTTACAAAAGAAATACGAACCACCAGCCCTGTGCCTTAGCAACAAGACTATAAATAAGCAGTTGCAACTCATCTCAAAGGTTGATAGATCTACTCCCAGTTCTGCCAGATCTGAATTTGGCTCATTATCTAAAATTGTATTGCTTTATTCGATCAAAGTGGTGGGCTGCATGTTGAAGATTTTGGCAGCATTGCTGAAGGAACTTGCAATTATTAAGCAGATGTTCTGTGACATAACTGGGGGCCTGTTTTGCTGAAATAAGATACCATATTTGTTACAATGAAGGGAACTGGTAAAGATTTGCTATAATATATTTTGCATACGTGAAGCTACCTTTGTATCAAGGGACAATGAGAAAAAACATAATAGTCTATATTTCTTTTCAGAATTGATGTCAGACTTATATTGTTTTCTTTGGGCTGAAGAGGAGAAGGGGGGAATCCAGCTTCAACTCTTTGAGGTCTGTTTTTATACTTAGATATCTAACTCAGAGGCATAATGTATCCCAAAAGTTAGCCCTTTGTTATCATCCAGCACTGTTACTATATAATTTCACTGGCACTAATCATACAGCGAGATGCCCTTGACAATTGAATAGAATTGTAGGGATTCAAGAGACTTTGAGAGATCTTCTAATCCAGTCCCCTGCACTCATGGCAATACTAAGTATTAACTACATTACCTAACCTCCTCTTAAAAATCTCCCCTCCTGGAGATTCCACAACCTCCCTGGGCAAATTCATTAATTTAAATTAGTGGTATCTGTATTTAAATTTACAGGTATTGAGCACGATATTGAAAGCAAATTAGATTCAAGTATTGATCCTATGGGTGAATCTTTGATGGATTTGTATTCGTTTGGGTAGATAATTGAATTTTGATTCAAAAAATGCTGTTAGCGGGAGCTGTCTATCATTTGTTAAATGACTTCCAACTATTGCTTAGATATTTATTATATCTTTATGCTGCTTATAAAATTTCCAGAAGCTAGTTCTGCTTTATATATTACCACTAGCAATCATTTTCTTCTGACAATATTACAATCTTTTCTTTCACAGGGGGTAAAATGTTCCCTTCTTCGTATTCACCAAAGGTTTTATAAATCAAGGATTTATAAAATGCTAGTCCAGCTACATGTGCTGGTCAAGTTGCCATCATCTTCTTTCTTACTCTGTTTCTAATCTGAATTCAGCTGTGCTGAGTCTAAGCTACCTAAACAGTAAAATAAAAAATTTAAAAAATCACACAATACTTCAGTCACAAAATACCTCAGTTTTGATGCTCAAGTGTGGATACTCAAATCCTTGATTGGGCACTTAAATAAGTAGTTTGGTTTTCCAAAAAGTGTTCACTGTCCATAACTTCCACTCAAATGAATAGTAACTGACAGTGATTGCTTTGGAATGTCTTGTAAAACGCTCTGCCTCACAACTAAGTTAGACACGGAGAAACCTGTTTATGAAGCTGGTTGCTGTTTTACTCAATGATGTAAGGTTTTAAAGATCAGAGAAACTATTACATCTCTTTTTGGCTTGATAGCATAAGAAAGCATTTTTCTAGCAAATGGTTGCAACTGATTAGAACGAATCAAATTACTCCAGAGAAACAGGTACTGCATATCTTGTTTCCCCACCTCTCTGTGTCCTGACATATCCCTTCAAACACAACTTTTGGTCAAACATTAATGTGTTGGAAAAGAACACTATTGTTCAATTTTATCTTGATCCAATCATTGAAACAAGACTCTTTTTCATTTATGGTTTCAATAATTTAGTGTTAGTCAACACCTAATTCCAGTATTTATTTTTCTCCCCCTCAAAAAAAAAAATCTGGTTGTCATTAACACCATTTACAATGACATTTACGCAGACTCAAGAGTGACAATAAAAATCAATTTGCATACCCAATTTTTAAAGGACATGGTTTCTCTTCAATCCCTTAAATCATTATATATATTAAATTTGACTAATAGATTCTTCTCCAGAAGCCATAAAACTATAGAAGAGTCAGCCATTTATCAACATTATATGAAACAAAACAGGCCATGCATAATTAGTTTTTACAAAAAGTATATTTTTGACTTATGAAGGTTCTCCCAAGATTAAAAGTCCACACCAAGAAATTATTTTTACTAGCCACCTCCAGTCCTGGCTTCCCCCACCCTCTTGTGCTGGTGCAGCTGTGGTCACAGCTGACCCTTTCTTGCCTTGCAGAGGAGCTGATCTGCAGCGCCTGGCTGAGTGTGTGCCCCTCCTCCTTCCAGCCGCTCTTCATTCCTAAGCTGGAGGACCTGGTCGTGGTAAAGGGTTGGACGGCGCATTTCCACTGCAAGATCAGCGGCACCCCCATGCCCACCATCACCTGGACCCACTTCAGTAGCTGACCCTCCCTCCCCCGTGCCCCCCGTCATCCCGTCACCATCCCGGCCCTGACCCCAGCCCCAGCTCTGAACTACCCTGCGCCCTCAACTTTTCCAGTGTATTCTCAAATGTTTTCTGTGACAGATGGCGCAACGGCAATCTCTCCTTTTATAATAGTTTAGATTATATTGGTAACACAACATCATTTATTCCGCTAACACTGCAGTGTGTTATCACTGCATCTGATGAAATCATTACATATACGCAGCATATTACCAGAGCAAAACACCACATAATATTTCACACTAATTCTGTGCATAACTTGTCACCACTTTACATTCCTTACTATGTAAGATGGACAATATCTCTGGCTGACAAAAAGAGTTTCATGCAGGGCTTGCTTTCTACCTGAATTTGAACATGTACCTCTATTTCTCATTGTTAGAGGAACACAATCAGGTCAGATTTTCCACTCAGTTTAAGTTTTGTAAAAATAAATGTTTACACCCTGTGACACCAATAGGAATAATTTATTTATTTTTTAAATCCAGTGTAAATAGTTTAAACCATCTTCCTACCCACATAACAAAGAATCATCTCCCCAGCTATGTTTGAACTCTAAACATCGCAGCACTAGACTAGAGCTAGGGAACCTGGAAGTGAAAATCTTAAGTAAAGGATCCTAAACTGAAAGGAGACCAAATTTTCTGGTTTTGGATTTTTAAAATAATTTGGAGTTTGAGTAATAAAGGCTGTATATATTAGGTGTCTACAACTTGTTTGCTTCAAGCATTTTTCACCACAAATATTCTTAATGCATAAAATCCAAATAATTTACTTCATACAACATGTGATTATACCACACACAAAATTCATGAACCCTTACCAATCTTGCAAAAATGTACAAGTCACTTTGGAATTAATAAGTTGTATTTGTAATAATGCTACATGATGGCTGTGGTAAACACTCAGAACTCACAGAAATTATATGGGTGCATAGTTTCAAATAATGAAATGGAATCACACTATTGCATAAGAAAAAGGAGAGACTATGATGATGTTCTGTTAAACCTTCTGACATGATCTGTTTCAGAAACACCAACATCTGAACTTTTGTTAATGCTACAGGCATGAATGCTGCTTTAAAGCAGCACTGTAGGTAACAGCAGTGAAAGAGAGAGATGGGAATTATCCAAACAGTTCACTGTGATTGCATTCCCATAATTTCCCCACTTAGCATAATGGACATTATCTCTTGGATCAGTAAAAATGCTGTAATGAGAAAAGAACAGAACCAAGAGCCATACTGAAGCCCCATAGAATCATAGAATAATAGGACTGGAAGGGACCTTGAGAGGTCATCGAGTCCAGCCCCCCGCCCTCAAGGCAGGACCAAGCTCCACCTACACCATCCCTGACAGATGTCTATCTAACCTGTTCTTAAATATCTCCAGAGAGGGAGATTCCACCACCTCCCTTGGCAATTTATTCCAATATTTGACCACCCTGACAGTTAGGAATTTTTATAAGTATACTGATGTCAGCACAAACTCTCAAGATGAAATCCTGAATCCACTGTCATCAATATGACATCATTACACATTGACTTTAATGGCACAAGGATGCCACCTTCAGATTTCTCACCCACCCATTCTAGTTAGTTAATTCCACAGTACAGAATATTCCAATGCAAAAATGATATTCCCTTGCTCTTTACTGAGTAGCAGCCAAGAATGAGGCAGACAATTCTGCAGTAAAAAGCCAAGTGCCACAATGGACCATGAGATGTACCATCTCCACAGGCAAACTAATCTGTTCTCTTCCTGCCTGCTCTTCTTTCAGATTGGCTTTACCTACATACTCAAGGAGCTTGCAAGGGACTTGTTCTAATTGCAAACAACCGGGGGATAATTTAAAAGCTGAGCAGAAGAAAAAAGAAAGGTGCTATCATGGTGACAATACTGAACTGAAGCTCAGGAGATGTGGGTTTAGTTCCCATCTCTGTCACAGGATCGGTTCACCAAGTGATTTTGGCAAGTCATTTAGGGCCTGACCCACTGCTACAACAACAGGAGTTTTTCTACTAACTTCAGTTTATGTAGGGTTAAGTTTTTAAATCTCTGGCCTCAGTTCCATATCTGTAAAATGGGAATGACAATGCTTTACCAGTCTAGTTATTTCTCTCTATACTGGCTAATTCTGTGGTATCCTGATCTGCTGCCACTACCATAATACAAACAAACAAAAATCATGAGCTACAGACAAAGGCCTAGTCAATATTTCAGAGCACTGAAATCCATTTGCAATAAGAGCGTCTTTCTTTTGCCAGAGCAATCTATTTATTTTATTATTTCCCTTGTAAATTTAAGATGCAGCATTCACTAGATCTATACTGCTTGCCAGAAGTGCTAGGCTGGGCTTTGAAGTGGCTTTCGGTCTTCAGAAAGGGCATATAAAACAATCCCTAAATGATTTTCAACAGTATTTTCACTTTCATGCTATTGATTTATTAGGCAATTTCTTCTGGATGAAATACAAAACATAATCAGATCTTCTTTGAAACAGTCTATTGGAGCTCCATAGACTAAGGAAAATCAAAGCTAAATCAATGCTACATCAAACACATTTTAAATACATTTACTAGCTGCAACTTCACAATTATTTCTTTAGATTCTGAACTTTAAGTACAGTCAATAGGACACTCCTCTTATAAAGCAGCCCCTAACTAGAAGGAAATTATTCATTTGCTTTCAGTGGGAGTTCTGCACGCAAAAGAAGAAACAGAAATTTTCCATATAGATCATCAGGAGAATGTGAAATTTAGTTTTCAAAATTAAATCTGCAGAATATCTAATTTGAACCAACTGTACTATTTGTTTAAACAGATGTAGATTTGACCCTAAAGATTCCACACTGATTCTGATTCTGTGACAAAGTTGCTCTCTCTACTTAACTCCTCCTGGCTGGAAGGTTTCCCTCACCTTCATCTGCTACCCTAACCATAAAATGATTCCAGCCTTCTGACCAGACCACTTTACAGAATCAAGCCCTTTGGGGCCTCATAATCCTTTGTCAACATCCAACAAAAACAATACATACACAAAACAAACCTTCAGCATCGCTGGTCTCAGCAGGTAGTTATCTTAGTGCAGGCATGCCTCTGCAGCTTCTGTTCTTTCTCTCTTATTCCGTCAATCCCTCCCAATCCTGGTACAGTCAGGCTGTTTCAGTCAGGTTTTCAGCTTGCTCATGTAGAAGTCTATCCTGTCTTCTCTTCCCCTCCCCAAGCCATGTTTGGACTGCTTCTCAAAGACGAGGCTCTTCCCACCTCCTTTCCTGGGGCTCTTCTCCCCCACAGCTAGATTCTCTTTGCTCTTTTGGAAGACAAAACCCTGCTTTTGCCCAGCTAAGCTTCACTTCTGATTGCCTTGGCCCATCCTCCAGGTCTACCCAAGCTGGTTAACTGGCCTCTGGCCCATAATAACCCTTTCACATCCTGTGTGGAATAAACTATCCACCATAACTTCATGTTTCAAAATACTGAGACTAGATCAGAAATCTTTATCTTACGGCGAAATGGCCAGCTTTGCTGACCAAAAGCAACATTTCCAGATCTGCACAGGACTCATCTCTGGTTTTGGCTCTTCTTACATGTGCAAATGTTCCACAGATGGAAGGGATATTTTTGCCCTAACAAACAATTGCATATTGTCCTAAACTCTTGTCAAAGGGGTGTCAAATACCACAATGGGATATGAAACAAGTCTCGTGTTCTATTTTCTGTGCCTATGAGAGTATGAGACAGAGATCACTACACACAGCTTTGGCAATTTATCTCAAACCTGCCTTGTAAGGACATTTTATAATTTACTCCTAGCTCCTCTTCCACACAGATGCAGTCATGTTTCTTTGGTGTAAAGACAAACCACTAGCTAATCACTGGCAATAATACAATTTCAAAATGAACCCATAGTTTTTACATTTCAAGTAATGTTTCTAGTACTCTGTCACTGGACATCACCTTTATGAGGAATGATCTATACTAACACTGCCTTAGTCTCTCTTGACCTGAAGTTAAAGTTAATGGGATTTGTGCTGCTAACCTACTTAGATTCTTTTGAAAAAAAAAATCAGACCTTTTATCCACATTCCGTTCCATTCTAATAACCTTCATTACCACACAGATTATTTGGCTACAGTTTGTAGCATCTGTAAGGGAGATGCAATAAGGTATTAGTTACATGGATGTAGGGAGAAACTTTCCTCTACACTCACTGTCTGCTCACTTTACTAGATTACCTTCTGTAAACAGCCTGCTGCAATAGAAGAGATATGATTGTATACAGTGGATCATGGCTTGTTTGAATAAGCAAGTTTGAATAAATACGCTGTAGATTATTTGAACTGCAATCTAGGAGACCCAGTCATGAATCATAACCCCACTGTGCCAAGTACTGGCACTGTACCAACACAGAACAAAAAATACGTAAAAGTGCTCTTAAAAATATAAATATTGTAGGAAGAATACTGTGATCAGGCCTTATCAGATGGGGGAGGGTCAGAAGGGCCATTAGGCCTGGGCCTCAGGAGACAAAGGAGGCCTCAAATTTTGACATTTTTCAATGAAGTCATTTCCATTTATTATACACCTCTTGCAGTTATAACAGAGACAACAAAAGAAGCTATGTATACCAGCAAAAAATTGATTTAAATCATTGTGGGACCTTGGGCCTTCACCAATTTTTTGGTCACATCCGAGTTTTCATCTGAGTAATTGGAGACTGGAGGTATCTTCTGTGACTAGGGTTGCCAGATGGTTTAACCAAAAATACAGAACACTCCCCCCTCCAAAAAAAAACAAACACTGGGGAAACAATTCTGTTGGGGGGGGGGGAGAAGCGGGAGACCAAAGTTGTTAAGCAAAAGAAATTTTTTTTTGAATAATAAAATAGCATGGCCCCCTTCAGAGTGTGCAGATTCAAAATAGGGATAGGAACAGGGGAAAGGTTGAGCACTAAGACCCAGGGAAGGCATTGCTTCCCCTAGGTCTTTAGGCTTTTTGCCAGCGGCCATTTTGTTTTCTTGATCAAGCCAAAACACAGCTTCCCTGTGGAACCAGGTAAGCAGGGCGTCTGGGGGCGAGGAGCTGGGGGTGTCAGGAGTCCGGGGGGGCGGAGCCGGGGGCTGGCCCCAGTTGCCAAGTGTGTCGTAGGGTTGCCAGGTGTCTGGTATTTTCCCAGTTGCCAGGTGTCTGGGAAAAAAATCAGAAAATACCGGACATTTTAGGTGTCCGGTATTTTCTGAATTTTTTTTACTGGACAAGAGGCGAAAATACCGGACTGTCTGGGTCAATGCCGGACACCTGGTAACCCTATCTGTGACTAGTGATTCTACGTTATGAAACACAGATTACAGTCTTTGCATAGTTTAGATGTTTTGAAAGTCATAATTAATTCTGTTACTGTAAAGTGATTTTGCTTGATCTGAGGGTGAGTTTAACCTTTAAATTAGATGTTTATCTCTGCATAAGCGGCGAGGAGTCCTGTGGCACCTTATAGACTAACCAAAGTGTTGGAGCATAAGCTTTCGTGGGCAAAGACCCACTTCGTCAGATGCATGTGACGAAGTGGGTCTTTGCCCACGAAAGCTTATGCTCCAACACTTCGGTTAGTCTATAAGGTGCTACAGGACTCCTCACTGCTTTTGCAGATTCAGACTAACACGTCTGCTCTTTGGATATTATCTCTGCATAGGAGATTTTCATATTCCTGTTTTTTCTTATGTGCCTTCGCTGCCTCTTTGTCCAGCTTTAGATTCACCTTTAAAAGCTTTTTGTGATAATAAACCTTTAATTCTAGTTGTTTAATAAACTTTATATCTAATCTGGCAATCACCCCGTGTTCGTATTCATAATAGTGCATCAGTTATTAGAGGAATTTAATAATGGGAACATGTTAGCAGACAAAATTTCAAGACTTTGAAATAAGGCTAAAAAGGCTTTAGTAAATAACACCCCCCAAACAGGTGTTATGCATTATTCATTACAAGGTATAAACAATTAAAAATTTTGTATAACCAACAACCTTTAGCAAATTAATTGTGTGTTATTATGTTTTTAAAATACCTCTTTATAAAAATGAAGCGAAGATTTGAAAGTGGTACAAGTAAGAGAAAAGGCAAGAGTGAAGCAGCAGTTAAGAGTTTAAAGCCAATAACATCATTTCTTATAGAAAAGACACCTCAGCCATTACAAAGTGACCATACTGACAGTGAAACTTCCAGTTCTGATGATGAACATTTTGTATCCACAAATGACTTTCCAATACCACTGGCTCAAAATGAGGAGGTCACTAAGACGCAGAAATGCCAACAATAGCGATAAATGCAGAATCTATGCTCGAGTTAGAGACTATGAAGGCAGAAAATGAGGACTTCAAAGATGCCATGCAGCAAGAGCAAGAACGTATGACTAGCACAGGACAAGTGTAACAACAGATCAGTCATGTGAAGAAGTGGGCTGTGCCCATGAAAGCTCATAATACCGTCTACATGTTTTGTTTGTCTTGAAAGTGCTACTAGACTATTTGTTGGTTTTTTAAGTTTATCAATTTTTTTTGTTATTATAATTGATTCCATCAAATCTTGTCTTACCCTTCGATTTGAGTCACTGCAACAAGTTTTTATTCTTTTTGGATTCCTTTCGGAGTTCAGAGAACTAAGAGGTGAAGATCTATATCCAGCAGCTGAACAGTTTTAACAAAGGTACAACAACGAAATTTCAAGAGATCTCTGTGATGAGATTGTCTTCCTGAAATGTATACATTCCACCAACTGTAAATCGGACTGCAATTTGTCCTATGCTTGCCTGTGCTAGTCATATGTTCTTGCTTCAAGAAATATTTAATCTTGGGCTGTCGACCATATTTCTTAATATCACAATTGCATTATGTATTTTTGTCAGCTTCCCTGCATCAGTGTCTTCGGGCGAATGCACATTCAACATGTTAAAACAAGTAAAGCACAATTATCATTCTACAGTGGGACAAGAGCATTTGAATGGGCTTAATATTAACAGTGATGTTGCATGTAAATTAGTTTTTTCTTCAATTATAAATGAGTTTGCACATAACAAAGCCAGAAAATCATTCCTAAAATGAAGAGTTTTGCTTGCAGTGGAAACTCACAATTAAAGTTACATTTTTAATATACATGTTACAGTCTCTCCCCAAGTTACAAATGAGTCATGGACCAAACACTTGGCCGTAACTCGATTTGTTCGTAACTTGAACCCCACTGAGTTATATAGCGACCGAGCTGTTCATAAGTGTGGGTCGCATTTGTAATTCGGGGACCTCCTTTACGACTGCTCCATGGGAACTTTGGTCTTAAATGCAAACGGTCGTAACTCGACTGTTCGCAACTCAGGGACCGGCTGTATTGGTATAATGACTTAACTCAAGTGTTCATATATTCTTTTGGTTTTAGTATGACCCTGTGGATGAGAAGTTAGATTAATCGGGAGCCTGGGACTGGGCTGGGGCCTCTAAACTCAAAATGGCCTGGGCCTCTGCCATTCTCTGAGAGGGCCTGACTGTGATGCTAGCAGATGAGGTGCCAGCTCATACCAAGACCCCGGGCCTCAATCAACACTGAAAAATGGATAGCAGGTCTCCCCTGTATATCTATATTGTTAATGTAAATATTAGAGTTATAAGACCAGTGTTCAGAATTTGTAAAATGCTCATAAAAGGTATAATGTATTAATCTGATTAATAAGATGTGTACCCAGCTGTATAAGGTTTATTTAAGGGTTTGCTCTATAACTATAGCAATGTTTGCTATAAACTTCTTCAGTAAGGGGTCAAGCATTACCAAGGGCGAAATACTAGTTCGCCACAATGAAAGGCTTAGAGATACCCAATAAGCCATTACGGAACATCAGTGGAAAGACTTTGTTGATTGCTTTCCCTCTCACTCTTGAAGAGGGTATATGCATAAGTGCTGGCCTCATCCCAACATGAATGCTGGGGAAAGGGAATAACAATCCACTTTTATCTGGGATTATTATACTTGTGCTTCTTGTATTCTGAATAGAGATTTCTAAGCATAAGCAAGTGGATTCCAATGTTTTAAATGTGGTTTTACCCTAAACGTAAAGCTTGCATATTACAGCAGCTACTATCATCTTAGAACCTAAGACTGTATCTCATCTGTATGTGTATATTCACCTGCTTTAAACTCAGACATAAATCCCTTATGTCCTTTTCCTGATTAATAAATCTTTAGTTAGTTTATTACAAGATTGGCTACAAGTGTCTGTGGTTTGAAACCTGAAGTACAATTGATATGCGTTAAGGGATAGGTCCTTTGGGAATGGGAATAACCAGAATATTGTTGTAATTTTTCGGTGGAAATGACCATCTATCACAACGGCAGGCTTACCTAGATGACAAAATAGACTGAAGAGCCCAAGGCGACTTGTCTGACTCCATGTTAAGGCTGTTTCAGTGCTTGAGGAGTTCACCCCTGTTGTTTGGTTAGTGAAATATAATTACATTACACACTACAGGGATTCGTGTCCTATTTCTTGACAGTCTACCCTGAAGTTGGTACTCAAAGTTGTGAGCCATACAGATAGCTTGACAAACACCATGAAAGATAAGCGTCCTGTTGAAGCAATCAGTTGCAAAGTACATGTCTCTAATATAGACTACAGACTTATTTTGGAATAAGCATTTTTTCGAAGACCTCTTCCAAAAAAACTTCTTCCGAAAAAGAGTGTCCACACACAAAAGGGCATTGAAAAAAGCAGCGAGCTTTTTGAAAGAGTATCCAGACTGATTGGACGCTCTCTCGCATCAAATGCCATCCAGAACCACTTCAGCCAGGGCTTTCAGTCACCAGTTGCTTCTCAGTACTGGTGCCAGAGTCTTGCAGAAACATGTGCTTAAAGAGACCCCGCAGACAGCCATTTCTCTGCTTCTGCTGCTTGCTTGCTACCTCTTTGAGGGACAGTACAGCTCTCGCAGTGTCTGCTCTGGTTGCCCTGGTTTTTTAGGATGCCACAACTTTGTTCTTTACGCCATGGAGCTGGAGCCGCCCTTGGGCATGCGATGGCCCCACATGGCAATGCTGCAGTTTTTGCAGCATTTTGTGCCAGCTGCATTCCTGATGCTGCACGAGCTCATTCTGCGGATCCACTCCCTGGGTGCAGGTGCTACACTCTGGCAACCGCACCCCACTGTGGAGAGTTTTTGGAGGCTCAGATGCCAGCCACGAGGGGCAAGCATTCGAACAGCTGAGGGCAGTTGCCATCCGACAGGCCCATCCGACCAGGGTGCGCATCCGGGAGGCTTTGAGGGAGAGATTCTCTCAAGGACCCCAGTAACTCTCCCTAGGGCCTTCTCCCTAGGGGCCTCTGGCTTGCTGCCCTATCCCTTCCCCACCACAACCCCTCCCTTAGCCCTTTCCCTGACCTCTCAATAAACACACGTGTTTTGTTTTCAACAAAATGAAGTCTGTATTTCTGAAACACTCAGAAAAGGTGGGCGGGAGAGGGGGCCTCATTACTGGGAGGAGGCGGCTCAGGGCTCGGAAGGAGTGAGGGGAGCAGCTCGATATGCCACTGCGGTTGCGGGGACCTCATCGGAGTTGGGGTTGGATGGGTCTAGGGACAAGAGAAGGGTAGACAGGAGGGGGGCTGGACCGAGGTTAGGGATAGCAGGGAGAGGGGGCATAGGCATCACTTGGGATGGGGACATGGGCATTACTAGGGAAGGGGGACATGGGCATCATGTGGGGAGGGAGCAAAGGCATCGCTTGGAGAGGGAGCAGAGGCATAGCAGGGGGGACTGGCAGAGGGGGAATGGGCATAGCGGGGGGGAGGGAGGGAGCAAGGCCCGGAGCAAGGCCATGTGTGGCCTGCACAGTGGGCCATGCCTCACAGGGGCACTGACGTGCATGGACTGTGCTACCTGCTTCACACACGCACACGCACACGCACCCCGCCCGCGGACAAGCAGCTAAGCCAGGTGTCTGGTCACAGTGGGATCCCCTCATGGGTGGCAGAGCTGCATCTACAAAACTTCCCTTTTCCACAAAAGCCTATGCAAACGAAGCGCAGATTAGCATATTGTCCTACTTCATTTGTATAATTAATTAAGAGCCGTTTTTGCACAAGAGGTTGCCAATTTTCTTCCACAATTTGATCTGAGGAAGTGGGTCTGGCCCACAAAAGCTCATCACCTAATAAACCATCTTGTTAGTCTTTAAAGTGCTACATTGTCCTGTTTTTTGTTTCAGCTAGACTAGACTAACATCTCTATTACTATTCTACAAATATGTAGTATTCACCATTTAAATAACAAATGAAATACCATCTATTCATTACAATCCTGGCCTCTCCCCAACCTGACTGTTATCTCTGATGAATCTGGTTGATTGCAGAAGTTCATGTAATGTGAGATAAGAAAAAAACGACTTAAAACAGTGTATGCAATTTTAATAACTAATCAAGCATAAATTTTAATAACTAATCAAAAATGGGAAAAGGCAAACCAAACAGACTCCTAGCAGGTAGAAACAAAGAGTGTGGAGGGCTTGTTGCCTTGAGAGATGGAGATTTAAAACCGTTGGCCCACTGGATATAATACTTTACAGCTGAATGAATTGCAACACAGCTGGATTACGTCTTGACATACTATGTGTATATTCAAAACATCTGCATGTCCACTAACAATAATTTGCAAAGGAAAATATAAATAGAGAGGAAGACTTATTGCATTGTCTGAAAAAAGTTACAAATAAAACGTCGAAGTATTATACTGAGAACTCAGTGAATGCTAATTAATATATCAAATCTTGAGTCACAAACACTACTGGCAGGCACTCTTCAGGAAAAGCCAAGAATGCATAAGCCAGGACTAAATTACTGTTGCCTCAGAGGGCTTGCACTTTCTGAGCCAAGAAATCACAGGTGTGCAGGAAACATACATCATAATGGCCTACCTTACTATGTCTTCCTTATGGACAAAATGAGAACTTGAAAATACTCCAAAGCCAATTCCTAGCCATCAGATACTAAAGTTCTACTTTCCCATCCAGAAAGTGGAAGATGATAAAATTGACACCATTTGTCACCAAATACTCAAGATAAATCTTAAAAGGTCATTTTATTTATCGAGATATCATATATATAGTTATTCACAAACACATGCGAAAATGGGTGCCAAAGGAATGACTGTAATAATGTGAATGTAAATATATATTATATACAAAAATTTGCATGTTATGTATTCAAACACATCACTTATGCACACTTCAAAATGTAATGAGAAAAATCAATATACTAAGCTGATTTAAATAAGTAATAAAATACTACACCACATAGAAGACTGTGGGCCAAAAACTTATCTGGCTTTAAACCAGGCTCAAAAAAATACATTAGCAAGTGTTAAGGCCTGGAAAATAGTTCAGCATAGCTGAGTCTCTACATACAGACACCTGATTGTGAAGGGAAAACAGACACCAATACACTTGGGTAAGTGGAAAACTGGGAAGTCACAGCTGAAAATTTGAATCAAGGAAACATAGGGGTGAAACATCGGGAGATTCTCTAGTTTCACTTTCTGCACTGAGACAACTTTATGTTTCTTATGATAACCTCTTCCATTCCTAACAGAGGCCACTTTTATAGCTTACCCACTTGAGACATATTTAGTAATATGAGTCATATACTACTCCTCTTCTGGGAAATCTTTCATTTCCATTTATTATTTGTATTACCATAGAGACTAGTAGCCCTAAATATAGACCAGGCCGCCATTGTGCCAGATACCATGCAAATACAGAACAAAAAATAACCCCAACAAGCTAAACAATCCCTGCTCTAAAGCTCTTATAATTACGAGTATAATACGAGACAGAAGCTAGATGCAGGCAGACTGGGGAGTACAGAGAGAAAAATAGTAAGCTTCTTTGAGTCAAAATCAGTATGTGACCCTCTAGGTGTGCGGCTTCACTGTAGGGCTTAACTCTAAATAAGCTACGCAAATTGAGCTACGTCAATTGCGTAGCTTATTTCAAAATAGGGAACGTCTGCACAGCACTTATTTCCAAAGAGTACTCTTCCTCCAACTTCCCTTATTCCTCGTATAATGACCGTTACAGGAGTCGGAGAAAGAAGTCCTTCAGCTTGACAGTATTTTGATATTATTTCAAAATAACTGCCTGCTGTGTAGACTAAGATACTTTGGAATAACGCTAGTTATTTTGAAATAGCGCTGCAGTATAGACATACCCTAGGTGAGTTATCACCAGAGGCTTTAATAGAATCAGGATACTGCTGAAGTACAATTTTTGTATGAATTAATACTATTGTATGAATTAAATCAGTGTTTCAGTTATGTGAGCCTATGAAAAGGTACAAGCTCTGGGAGAAACAAACTTCAAAATCTATATAGGGTGCTAAAAATATCATGAAATGACAGTCTAAATTCTTGTTTCATATTGTAGGGTTCATTTAATTTTCCATCCCTATTGAATGGCAAGAGGGTCAGTCACATGAGTAATAGCTCGCCACTTGTAGTAAGGAATTTCCATTCTGGCCCTTAAATTTCTGTGAATTTTGATTTGATGTATATGATTTGATTTGATGTATATTTAAGCCTGAAATCATAAAATTCTCCCCTAATTTGTGTTTCCAGTGTTATAACATCAAAGCTGAGAGTGGAGGCATATAAAACCTTAGTAAAATTCACAGTGCTTTGAACTGACACAGTTTTAAGCAGACCTGGCTAATTTGTATCAAGATCATGACAAATCTTCTATTTCACCTGATTTATTAAAATTAAACCATTTCAACCACATTTCACTTTAAAGGCTGAATCTACACTAGCATGATTTTGCGCAAATACTTTTAACGGAAGAGTTTTTCCATTAAAAGCATTTGCGCATGAGAGCATCTATATTGGCATGTACCTTTGCGCAAAAGATTTGCCATCACAAAGCGATGGCCATTTTAGCCATCGGGCTTTCTTGTGCAAGAAATTGATGTTACCTGGTCTACACTGGCCTCTTGCGCAAGAATACTTGCGCAAGAGGACTTATCCCTGAGCGGGAGCATCGGAGTATTTGCACAAGAAGCCCTGATTTTGTACATGATAACGTCAGTGTTCTTGCACAAATACTCGTGGCCAGTGTAGACAGGCGGCAAGATTTTGCGCATAAGCATACGCTTTTACGCAAAATCTTGCCAATGTAGTCACAACCTTTGAGATTTTGAGTTTATTCAGTGTTACATAAAATTCAGAGTGAAAATCCATGCATGCAAATCTACATGAACTGAAATCAAACAAAATGAAAGGAAATCTCTGCACAGAGAGGTCCTCTATACAGAGATCAAATCAAAAGCACAACAGGCCAGATCCTCAATTTGTAAAAATTAGAGGCAAGATTTATTAAGGATCTTGGTGCCATATTTTTATAAAAAAACAACAAACTCACGTATGAACCCTAGGGAACTCAAAGGTCAGTCTACATCTACATCCTCTTGGTACTGACCCATGAACCAGTCTTATACACAATCCACATCTTGCTCATGAACCAGATTCCCATAATCTTCTATGATCGTGTTAAGAAGGGAAAAATACAAGCTTGCTAAACTTGTGAAGAAAGAAATAGTGATTTTTAACTGAGCAAGCAATGTTTTAATGGCAATAGATGGAAATATAGATAAATACAAAGTAACAACCACAAAATAATGAATAAGCAAAAGATATTAATTATGCAGCTACGAAGTTTACGAAATACAACCAAGTCTTCAAATGCACTGAAAAACAAAGATATGCAGTTCAGAGCAAGTAATCAGAGCAAGGGAACTAACAGGAACTAATACTGACATCCTCAGAAACTATAAACAGGCATTTAGAACCAGACACCATTGTGATCAGTCTGTCACTTGGCAGTGGCTGCAAGCTTCAGTTTCAGACCTTGAAAACACATATGCCTATTATGTGCTGTGTTGTTAATTAATAAATGCTTTTAATAAATGCTAGTCATGTTTGGGTACTTGAGGTCTCTTTAATTACTAAGTAAGACTGCATCTGCAGTAATTATATTCATCTATCATCATTACACTTGGTATTGCAACATTTTGAGTACACAGATCTACAGCATTTGATCTTAATGGAACTCTAAAATATCATGACACAACAGGATAAAGTTTATATCCTTCATTAAATGTGAAACTTTGCTTTTGTTTTTTTAATACTCTTTACATTATTTGAATGTATAGTTTGACTTTGGTTTATTTTGCTATTGCACTTTGCAGATACTTCTGTTTTCTAAAAGACTGCAGAGTGAACCTCTCTAACCTGGCACTGTCTGGTCCGGCAACATCCCGGATCTGGCATGATTTCAGTTAGCTGAATGTTCACTTATCATGAGTGTGGCAACATTTCCTGCAGTCCAATAAACTTTGTTTACAGCCACCGTTCCTGGCTCTTAGTGTTCTGTGCTGTTATTTAGCTCTGATTTACCCCTAAATGTCTTCTAAGAGCCCAATAAGCAAAGGAAATGCTGTTAGACAATAATGACCGCCTATGGTTGGGCAAATTTTCTGGTTCGGTACCAGTCAGAGGCCAGAGTAGAGAGGTTCAATCTGTATAATCTGATATTCTCCGAGGTGCCAGAACTGGCAATGCAGAAACAGGCCAGGTACTTGAGGCAGTACTTCTAATACATCTTATTCCATATTCCTGACAAATTAGAAAGCATATTACTTATATTCTGGGATAATTTTGTTTTGATAGCAGTAAGACAATGCAAAAGTTGCCCCAGAGCAAACCATCTGCCCCTGGAACAGCCAGGCAGCCACCACCAGCTTGCCCAGGGCTAGAGCTGCCATCAGTTACTGGTAGGGAGGATAAGGTTGCCACTACAGATAACAAGGTGAGATGTGTCCCAATGGCTTAATGGATAAGGCATCAGCCACACCCCTAGAGCAGAATTATATGATGACCAGGATACACTGATCTATTATAGAGCTTTGTAAACTGCACAAGAAAGTCAATTTTTCAGTCCTGAAAGCAGAGATGGACTGCATACAGAAGATTTTCATTCTGTAAAAGGGAAAGTTGATTCCATTTTATCTCAGTCTCCAGTTTAGCTTAAAAAGGGCATTATCTCCATGGCAAATATAATAGGCAATACAATCATTTACTAACCCAAAGGAAATATTAGGCCCTTTGATTTTAAATAGTGAGGGGAAGCTATACAAAATTCAGACAGTTTGCAATAAACAACATATCACATTTACAGTGAGAAATATCCTGGGACTTGGAACCTCGTGCAAATTTTCCTGTGACCTCCCACAAATTAATGTAGACAATACCATATTTCAGATAAGGCTAAGTTTATTGTAAAGTCCTGATCCACCGCCTCTGAAGTCAATGGATGCTTTGCCTTTTATGTGAATGAGTTTTTGATCAGGCACCAAATGAAGCAGTTAAAAGTAACTTTTGCACCTCAGTCCCATTGCTCTGAAGATGAGGTCAATAAGTGCTAATGTCACTTTTGAAAATAGCACATAGATGCTTTTGAACCTTGTACTCATGAGGGCAAGCATTCTGAGAACATAAGAACAGCCATACTGGGTCAGACCAATGGTCCATCCAGCCCAGTATCCTATCTGCCAACAGTGGCCAGTACCAGATGCCCCAGAGGGAGGGAAGAGAATAGGTAATCATCATGTGATCCCTCCAGTCACTCACCTCAGAGGCTAGGGACACCATTCCTACCCATCCTGGCTAATAGCCATTGATGGACCTAACCTCCATAAATCTACTATCTGGCTCTTTTTTGAACCCTGTTCAAGTTCTAGCCTTCACCGCATCCTCTAGCAAGGAGTTCCACAGGTTGACTGTGTGCTGAGTGAAGAAAAACTTCCTTTTGTTTTAAATCTGCCTAGTAATTTCATTTGGTGATATTTAATTCTTATATTGTGGGAATAAATAAATCACTTTTCTTTATTCACTTTTTCCACACCAGTCATGATTTTATAGACCTCTATCATATCTTCTCTCTCCCACCCCTCCAGTCTCCTCTTTTCTAAGATGAAAAGTCCAAGTCTTTTTAATTTCTCTTCCCAGATCCTTCCCAGATTAAAGAGGTGGAAGCAAGCAACTCAGTGATCCTGAAGGGTATGTGGTAACACAAAGTGGTAGCAAGGCAGAAGTCAGCAATGGGGATGTTGGTCATTTAACTAAATGGAGTTTCCTAATATAGCTAGGAATGGGTTGTGCAGCAAAGCTCTCAAGTGCAGACTAACTGTAGTTCAAAAAACAAAGCATTTAGCAAATGTGCAGCATTACCAGGAAGGAGCATTCTAAGATCACTAGTCTTTGCTAATTGGTTGGATCTAAGGATAAAACTTCATAAAATTTAGTCAATGGGGCTCTGCGGTGGCTAAGGCTATTTCGATGCGTGGTCACCGCACTTGATCAGTCACAGGACTCCCAAACCACTCGCTAGTCCATAACTTCTTTTCCCCTGTACAGGGCTCTCAGTCCACCAGTAGTCTGCTCCACAGGGTTAATGGTCTACTAGTCACAATCAACAGATGTCCTTGACCCCAGGATACTAGGGGTTGATGGCCAGAGTCAGAGAGGTTCCCATAATTCAGGGCTGTAGGGCCTGATAGCCCGAACCAGTGAGTGTCCCTGGTTGTAGGGCAGTAGAGCCCAATGTCCAGAGTTAATAAGTGCCGCTAGTTGTAGGGCAATAAGGCCAAATGGCCAGAGTCATTAAGTACCTCTGATTGCAGGGCAGTAAGGCCTAATGGCCAGAGTCAATGAGTCAGGGTTTTGCCCCTGTTAGGGGGGATGTGGGCACACCCTGCTCCAACGGGTCCTGAACCAGGGTCCTATGAGCATAGAGGTTGCTTACTACTCCCTTTCAGCGGGGACTCCGGCCAAAATGCACAGAGGATACTTGGGTGGGAGGGGCAGCTCCTGCAACCCTACTGGTTCCATCTGGGCATCATCCCATGTAGCCATTAGGTCTCCCCATTCCCCAGCTGTGGTTTCTCCCTGGATCTCCATAGGGGTTGAGCAGTCGCTGCCTTTCGGCCTTTCAGCTCCCTCTCTCTAGATCACGGGCTGTAACAGCACTGGAGTTCCATCTAGGGAACCTTTCCCTTCACTACCAGTCCAGATTGGGCTGTTCCCTGGCCTTTTATACTGCCCCAGCACTTGTAGCATGCCCAGTCTGCTTGAAGGGGCGGGACTTCCTCCACCCAGAGGGTTTTCACGCCTCCCAATCTAGTGTGGGGTCTTCCTACCCCATCACAGTCTCCAAAGGCCATCTCCCTTTTGGTGTGGGGGAGATGACATGGTTTCCTTTCAGGCCCAAACCCTCTCTTCTGCACAAACTCTTGCATATGAACACGCCACAAGTGTCTAAGGGAAGAATCCTCCAGAGGTCAGAAAGCACCAGTACAGCTGCTCTGCAGTTCCAGCCCACCATCAATATTGTCTCTAAACACCTTCAATTCCCTTGTGGCTTCCGCCTCCCTGAGACAGCAGGAAGCGGGGAGGGAGAGGCCCTGTGGCTAAGGGCAGAGGACTGCACAGCTCCTGGATCTGGCTGGTATGTCCAGCTCTTAGCCGTAGGGACATCCATGGGGCCTCTGCACAATGCCCACATCTCAAGCACTTGACTTATAGCCCTCATTAGCCAGGAAGGGTGGTCAATGTGAATTGCAAGGGTGGTGTCTTGCACCAAGCTCCCAGTCCCTCTGCCTAGGAGCCAGACATTCCAGCTGCTTCTGGGAGCGGCCTGAGGAGCACATCCTACCACAGCCCACACCCCACCCAGCACCCCAACCCACTGCCCCAGCCTTGAGCCCCCTCCTGTACACTGAGCCACACATTTCTGCCCTTATGCTGGAGCTCACACCTTCCAGCCAGAGTCCGCATCCCTTCCTGCACCCCAACTTCTGCCCAGGCTGGAGATAGTGTGGGAAAACGAGGAAGAGAGATGTAGTGAGAAGGGGTGGGGCAACGATGTTTGGGTTTGTGTGATTAGAAAGTTGGCAACTCGAATGATACAGGAGCTTAAGGGTCTGGCCACATATCCTTGTGCATATGCTACCATTAACAGCATACAGTACGCAGTGTGAAGCAAAATGCAGGACAATGTAGCACTTTAAAGACTAACAAGATGGTTTATTAGATGATGAGCTTTCGTGGGCCAGACCCTCTTCCTCAGATCAAATAGTGGAAGAAAGTAGTCACAACCATATATACCAAAGGATACAATTAAAAAAAATGAACACATATGAAAAGGACAAATCACATTTCAGAACAGGAGGGGGATGCGGGGGGGGGGGGGGGGGGAAGGTAAGTGTCTGTGAATTCTCCCCCCTCTAATATCGTCAATTCACAGACACTTACCTTCCTTCCCCCCCCCCCCCCGCATCCCCCTCCTGTTCTGAAATGTGATTTGTCCTTTTCATATGTGTTCATTTTTTTTAATTGTATCCCTTTGGTATATATGGTTGTGACTACTTTCTTCCACTATTTGATCTGAGGAAGTGGGTCTGGCCCACGAAAGCTCATCATCTAATAAACCATCTTGTTAGTCTTTAAAGTGCTACATTGTCCTGCATTTTGCTTCAGCTACCCCAGACTAACACGGCTACATTTCTATCACTAGTACGCAGTGTGTCACTGTTGCTCTGAGGAGGTGCTACTTACACCTTTTCCTCTGTCTCCCCCAGTCCTTTCTCCACAGCAGCCCTGTCTCATTCTGCTCTGAGCTAGCAGAGACAACTCAGGGATTTGACACATAGCCAGCACCATTTCCTTCACTCCCCTGCATTGCACAATTATATGCAGAAGGATTTGGGGGAGCATTTTGCCCTTAGTGTTTATGTTGGAGCAGTGCGGACAGCAAACCCATGATTTACAACCCAGCTTTGACAGTGGAGTTATGTATAATTAGTATTATTTCTGAAAAAATACCCTTTTTATTTCTCCCTTGTTTAGACTGGTACAGCTGCAGTTCTAAACCATATTTCATATGCTGCTGCTCCAACACAAA
Source organism: Pelodiscus sinensis (assembly GCF_052426305.1). NCBI lineage: Eukaryota > Metazoa > Chordata > Testudines > Trionychidae > Pelodiscus > Pelodiscus sinensis. Next base: position 1,019,254 of record NC_143065.1, read on the forward strand.
CTTCTGTCTTTATTAAAAACAATATTAAATGGACTATAAACTCTATCAATTTAGACTCTATAATGAAAAATACTAGTGGATGTTGGAGAAACAGTGGCACAAAATGGATGTAAGGCCAGGTTGTAAGGGAAAAGTCTGAGTAAAAGGATGAGTATAATAAGAACATCAAGCCATTTAAAAATTACTCTCTCTATATATATATAAACATTTTTTTCCTGTGGGATGACAGAGTGATGAATACAGGACACTTGGTAAAATTACTCCTGGTCAAGCAAATTGAATGGCAAGCAATCAGAACTACGCAGTATAAACATCGAATTAACAATAAGTTGACTGAACCCCTGTTAAAAAGAAATATTGCGTAGTAGCTAGATTATTTTTATTTACTTTCTTATCTTTAAGGCTTCAGGGTTCACACGGGGAGGGTGATACACATGTCCCCATACCCCCACTCACATACACATCTTTCCATACACCTATATCATGCAAGGTGGGGACTGGGGGGAGGGAACCAACTAACCTGCCACCCTGCCCCATGATATCCACCCTCCATACCTGGGACTGGGACTGGGCTCCACCTCTCCTGGTGCAGGGTTCCATGCCTGCCTGAGGCAATTCATGGAGGGGGCAGATTTCTGTCAGGGTTCACACCAGAATGTGGCCAGCAGCAGCTTTTAGCACTATGCATCCAGCCACAGGGGACTGGGGAGGTGGGGGGAGGGATGGCCTGGCCTTTGTCTTTGCAAAGCTCATTTCTTCTCTCCTGCCAGCACAGTCAAAAAGGCAATTAACACCTCCAGACAGCTGAGGGGCACTAACATAGCCCTGCTGCCTTCTGTCCCCTGGCTACACTGGGGGCAGGAAGGAGTTAAACCCTAAGCCTGCATTGTGCCCCCAGATGCAGGGAAACTATCCTCAGAGACATCAGCCAATCCAGGAAGAGAAGTGGGTCATCAGGAAAGGGTGCTTTGGAGATGGAGCAGCCCCTCGCTCTCTGGGGCAGGACTTTGAAGCATATGAAGAGGGTGCTAAGTTTCTGTCTGGGGGAGCTGCTGTGGAGCCTGCAACTTCAGGGTGTGAAGAGGCTGGAAATCACTCCCCTCACCACTCCAGAGCCACTGTGCCAGCACTGTGCGAGGCTTTGGCACATGCAGGGCTTGGCTCCACCTAGCCAGAGCCCAAGGCTGGAGAGTCTTGGGCTTTCCTTGGATGCCACCCAGCCAGAGGCAGCAGGGGAAGGAAGGAGCCTGCCAGCCAGGCTATTGGTGAGCTGAGTGCTCCAACTAGGGGCTTGTTTTCTGCACAGTGCCAGGTGTGGGACACTATGCAGCAGGTTGATTTGTATTCCATATCAGCAGGCCCACATGTTCACCTCCAAAGGAGTCACAAATTATCACCTCTGCATTTTTACAGTCTTCAAATCTAACAGCAGCAACATCATCTCTTTTAAATATATTGTTCTTAGTAGGGCTGTCAAGCTATTAAAAATTTAATTGCACGATTAATCACTTGCGGCTCCCCTTTGAAATGCCACAGAGGTGTTTCAACGGGGCAGTGCTGAATGGAGCCTGGGATCAGCTGGGGACTCCACATGATCTCCGGCTCCGCTGTTGCAAAGCCCCTTTGAAGCACCAGAGCAGAACTTCAAAGGGGCACTGTAGCATTAACACCTATGATTAATGTGTTAAAAAAATTAACACGTTAATCCTGTCCTGCATTAATCGCAGGCATTAACTCAGGGCAATTGACAGCCCTAGATCTTAGCAATGGTCAGCCATGAAGTTCTAAGACTCATTCCCTAATTGCACCATATTTTTTTTTCAAATGCAGATTGTAGTGGGAAGGATAGTAAGGAAGAGGACTTCCATTAAAATATATCTTATTTCAGTAGGAAAGAAAGAAAAATGTCTTTCACTCACTTGAAAACTTTCATTCCCTGAACATGTATTTCAGCATATTCTGTCCTAGTACATTAGCATTTAAAAACAGGCCTTTTACAAATTAAGGCCCCAGTCTTCCAATTCGGAGTCTATAGTATTTCAGTGGGTCTTCTCATGTCCCTAACTCAACATGAGGGGTGCAGAATTACAACCCAAGAAGAAACTGAAATTTGAAAATGCACCACTTGTATTTATGTATTATTATTGTTAATACTATTATGCAGGAGATTTTTATAATTCAATCTAGTGGCTACCTAGTAAACGAACTTTCCTACACCAAGTAAGGAATATTTGTGAGTCTCAATTGACAGTGCTTCTCAGACACAATTCATTACAGGTTGCGCCTCAAAATCCAGGATTCTCTGGTCTGGCAACATCTGTCATCTGGCATGACCATGAATGTTCTAGAGAGTCTCGGCGGGGGCTCAGGAGCCAGCAAGTGGCTCAGTTGGACTGTGAGGTGTGGGGGGCGTGAGCTGGTACGCAGCTCAGCTGGACTGTGTGGGGAGCCCGGTAGAGGGGGGCGGCAGCAGGTGGCCTGAAATGACCTCTCTTGGTCTGGTAAAGCCCTCACCTGGGACCAGTCAGGTCCCGAGGCTGCTAGTCCAGGGAGGTCCAACCTGCAGTTAAAACATTATTAAACATCAACATGAAATAACTTCTCTCTACAACAGCACAGAGCTGAACTGAGATTACTCAAAGTAAAACATGCCTAAGTAGCTAATTAGTAGATTCAGTCCAGAGAATTTAACTAGAAACCACAAAAGATCTTTAAATGGAAGACATGCATGAACGGGCAAAACTTGTCACTGATCTTAAAGGGGCAGAGCGAGAAAGTAAAAATACCTCTTTGCATTAAAGACTGTAATAGACAGCTCCACTGGAACCTGCCATTTTGATAGAAAAGCCAAAGGCAGAGAGGCTACGTCTAGACTGCGAGCCGCTTTTTCAAAAGCGAGTCTAGACATTCTCTTTCGAAAAAGCACAGTTTGCATTCAATAGCACCTTTTTTCCAAAAGAGTACTTTCAAAAAAAGGCACTATTCCTTGTAATGCGAGGTTTACTGCGGCTGAAAAAACGACAGCGTTCTTTCGATTTACTTTCGAAAGAACGTGGCTGCAGTCAAGATGCAGGTGAAGTTTTTTCAAAAAAAGGCTACTTTTTTCGAGAAAACCCTGTAGTCTAGACACACCCAGAGAGAAATTCTTGCAGGCATTATCCAAAAGAGAGGGTTACAGTATCCAGTAAAGTAGATTAAGCTACTAAAAAGCTATCTATGCAAGTTAATCTGGCTGTGGCATAGCATACGACTTCTACGGCTCAGTGTTTCATTATGTTGAAGAAGGGGCAGTTGAAGCAGGGGGCTCAGCTAGTAAGGAAAAAAAATCTAATTAAAATCACAACCTCTAAATACATTATTTTCTCTAGATTGTGAGTTTCCATCTCTTTACTGCATGTTTGGCAGTGCTACCGCAATCCAAGTGACAGGAATATCACAGGACTGAGAACAGGCAGAATGAGGGGCATGAGATAATGATTTAAAAGAATCTAAAAGAAGCAAATGGATAACTCAGCAAATTCTTCTTAACTTCCTCCCAATTTAATATTTCATGGTGACAGTCTCTGCTACTTTCAGGGGTGCACACAGAAAATATAGCCCATGGGAAGGGGGGCAGTGATGACTTTAAGCCTTCTTTGTTCCCTTGTATTCCAGAGCTGCTCCAGAAGCTGGACCATAATGGTCCCATACCACGGTCTAGAAACTCCATAGTGGTCCAGTCCACTCTCTGAGATACCACCTACATTATGAGAGGTTGTATGAGAGGTTCTTCAAAAGGAGCCAACCAGTCGTCTTCCACAATTTCTGCAACCTGAGAAATCCTCCTCCGACCAGATACAAAGCCCTTTTAGGCCTCTCCAGCTGTTTTACCAGCAATCAGCAGTAAGGATCATGCCCTGATGGTGCATATACTTCTCTACGCTTGAGTTCTCTTTGCTCCACTGACATCTTTATCGCTTTTTTGACACAGTTAATAAAGCATAACGTGAACTAGACAGCCCACAAAGAAATATTTGAAGAATACCTTTCTATATATACCATCAATATTTATGCGGTGATAAGAACATATCTCGTCAAAGGCAGGCCCAAACATTGCTCATACAACAATGAATAAATAAAATAATTGTGACCTCACAGTTAAAGGAAAAAAGCTTCTCTAAAAGACAGTTAATCTAGCCCTCTCACTGCTGAGCCATCTCCCTACTCTGAATGGTATCCCACTAATAAACTGCTGCTTTTTATCACAGAGTGTTCAGTTCAATTCCCAGCTGGGCAAACTCTTAGCATGTCTATCCTCTGCTATTCACCACATCAGCTACTGAGATGATTATAGAAAGAGAATTATCCCAAGGATTTTGAATAGGACACATAAGAACCATGGGCTTCCCTTACTTAAATGGCAAGACACTCTGTTTACAACAGTTGAGAACATAGCCCCCAAATATAAGAAAACAGAAGTGTACAGAAGTTAAAATTAATGCCCTCTAGTAGCATTAATTAAGGAGGTAACTGGGGAATATTGGTGTTATACTTTTATCAGTCATATATACCTAGAGTGGATAGAGAAGAAGGTCAACAGGATTTAAGGAAAGATATGATCTGCTGATATGTCTTAGGTTAAAGATGTTTTCCTTTCCAAAATGTACTACACGTAATAACCATAAAATGGATTTGTCTTCTTACCTTCTTCAAAAGGTTCCCATTCATAAAGTCGACCCATAAATGGTTTGTTGTTGTATGATGCACATTGTACCTCTCTGATATTTCTGCTGCTTTCAGGACACATCTATTACAACAAAGAACATGGGTGTTATGATTCAAGTGAGATTATCATCAATTTCTTCCTTAAGTATTTTTAAAAACGTATCTAATAAAGATGTTCCCAAGCTTATATCCAAAAGAATACATTACAGGAGGCATCTTTTCTACAAGGCTAGGAATTAGAAGCACACTCAGGAATTGTGGCTGTTCTATGCAGTCAAAAACATCAGTTCTCCAGTAAAGGTCTTTGTGTGAGGGGGGCCTCACTGGCAAAAGCAAGTAGTGAATATTCCTCTGAGCAATCCCCGTGTGGATTGACCAGCTTTTCCCATATTCCACAAGCAGAAACAGGCAATGAACACATTGGGGTTAATAAGTTATCTGAGTTACTTTTTACAGTTGGGGAACTAAGATACAGAGAGAGCTCAGGGTCTCACAGGATGTTTGTGACAAAGCAGGTCCAACTTAATCCAAAAATTGAAAAAAGATTTTTTGAATACAAATAAAACAACCCCCTGTTTAGCTCACCATCCATGATCCAAGTCCCCAAAATATTTGGAGCCAAAACTATTTCAAAAAAACATAGCAAATCTGAACAAAATTGGGTTGACGAAAAATGTGGGTTGTTTTGGCAAATACGTTATTTGTCAGAAAAATGTCCCTCGTCTATGGCCCTAAAGTTGATATTACAGTGATGAGCACCATAGAAATGTAAATAAACAGACATAATATAAACAAACGAACATGCTTTGGTCAAAAATTGTAATGATTATTTACAATAAAACGAAAATCAGAAGAATCCAAAGAAAGAAAACACTAATGAATTTTGTGAACTTAATGGGGTAACTTTTTTACTGAGCTGTCATTTTTTCAATCAGATGATAATTTAAGAAAAATCCTAGAGGGCACAGATTCAACACAGCTGAAACTAACACTTAGATGAAACATCCAAAGCTGGTCACTGTTATTTCTTAGCTTATATTCAAAACTCATTCAATCTACAGTTTACTTTTTCTTCCTAGCTATATGCGATTCTGTTCTTTCCATTATTTGGCATTTCGACTTGCCTCTTAGCCCCAACTGACTATTCTTGAAACTAAACAACCTGCTAGACACCAAAAATGAATGTGTACTTCACACAAAGACAACAGGATGTCACACAAAGAACCAGATCATCATGTCAAGTTTCTCTAGTGAAAAGTGAGTGATTTCAAAAGAATAGGACCACAACTTGTGCCATTGATTAACTCATTCATCTGTATCTACCTTATTGTGGAAGAAAATAGTGAGAAGAGAACTAAACTCTAGTGATATTGCTGAAATTATGTGTTGTTTTTCATATATTTATGTCAGGTGAAGAAGTTTTCCTTATTATGGAAGCCAATGTACCAAAGACACTACATAGGGAGCTGTCTGGTCATTATCTACCCCCTGTCTACAGACACGTATCTGTTTGGCTGATGGAAACAATGAAATCTAACATTGTAGTCAACCTGTGGAACTCCTTGCCAGAGGAGGCTGTGAAGGCTAGGACTATAACAGAGTTTAAAGAGAAGCTAGATAATTTCATGGAGGTTAGGTCCATAAAAGGCTATTAGCCAGGGGACAGAAATGGTGTCCCTGGCCTCTGTTTGTCAGAGGCTGGAGAGGGATGGCAGGAGACAAATCGCTTGATCATTGTCTTCAGTCCACCCTCTCTGGGACACCTGGTGCTGGCCACTGTCGGTAGACAGGATACTGGGCTAGATGGACCTTTGGTCTGACCCAGTACGGCCGTTCTTATGTTCTAACTCTCTCCCAGTTGACACTACATTGTGCCAAAGTCATATCCACGTCATAAATTGCTTTCTCTTTATTAGTATACTAGAAGACATACCCAGCATTGCCTTAGTCCACGGCTGGCCCAATATAACTGTCCCCAATGCTTCCCGTCCCCTTGTGGTGATTCGGTACAACTGTCCCTGCTGTCACACCCTTTTCTGTCCATTTGATGCAAAACAATCACATTCCATGCACATCCCATTATCCTAACACAGTTAAACCTTGACCTTGCCTTTGAGTTATAAGAAGAGGAAGCTGCATGCCAAATCTGGTGGTCCAACTCTTACGTTTAGGATAAGTTCTTGAACAAATGAACTCACAGATGGACGGACAGACAGACAGACACAGATGTACAAACTCTCTAAACGATATAGTAAACTATAATGAGCTTGCTAAAACAATGCTTCCATCCAAACAGCCATCTGTTCTTTTATTTCTTCCCCTCCCCCCCCCACCCATCTAAGATCTCCAAGGGAATTCAAATATTGTTTTAAAACAAATTCAATGACACACATACTTACACACCCTAAAAATACAGCTGAGAGTTACCAAGATATGGTAAGGATGAGATGTTACCCCCCTATCAGGAAACGCTTCACTGCAACAAGAGTTAGCTACATCATAATAATGTCAGAATAAACAAGGCAACATTAAAAATGAAGATAAGACGACTTTTTATACTATAAGACGACTTTTTATACTAAAAAACATCCCCCAAAAATCGGGGGTGGTCTTATACGCGGGGTATAAACATACAGGCAGTCCCCGACTTGCAGGTACGAACGGGGCTTTTCTCGCCCCGGAGGACACGGACTGCAGGACCTCGTGGTCCCACCGCCCGTGTACTCCGGGGCGAGAAAAGCTGCTCCGCGTCTCCCTGGTCTGCAGACCAGGAAGACGCGGAGCAAAGCCGCGGAGGGGTTCCGGCAGTAGGGCAGCCCAGGCGCGTCTAGGCTGCCCCACTGCCCGAGCCCCTCCGCGGCTTTGCAAAGCCTCGGGGGAAGCCAGCAGCGGGACAGCCCAGATGCGCCGCAGCTGTCCCGCTGCCGGCGTCCTCAGAGGCTTTGCTCCCGGTGTCCCTGGTCTGCTGGGTACCGTCTCCAGCAGACCAGGGACACCGGGAGCAAAGCCGGGGAAGCGGAGGGGTCCCGCGCCTCTGAGGCTTTGCTCTGGCTGCGGCTTTGCTCCCGGCGCCCCTGCCCAGTGCCCCTGCCAGAGCAAAGCCTCAGAGGCGCGGCACCCCGCTGCCGCTGCAGCTTTGCTCCCCGTGTCCCTGGTCTGCTGGGGGGGGGGGGCACACTAGCTGCGCCCCCCCCCCCCCCAGCAGACCAGGCTTTTGTTGTGGACCCTAGGGCCGAGCAGCTGGGGCGCTGCCGGTTGGCCTCTTAAGGGGGGGTAGTCTTATACAGCGAGTATAGGCGAAAACCTATGTTTTAACTAGAAAATTAGGGGGTCGTCTTATACGCCCAGTCGCCTTATACGCCGGAAAATACGGTAAATAAAAAGGGCTAGATCGTCAGTGGCTATAAATCAACATCATTACATTGAATATCAGAAAGGCAATATCAATTTATATTAGCAGAGGCTCTGGTTTGACTTTTTAATGTCTCTGGTTTTCTTTTAATTATTATTACTATTATTATTTTGCCACATATCTGACAGTTTGAGGTTTTGTTTTTGTTTGTTGTTCTTTCTGCATCCTTGAGCACAGAGCACCTGCCTGTCTGTATTTCTGGCATATAAATCATTTCCTGTATGCTCATTCCCTACTAGCTACAAACAATGTATGAGTAAAAAGATCAAAATATTCACTGTTAGTGATGTCAAAAAGGAGGGTTTTTTTTTTTAAATCACTGAATATTCTTTTTTTTAAAAAGTTATGGAAGAGTTACACAGAGGAGATGGTGAAAACCACCGCTTGAGTCATTAAAACTTGGACAGGACTAAGCATTATAAAACACACTGTACAAAACAATCCTGAGAATTACACTGTTAATGAGGTTTTGGCTACTTCCAAATGTTACAGAGTAATGGAAGGAAAAAGCCATTTGCTAGTAGTTTTCTTCCTTTTCATCATTGTAAATTATTATATGTACAAAAGAGTTGGTAGGAAACAACAGTTTTGCACGGGTTCTTTGTTTTGTTTTGTTTTTTAAAGATTTATTTCTCTATAGAGATTAAGGTCACATACGCATTTATAACACATTCAGCTGTTGTGCTAATAATCGTCTATAATACACACTGCTTAGGTCTGTAATAGTGTGATAACATTTATAAATCATTAACATTTATAAATTATTAATAAAGAAATACATTAAAATAGAGTATAAAACTTGATGCAGATGATATTTTTGTGCATCCAGCCTGAAAAATAGGTATTCTGAGTGCTCTGAAAGAAGGAATGAAAGTTGCATAGGCTCTCTGTGTCCTCTTAAGCCCATTCATAGCCTTTGCTCAAATGCTACAATATTGTCACTACAAAAATATAAGCAAACAAAAAATTATTCATGATTCTACAAAATCAAGTGCAAGATTTGTCAGTACCACAAAACCCCATCAATTCCCATGGTTTATTTGTTTTCTTACAATGAAGGCTACAACCAGTTTTTAAGGTTCCCATTCCCAGCCCCCACTTATCACACATCCATATTATTGCCTAGTCAAGAAAATCTTTAAGAACAGCATGAGCATCTGAGCTTGAAAAGTGTATATTCCAAGGAAGGGGTCACATTCTCCACTGAAGCAGCTTTTAGCTTCTTATAAAACTCCACGGCAACTCTCATGTGTCTTGTGGTTATTGTCAAACTGCTACCATGATATGCTATGAGAACGTCTGCTGATGACAGATGTAGGTTTGTCAGATGGTTTCCACAAAAATACTGGACACACTTGACATTACATCACAATCTACATTACATCTTATTTAGAAAATACCAGACATTTATATTTTCTCAATTTGTTTCCCGAACAGAAAGCTCAAATACTGGACTGTCCGGTTCAAAACCGGGACACCTAGCAACCCTAGACAGATGCCCTATGCTTTCTGGTCCTTCCAATAATGTTTAGCACTGGATCATTGCAAAGCTCATGTGTTGCTTTATATTTAAAAAGCATGTTCAAATGGGTGCTGCCTTCTGCTGCCCTGGCTGCCTCCCTGTAGCCCTAGAAGCCTCAGGGCCTTGCTTCAGGCCCTGCAGCCCTAATTGGTCATCTCTGCCTCAACTGCTGGCCCCACTACTCCAGTCTTCTCTCAGGGATGGGTTTTAACCCTGAAAGTGCTAGTGCAGGGCAGATACCCCATCATAGTGCCATATTTAAGTTTCTAATATTTTGAAGAAAAATAAAAACTAGAGCCCCCTTTCCACAATACACTTGCCACACCGGAGATTGATCTTTAGGTGTTTGATTAAGCAGATCTAGTTAAGACCCACTAAATCAAACTCTGAGGGCAGCTCCGGAGTCAGCATTGGTGTTCCTTGCAGTTGTGAGGCGTAAGGAAAGCCTATGGGATGGCACCAAGCCTACTCCAGCTTCATATTTTATGTAGCTACAGTTGTGTACCTTAACCCAACCTTTCAGGTCTAGTGTAGACTCAACCTAAGGCCCAATTTCCAAAAATACAGCACCCCTTCTGAGCTAACTCACACAGAGCAACCAAAGTCAACAGCCACTTCTGAATCCTTTACCCTGTGCCTCAACAGCCTCATCTGCAAGAAGTGACTATAAGGTTACATTGAGATGTAGAGTTGTGACATACTTTCATATTGTACTGTTGCCTCCAAATCAGCATCAATGGGGAACAGATAACACATGTACCATTTAAAAATTAATCTTATTCCTCATCTCTCCAAAAAAATTTTTGAAACCAAGTAGGTTTTAAATTGCTCTTGAAATCTTAGTCAGTTTAAATATCTTTTGGCTAAGTTGAAGAAAATTACAGTCACTCTCCCAAACTGGACACATGCCTGCAAGTAGCAAATCTGTTCCAAAGCTGTACTAGGATAATGCACTTTTGGAAATGCATAAATGAGTTGTTCTGATACTGAAACTACCTCTAAATGCAATTAAACCACTGACTAAGATTTTGGCACTGTTTCATTTGTCTGACAGACAGTCACTGGCAAAATCTTTTTCCTAGTCCTTACAGTCCTACTGGATTTCCCAGACTAGAGTATGGTTCACTGATAAATACTTTCAGTGTATATAAATAAGGGAGTGGAGGGGGATTTACATCAGCTTTGAAACCTTTGTTTCAGTGAGTTCCTAGTCTTTCATGAATATCATTTAGAAGGGATTTTCTAAAAGAGATAGCCAAAAATAGTCTTCCATGTATTTCTCAGAAAGTAAATGCTTTATAATAAAGTGAAATCCAGGGGTCTAGCTAGACTTCCTTTGTGTGGTGGCCCATTTAATTTTTGCTACAGTCCTATTTATTTTTATTTTATTTTCCAAAAAGGAAACATACTACCAAAAGAAATGGAAATAAGACATTTTTCAGCATCTTCTTTCCTTAAAAACAGCAATGTGCTATCAAGATCAGAATTCTCTGTCTGTGTTTTAGCTATTTCAGAATAGGTGCTGTATAGACAGGGAATGGGGCTATTTTGAAATAGAGGGCTTCCAGCCCTACCCAGAGTATCCTGCTGACCGCTCTGTCCACACACAGGAAAACTCTATTCCCCCCCTCCCCTGGAGCCTTTAAAGATGCAGACTCTGAAGATAGGGTTTGTGACTTGCAGCAGGCCTAACAGCCCTGAGCCACCCTGCAACTGCCTCTGACAGCATTTAGGCCCAAGATGAGCCAGACTGATGGTTCCAGCCAGCCCTCCACTGCTTCCTGGGAGTCTTCAGACAGCTCCCAGGAACTTGCCAGCCAGGGGCTGCAAGTTACGTATGCCTTCCTGGTCCGGTACGGAGGACCTGGACCTCACTGAGGTTTGGGGGGATGAGACAAACCTCTGGGATCTCCGCACGCAGCTGGGCAGACAGCTGGGGGAGCAAAGGCCACATCTGAACCCGAGAACAAGTGTGGATGAAGGTCAAGAAGCTCCACAAGGCTTATGCCAGGGCCAAGGAGGGCAGCTCCTGATCCGAGGCAGAGCCCCACACCTGCCCTTATTTTAAGGTGCTCAACTGTATCCTGGGGGGTGGGGCAGTCCCTCCCCTCCCCAGTTATAGACTCCGGCTGGAGACACCTGTCGTCATCCTCGCTGGGGGCAGAAATGAGGAGGCGGCGGCGGCCCAGGACCTGGACGAGGCCAGTATGAGCACAGAGGTGACCAAGGCATCGTCCAAGACTGGGGAAGGAACATCTTGTGAGTGCCATCACTTTCCCGTCACGCAGGGAGTGAGGGGGATCTAGGCACTCCACGCTTGGCCCTTGCTGGCCGCAGATCACGCAGCAACCTGTGCACATTGGAGCATGTGCCGTACTGCTCCTGGGCATGTGGCCCCAGCAGGCTGCGACAGAGGACCATTGAGCTGTTGATCATAGAGTCTCTGGAGAGACCTGCTGTGCTCCTGACCCTGGGGTGGGACACCCTCCCTCCACAAGCCACCTCTAGAAGGAGGCAGGACACACACACACGGGCATGCCCACAGTCTCGGGGCAGCTCCCACTTCCAGGGACATCAGGGACCACTGGCCATAGTGCAAATGGCCTGGCTCTCACTCTCGGCTTGCAGACGGAGGCTGGGCTTCAGGCACTGTGTCCCCTGGGATGACTGACCATCTGTAGCTTTACCTACTCGGGGAAAGCTCAGTAAGGGTGTGTCTACACCACAAAGTTATTTTGGAATAATGGCTGTTATTCTGAAATAACTATGTGAGCATCTACATAGAAATTCTGTTATTTCAAAATAATTTTGAAATAATGGATGTCTTATTTCGACTTCTGTAAACCTCATTCTATAAAGAATATTGCCTATTCCGAAATAGCTATTTTGAAATAAGGCATGTGTAGATGCTCCACTTCTGCTATTTTGAAAGAGCCCCTCACCAGGGCCATGCTAAGTTATTCCTCCTGGGGCTCTCAGTCGAGATAGCACATAGAATTATAGAACTGGAAGAGACCTCAGGAGGTCGTCAAGTCCAGTCTCTTGCCCAAGACAGGACCAAGCCCAAGGAATGGAATTAAGGAATCCTGCTTTGGACTAATTTTGAGGTTTCCCTGCATGTAGACATGCTATTTTGAAATAAGCTATTTAGAAATAACTATTCCGGAATACTTTATTCCGAAATAACTGTGCAGTGTAGATGTAGCCTAAGAGGCCACACTGCAGACTATACTGAATTGCACTGATGCAGAGCTGGGGAGGATAGTGCATGCTAAAATACAGAGAGGGACTATGTGACTTGCTTAGGGTCTCACAGGATGTTTGTAACAGAGCAGGATTCAATGCTCTCAGACTAATGCTCTAACCAGTGGAAATCCCTCCTCACTATGGGTCTTATTCAAAGTCCATGGGACTCTTTCCATTTAACTCAATGGGCTTTGGATTCAGCTTTGGTGAGGTCCTAAATTCCCATATTCATTCCTTGCTTTCAAGAATACTCTACTTAGTTTCTTCCACAAATATTTAAAAACATTAGCTTTGACAGTTTACTCTTAGTAGTATGTCCTAACAGTTTTTAAATGGGTTCTATGATTAAAGGTCTAGAAAACATGAGCTATGGGAGAAGGCTGAAGGAATTGGGTTTGTTTAGTTTAGAAAAGAGAAGACTGAGAGGGGACACGATAGCCCTTTTCAGGTATCTAAAAGGGTATAACAGGGAGAAGGGGGGAAAACCTGTTTTCCTTGGCCTCTGAGGATAGGACAAGAAGCAATGGGCTTAAACTTCACCAGGGGAGGTTTAGGTTAGACATTAGGAAAAACTTCCTAACTGTCAGGGTGGTTAAATACTGAAATAAATTGCCTAGGGAGCTTGTGGAATCTCCATTACTGGAGATATTTAAGAGCAGGTTAGACAGATATCTATCAGGGATGATATAGACTCTGCTTGTTCCTACCATGAGGGCAGGAGACTGGACTTTATGATCTATTGAGCTCCGTTACAGTTCTAGTATTATATGATTCTATATTTCACCAGTAAATCACACAAACAACTGAATCCTTAAATCAAGAGATGTTTGCCTAATTTTTTTTTAATTAGAAAGCTTATTTTTCACGGTATATTTATTGCTTTTCAAACCATATTTAATACACTAGACACCTCAACCGGAGTCCTGATTTCAGATGAAAGCTTTCAATTTCCTTTCTATTCACTTAAAAACAGTTTCCACATAAGATCTACTGAATGTATTTAAATATATTTTATCCATACATAAAATACCCATGAAGTATTAGCTCCATTTTAGTCACCAATTAAAAGATTAAAAAGGAAAAAGGAAAAGCGAAAGTTAGACATTAACATTCTACACAGGTTGAAATTCTGGCATGCTTAGCATGTTTTCCAGATACGTATCATAATGTTTTAACATGCTCACACATCATCAGCCTCTTCCTTATTCAGTCTTGTCCTTCTGTAAATCATAAAGTCACTGACAGGGCAAACATTAATATTTAGAATGTTTCAGTTCAATCAATTCAGCACTTCCATACAGAATTCCAATTTCAGCAACAACACTAACAGTGTTGGCACTATAACTTTCAACAGCCTATTGCCATGCCTAGCCTCTCCCTATTTGAGCCATATTCCTAAAGTCAAATCTGAGCTTCGTGGTAGATGGAAAGGAACAGCTACCTTATCAAGTTACCTAGTCTAATTCTTTCCAATTTAAGCAATAGGCCATTTCCCCTCTCTCTCTTTAAACTACCTTCAGATAACAACATGAATAGTCTTTTCTTGACAATGTTTCTTTGAAGGTGTTTGTACAGTATTCTATATCTCAATCTTCATTTTCCCAGAACACAAACATAAGACAAACATAACACAAAAAGTAAAATGAAGATCCTGCAATCTATCTTTTGAGATTGAATTCGCAGTAGTTCAACCATTCTGGACATGGGTCCTTTGGATTTCAAATGTTTATGCTCTTTGGGGCAGAAACTGCCATAAAGAGTCCTAGAATACTATAACTGGAAGGGACCTTGAATGGTTATCAAGTCCAATCCCATGCACTCATAGCAGGACCAAGCAACATCTAGATCATCCCTGATAGATGCCTATCCAACCTGCTCTTGAATGTCTCCAAGGATGGAGATTCCACAACCTTCTTAGGCAATGTATGCCAGTGCTTAACCATCATGACAGCTAGGAAGTTTTTCCTAATGTCCGATCTAAACCTCCATATCTGCAATTTAAGCCCATTGCTTCTTGTCCTATCAGTAGAAGCGAAGGAGGATAATTTTCCATCCTCCTTATAACACCCTTTTAAGTACTCTCAGGCTTTTATTTTCCAAATTAAACAGACCCAATTCATGCAGTCTTCCCTCATAGGTCATGTTTTCTAGACCTTTAATAATATTTGTTGCTCATTTCTGGACCTTCTCCAATTTTTCCACATCATTCCTAAAATGTGGTGCCCAGAACGAGATATAATACTCCAGTTGACGCTTTGTCAGTGCAGAATAGAGCAGAATGACTTCTTGTGCCTTGCTCACAACACTCCTGTTAATGCATCTCAGAATGATGTTTGCTTTTTTTTTTTTTTTTTTGGCAACAGTGTCACACTGTTGACTCATGTTCAGCTTGTGGCCCACTATCATCCCTAGATCCCTTTTCAGAGTACTCCTTCCTAGACACTCACTTCCCATTTTGTAGATGTGAAACTGAGTGTTCCTCCCTAAGGGTGCATGTACTGACGTTATTTTGAAATAATAATGCAAGCGTCTAAACAGCAATTCCATTATTTCAAAATAACAGACAGATTATTCTGACTTCTGTAAACCTCATTCCACGAGGAGTAATGCCAATTCTGAAATAGCAGCTCCACTGCTGCTATTTCAAAATAGCTCCTCTCCAGGGCCATTCATAGTAATTACTGCCCAGTGCCTCCTGGGGCTCTAAATCGAGGTAGCAGGTCCACATTAGGGAAGCCTGCCTCAGACTAATTTTGAGGCTTTCCTGTAGTGTAGACGTGCTATTTCAAAATAAGCTATTTGGTGGAAAAAATCTGAAATTGCTTATTTTGAAATAAACGTGCTGTGTAGACGTACCCTAAGTGGAACACTTTGCATTTGTCCTTATTGACTTCATCCTATTTACCTCAGACCATTTCTCAAGTTTGTCCAGACCATTTTTAATTATGACCCTATCCTTCAAAGCACTTGGTATCATCCGCAAACTTTATAAGCTTACTCTCTATGTCATTATCTGTATCATTGAGGAAAATATTGAACAGAACTGGTCCCAAAATTGATCCCTGCAGAACCCTGGTTTTAACACCCTTCCAGCATGACTGTGAACCATTGATAACTTCTCTCTGAGAATAGTTATCCAGCCAATTATTCACCCACCTTATAGCAGCCCCATCTAGGTTGTATTTCCCTAATTTATTGATAAGAAGGTCATGTGAGACTGTATCAAATGCTTTACTAAAGGCTAGGTATACCACATCTACTGTTTCCCCCTTATCCACAAGGCTTGTTATCCTATCAAAGAAAGTTATCAGGTTGACTTGGCATGATCTGTCCTTTACGAATCCATTTTGGCCGTTCCCTATGACCTTATTATCTTCCAGATGTTTGCGGATGGATTCCTTAATTATTTGCTCCATCAATTATTTGCTCCATTATCTTTCCTGGCACAGAAGTTAAGCTGACTGGTCTGTAGTTTCCTGGGTTGTCTTTATTTCCCTTTTTATAGATGGGGGCCTGGTTTCTCCTTTATCCCTGCTATTATAGTCACGGCTGCACCCAATTTTCACTTACCTGTGGACTTTGGTCACCTGCTCCCATTGAATTATACATTTATGCAATGCCTAGCACAATCAAGCCCTGGCCTAGCTTAATGGCTAGGCCTCATCCTAGTAAACCGTGAGTATTGATTGGTGAGGGGTAGTTGGTTGGTTGTTTAAACTTTTGCTCTGATATAGTGCCCAGGCTCTGGCTCACATGAATATCCCAAAGGCTACATTTTCCGAGTGGAATCTACATTTGAGCTTACAGGTACACACAGTTTGCACATTAAGGCAGCTTCTATTTCTTTTTTATACTTACAACAGTGTCATTTGAGAGTGTATGTTTATCAGCTTTAACCTTGTAAATATCTCTCGATGCTTTTTCCTAGTTAATAAATCTTCCCTTTATTTGAGGATTGGCTACAAGTGTTGTTTTTTAAGCAAGACAGAGGTAATATTGACCTTGGGTAAGTGACTGGTCCTTTAGGAATGGGAGTAAACTGCACTTGTGCAGATGCTCAGGAGAGATTCAGATGCTGCCCAATTAATTAGCAGAGCACCCACAGCTAGGTTTTATGTTTCTACTGGTGTTTGTGTTTCACACATGCCGCAGTGCACATAGAAAGTGTATTCTGCAATGAGTGGAAAAAATTCACTCATGATGGAAAAGATCAGAGGGAACATTGAGTTGAACATTGTGACTTTTGGTAGAAGGGATCATATATCACAAAGACAGGATTGGCCTGGGTGGCAAGACAGACCAGAATGCATAAGGCTCGAGGAGTTCACACTTGTTACTTGGTTGGTGAAATCTAAGTGTGAAACACACAACCAATAGGGGTTTATGCTCCAATTTGTAACAATCTGCCCTGATTTGGCACTCTCGGTTGGGAGCCACTCCTGACAGAACCACCCAATTTATATGAAACCCCTGTTTCTTTTCTCCGAAGAATTTAGAATCTTGATTTCTTAATATATGCGAGAATATTCCATTCTGTGTGGAAATGAAACTAATTGATCAACAATTTCTTGGGCTTTCCTTTTTAAAGATTACGGTACCTCTCCAAATTGTTATACTTGATGGAAATATATTTCTGCAGGTTTCGTAGTTTACTTTGCCAATACATCAAAAAACGCTGGTGTGCATCGCATGTAGTCCTGACTGTATAGACTCAGCTTTACCAGTTAACTCCTCCACCAATCCTGGGTTGTTCACCTTTCTTCCTTTCTCCACTTATCAATTTCATTAAGTTTTCTGCATACCTTGCAGCTAAAATATAATTAACAGGACATATCTTTTGGCTATATGAACACAATACAGATAATGACTATGTCCAGATTAGAGTTTGTTTCCAGCTTTTCAGGAGTGCAGCTGGAACCTTAAACTTTTTGTTCTGCTGCTTCTTTCAGCTTTACACCACTGAAGAGTTCTTTGAATTCACTTTCAAAGCCTTTGAAGTGTTGCTTGAACCTAATCTTTATTAATTTTGCAGTACATCAGAAACAGGGACAATGCAGCAAATGTATCTGTTATTGCTTTAGCCAGTTTTCCCAAAATAACACTTTCCAACTTAAATCACAGCCCCCTCCACTGTCAAGAAACCTCACTTAAAGCACTACAAAAATAAAAAAGATTCAAGTCTTACATAAAATTTCGTGATTCTGTTCAGTCACAGATAAATAGTCCATAATCACTCCATTGTGTATAATTTAGCATACACTGTAGTTGGCAGTTCAGCAGGTCCACAACAGAACTAGTGTGGGAAAACTAGCAATGAAAGTGCCTCCACTGCACCTAGTATTAAGGATTCCTGCTTCCCACTAAAATGTCACAGGCACAAATATTTATTCCAGGAAAATAAAAAACCATGTGAAAAAAATTAGCTTCCATATTACGTATTTTAACAATAGGACAATGAAAACAAAAGCGTCTCAGCTGGTGTAAATAGGAACAGGTCCACAGAACACAAAACTACGTGGGTTTATACTTTTGCTTCTCTTCCCAAACCCTAGATCCATCAGATAGTCAGATGTCTATTTCCTCACTCCAGAAGAAGTGAATTAAACAAAAAAGTAAGTTTTTGGATTTTTCCAACTTTTTGTCAGTGCCCATTTCACTGTGAGATGGAGAGGCCATTAAGTATGCAAATTGGGCTGTCCAAGGGATCTTCTTTGACTGTGCCTAGTCAGGCATTAGCCTTGGCTATTTACTGCAATCCTTAGCTACCTTTGTACCCTGGCTGCTCCCAGTCACATTTTTATATAAATATGCTGCAGGAGTCCATCCAAATTCAAGAATCCTTTCACTAAGACAGATTTATAGAAACCTTGGGTCATGCTCGAGGCATTTAAACAGCACACTGTTTTCTCATTTAATGGGAAACCAATTAAAGTTAGTTCTATTAGCGAAAACCTGGCAAAAAGTCTGAAGAATGTTTAATCATGAAACCCTTCAGATTAGCTAGCTCTTCAGTGTCTCATCTGGCTGTATTGTTCAAAAACACAATAAAAATTATGGCATGTATTTATAGTCATCACCAGAAAATACAACACAGCACATTTGCCCTAATGCAAGAGATAAAAATAAATCAAAATACTTTCACACGCAGTGCTTTTATAAACTAACAAATGTTTTGTTTATACAAGAAAAAGTATTATCAACTCCAACATTGTTTTTAAAAAGAGATCACTGCCAATTTTGAAAGACCGTAAGCCAAATTAATACTTGATAGGACTCCACTGAAGTCAGTAAATTTGAATTGGAGATGTGCCTGGTCCATTCAGTTTGTTGAATATTATGCTGACAATTAAATCTGCTCTAAGCTTGCTAGTGACATTTGATATGATTTAAAAAAAACATTTCTACTAGGCAACTCATTTTTGCTAAGTCATTGGGGGTAACTAAAATTAGGGTTAGATGCTCCTTTTTGACTTTCTGGTTTTGCCTTCGCTTTCTCATCATCTGTGTATGGACACTGGCATAGGGTTGCCAGATGGTTTCAACAAAAATACCGGACACACTTGACATTACATCACAATCTACACTACATCTTATTTAGTAAATACTGGCTATTTATATTTTCTTATTTATATTTTCTCAATTTGTTTCCTGAACAGAAAGCTCAAATATTGGACTGTCCAGTTCAAAACCGGACACCTGGCAACCCTACACTGGCATAAGTATTGGGCCACAATCCTATCACTGAGTCTGTGCACCTATGTGGAGTACCATTGAATTAAATGTATACCCATGCGTATGGACTTCTGCTTAAGTCAGTAGGGCTCTGCATAGATATCAGGGTCTGTCTGCACAGATTCAGTAGCAGAAGAGGAGCCTTATTTTGCTCTCCCATTTACTCCCGCTGCTCATATTTGAAGTCAACACAGAAAATAATCCTGATACCAATGAATGATCATGACTTCATGACAATGTCTCCTGCAGTGCAAAGGAAGTGAAAGCACCAGCTAAAATGCAGAGGTGTTTCAGCAGAATCCTTCCAAAGCAAAAAAAGTCCACAGTTTTCTGTAATGCACTACTGAAAATTTAGTATTTCTAAGAGGTATTGTGTACAAATCTGTTTTCATATGTACTTTGTCCTAACAATATTCCTTAATATGAATAAGGAACTCAACACAAACCAGACAAAAAGCAACTCTCTTTATAAACTCACTGTAATAACAACTTCTCTAGATTTCTGCTCAGTACCATGGCTCCTCAATCAGCATGCCAAAGATTACCTGTGACACACCATTCAGTTACAGGCAGTCCCCGAGTTACGCAGATCCGACTTATGTCAGATCCGTACTTACGAACGGAGCTTTTCTCGCCCTGGAGGACGCGGGCGGCGGGACCGCCCAGATGCACCGCGGTCCCGCCGCCCGGGTCCTCCGCGGCTTTGCTCCGCGTCAACCTGGTCTGCTGGGGGGGGCCCCAGCAGACCAGGGAGACGCGGAGCAAAGACGCGGAGGACCCGGGCGGCTGGACCACGGCGCGTCTCGGTCCCGCCGCCTGAGTCTTCCTGGTCTGCTGGGGGGAGGGAGGGGCGCAGCTAGTGTGCCGCCCCCCCCCCCCCCCGGGCAGACCAGGCTTTTCTCGCGGATGCCTGGGGCAGAGCAGCTGGGGCGCTGCCGGTTGGTCCCACAGCGCCGCTCCTCGGCGCTACTGGACCAACCTGGCAGCACCCCAGCTGCTCTGCCCCAGGCGTCCCCAAGTCAGCCATTGCTGAAACTGACCAGCAGCTGACTACAGGAAGCCTGAGGCACAGTTGCTCTGCCCCGGGCTTCTTGGAATCAGCCGCTGATCAGTTTCAGCAGCACCTGACTTGGGGACACCTGGGGTAGAGCAGCTGGGGTGCTGCTGGGTTGGTCCCCGCAGCACCGAGGTGCGACGCTGTGGGGACCTACCCGGCAGCGCCCCAGCTGCTCTGTCCCAGGCGTTCAGATTCAGCTGCTGTTGAAACTGATCAGTGGCTAATTCCAGGAAGCCCGGGGCAGAGCCGCTCTGCCTCGGGCTTCCTGTAGTCAGCCGCTGGTCAGTTTCAGCAGCAGCTGAATCTGGACGCCAGTTCTGACTTACATACAGATTCAACTTAAGAACAAACCTACAGTCCCTATCTTGTACGTAACCCGGGGACTGCCTGTACTTTTATGGACATTCTGTCATTTCTCATTTTGGGGATTCTCGCTTTCATTGAAAGTCAAGACCTTGAACACCCTCTGATCCAATAAGCTCTTACTACTGTTGTTTTGCCAACATGTTGTATCCCTCACCTGGTTTACACTTAAAAATAAAGAGACATGCCAATCTAATATTTCTGTTTATCAGAATATAAGTGCTTTATTATTATTATAGGCAGAGTTAAGAGTACCACCGGCTATTTTTATGATCACCCACCACTTTCCATTATAAGACCCTGTTCTTAGTTAATTTGACAAAGTGATAAGCAATTAGTCAGGCTGAAATATTATATGCCAAGTGCCTGAGGCTGAAACTTTTGGGAAATTTCATCCTAAATATTTCAGCCATTTGCAAGAATGAGTGAAGTAAAAAATATGTTTTTCTGGCAATTAAAAAAATTATTTGGGAAGCTTAAATGTCACCTCATTTTGGAGCAGAGATTTAAAAAATTGACAAGAGGTAGTTTTTGTGTAAGGATGTGCATTTCACTTGCCCAAATTTGGCAATTTATATATACAAAAATCACAATTGATACTTGCTCAAGGGAGACCTACTAGGGTGGGCTTTTTGGTTTGTAAACATTTTTTGCAATTTTATCTCTGGTCAACATCCCCCTTCCTCCCAAACTGCGAGAGAAAAAAATGGGGGGCAATGAATTATTTGACCAGCTCTAGGCAATACGCTATTTTTTTCCTCTTCAGGACTCATGCCTCAATCAGTAGGGAAAGACCAGGGGATGAAAACAGGGATCAACTAATTCCAGGAGACAACAAATGGAATGGAATGTGAGTGAGGGTCATAGGTTTACCATCAGGATTCCAGAATGGGACAATAAGCAAAGAATCACAGAGACTCCCGGTAGGAACCTACAACACCTCAAAGGCAACTAAGGAGTCTGCTTGGAAGATGTGTAGTGAAGGACGCAGGGAACCGCAGGAAGAGAAAGTCTCATGGTTTAGGAAACTGAATGCTGCCTTGGAGAACGCAATTCTATTCTTACTCTGCCACAGAGTTCCTACATGTTACTAAGCAAGTCACTTAAACCAAACTTTTCAGAGGTGGTTTCTGTGTGCGCAGGCGCCCTGCTGTTTGATTAGCAGAACTGCTTTGAACTCACAACTGCAAGTAAAGTGAAAGGGAGCTGTGCTTTGAAAATATCAAGTGTTTTATAATGCTGTGAACAAATTATTATGTTTCATAATGGGTGCACAAAAATCAGTGGATACTTTTGACCTTACCATCTTTGCCTCCGTTTGCCATTATAATAACCCTTCATCTCTAGGGGGGAGGGAGGATTGTGAAAATAAATTGTTTGAGAAGCACTCCAGAGTTACAATGATGAGCACTAAAGAAAAAAGCCCATGAGGAAGTCAATTCTGTTTTCAGAGCAAGGTTTGAACAGCGAGTGGTAAATAAGGCATGGGGCCACACACTGAATAATGTTGAGAAAACAAAATATTGAACAGCTGCTCATTATCTGAGCACCATCCATTCTATCCATAGCATAGGCAGGGGTTCTTCAGGGGGGAAAAGCAGTAGGTGATCAGGTAATTAACTTTAAAATTCTTTTAATGTATTTTTGTAATTTAATATTTATATAGCACTACAAAAATGTTGCCATCAAAAAGCCACCAACAAATACCTCACAGCTGCAGCCCAAGATAATTAGCATGTCTTACTATCTTCCACAAATGATAATGCAAACCACAGGCAAACAGAGGAGGGAAAAAATGAATTCCTTGGCTGGGAAGTGATTGCAAGTTTAAAGTCAGAGACACAGACAGTTGGCAGGAGATAACTGGGGATATTTCCCTGGCTTCTTCTCCCTATAAATCAATCACTGTCCTGCTAGTACAGTAATGACAGGACTACTGTTCATCTAATGTGCCCAGCTCCTTTCCTCACCTTAAATAACACAAAGAACTCAGGATTAGCTTTTCCATAATTGTAAGGTAAATGTTTGTGGGAAAACAGCATTACCGTACGTATTACTCAAAGGAAAGTCAAAGAAAATTCAGTACATGCGTTTGTGTCTACTCACACAGCGTGGCTCTCTTTCTTGGACATTATTTACTGTGCAAGCACATACCAAAGCCCAAACAAAGCACTATTGGTGGCTATCACAGTTTGCTCTCATTATTTCTCCTTTGGAGTGTTATCTATGAACGTGGCTCTAATATTCCAGACAGAAAAAGCTTACTCGATTTCTTTTCTCAGCACAATACTTCTAGGGCTAAACTTCCATTTTCAACACTTCTGAATGAGCAAGGCTTTCTATGACACCTTTAAACGAAACTATCCTTCAGCTATGCTCCAGGAAACACCCTTACCCTAGGTCTCAGCTCCCTAAGGGTGTGTGTCTACACAGCAATGTTATTTCAGAATAGCAACCATTATTCCAAAATAACTATGTGAGCGTCTACACAGCAATTCCATTATTTTGAAATAATTTCAAAATAACGGTTGGCTTATTCCGACTTCTGTAAACCTCATTATACGAAGAATAACGCCTATTTTGAAATAGCTATTTTGAAATAAGGCATGTGTAGATGCTCCACTACTGCTATTTCGAAATAGCCCCTTACCAGGACTATTTTAAGTTATTCCTCCTGGGGCTCTAAATAGAGATAGTACATCTACGTTAGGGAAGCCTGCCTTGGACTAATTTTGAGGCTTCCCTGCAATGTAGACGTGCTATTTCAAAATAAACTATTTCGGAATAACTATTCAGGAATAGCTTATTCCAAAATAGCTGCAGTGTAGACACAGCCTTGAGTATTTCATCAGCTCTGATCCTTGCTAACAGACAGCTTCAGTAGTAGAACTGCACGTATACTGCCTGCTCTCTTAGCCAGCCCACGATTCGGTGCTTCTCTTCCTTCCCCATCCACCTGTGGCCCAGCACAACAGGGCACCAAGGGAACATTCTTTCCCTGCCAGTTCTCATCCTCACTTTTTTACGCCCTTTGCTTGCTGTCTGGCTTATGCACAACCCAGCGCTTGGCGGCAGAGGTGGAGGGTGGGTAACAAATGTGCATATGTTGTAGGAATTTAGTCACAAGTGAGAAAACTGGCTGGTGTACAGCATACCTTATTTCAGATAAGTACCGTTCAAAACATAGGATCAGTCCTGTTCTAATTACTGCTGAACTTATCCACACAGCCTTAGAAATGCAAATCACCTTAAGCTGTGGTATTGGGCAAACCTTCTTACAAATGTCAGAGAAGAATCGAATCTCTCTTTCCTCCCCTACCCCCCGCCCACGCTGACTTGTTGATACCATAGTCTGCTCTCACCAAAGCAGACATTCCAGTGGAAGGTGCTGTATGACAGAATGTGTATTTCATTGGGTTTTTGGGGTTTTTTTGAGCGACGATGAAGAGTTACCAAAAGTTCAAAAAGCATCATTTTTTGGAAAACAAGTTTAATGGTATTTGTAAATGAATTCACAGGATCTCCCTTGAATGAGGTTTCCAGAAGACAGACTTCTACTGCTTCCAAAACCTGGATGCAATTAAATCAATATATAAGTAAAAAGTGAATTTCTTTTTCCAATTATGGGTGTATTTAATATTAATTCCGCAAAAATTCAAACAAAACATTGTGTATAAAAAAGACAAAGGATAATTTAAGACATGTTGTAATACTTTAAAATACCTTCTAGAAAACTAGTATGTGCAAATAAATGGCATATATTCAAATTTATACACTAATATTAAACATATATCAACAAATATGTCAGCAATGTAACAACCTGACTTTAGGTAGCTAAAGTTGTGAAGTGGCAATTTTATTTTAATCGCTTAGTTTTCGTCTTTAAATTATGGCATTAGAGGTTACCTTTGCACAATAACAAAGCTGTGCATCTAAATCATTCAGCAGTCATATTTTATTGTGAAAAAATAAATTCAATTCAACTTGACAAGCAGCACAATGATGACCTTTGACTCACCAGCAAAATTCAATTTTCTGTGCTAAAACTGTTATTTGGAACTGATGAGGTGATCAGATGTTGCAAGCCTTTTCCCCTACCCTCTTTCCTCTGTGACATACGAATTCCATTGACTTTAAGGTAAGTTTCCAGACATTTACAATTACTAAATCAAACCCTACCATAGTTAGTTGGCCAGAAGCTCAGGAAACAACGTCTTTAACAACCATTTGATATGGACTTTGCACCCAGTTATAAAAATGTTAGTCATTCATCTATTATACTCTTTCAAGACAGAAATTTGGGTCTGAGTTTTCAGAGAAACAGATCCCCACACACAACCTCAAACGGTACAGACACCCTGCAAATTTCAGAGGAGGGCTGCACACTGACAGGGACAGACCCAGTAGCAGAATCATTTACTAACAGTAAATATACTATATGTAAGTTTGGAGAAATTCAATGTTTTAAAAATTGTTTCAACAGGTATTATCAATGTTTATTTTTTTCAATTTTCTCTAAATTTTAACAATTGCACCCAATTAGCTTAAAGCCTTTCTGTCCATTCTGGCATTGTAACAGAGCAGAATGGCAAAGGGCAAGTTAACTTGGGGAGATTATTTTAAAAGCAACTTCAACTGTAATGGTAGCAGCTGTTGATAAAGTATAGATGATATACAGGAGTCATGTACATTCTCTTCCCTGCAGATTCAATATAGTACACTTCCTCAGTCACACACAGCACTCTCCAGCATCATAAAGACTTATTACTCTCCCAATTAGATTGTGTATATAGCAGAATAAATGCAACATGGATTATAGCCATGTACACTCTATGACCTGTAATTGAAAACTCATGGATTTTCAAAATGGTTGGAGAGCAGGAAGGTTGAAATGCCAATATGTGGATTTGATGAAGTATCTGAAACCCTTCCACCAAAAACAGAATGGATTCTGTACATTGAATTCAAACTGTTTTCAATATTGAGTGGATGCCAATGAAATATTTTCAGACAGAATATGAACCAAATGTCTGACTTTCACAAGTCCCTGAAAGATTTAAACAAATTGAAGGGAATTCACCAAAGGAGAGAGTGGAAGGAGTGACTCGAGGAAAGACTAAGAGAACATAACTGTGCACACAAATTGGCTAATCTTGTGTGAGGATAATGTAACTGTCTACCAGGCATGAACTCCAAGAAGAGACAAGAGAACTTTTGGCTGGTTCAGGAAGGCTATATTAAGAGTGATAGGATGAAACAGAGAATAAAGGAAAACTTAAGGTGAATACCAAAAACAGCATCTGGATTTTAATATGAGGGAGAGTTTTCAAGAGGAAAGGAATCTGATCTTGTTGCATTTCACTGAGTTTTAAAGGGAAGATTTGTTTGAGCTACATAATGTTGAAATTAAAAGTGACTATGACAACTATTTTAAATAGAAAACTGGAAGATATGCCAGTTTGATAGCATGGTCCTGAGTTTTACACATGCTGCATATTGAAGGAGTAGTTATGCCCACCTAAGATATAATACCCATGGGGACTTGTGGTTAGGGTTGCCAGATGGTCTCCCAAAAAATACCGGCACAAGGGTTTTTGGATTTTTTTTTTTTTGGTCAAGCAAGTCCCCCCTTCCCCTCCCATTCTGGGGTGCCCAGAGCAGCGATCACAACCCCGCCTCCCAGCTGGGACTCTCAGGCTGGGAGGCAGGGCCACTATCGGCACTGGGAGCCTGTGATTGCGCAGAAGCCTTGTGGGGGCAGAGGCAGTGGGAGTCCCAGCCACTCCCGCTACCCCCACCAGGCTAGGCTTCTGAAGCACCCGGAGCGGCGATCTTGGCCCCGCCTTCGAGCCGCTCCCCCCACCCACACCAGGCTTCCGTCCGGTGCGCAACTGGAAAAATCAGAGAATACCGGACTTTGCACATGTCCGGTATTCTCTGATTTTTCTTTTTACCAAAGAGTGCAAATACCAGACTGTCCAGTAGAATACCGGACACCTGGCAACCCTACTTGTGGTAAGCACACTCAAAGGCATTCGCTACATCTGTACAAAATGTAGAGCACACATCCCACTCGTGACACCTTGAGGAGAAAAATATTTAAAATGTTGGTTTATAAATTTAAGCTGGGACAATATAACATAAAATGTCTTAATAATAATTGTGCTATTATTGCATAATATCACTACAGGACAGATTTAAGGTTGCTTGAGTCTCTTAATTAGTAATTTCTTATCATAATGTGTGAAATTTAAGTGCAACCTTAACACTGAATTTTCTGAACATATACATTTATAGAATGGTTTGGGATACTTATAACATCTGTATTTATCTATCAGTTATTGACATGCACTCTGAACCTCCTTATTACAATGGAATATGTTGATGGTGTAAAGTTTTTTGGTTGAGTATGCATGTGCGCATGCACCTTGGAATATATTACACAACACTTAAAATATCTTTGGAGAAAACTGAAATCTTGTCTTTTGGAGTGCAGAAAGCCCCAGCTAAAGGAGTAGAGGTTCCTCTACTAATTCATTTCTCTGTCCTGGATACTAAAGATTTGCCTAGAATTCTAATATGTATACATACGCTATATGATTATAAGTTCTTTTCTGTTGGGGCCATTATTTTGTTCTCTATTTGTACAGCATCTCCCACAACAGGATCCTAGGCACTGCCTGTAGCTCCTAGGCATTATAGCAATAAAAATGATAATGCACATTCACTTGGGGAGAAGTATTTTTAATTTAATTTTTAATTTTTGTTAATTTTAGTCTCCATTCCTTTATCTAGGTTAGCAACCATTTTGTGTGTAATGGACATGCTTACATTTGGAGCTTATGGACCAGGGGACGGGGGAGTCAATACAACACTGTCAATACGACGATGTCAAATTACTAACTAGAGCCTCTGTTACATCCACAGTCTTGGGGGCCTTTCTTCCTCTGTACAAGTTGAACCTCTCTAGTCCAGCAACATCCATGGTCCTGGCTCTCAGTGTTCCATGCTGTTATTTATTACTAAATTACCCCTAAATGTCTTGTAAGGGTGCATCTACACAGCACCCTAAACTCGAAATACGATATGCAATTTGCACTATGCAAATTGCATATCTTATTCTGAACCTATTTCAAAAAAGCTTATTTTGATATTTGGCGCATGTACACAGCGCCAAATTTCGAAATAATGCACTATTTTGAGCCATCCCTTAACCTTAGTGCAACAAGGTTAAGCAGAACGGCAAAATAGCATGCCCATTATTTTGAAAAATATTTTGAAATAACGGGCGGCTTCTGTAGACATGTGGTAACTATTTTAGTATACTGCCAGTATCCCGAAATAGCCGTGTAGTGTAGATGTACCCTAAGAGACCTAGCAAGTAGTGGAAGTGCTAATAATTCTGCTAGGCATAATCATGTTTTTATGCTTTAGCTACTTATTTCCTTGTGCCAATACAGTAAAAGTGTGTAACAAAACTAACACTTGGATAAGCCTTGGCTAGACATAAGCTTATATAGGGTGTATCAATATATGGTCATACATTATTAAGCAGCATTGCAAGCACTGTTCTGTTTATTTGCCTTATTGAAATAAAAAGAGAGAGACTCATTCACTACAATACTGACCTCCTGTGGTTCAGCACATTCTCTGGTTTGGTACCGGTCAGGTCCCAAGGGTGCCGGATTAGAGAGGTTCAACCTGTAGTTACATTTGATGCTACAATAGAATGTGATGACTGGCCGACCATCAGCGGATTTTAGAGGATGGATCATTGCTTGCTATGGAACAAGTTCAGATTAGACAAAACACATTAAAGTGAAGGCTTCTAAACTGTAACCCTACAAACATCTCCCCCAGCCAAGTCCCTGTCATCTAGTCTGACTCTAATGAGACCTGCATAAGACACCGTGTTCCATGGAACACGGTAAAAGATCGAAAACAGTGGGCCCAGTTTATCCCTGGAGTAATCTCATTATAGCTACAGCTATAGAGTTACAGCAGAAATTAATTGGGCCAATACCTTCATTGAAGATCCTTATGTTACTCTATAGTCTCAATGGAAGGAACAAATGATCTACTGATGTACATACAGGAGTACATTTAACCGTTATTCCCATAGTAATAGCTGGCATGTTACTTCTGTCACTAATGGCTTTTGAGTTGATACTTTAAGAAATCCCACCCCAAACCTCAAAAAAACCACAATGCAGCCTAAAGGAATGTAAACTCATTTTCATAAGCTACAAAATGTCAGACTGTGAAATGCACATTCAATCCTACCCTGGTCTGAAGGAAACTCCCAAACTCGAGTCAAAGCTAAATTCCTTGGAAAAGGAACATCATCTTAACCTTATTTTGCTATTATAGCAAATACACTGCCCACATAAAACTCAAAAGAAGTGAGGCAAACAGATGTCCCACATTGACAAAGTTCTCTCTGACATTCTTACAGAGAGGGAAGGACAACTACGTATTAATGAAAATAACCTCGCATCACCCCTGTGTTGATAGCAAAAAGCCACATGGGAAACAGAACTTTCACTCCTCACAATATTTTATACAGTATTTCCCCCCAAAAGTTGTTTTTTTCTGAATCAGAAGAAAAAGCCACAAATGCAAATTATGCAGAAAGGAAATTTTCAAAAAAAGTCTGGGCAAGAAGCCAAACACCTGCAAGCCGGCCAGATATCTGAGGAGTCAGGCACCCTAGCAATCTATGAAGTTGGGCAACATGGGAAGTCTGGAAGGCAGGCAGACCAAGGAGACTGCCCACCCACCAGCTGGCTGAGTGGCAGGCAACAAGGCAGCAGCCAGCCTGCCTGGTCTCCACCTAAAATGTTGATGGAATCAACACTTTCCCATAGAACAGTTAATCAAATCAGTGTCTCCTGATTCATTTCTGATGGAAAATTCTTGTTGAAACATTTTCAGTAAACGCTAGTAGTTAATATCATTTTAAAGAAGCGACAACTGAGCTACAAACAGATTAACTGTTTTGCCTGAAGTAACAGCAGAAGGCTGTGGTATTGCTGAAAACTGAAATAAATTCTCATGAGTCCCTCCCCAGTTCCTTAATCACAAGACCATCATTTCTTCCCAGAAAATCTCTACCTAGATGTTCCGCTCTCCCAACATGCATGACATTCTTGCTGCTACATGCATTTGGGAGTGCAGATCCAAATGGAAAACTGCTGGATGGATATCAGAAGTGAATTTTCTACAGATGTGCTATCAAGGATGCTGTGAAATATCATATATAGGTAAAGTTCCAAACCAAGGGAATAAAACTGTACATATTACCTAAAATAAATTAAGGTTTACTGACTCTGTTAAACCCTTAGGTGTTTACCAAAATGTGGATGACCTATTGTCGTGCAGAAGTAGTACAACACTTTGTAAATAACAGTGTAATCTACCTAGAGGATAAGAACATAAGAACAGCCATAGTGGGTCAGAACAAGGTCCATCTAGCCCAGTAGCCTGTCTGCCGACAGTGGCCAGCACCGGGTGCCCCAGAGAAGGCGGACCACAGACAATGATCAAGCGATTTGTCTCCTGCCATCCCTCTCCAGCCTTTGACAAACAGAGACCAGGGACACCATTTCTATCCCCTGGATAATAGCCTTTTATGGACCTAACCTCCATGAAATTATCTAGCTTCTCTTTAAACTCTGTTATAGTCCTAGCCTTCACAGCCTCCCCTGGCTAGGACTTCCACAGGTTCACTACACACGGTGTGAAGAAGAACTTTCTTTTAGTAGTTTTAAACCTGCTACCCATTAATTTCATTTGGTGTCCTCTAGTTCTTCTATTATGGGAACTAATACATAACTTTTCTTTATCTGCCCTCTCCACACCACTCATGATTTTATATACCTCTATCATATCCCCCCCCAGTCTCCTCTTTTCTAAACTGAAAAGTCCCAGTCGCTTTAACCTCTCTTCATATGGGACCAGTTCCAAACCCCTAATCATTTTAGTTGCCCTTTTCTGAACCTCTCCAAGGCCAAAATATCTTTTTTGAGGTGAGGAGACCACATCTGTACACAGTATTCAAGATCTGGGTGTACCATAGATTTATACAGGGGCAGTGAGATATTCTGTGTCTTATTATCTATCCCTTTCTTAATAATTCCTAGCATCCTATTTGCCTTTTTGACCGCCGCTGCACACTGTGTGGAAATTTTCAGAGAACTAGCCACGATAACTCAAAGATCTCTTTCCTGATTTGTCGTAGCCAAATTAGACCCCATCATACTGTACGTATAGTTGGGGTTATTTTTCCTGATGTGCATAACTTTACACTTATCCACATTAAATTTCATTTGCCATTTTGTTGCCCAATCACTCAGTTTGGTGAGATCTTTTAGGAGTCCCTCACAGTCTGCTTCTGTCTTGACTATCCTAAACAGTTTGGTATCATTCGCAAACTTTACCACCTCACTGCTTACCTCATTCTCCAGATCATTTATGAATAAGTTGAAAAGGACTGGTCCCAGGATTGACCCTTGGGGGACACCACTACTTACCCCTCTCCATTCTGAAAATGTACCATTTATTCCTACCCTTTGTTTCCTGTCTTTTAACCAGTTCTCAATCCAAGAAAGGACCTTCCCTCTTATCCCATGACAATGTAATTTACACAAGAGCCTTTGGTGAGGGACCTTGTCAAAAGCTTTCTGAAAATCTAAGTATACGCTATCTACTGGATCCCCCTTGTCCGCATGTTTGTTAACCCCTTCAAAGAACTCTAATAGATTAGTAAGACATGATTTCCCTTTACAGAAACCATGGGCTGTGTCTACATTGGCACCCCTTTCCGGAAAAGGGATGCTAATGAGACACTTCGGAATTGCAAATGCCGCGGGGGATTTAAATATCCCCCGCGGCATTTGCATGAACATGGCTGCCGCTTTTTTCCGGCTCGGGGCTTTGCCGGAGAAAAGCGCCAGTCTAGACGGGATCTTGCGGAAAATAAGCCCGTTTCCGGAAGATCCCTTATTCAAGTAGGGATCCCTTGAATAAGGGATCTTCCGGAAAAGGGCTTATTTTCCTCAAGATCCCGTCTAGACTGGCGCTTTTCTCCGGCAAAGCCCCGAGCCGGAAAAAAGCGGCAGCCATGTTCATGCAAATGCCGCGGGGGATATTTAAATTCCCAGCGGCATTTGCAATTCTGAAGTGTCTCATTAGCATCCCTTTTCCGGAAAGGGGTGCCAATGTAGACACAGCCATCTTGACTTTTGTCCAACAAATTATGTTCTTCTACGTGCCTGATAATTTTATTCTTTACTATTGTTTTGACTAATTTGCCCGGTACTGAAGTTAGACGTACCGGTCTGTAATTGCCAGGATCGCCTCTAGAGCCCTTTTAAAATATTCGTGTCACGCTGGCTACCTTCCAGTCATTAGGTATGGAAGCCGATTTAAAGGATAGGTTACAAACCACAGATAATAGTTCAGCAATTTCCCATTTGAGTTCTTTTAGAACCCTTGGATGAATGCCATCCGGTCCTGGAGATTTGTTAATATTAAGTTTTTCTATTTGTTCCAAAACCTCCTCTAATGACACTTCAATCCAGGACAGTTCCTCAGATTTATCACCCAAAAAGGACGGTGCAGATTTGGGAATCTCCCCAACATCCTCAGCCGTGAAGACTGAAGCAAAGAAATCATTTAGTTTATCCACAATGGCTTTATCGTCCTTGATTGCTCCTTTTATATCTCGATAACATTCACACCACCCCAGGAGCATGAACCAATGAACAAGCTAGCTGCAGTAATGGCAAACATAGCTGGACACGCTATTGGAAATTTTGTTCACAAACATTTAGTGTATCCCCCAAACAATTCTGTTTTTCCTACGTTTCCATGATATTTTAGTTTTTTGTCAACAACTGTGCAATCAAATTTCTCTTTGTTTGAATTTTGGTTGAAAACAATTCTCGAGCTCAGAACTGAAGTTAACTTCCTAACTAAAGAAATTAATTTCATGATTAGATTAAAATAGTCCAAGTGGAAGGGAATGTTGGTTATGAAAGTTGGGGACATCCAATCAGGAAACACTCCTACATGATGGAGGCGACAAGTAAACAGCTCAAATGTCACTTGCAAATGTTGCTTGCACATATTCCATGAGCAACCTGCAGCCAAAAGACTGAATATACAGGCAGTCCCCGGGTTACGTACAAGATAGGGACTACAGGTTTGTTCTTAAGTTGAATTTGTATGTAAGTCGGAACTGGCTCCAGATTCAGCTGCTGCCACTGAAACTGACCAGGGGCTGACTACAGGAAGCCGGAGGCAGAGTTGCTCTGCCCCCAGCTTCCTGGAATCAGCCTGATCAGTTTCAACTGCTGCTGAATCTGGAGCCTGGGACAGAACAGCTGGGGCACTGCCCGGTAGGTTCCCACAGGACCAACCCGGCAGCACCCTAGCTGCTCTACCCGAGGCATCCCGCAACAAAAGCCTGGTCTGCTGGGGGGGGCGCACTAGCTGCGCCCCCTCCCGCCCCAGCAGACCAGGGAGACCCGAGCAAAGCCACACAGGCGGAGGGACCCCACCGCCCGTGTGGCTTTGCTCCTTTGCCCCTGAGCAAAGCCGCACAGGCGGTGGGATGCCGCCAGTGCGGCTTTGCTTCTGTCTCCCTGGTCTGCTGGGGGGGGGGGGGTCCAGCAAAGCCACTGGACCCCCCCAGCAGACCAGGGACACCTGAGCAAAGCCGCCCAGGTGGCGCCTTTGCTCGGGTGTCCCTGGTCTGCTGGGGGGGTCCAGCGGCTTTGCTGGACCCCCCCCCCAGCAGACCAGGGGGACAGGAGCAAAGCCGCACAGGCAGTGTGGGTCCCGCCGCCTGGGCGGCTTTGCTCCCGGGCAAACGAGCAAAGCTGCCCAGGTGGCGGCTTTGCTCGGGTGTCCCTGGTCTGCTGGGGGGGTCCAGCAGCTTTGCTGGACCCCCCCAGCAGACCAGGGAGACCAAGAGAAGCTTTTCTCGCCCCGGAGGACACGGGTGGCGACCCACCGCCCGTGAGCTCCGGGGCGAGAAAAGCCCCGTTCGTAAGTGCGGATCCGACATAAGTCGGATCCACGTAAGTCGGGGACTGCCTGTACATATTTTCTTTTGCAGACCACACATTCATAAAGAAAATGAGAAACGGTTAAGAGAATCTGTGGATCCTTTTTGAATGTCAGTCATTCACTACGCTCTAGTGGTGAACAAGCATTCAAACTCCACCGCTCCCACAATTTCATACAATTCCACTTCCAAAAGCGGTGCTCACTCCTCAAGCACCCAATCTGGCAGGCATGAATGCTAACTCATTCAGATGATCTCACTAGTTGTGTGTTGCTTTGGCCAATACTGTGTGCATATGGACATGAGCCTGGCAAGGAAAGGGACGGATGTTTCCTGCATGTTTCCATATTCCTGAAGTGCAAAGCTGCATATTCTGAGGAAAGCACGTGCAAAGCATGCTTGGAAATACTGAAGAGATAAAGCTATGTGTACAATGAGAAATTGAATTTAGTTACCTGCAAAAACACTTGAACAAATAAAAGCTCTTCCCAGTCTCTCACTAACCAAAATTTATAAGCTTAACTTATGATCCAAGCAGTCAGTCATGTAAACTGAGTGCAACTATAAATGAAAGCACATTAAATGTACAATCATGAGGAAATGATCTAACAGACCAAGGCAGATTGAGTTCTTTTGTAAGTAATTAACTACCCTTAGGAGAAATCAAACACCAGAGTACCAGTTAATAGAACCTTTTCCCATTGATAAATTATATTTACTTCTTGGAACATACAAGGAAAAAGAAAAAGAAAAAAGAAAAAGGAAAAAAGAAGCTACTGTTCTCTACATGCCAGCAGCAGCTCTGAAGCAGGTAACTGATGATAAATTAGATTAAAGTGCATGTATAAAAGTGTAGAGATAGGAAGAACAAGTAAATAAGGACTATCAGCTTTGCTTGGGCCTTGCACTGGGCCTTGACTCTTATGAGTGTTCCTACTTAAATATATTTTATAACTATTAAATACCACATCCTAGGGAAAAACTGATCCCTGAATGGCAACTGACATTCCCACGAATCAAGTGGAAGTTATGTCATCTGAACACCACCATGATGCAAGTCGATGTACCTGCAAGGAGTTAATATTCCAGCTGCATCACCTGAACTCTGTCTCTTGTTTAAAAGATCATTGAATAGGCACACCCATTTCCTTAGAATTTGGTTATATCTATAGGTGCAGAGAAATGATGGGGATATGCTCATCCATTTTTGTAGCCTGTTGCTGTCCTATCCTTAAATACAACTCCAAAATTTAAAATTATTTCATGTGACTGTATTTCCACCCTAGGTCCCCCATAAACACTAAAACATATTTTCAAATATCTAAAAGGGTGTCACAAGGAGGAAGGCGAAAATTTGTTCCTCTTGGTTTCTGAGGACAGGACAAGGAGTGGGCTTAAAGTGCAGCAGGGGAGGTTTAGATTGGACATTAGGAAAAAATTCCTAACTGTCAGGGTGGTCAAATATTGGAATAAATTGCCAAGGGAGGTGGTGGAATCCCCTCTCTGGAGATATTTAAGAACAGGTTAGATAGACATCAGGGATGGTGTAGACGGAGCTTGATCCTGCCTTGAGGGCGGGGGGCTGGACTCGATGACCTCTCGAGGTCCCTTCCAGTCCTATTATTCTATGATTCTATGATTCTAAGATGTTACAGTGAACTATATGTCCTGCCACCATCCCAAACTTCACAAAAGGTAAATTCTCTCTTCCTTCTCCATCAGTGCTGACATCTTCATAATCCTCCCCATCTTCCAAACTCACAGTTACAACTTTCTCTTCGCCCCATTCCTGGGGTGCCACCTCTTGCCAAGTTTCCACTATAATAATCTTTCTCCGTAATCAACGTTGGGTCCATCTATGCCTTGAGCTGTTCTCTTAGGGTACGTCTACACTAGCCTCCTAGTTCGAACTAGGGAGGCTAATGAGGGCGATCGAAATTGCTAATAAAGCACGGCATTTAAATATCCCGCGTTTGATTAGCATATTCCCGGCTGGTCGCCATTTTGGAAACTGACTAGCCCAATGTAACTGCCCGAGTCTACACGCGGCAGAGAAGCAGGATTCCGAGATAAACCCCTTTGTTTGAATTAACTGTTAAACCTCATTCCACGAGGAGTAACAGTTAATTCGAACTAAGGGGTTTATCTCTGAATCCCGCTTCTCTGCCGCGTGTAGACGTGGGCAGTTACTTCGGGCTATTCAGTTTCCAAAATGGTGACCGGCCGGGAATATGCTAATCAAGCTCGGAATATTTAAATCCCGTGCTTCATTAGCAATTTCGGTCGCCCTCATTAGCCTCCCTAGTTCGAACTAGGGGGCTAGTGTAGATGTACCCTTAGATACTTTCACCTTCTTCTTTCTAACTCCATCAACGCCCAGCCTCAATTCTGTGTGAAATATTTCTACTATAACCATCTTCCTCTCATTCCATATCATCCACCATTGTTACTGTATGTCATAATTTTACTGTCTTGAATAGGGATGTAAGTGACTAGTTGATTATCCAATAATTATATCGACTAGTCGCTCCCCCCATCCACTGCTGCTTCTATCAGCATGTATTTAGTCCCTTCTGGTGTACTTTAGCCTTTTAAATGTTGG
This sequence comes from Pelodiscus sinensis, assembly GCF_052426305.1. Lineage (NCBI taxonomy): Eukaryota > Metazoa > Chordata > Testudines > Trionychidae > Pelodiscus > Pelodiscus sinensis. The sequence continues at coordinate 1,055,964 of NC_143065.1, forward strand.
CTCTTAATACATTTAAAAGACGGAGCCGCAGCGGGGTTAGCTCCCAGGCTGGGAGCTAACCTCGCTGCGGCTCCCACACTTAAATTAACTAGTCGACGGGAAATCCATCAACTACTTGATTAATTGATTAAACTAAATCTCTAGTCTTGAATTATATTAAGATCCAGATCTTTGCACGTGTTTTCAAAGATTTGCTATAGATATTTTCGCACCCACCCAACTTCCGCTCTGATTTTCCCTTACTCTATCCAACTCTAGTAACCCCTTTGAGCAAAAAACTGGTATTCTTTTGAGTTTGGAAAGCCCCTTGCATATGGTGGGCATTACCAATAATACAAACAGAAGTCTCTTTTCAGTCCTCCCTCCCGATTTTGTCCTTCACCATCTTCTTCCATATTTGGAATAGCCTGTCTCATATCCATCATGCAAATTCCACTTCCAGATCCCTCATTACACCTTACTTCTTTACTAGAACTTTCCAACACTGTTCATCTCAGTGACATCAGCTCCTGTCTTCTTACCTGAACTATTACCCACAGTATTCACATTTGTCAACCTGGTTTAGCTTCTAAGGACCTCTGGGCTGGTCTTATGTTGTGTATGTCTAGCAGGGCTATGTACATACAGAATAATCCTTAAGTATCTAATACATTTACAAAAATGACAAACTTAGGGTGTGTGTAAACCACATAACAATCCTATACAAGGGACATTCTGAGATTTGGGAGGGTGCATTAGGTGTAATGTTGACTAAACAGAAGTTTCCACTGAGAAAGCATACAAAGAGACCATTCTTGTAAAAGCCTCTGCTATGCTTTATGGAGTCATAAGGATGATGGTGTGTCTTCCTGCCCAGATGTGGCTGAGTGGCCTAAATAAAGGGAAGAATGCAATGAATGAAGACTAAAGCAGGATTTGGGGCTGAGAAAGCAAAGACTGACAACAACAAAAAACACAACCAGAAAGGATTAAGAAGCAGAATTTCTGATCACAGAAACTGTAATTTATACACCAGTGTAGCTAGGGTTTTGAAAGGGCTGTGTACCTAAAGCACATAACAGAGGTACTGAACTACTGAGATAAGGTTGTAGTGGTAAAATCAAAAAGTAGGTAAACTAACCTAAGATGAACTCCATATTTCCCAAAGAGAAGTAGTAAACCACACATCTTTCTCTGCTGGCAGGCATCGTTGAAACTGAGTCTTTCCTGTCTCTGTTACCCCATTGTACAACTGTACAACAGCAGTAATACTTTAGAAAAAACACCAATATTAATAATCCAATAGTATGGCTCTTGAAATCAACAATATTAATTCACCAGAGACTGCAAAGGAGAAGGCCTCTTGTTCTAGGTTATACATTGATAAAACCCAGCCAAGGCAAACACTGAAGAAAGACGTTTTAAGAAATTTTCAAGAAAACCAGCCAAATATTACAGCTCTCTCAATGTTGAAAATTGTTTGTGGAGCAGACTAGTGGACCCTGAAAGTTCTCAAACAACTCACTGGGAGGTCATCCCAGAAAACAGAGAAGCACCAAAACCAAACACTTTCAGACAGCTTTAAAGAAAGTATTTTAAAGTGTAATAATAGATTTTTACTCCAAAAAGCCATAGGCACCAAAAATCATAAAACCTTAGTTTATATGAATTCCCAAATGCGGCAAAAAGGAATGCCTGCCACAAAAAGGCCATATTGTCTTTTGGTTGGAGTACAGGACTGGAAGTTGAAAAATCTGATTACTAATCCCATCCTATTCTCTGCCTTCTACTGTCTGTAAAGAAAAATTAGTGCCTTCGTTTCCCCATCTAACAGGAGCCATACATACTCTTAAATCACCAGACAGTGTGATTTTTTTATTCCATGACTAACAGAAAAGCAGGATTTTTTTTCAAATTAATAAGATCAATATATCTTTTGATTTTGAGCCACAGCAAGAATAGAAATCCAGCAAGACAAGGGAGCTGGCTTTAAAATTAAGAGAGAAAAAAAATGGACTTACATTTGTGTTGCACAATTTGTACTGTCTGTAGGCACCAATGCACACAATAGCTCCAGCTCTTTGAGGGTGGGGTTGACTTTGAAATGGCGGGTGGGATGCAGAGCCCTGGTGGGTTGAGTCAGTCCCATGGAACAAACTTTGAGATGCAGGAAAGGCCTCTGAATGGGTCGAAGCCTGCTGATAAATTGAAGGCCCCATCACCTGAGGTCCATGCTCTTCTTGGTAAAGGTTCCCATGTTGAACGAAAGGGTTAGAGGGATGATTGTGCGTGTTCTCAAGACCCCGATTCTGCTCACGTGCTTGGTTCCTCATTGACTGTCGCTGCCTCCGTATTTTCTGAGGCAGTTGCCCAGTGTCAGTTTGCAGCGGTAGTATATAGGGCACTTTTCCATATCCATATTTCCCTGGGCCTATGGGACTTTGGTTGCCATTTCTAAAGGAAGGTGAAAATAAAAGTTACTGAACTGATAAATGTATGAATGTTTAAATTTCGGAATATGAACATTATCTATGGCCAAAAGCTAGTCAAAAACAGGAGAACCATAAGCTTTTATTTTGTAATAATACATGTCCAAAGTTCTGGTCTCATTTTCTATATTAGACATCTCTACAGCCCACAGAAGTCAACAGACTCAGGCTACCACGGTTCACAACTGCTGTTAAAAAATATCTATCCCGCATCTTCACAACAAGCCCATTATTTCGGGCTCGCTATTCCGACGTCCCTGTAAACTTCATTTTACAAGGAGTAAGGGACATTTCAGAATAGTGCTTTATTTCGGAATTTGGTGCTGTATAGACAGTGTCAAATGACAAAATAAGCTATTTTGAAATAGCATCGAAATAAGATACACAATTTGTGTAGCTCAAATTGCATATCTTATTTCGAGTTAGGGTGTAGACCCTAAGGCTCACTAACAGCAATTCAGGGCCTCCAGGCAGAGCAGAAAATGGGCCCTCCCCACACACACAACCCTCATTCACTTTCACTAGGCTAGGACAGTGGTCTCCAAAGTGTGGTGCGCACACCCCAGGGGCTGTGCAAGACGATCTATTGGGGTGAGGGAAGAAAATATTAGAATTTCTATTTATTTTTATCTAAAACACTAAGAAAGAAACTAAGCTTTACCAATATTCAATATACAGATTGACACTGGTGCCCTCACTCGGTCCGTATGTCAGACAGTCACGTGTCACGTACAGTAGGCAAGGTATCCTAAGGGAAGAGTGGGAGTTCCACAATGCGGAAGGATTGACAGTGGCGCCTTCACTTGTTCGTTCGCTTTCAGCATATTGCGACATATTGCAGTTTACATGTGCCCGGTTAAGTGGATTTATGGATTATATTATCTAGTTTTAACTAAACTAACCCTCAAAAAATGGACAAGTGGCTTAAAAAGATTCCTGCAAAGAAACCACGGATTGAAGATAATACTAATAATGCGAGCACAAGCGAACAAGAAAATGGCAGAGCTGGCACTTCTCCTACTCCTAGTACAAGCTCTTCGTCATCCACATTACGAGGTAAAAACAATGACGATCTAATCAGATCTGACAAGAATTCGACCAAAAAAATTTGAAATTATCAAGACTATTTGAAATATGGATTTATATCCACTATCGTTAATGATGAACCTTGCCCTAAGTGTATATTGTGCCTTGAGATATTAGCTAATGATAGTATGAAGCCATCACAATTAGCAAGACATTTAAAAACTAAGCATCCACAACATGAAGACAAATCTCTACAAATTTTTCAGCGATGTTTAAAGTCATGTGATACTCAATCCAGTACTCTACAGAATTTCACTAAACTTAATGATAAATGTTTAGAAGCCTCTTTTGAGGTTTCTTACTTAATAGCGAAAGACAAAAAGCCGCATACCATTGGGGAAACACTTGTTCTTCCCGCTGCGGTAAAAATGGTTGAAATAATACACGGAAAACAATATGGACACAAACTAAAATGCATTCCTTTATCAGCAAATACTGTTGGAAGACGCATAGAAAACATTGCTGAAGATTTGAAGAAACAAGTATTAGAACAAATTACACAGTGTGGGAGGTTTGCTATACATTTGAATTAAAGTAAAGATGTTTCTAACATGTCTCAGCTTATGGTAGATTCTGTTACAATGATGAAATACAGGAAAACTACTTTTTTGTGCGCCACTAAAGGAAAGAGCATAGAATCATAGAATAATAGGACTGGAAGGGACCTCAAGAGGTCATCGAGTCCAGCCCCCCGCCCTCAAGGCAGGACCAAGCTCCGTCTACACCATCCCTGACAGATGTCTATCTAACCTGTTCTTAAATATCTCCAGAGAGGGAGATTCCATCACCTCCCTTGGCAATTTATTCCAATATTTGACCACCCTGACAGTTAGGAATTTTTTCCTAATGTCCAATCTAAACCTCCCCTGCTGCACTTTAAGCCCATTACTCCTTGTCCTGTCCTCAGAAACCAAGAGGAACAAATTTTCTCCTTCCTCCTTGTGACTCCCTTTTAGATATTTGAAACCCGCTATCATGTCCCCCCTTAATCTTCTTTTTTCCAAACTAAACAAGCCCAGTTCATGAAGCCTGGCTTCATAGATGTACCGGAGAAAATATATTCTCAACAGTAAATGACTTCTTTACTAAAAACAATATTTTATGGAAAAACTGTGTAAGTGTAACCACTGATGGAGCGGCTGCTTAGACTGGAGTTAAAAAACTATTCTGGGGTAAGTTTACAGAGATAGCACTACACATGAAATTCATTCACTGCATCATTCACAGGCAAGCTATTGCAGCAAAGAAGATGGAGCCAGAAGTGCACAAAGTGCTACAAGATGTCATTGAAGTGGTTAATTTTATAAAAACAAGACCTTTAAATAGTAGAATCTTTACAATACTTTGTAATGAGATGGGGAGTGACCATGAAAATCTTCTGTACCACACAGAGGTTTGCTGGTTATCTCGTGGCAAAGTGCTTAAAAGAGGTGTCAAACTTAAAGATGAGTTACGCATTTTTCTTTTACAAAAAGACAAGTGTTCCAAATTTGCTGACCTTTTCTGTGATGACAAGTGGCTATCAGCAGATATTTTTGCAATAATAAACACACTTAATCTGTCCCTTCAAGGTAAAGGTGACATTTTAACAATGAGTGAGAAAGTAACTGCTTTTCAAAAGAAACTCGTACTATGGAGAAAACATTTTGAAAACAGATGTTTGGAAAGGTTTCCATCCTTATGTGATTTTGTTGCCGAAAACTATGTAAGTGTATCACCTACAAAAACTCTTGTATCTGCACACTTAAACTTGGAAACAGAATTTTCTAACCTGTTTAAAAATCTTCCAAATGAAGGGTTTCAGTGGATTTTGAACCCATTTGTTAAAAATATAAAAATGTAACACCTTCCGATTAGTTTGCAAGTACAACTGATTGACATCAGGGAAGATGGAAATTTACTAGCCGAATTTCAAAAAAAACCTTTGCATAATTGGTGGATGGGATTGAAAAATGAGTATCCTGATTTAGTAAGCGCAGCCAACAATGCACTTCTTCCATTTGGATCTATGACAGCCATTAAAACTAAGTATAGAAATAAACTGAACTTAGAACCAGACCTTCAAATCGCTGTATCACAACGTGTAAAACCAAGATTTTCAAAAAAATGAAGCATATTCAATCACATTGCTCTCAGTAAAAATTATTATTAACAATGATAATTTTTTTAGTGAGAGCAAAAAGGTTTTCTGTACCGATAATAAATAAAATAAAAAATATTTAAAAAACAGTGTATTTCATCTTTATCTCATCCTTTTTTAATTTCTATTTTTTGTGTACATTTTATAAAGTACATAATATATTAGTACAGTAGTACATGTATATAATTTATAAATAAATACATAGACATATATTGGGGGTAAGTGCTCAAACATTTTTTACTGATTGGGGTGCCCGATCAAAAAAGTTTGGAGACTACTGCCCTAGAGCAAGGGATTGGAGTGCAGGCTCTGGCAGGGAGTTTGGGTGTTAGAGAGGTGCAGGCCTTGGGAGGTGGTTGGGGCATGGGCTTTAGGCTGCAGCATGGGATAGGGGTAGTGTGCAGAAAGGGATGTGGGTTGGAGTGCAGTGCTTACTTCAGGTGGCTCCTGTAAGGGACTGGTATACCCCTTTGGAAGCTGCTCCTGAATGGGGTGGGGGTGTGTAGTGGATTGGAGTGGCCACCCACTGATCCCAAAGGGGAGGCGCCCCTCCCAGAGCCGTGGTGGGCTACATCTGGCCCTAATGAGCCACCTGGCTGGAAGCCAAGGAGCAGGGCCAGAAAGGTAAAAAGCCTGCCAGCCAGGCCAGTGAGGCGCTGACCACTGAAGAGGCCAGAGGATTCCCCTACCCCTTAAGGAAGTGGTGAGGTGGAGAGCTGGCGTGGGCCACTGGGCCTGCTGCTGCACAGCCGCCCGGAGGAACAACAGACTTCCCAGGACTTCCCAAACACCCTGAAAGCCGCTGAGGAGTGGCCAATGGACCTGGATCCCTGTGACTCTGCAGGAGACCTACATGACTGTCAGGTATGCGCTGAGAGGGAGGAGGGAAGTGGCCCAGGGGTCAGCATGGATATAGACATGCCCGGATCAGCGTGTTTTGGGCTGGAGCCCCTGCTGATCCAGCAACAGTAAACTGCTGCCTCTAGGGACGTAGGCTGCGGCATAGCGGAGTGGGCGGGCCTGTGCTTCCCCTGCCACCCACCGCTTGGGTGGTAGCCTACCCCCTCCGCTATTGCCGGCGAGCTGCCTGCAACCCTCCTGAGAAAGGAGACCTCACTTCTGTAGATCCTTTACAAACTGGTTTCCTGCGGTCCCACCCTAAACCAGGGCTGGGCCTTGATTAAACTGTTGGGCATATAAACGGTTATGCCTGCCGCCCTGCCCTGACCAAAGGCTGGGCTACAAACTGTTTACTGGCAGCCCCGCCCTCAACTAGGGTTGAGCCTTCCTCACCACGGACTTGGCGGCTCACCCTGAACGAAGGCCGGGCCTCTGCCTATCATCTGTTGGCCTGCCCAAACCCAGGCTGCCTTTGTTATTGGTTATTTTTGTCACCCTGCCCTGAGGTAAGAGCAGGGGACCCCGGACTGGTTATTTGATGTGTTAATTCCCCCAAGAGACTGATCCGGGTGTAGTGGGTTGGAATGGCTACCCACTGACCCCGAAGGGGAGGCGCCCCTCCCAGGCTGACTAGCTTACAGGGTGTCATGGAGTCTCTGTGCACCACTGCCGTTCCCAGTCAACGGGAGCTGCCGAGTCAGCGTGAGGGGTAAGGATAGTGCACAGAGATACCCTCGTGGGCTACAGGAACAGGCCATCCGCTTCCAGGAGTGACAGAGTGAAGGCAGGCAAGGAGCCTACCACAGCCCCACTGCACTGCTAGCACCAGCTGGCAGGACATGGGCCTGGGGTCACTGGGCCTTTGTCACCCAAGTCCCTGGGCACTTGTCCCCTTTGCTCCCCATCAGTGGACATTCCCACTTAATCACATTATATGACTTTACTGCAGAGAGAGAGTGAGAGTGTATTAATCCCAGTATTTTATACCACTGTAGGCAATGGGTATTTTGTGTTTGTTTTTCTTGTCACCCACTGTACCTCCATCACTTCAGGACTGTGATTTGTTGGGTTGTGGGGGATTTTTGTTTTGTTTTGTAACATTGTAGTCCTGGAGACCAAGAGCTGATGAAACAGTTCTTTTCCATTTGTACAGCTAATTATTATCTTCTGACACAACTGTTCATGTATAACCTCCCCGCAGGTCAGTGAGGGATACATTTTTGAAAGGACACTTCTATCTGTAAAATGTATTCACATATTTAATTACCTATAATTTAAGGCTGTTGATGGATCACAGTTAGCTCATGCAATTAACTAAAAAAATTAATCATGATAAAAATATTAAATTGGGATTAATCTCAGTTTTAATCACACAGTTAAATAATAGGATAACTTTTTTGGATTTTTTCTACATTTTCAAGTATATTTATTTCAAATACAACAGAATACGAAGTATATTGTGCTCACTTTATATTTTCATTACAAAGATTTGCACTATAAAAATTATAAAAGTATTTTTCAGTTCAACTCATACAAAAACTGTAATGCAATCTCTTATCATAAAAGTTCAATTTACAATGCATTTTTATTACATAACTTCACCCAAAACCAAAACAACGTAAAACTTTAGAGCCTACAAGTCTACTCAGTCCTACTTCATATGAAATATGGCATATGAATCATTAGCACATCTGGTACATGCATATCTTGCAGAGCCAACTATAACAGTCCCATGGGAATGACTGTTCTCACTGTCAGGGCACACTGTAACAAGAAGCAGCAAGCATTATATCCAGCAAATGTAAAACTAACTTGTTTGTCTAAGCAATTGGCTAAAAAAGAAGTAGGACTGAGTGGACTTATAAGCTCTAAAGTTTTACATTATTATGTTTTTGAGTGCAAGTTTTTTTGCACATAATTCTACATTTCTACAACTGTCATCATAAAGAAATTGCATTACAATACTTATAATGGGTGAACTGAACTATACAATTTCTTTTGTTTTTTCCAATGCAAACATTTATAATAAAAAAATACAAAGTGAGCACTATACAATATACTTTGTGTTGAAACTGAAAATCAATATTTGAAAATGTAGAAAATGTCCAAAAATATTTAAATAAACAGCATTCTATTTTTGTGTAATGGCACAATTAATCACACTTTTAATCTTTTTAATAGCTAAAGAGCCCTAATATAATTAGAATTACAATGAAAACGTGGTTATATTTTTGGCATGTATTTTCTAGAAGGTTGGAAGTTATAGACGTCAGGCATTAGTCAAAGAATCTCTTTGGATTCGTTTTGCTTTGTGTTTATTTCTTCCTAAGACTTGTTACACAAAAACCTTGGAAATAATTTACTTTACATTCTAGCTTTAGTGGCCATGTGGGGCTTTTAATCAATCTTCATACCCCAAGGATGCGTGAACTAGAGTGTTGATTTACCCTGCCAGGTAAGTGGCTTGCACTCAAGTTGTTTATACGAGTTAATCTACTCTGTGAGACTGATGGTCACTCCTGAGGCAAGATAAAGTATACCCAGGTAAATTCAGGTTGTGGGTGAAGGTCTGCTTATAACAGAGCTTCTTTTTCGATTAAACACATATACATCAAAATTCCCCCATAGTTCTCATTTTCACACACCTCTTCACTTTCCCATTCTGAGCAAAACCAAGGAAAACCAATCAACTTAGTTACATGATATTTCCAAACATATTTTGCCCACTGGAGAGAGTCAGGCACTTTAGTGGTCAGAGTATCTGAAACTATGGATCTTATTCAAGCTGAACCTCCAAATGGGCCTTTTTACCCCTTTTTATTGGGGCCTGCTTCCCCCAACTCTCCTCATTATGCCTACACTCAAAAGAAACCAAATCAGAGTGTAAACTGCCTGCTTGCTAATGCTCTGGTAGAGCCAGGGTCCTCACCATACCACCCAAACACAGTTCACTCTTAAGTGTTGAAAGGAAAACGAGGAGACAAAGAAAAGGCCTTGAACTGAACTTTTGATTTTGTTATTGAATCAAGGTCACAGTAACAACAGACACTGACAAACACAAATGGAGATGGGGCAGGAAGGGGACAATTGCCATGGGGCCCATGAGATTTAAAAGGGTCCAGATGGTCAAGGTTCCCACAGCACAGCGGGACTAAGGTAGCCTTCCTTCCTGAGCTCACTTTGCACCACTCCCAGAAGTGGCCAGACATCCCTGCGATGCCTGCTGAGGGGGTCTTCATGAACTCCCCCCACCATGAGCACCAACTCTGGAGCTCCCATTGGCTGGAAACTATAGCCAATGAAAACTGGCCCCCTCTCCCACAGAAACTATTACCAGAGAGGTGTGGTGGTCACTTTTCAGAGTTGCCAGAGGCAAGCACTGACCCCTTCCTACATCCCAACCTCTGTGCTACCCCAGATCTTGCACCCTGTACTCCACATCCAAACTTCTTCCCAGAGCCCAACCCCTGATCCTCTCCAACATCCCAATCTCCTGTCATAGCCCTGAGCATCCTCCCACACCCAAATTCCCACCCGGAACCTGCACCCTAACCACTGCCCCAGCCTGGTGAAAATTAGTAAGGGTGGGGAGGGCAAGTAATGGAGGAAAGAGGGAAGGAGTGAATGGGGGTGGGACCTCTGAGAAAGGGTGAGATAAGGGCATTGCCTCAGGGAAGGAGCAGGGCAAAGCTCTTTGGGTCTGTGTGATTAGACTGTTGGTAACCCTACTGGGCAGGCATGCAAAAGCTCTGGCCATGCCAAAAGAGCATGCCCAGCAGCACAGCCAACACTCACTGGGCACCAGCCAGTGCAGGAGCAGCACCACCCAGATGGTAGTCAGACCAGGTCCACGCAAGTGCAGCTTGTGCATGGGGAGGGCATTGACTGTTCTGCTCTGGAGCCCAAAATTGCTGTTGGCAGGTCAGCCTGAGCAGCTTAGAGCTGGATTGAGGTTGCTAGGATCCCGGTCTCAGTCTGGACATCCTAACATAGTCTCAGGCCAGAGGATTACATTGCCCTTAATATGAAAGAATCGTCTCTCTCATGGCAGGCACACCACATTTATTTCAAAATACACAGCCTAACATGAAGCTTCTAATAACATCTTTATCCAAGTACATGGCCTCATTTTAATGGATAGTGTTTGGAATGAAACCGCTCAGCCTTGTTTGTTTTGCCTTAGAGCGTTTTTCATTCACACTCAGCGGAATCCTTGCAAGTTAGGAATGCAGCTTGTTGTTGCATTAAGAGCTGCAGTTATGATGCTAGTAAAAAAAATGACTTGGAAGCAGTTAGCTTTTTACATTTCTTGGGTGGGGAGTGTCAGGTAAAATTTATGATGTCATGAAAGACAGAGGGAGAGAATAATAGCTCAATTCATAAAAAAGCCATGACTTACCTAATGATAAGTGCTATGTACATTACCCAAAATAGAAGGGGGGAAAAGAGATCTGCTTGAAGGGGATGGAAGTAGGCTAAGCCTAAATGGCTTGCTTTACGATTTGACCTGTCAACAGGATGGCTCAATCACTGAAAACACCCCACCTTCCCACAAATACTCAGGCCCCAATAACCTACAAGCCTTTACTCCTCACTGCGGCCTGCATGCGAGTGCTCCTCTTTCCCAGTTATTCTGAAGAAACCAGATGTTCACTTCTCCATTACCTGTTTTTTGGCAGTCTGAAATTAACGGTGCCACTCCCTTCCATCATGACCAAGATGGGAATAATGGTTTTCCCTCATCTCAAGCAACAAGCAATGGAAGGAGTGGCACCACCTAAAACTCAATGCACAGTTAGCAGGGAACCACTGGAAATTAGATTTCTGAGCAGTGGCCCGTACCAACAGAAGATGGGAGCGTCACAGATCTGGTTAAGCTCCCACAAGAGCATACCCACCACACTGCTGTGAGGGGGGGATCTAAACTCTGAATCCCACCTGCTCTTAGTTTGCTAGTGCTGGGCACTGTGCATCACTTCGGGCCAGTGGATGCTCACCCCAAGTACAGACCATATTATGACACCCCTCTTAGCCCTTGGAACTCTGCAGTCAAATTACACATACCTTGAAACAAGTGCTGGTTTTCCTCTCTCCTCCCCGGCTGCACTGCACATTCCCCAGAATGCTATCACATGTGTGAGCCTTCTGGTTTTCAGTTTAACGCCACTTGGGCATGAGACAGTTGAAAGTCAGCACACACAGATTTTTACCCAGGATTCTTACACAGCACAGAATTGAAACTTCCTCTTCAATTAGGAAGCATGAGAAACATACAGACCTATTCAAAGTTACAAACCTACATATATTTCCCTGCCTCAGGTTCCTCACCTAGGGTTGCCAACTTTCTAATCACACAAGAATGAACATCCCAACCCCCTGTCCTGCCTCCCACTAGCTCCATCCCCCCTCTCTCCATCACTCATTCTCCCCAGGCTGGGGCAGGGCGGTGAGAGCTCTTGAGGCTGCATGTGGAAGTTGTGTGGAGACAAGCAGGTAGGGAACCTGCCTTAGCCCTGGGCCCCCACTATCCCACCAACTGGACTTTTAACAGCCCAGGCAGCAGTTCCAACTAGTGCTGCCAGGATCCCTTTCTGACCAAGTGTTCTGGTCCAAAACCAGATGGTTGGCAAGTCCTCAACACTCCAGAAAGTTCTTCGGGCCTGGATAAAATCCTCTGAGTGTCCAGGTTTCTTTCCTTGTAGCTCATTGTTTGTCTTCAGAATCATAAAGGCACCTGAGCTCGCTTAGCCCTCTCTAACTGCAGCTGAACTGAACCCTGTTGCCATGAAAACATATCTGTCTCCTATACTCCCTGCCCACAGAGTCCTGTCTCAATCTCTCAAGTGAACATGTTCCGTCAATACCACCTGCTTCCTTTGTTCTGCTACTGGGAATTTTCCACTCTCTACTTCTTGCTCCTATTGACAAGGTAACAGAATTAGCATCTCCCACCCTCAGGCAACCTCCTTAGCATGCACTTTCAGTCATAGCAGTGGTTCTCAACCTGCTGTCTATGGACCATTTGTGGTCCAATCAGCACACAGCCATGGCCCATGTGACACCTTCAGGGCCATACAGGTAGTTTCAACAAAAATACCGGACACACTTGACATTACATCACAATCTACACTACATCTTATTTAGAAGATACCAGACATTTATATTTTCTCAGTTATATTTTCTCAATTTGTTTCCTGAACAGAAAGCTCAAATACTGGACTGTCCAGTTCAAAACCGGACACTTGGCAACCCTATATAAAGGGAGTATTGTAAACTACTCTCCAGTGTCCCTGTTCTAGGAGCAGAGATGATGCATATCTGTTGATAATGGTGGGGGTAGTGGAAGCACAATTTAAAGTTCCTGGTAGCGCACTCCCTCTGCATCCAATCAAAGCGCTGCTACAGTTCAGTCAGCACAGCCTGCAAATTCTAGGTACACAAGCTCTGTTAGCAAACCTACCATATCCCAGGGGAACATTTTGGTTAAGACAATCTTGCAGCTAACTGAGATGAAGGACAGCCACTTATGCAGCCAACTCACTAGCCTAGATTTCCCATCACTGCTCCACACCCATATAGTAGCATTCCCTGACTCAGTAATTTCACAGTATGAACTAAAATTCAGAAGTATCCTGAAAAACTCCACCGTGTCCAGGGAATACGTTTGCTCTTCTGCTTTTTTTGTGTGGAAGAGCAAACGTGCTCTTTCAGAAGCCCTTGTATTCCTCATTCCACGAGGAACAAGGGGGGTTCCCAAAATTTGGCCCAGTCCAGTTGGGCCAAGTTTTGGAAAAGCCTCTTTCGACAAAAGTATTGGAAAAAGATCCTCTCTGTCTACACATACCCCCAGAAAATCTAGCTTGCAGAAACAGCACACACAGAAGACTCCCATTCCCCTGAAGATAGCAATGGTAGGAAGAGCACTTCTTGGAGCTTCGGAAGAGGGGATGATTGGCAGTAACCGTTATGGCTGTGTCAATTGCACCAGCCCAAATCCACTGAACTTGCAGCTGCTTGGACAGATGTTCACAGGTATACGAGAAACCCACACAGAGCCTGACTTGGTGCATTAGTCTAAGCTTTAGCATAGCCCTTCTGGCAAGGGTCCAGATTTTGCTTTCACACACAGCCAAAATTCCCAAAGCAGCAATGGGAGATATCTGTATGTATCTGAGGACAGGATTTGGCCCAATATTTCTGAAGTGAGAATTATTTATCATGCCAAGCTGTACTAACAAAAGATAATTATCCAACTGAGAGATATGTAACCCTACCCTTAGAATGACATATATCAAAGAGAGATTAATGTTTCTATAGAAATTACTCTTAACTCCCAGTAAAACAGGCATTCACAGTCATATTTACATCTTTTAAAGTACATATTGTAAGTCGCTTCTAGTAAAATGGCTTGCTACAGTCAACACAGACCAGCTTTTGTGTACAGGAGGATTCATTTAGGTATTAAAACTAAAAGCTGGAATGCTAAGCATGAGATTGATTGCAGACTTGAACTCAAGTAGACACAAGGAGTGCACCACTGGCATTAAGTCAAAGATGAGCTTTTCCATGGTCAGGGTTGCTTTGTTCAAAACAAAGAAAAAAAAGGGGGCACAAGCTTCTTGTAGATAATTTAACTATATAATGGACAGTTAAAATACAACTGAAATGAGACCCACTATACCAGCATGCATCTGAAAACTCAAACTGCTTTTGCCACCTGAAACTATTCAAGTACAGGCAGTCCCCGGGTTACATACAAGATAGGGACTGTAGGTTTGTTCTTAAGTTGAATCTGTATGTAAGTCAGAACTGACGTCCAGATTCAGCCGCTGCTGAAACTGACCAGCGGCTGACTACAGGAAGCCCGAGGCAGAGTTGCTCTGCCCTGGGCTTCCTGGAATCAGCCACTGATCAGTTTCAACAGGCTGAATCTGGACACCAGTTCCGACTTACATACAGATTCAACTTAAGAACCCCAGGCGTCCCCAAGTCAGCTGCTGCTGAAACTGATCAGCGGCTGATTCCAGGAAGCCCGGGGCAGAGCAACTCTGCCTCAGGCTTCCTGTAGTCAGCACTGGTCAGTTTCAGCAGCGGCTGAATCAGGACGCCTGGGGCAGAGCAGCTGGGGTGCTGCCGGGTTGGTCCAGTAGCGCCCAGACCGGCGCTGCGGGACCAACCGGCAGTACCCCGGCTGCTCTACTACAGGTGTCCGGAGAAAAGCCTGGTCTGCTGGGGGGGGGGGGGGGCGGGTGCACTAGCTGCGCCCCCCAGCAGACCAGGGAGACGCGGGCGGTGGACCAAGACGCACCGCGGTCCCGCCGCCCGGGTCCTCCGCGGCTTTGCTCTGCGTCTCCCTGGTCTGCTGGTGACCAGCAGACCAGAGAGGCGCGGAGCACGCGGGCAGCGGGACAGCCCAGACAAGCCGCGGCTGTCCCGCTGCCGGCGTCCTCCAAGGCTTTGCTCCCCGTCTCCCTGGTCTGCTGGTCTCCAGCAAACCAGAGAGGCGCGGAGCAAAGCCACAGAGCACGCGGGCAGCGGGACAGCCCAGACAAGCTGCGGCTGTCCCGCTGCCGGTGTCCTCCAAGGCTTTGCTCCCGCAGCGCATCTGGGCGTCCCGCGCTCCCGTCCTTCAGGGCGAGAAAAAACCCATTCGTAACTGCGGATCCGACATAAGTCGGATCCGCGTAACTCGGGGACTGCCTGTAATAAGGAGAGGGGCATAGGAAGTTCACTACAGTGTCCTTCTATTTTAATTAGCTCCTTCCCTCTTACAGCGCCCTTCTGATGGTATATCTCACTTATGCAAGTTCAGCATTCTTTTGCACATGCTTTTTGCATCTCAGGGCAGGCTTGGTTATGAGCTTACCTCCTATATGAATTTCCTCAACGGCACTCCCAGCCTTTTCTGAATCAAATGGTGGATTTAACATTTGAAGAACATTCACAATTTTATTTTACTAGTCACTCACTTGAGAGACAGAGAGAGACACAGAGAGAGAGAGGTTCAAGTCCCTCTTCTACCGGATTTAGCACAGGTTTTTTACCCCAGCTCATCCAGGCAAGCAGGATCTTGAACCTGGGGATCTCTCATCCCAAGCCAGTTGCCAAGGACACCCTTAAGATTTATGGGGCCCTATGTAGTACTATTAAACGAATGCCCCTATACCCGATGGCAGCCAGGGGGAGGATGTTTTTTAGATATATGATTTTATAATCTTCAGCAACACATTAATGAAACATCTTAAAGCAAATTTTAAACTGAGATCCTGTAGAACTAACATAGTAATTTCAGAGGGATAGCCATTTTAGTCTGTTTCAGCAAAAGCCACAAGGAATTCTGTGGCTGTGACTAATATTTAGTCTTTAAGGCGCCACAGAACTCCTCACACCTGAAGTTGGCAAACCCCTGATAAATGCTTCAGAGGGGTAGCCCAGTTAGTCTGTAACTGGAAAAAACTTAAAAAACAACAAATAGTCTAGCAGCACCTTAGAGACTAACAAAACATGTAGATGATATCATCTGATAAATGGATGCATTACAATTTGAATGGCTCTTTCACAGGTTCAGTGCTCTGCTAATAGGTCTGGCAGGGTTTTTCACTTTTAAGTTAAGGAGATCCTCCCTGAAGGAGGTAGAGCCACAGAACAGAGACAGGAAAAGGCAGATGGATGGACATTAAGACCCATTGATGCACCACATTTTTGGGTGCCCTATACCAGTGGTTCCCAACTTTTATACCATGGACCGGCAAACCTATCCACAAACTTCTGGCAGAACAGTAACATTTATTTGCATATTTGCATATTGATGCTGGTAATTAATTTTAAGAAGTCACGTGTTATTTTACATTGCATCTGTATGCACATAATACCTGTCCTTGTAAAGGATCAGAGTTTTATCTACAACACTAAAAACATTCGGTTAAAAGAATCCTTTCTTTCCTTATCTTGAGCCATCAACACCTAGGTAAACTTTGTTTGAAATGTAATTATGCAAATGTCATGAGCTAGGCCATCTGTTCTACCTATAGCCCAGAGGGAAACAAGTTAGACACCCCACACTCCCCTCTCTTCCCACCTGCACTAGTCCCCATCCCTGGAGAGAGGGAGACGCACACAGCTAGGCCCCACTGCCTGCACACCCCATACATGAACTGGGCAGAGTGGCTCCATCCTACCTGGTGCCTCTGGAAAAGGCAGAAGCAGCTACAGCATGAGAAGCCAGGATGCTCCCAATCGCCTCCAGGACTGGGGGACACACATGGGGGTAGGGGGAAGGTCTTCTCAAGGGGCATCTGTCAGCAGCCAGGGCCCAATTAAAGTCCCTCTGTGGCTCCCCCAGCAACAGCTGGGTCCCTTCCACCCTGGTACACCACTGATCCATGCCAGGAGAGAGGAGCTGGAGAAAACACTTGGCCACAGAGGCAGAGCCACAGCAGCTAGCGCTCCGCATGGCAGGAAAAGGGCTATGACCAAAGAAAGGGAAGGTGACCAAGGGCCTGGCACCCCATCAGGCTGAGGAAGAGACCAGCATAGGGACCATGAGGGGTTGCGTTTGTACCCTTTGCACACACCCCTTGTGTGCGGGCCTGTCAAGGCATAGGCATGGCCTGGCACTGTATTACATGGCCGGTACAAGTACAAGAACTGTACCCGGTACAAGAACTGGAGACTGGGAACCACTACCCTACACAACTGCGTATTCTGCATATGGGAAAGGACGACATTGCTAACCTAACCTAGTCACTAGTGTATCAAGTGAGCTAGTTAGCACTTGTGTATACCGAACAAACTGTCTGCGGCTACACGCGGCAGTTTCAAGTTAATCCGAACTAAGTCCTTACTTCGGATTAACTGGTACTCCTCATGGAAGTTTGTTTGGACTAAGGGAGATTTAAAAATGGCGGCCGGATGGAAACATGCAAATAAATCCCGGAATATTTGGATCCCGGGCTTCATTTGCAACCCCGGTTCCTTGATTTGCTTACCTAGCTCGAATTAACGAGCTAGTGTAGACATACCCTAAGGTGCCAGAGGACTATTTGTTGTTTCTTAAGTGGTGTGGTTAACACAGTTTCTAGTGTAGACTAGGCCCCACTTATTTACCTGCATCTAATAACCGCTTAAGATTAACAAATCTTTAAAATTGTCTGCAGTGTTTTGGATATACACAGACACACCAAACTACAGTTCGAGAGTCAAACATAGAACAAGCCCCAGAAAAGTAGGTACTTATTGCCTAAGGATCATAAAATTCACACACATTCTATCTACTGACAGGCCAATTGTTGAGTCGTTTTAAGTGCTGATTATTCTGCTATTTTGTAGTCTCAAATAAATCTTTCAAAGTAAAATCCTGTCCTTGTGGTACAACCCTTCGCAAGGACAAGAGTTCAGTGTCATTCACAATCTGTGTTGTGAATGACTGAATATGGAAAGAAAGTGCCAACAAATACAACAAATAAATACAATACTCAAAGCACTTAACAGAAAACATGTTTACAGACAAGCACCATCATCAAGTGTTTCATGCCAGACAATAGCCATCAAGCATCTCTTATCAATGTGCTTATCTCAAGCACAGGCTATCCTCTTGTTTCATTTAAATCTGGCAATATCCTTCCTGCAGTACAACTTGCCCAACAGGAGTATTCAGACAAATCTAGTCAGTGAGCATGACAGCCTAAATGACTGACATTAAAATGTCATGCATATGATAGATAAATTCACAGATTTCAATTCACAGATTAGTGACCAAAGACAAATTTGACATACTAGTTTCAGTGAAGTTGTGTATTGAACTCAGGGGGTGTTGTATACATTGAAAACAAGTATTCTTTGAACCGAATAATTTATTCAGGAAACTTTAAATGAAATGACTCAGTAACGATTCTCATTTCCGCTCCACGTCTGTTCCCTTAGGTGCTCCCTCAAACCCCATTACAGCCTTTATTATCCTTCCTTTTCCTCAGCGCAGGGCTGTCCCAAGTGGAGTGTGGGTCCAGGACAAATCTGCCAGCTTGGAGGCCCCACTCTATAGCAGATCCCAGGGTGCAGTGTGGCCTCAGGGCCCTAGGTTCATGGAGCTGCAGCACCCCCTGCACCCATAGCTCCCACACCTATGTCTTTTGGGACCACCGCGCCATCCAATCATAGTGACCTGGGGGGCCAACAAAGCACAGGGCCCAGAGCGGACACCCTGATTCACCGTACCCAATGGATGACTCTGCCTCAACCCCTTCCATTTCTCCTTTTATTTCTCTTACAGTTACCGGGATATATCCTACATTGCTTGCTGAATCCTGAAGTGTGTGACCAGGCAACAGGCAAACTGAGGGAGTTTGCTTGGGAACCATCTGATGGGAGCTACTGAGCGCTGCACTGGGGGACTTCGTTGAGAGCGGGTGGGGTGAACATTCATGTGTCTGTCTGCTGTGGTCATTTGTAGGACTGGTGCAAGTTGCTGGGACTGTGTGACCGTGCGTTGGCTTGTTTGGAAAGAGTTCATTGGGAATGTTTTGTCCCAGGTGGGCCTTGAGTGCTTGTTTGGCGGAAAGGCTCTGAGCTACGCCAACTGCTTTCAACAAGTAACCTTATAAAAAGTGGCCACTTACAAACTGAGCAAGCAGCAAACAGAGGACAAGCAAAGTGGGAGTTGCCTGGGAGTTCCCACAGGGTTTTTGTGCCTTTCAGGCTTCTGTGAGCAGTAAATACAACAGCTGACGAGGCTCCTAAAAGGGAGACAATATGGATAGTGACCAACCTGGGCAGTGGGTATAACAGGCAGGGGAAGGCAATGCCTTCCGAAACAGCCTGCCTGATCCCCCCCTTCAGTGCATCTTCCCCAGGCTGTCTGGAATTCAGGTTGGGCCACCAGCTCTCCAGAGGCTAGGGCTGGGCACCACCCCACCATGTCTCTTCTCAGGGTTCCAGCAGGGGACCAAGAAGCCTGGGACCATGTGTCACCTACCCTCTCTTCCCCTCCTCCCACACTCCAGCAGCTGGGGCCATGTGTCATCTGCTCTCCTGTGCTCCAGCTGGAGCAGGCTAGGACTCTGTGTTGTCTGCTCTCCTTCCCCTGTGCTCAGACTGGGAATGCTGGAGCTGAGCTCCACCCACACTCCCTACCCTGTGGCCTGGCTGGGGCTATGTGCTACCTGCTCTTCCTCCTCCATGCTTGGGCCAGGAACTGCAGGAGCTGCGCGCTGCCTGCTCTCTCTCCTCTGTGCTCTGTCCAGAGCCATGGAGTGCTGGAGCCACATGCTCTTGGGTTGGGGGGTGGGAGGGAAGAGAGAAGGCGGAGGCATTCTGAAGAATCATAGAGAGCTATGCAGAGCAGGGAAGGAAGTTGGCAGCATGTGGCCTTCAGAAGAAGAAAAAAGAGAACTCATATATCCTCAGTGCAGAAAGAGGTAAGAAACCATTGTAAGTCTTTGCAAGAGTGTTAATGCAGACAATGGTTTTGAAGGGTTATCTGCAGAAAGGGAGCAGAAGATGACCCCACTGAACAGAGGGGTATGGGCTGCACTGTCCCAAAAGTGGGGGTTCCATGACCGCCATTCTTAAGAGGAGGAGAAGGGTGATTTTGTGGCCAAGGACTCCCTCTGAAGAGGGACAGAGTCATCCATCTTCTGTCTAGATCAGGAAACTTGAGAAGTTTCTTGCTAGAAGTGCTGCTTGCCTGAAGCTAGAATTCAGGATGTGACAGAGTGCCAAGGCTAATCAAGCCATCAGATCGCTCCCCCTTCCTACGTCTCCACCTAAGCACCAATGATGTTGCTAAGAATGACCTTGAGCAGGCCACAGCAGACTTCATGGTGCTGGGAAGAAAGATAAAGGAATATGAGGTGCAAGTCATGTTCTTGTCCATCCTCCCTGTTTAAGGAAAAGGCCCAGGGTAAGAACCATCGAATTGTGGAGGTAAATGAGTGGTTGTGCAGATGGTGTCAGAGAGATGGTTTTGGATTCTTCGACCATAGGATATTGTTCTGGGACCAGGGATTTCTAGGAAGAGATTAAATCCACTTGATGAAGAGAGGGAAGAGCATCTTTGCAGGCAGACTTTTTAACCTAGAAGGGCTTTAAACTAAATTATCTGGGAGATGGTGACTCTGAGGTAAGTAGGGAACTGGGATATGAGGAGGAAACACAAGGCAGGTGGAACAGGGGAAGCCACTTGATTCCTACTGACAAAGTAGGGCAATCAGCCAGTTATCTTAGATGCCTGTACATGAATGCAAGAAGCCTGGGAAACAAACAGGAATAATGGGAAGTCCTTGCACAGTCAAGGAACTGTGATGTGATTGGAATAAACAGCAACTTGGTGGGGTAATTTGCGTGACTGGAGAATTGTCATGGATGGATATAAACTATTCAGGAAGGACAGGAGGGGGAGAAAAGATGGAGAAGTTGCACTGTATGTAAGAGAGCAGTATGACTGCTCAGAACTCTAGTATGAAATTGGAGAAAAGCCTATTAACAATCTTTGGGTTAAGATTGGAGGCAAGAGCCACAAGAGTGATGTCATGGTAAGCATCTGCTATCGACCTCCAGACCAGGAGGATGAGGCAGACAAGGCTTTCTTAGGGCAACTAAAAGAAATTTCCAGATCACAGGTCCTGTTTCTCATAGAGAACTTCAATCAGCTTGACATCTGCTGGAAGAGCAATACATCTATGCACAGACATCGAGGAAAGGTTTTGCAGAGTATGTGGACAACTTCCTGGTGCAAGTGTTGAAGTAACCAACTTGGTCATGCCCCTCTTGACTGGCTGTTCTCAAACAGGGAAGAATTAATGGTGGAAATAGAAGATTGTGGCAATATGGGCCACAGTGACCGTGAGATGGTTGAGTTTAGGATTTTGACAAAAGGAAGAAAGGAGAGCAGCAGAATATAAACCGGGGACTTCAGATAAAGCAGAGTTTGACTCCCTCAGCTAACTGATGGGGAAGATCTCCCGGGAGGCTAATATGAGGGGGGAAATGAGTCCAGGAGAGCTGGCTGTATTTTAAAGAAGCCTTATTGAGGGTACAATGTGCAGAAAGAATATGGCAGGCGACCAACTTGGCTTAACAGAGAAGTCTTCAGTGTGCTTACACACAAAAAGGACGCTTATAACAAGTGGAAACTTGGGCATATGACTAAGGAGGAGTATAAAAACAATTGCTGGGGCATGAAGGCCAAAGTGCAACCGGAGGTGCAGCTAACAAGGGATGTGAAGGATAACAAGAAGGGTTTCCAGAGGTATGATAACCAATAAGGTGGTCAGGGAAAGCATGGGACCCTTAATTAATAGGGAAGGCAAACTTGTGGCTTTTTTTTTTTTTTTTTTTTTTTTGGCCTCAGTTTTCACAGACAAAAACACCCTCAGGATGCTGTACTGGACAGCACAGTATGGGGAGCCAAGTGAGCAGTCCTCAGAAGTGAAAAAATAGGTTAAGGACTACTTAGAAGATCTGAACATGCACAAGTCTCATGGGGCCGGATCTAATGCATCCAAGGATGCTGAGAGAGTTGGCTGATATGATTGCAGAGTTTCTGGCTGTTATCTTTGAAAATGAATGGTGATTGGTGAAGGTCCCAGATGATTGGAAGAAGGCAAATGTACTGCCATTTTTAAGAAAAGGAAGGAAGAAGATCCGGAGAACTACAGGCCAATCAGCCTCACCTCAATTCCTGGAAAAATCATGCATCAGGTCCACTATATGGTGGACAGGAAGCTGGCTAGATCATCAGGCTCAATGGTGATCAATGGCTCCATAGCTAGTTGGCAGCTGATACCAGCAATAGCTGCATTTCTTAGGATAGTCAAGGCTCGGGGGAATTAGAGCAGGAAAGAGATTTGAAAGAAGGCAGGTACATAGATTGAACATTTGGTATATTATAGACTGTTGCTCTGATGTGTTTTTAATTCATACAGGCATGTGCTGTTTCAGTGTGGTTCAGAACAATACATGCATACCAACCATATAGCAACTTGATCCTACAAGCTGCTGAGCACTCTGGCCCCGATCCAACAAGACACTTAAGCACATACTTTGACCTATTGACTTCAATGGGATTATTCAGACTACTAAAGGTGCTTAAAGGTAAGTACATGCTTAAGTGCTCTGCTGGATTGTGACCGGCATGCTCAGTACCTTACAGGATCAAGATGTTATTTCAGTTTTTAATTTTAAACTTAAATGAATATTAAGGTACTAAATCTGATCAAAACTGACCTGAGGCATACATAAACCAGTGGTATCATCAATGCAGGGTATTCCTGGCCACTCAGTACATTAGTAGTAACACTTTCCACAGTTTAAGATGCCTTTGTGCATCACCTTTAACAAGGATGTGCTTGTTACAATCATTTCCCAGGAAGACACATTTTATTTTCAGAACTATGTCTAAAATTCAGTTCCAGCACAAAATCCAAGAAAGAAAAACACTTTTAGAGTCAAGTAGAGGTCCAAACAGTATTACATTCTCAAGTCTGAATTAGTTTTAGTTTATCATATCTTGGAAATGAGACCCAGGAGCAAAATGAAACATCTGTATTTGAATTCAGACTTTGATGGTAATTAAATATTCATCCACAAATCAGATTTTTCCCTCCAACTGATGGCTGTGTATAATACACAATTCAGGAAGATAGTTAAATGTGTTTGTTCCAAACTGTGGGGAAAATTATTCTTTGTTGTTTGACTTCCATTTGGGTAAAACACTGGTACTATTTAAGTGAATTAAAAAAACAATAAAAATGATCAGCAAGGACTTACAGTCTGTCTGTCTGTCTCACACACACACACACACACACACACACACACACACACAGAGAGAGAGAGAGAGAGAGAGAGAGGAAAAACCAGGAGCCTTCTTAAAATCAGAGTAATTCCATCTGTAAGCCTTCTATAATACAGGGAGATTTTAATGTACTATTAGACTTAGATAGCTCGTAGAATTCTTTTTTGCTAGAAAAAATGCAATATAGGGTTACCTAATTTTAAATAAAATAATATTACTATAATCTTAAGGTAACTCCTTGTACTTAAACATGCAGTTTTTGTTTTAAAAGGATGGATGTGAGAGAATATTTTCTTTTGTTTAAAGGGACAGGTGCCTTCTCTGTTTCCTGATTACATGAATGGTCTGTTGCTTTGGCCTCTGTGGAATGGAAGTGTCACCAGTGAGAAAGAACACTTCGTCCCGAGTATTATTGGAACAGGAGAAGGGGAAAAATGCTTCTCAGCCTCATCACAGAGGGTCTGGCTGCACAAGTCACTCAGGCCTGAATCCACAAAGTCACAATGAGCGTTGCATAACATCCAGAAACATCACAGGAACATCACCGTGATTCACAAAGCCTGAATGAGGCACCTACGCTCCCTATCCAATGAACAGGGAGAGAAGTAAGCCTAAGCCAATGATTCACAGGTGAGCAACTAGACAGGGAGCCGCCTAAGCTAGTCCATGGAAGGTGCTGACAAAAGGGGTGTATCCTGTCCTGGAGAAATGTGCCCAAGTCTGGGCTCCAGGGAAGCACCCAGCTCAATAGCCTTCTACAGCAGGAAACTCATCATCTCTTGGAATCAGGCGGCTTAGGTAGCTAAGTCACAAAAGGGGGGGGTGGGGCTAGAAAGGGAGGATGCCATTGCCTACCTGATAACTTTCAGCCTAGTGATTAGCATATTCACCCAAGTTGTAGGGGACAGTTCCTGCATGATGGGAAGAAACAGTTCCAACAGGGGTCCTGCACCTCTCTGAAAAGTGTTCTAACCCCTCAGCTACAGCTTTGTCAATTTCTCCTATTGAAGCTGTTCCACATTGGATATATATTTAAAGAATCACTGGGACACAGAGAGTGTGAGAATGACTGTGTAGCTATGAGGGTAGGGTACCCAGCTGGAAAATAGGGACTTAAATGCCTTGGGATCTTTTACAGCAAAAAGAGGTGCCTCAGGTAGGCAGCAGCTAACAAGTTCTGTGGATTGCTGTAGCATCTAAAACTGGTACTTAGGCACCTAAGTATCTTTATGGATCTAGGCCCAAGCACTTCCAAATACCTTTGCAGAATCAAGTCCAGAAACAACAGCCTGGAGGGAGATCCTTCTGAAGGTCTTTGTAGGAATGGGCCTCTTATTTCCTGTTAATTGGAAGTGATTTTTACTAGTAGTCTCAGAAAGGTTGCTGTGTTAGTCTGCAACTTTAAAAACCACAAGTAGTCCTGTGGCACCTTAGAGACCCTCTTCTTCAGATGAATTAGGGGGCTGGAGCACTTGACCTATGAAGAGAGGCTGAGGGATTTGGGCTTATTTAGTCTGCAGAAGAGAAGAGTGAGGGGAGATTTGATAGCAGTCTTCAACTTCCTGAAGGGAAGTTCCAAAGAGGATGGAGAAAGGCTGTTCTCAGTAGTGACCAATGGCAGAACAAGGAGCAATGGTCTCAAGTTATAGTGGCGGAGGTCTAGATTGGATGTTAGGAAAAACTATTTCAGTAGGAGGGTGCTGAAGCACTGGAATGGGTTACACCTAGGGAGGTGGTGGAATCTCCATCCCTGGAGGTTTTTTAAGTCTCAGCTTGACAAAGCCCTGGCTGGGATTGGTCCTGCTTTGGGTAGGGGATTGGACTCAATGACCTCCTGAGATCTCTTCCAGCCCTAGGATTCTATGAAGTGAGTTTTGCCCATAAACACTTATGGTACACACACTCTCTCTCTCTCTCTCATTTTATATATATATATATATATATATATATATATATGGGGGGGGGGGATTTGTTAGTCTCTAAGGTGCCACAGGACTACTCGTTTTAACTAGTGGTATTTGGAATAAGTGGGCCAAATTCAACACTGGTATTAATTGAATGGAATTATAGTTATAACAGGTAGGAACATGCCCTACACAATATGTTGAAAGCAGTAGTACCATGCAATTTTATTCAGAGAGAGAGATTTGAAATGTTGATTCCTATTTTAAGAGAGAAAAAGCAGAAGTTATAGAAGGCAACAGGTCATAAAATAGTATCATAAGCAATAAAAGTTATTACAAACTTGAAACATGCTGGCAGAGGAACGAGACAAAGATCAAGCCATAAAAGCTATTTTATTTGAAATTGCAGCATACCTACTGCAGCAAGGGGGAATGTGTGGCTTAGACCTTGCAGAGTCTTTGATTGTTGCAAGAGCCTTTGAAGCAGTCAGTGGTAGTGCTGTGGCAAGTAATGTAATGCACAAAGAACAGCAAGCCATGCCTCATTGGAAAGGTTTTCCTGAAGACTTATCTGTCTTCACCTTCTGGGTGTCTAACTGACCCATAAATTACACTGCTGCTACTTACTTGCAGCAACAGGCAGTAACGTAACAATAACTTATGTAGAAAGAGAAGAGGGGTAGGGTACTATAAAGTGTCATTTAAATTCACACATTTATCGCTCTTATTAACCGACATCCCATCTGGTGTGCATATTTAATAGAAGTGGTTTTCAGTCACTTTTTGATGGTGACTTAATATTGCTGTGAACCAGATAAATGTCCTTACTAAAAGGAATCTGTGCTCTAATGCAACAGAAGCAAATATTAAACACATCTCAGTGATATGTCAGGGAAACCTACCATTCCTGGTCCCTTGGAAGTTTGACATTTATGTCAACACCTTTGAAAACATTTCAGCAGCACAGACCTGATCTTGCAGTTGTTCACTTCAGCAAAGCACTTAAATTTAGTTTAAGCACTAACTTACCTCCCATTGGCTAAAGTATTTAAAGTTGAGTAAATGCTTTCCCCTCTACATTGACTGACTTAGCAAGCTCACTGATGTCACTGAGTACAAGAACTGCAGAATTAGACCCAGTACAAACTTTCCAGAATAAAAAAGGATGACAGTAGTCCCAAACCATGTACATCATTAAACAGAGCCACAAAATAAATAGCTATCACGTAGTCCATGCTGCAATCCTATAGATTTGCAGTCCAAGCCGCTCAAGCCCTCGTCAGCTTACCTGGGTTAGATAAGTGTATATCTACATTGCAATAAAACATCCTAAGGAAATATCATATACAGGACATAAGATTTCATGGCTGCAATACAATTGGCTCAGTAAAGGAGAAATGCTACATTTTGTAGCCTGGTCTATGTATCAGGTTATTTACCTCTTCCTTGACGATCCTATGCTGTTAATATACATCATACATTATATTTGTCTTAATATGGTAAAAAAATATAAACCAGAACACATACAAAAATTAAAAAGTGAAATTAATAGTTTACGGTTGCTATTTAAATGAAAACATCTTGGGAATATTCAGAGGATATCGTGCAGTATACATCGTGAAGGGCTTTTGTTTAAAAAAAAATCTATAAGCTGCTTTACACATAAGAGAGAGAGAGGTAGAAAGAGGTAGAGGGAATTTCTCAACTTGAGTCAGTGTCATTAAACATGATACCAGGCTTCGTTTCCAGCATTATCATCTATGATTTAGAACTATAGTTGCTCTAAAATTGTCCCACTCATACCATCTCTCAAATTCTCTTACTAGTTCTGCATTGTGGTGTGCCCTAAACATTTGCAAAGCATACGATTTAGAAAACAAAGTTTAGTCTGAAAAAACTGTAGATCACAAATATTTTCCCTGTTTTTTTAAAATATTAGGTTATAACATTTTCTATCTTATTTTCTATAATAGTTTCTATCAAGCTTATAATTTGTAGTATTTCTGTAAATTCTAAGTGCACACAGTAAGGATAATGACTGATTTAGTAGTCCTGGAGAGTGTAGTGCCACCTACTCCCATGAGAAGGGGAGGGAGAGCTCTTAAGAGCCAGGTGGATTCGCACTACCATTCTGAGGGAAAGACCACCATATATCACCTCGCAGTTCTATATACCACAGCACTGTGTGGCTTTGCATTCCACGCCTTTCACCAGCTTTAAATCAATCAGGAAGAAATCGTTTAAACATGAATGAAAGAAAGGAGAACTTTGACCCTGGGTTTGTGTTGTAAAAATATGAACATATCTGCATATTAACCTGGAAAATAGCTCAAAGTGATAAACAGCCACCTTTGACAAATCTTTGATCACATTAATCTATAACCCTTGGGGACACACTAGCCCATCTTCCTTTGATTAACCACACTTTTCTGGCCTCCTATAAAACTGTTTGCACTGCTATTAGTCTCATGCAGACATTTGAATAATTATTTATTTCATTACTGAAGCAAAATTGAAGTTATACAGCTAGCAAAACAGCTTGGTTAACAATTTTAAACCCAAGTGCCTAAAGCCAAGTTCCTCCATCCATATAAAAAAGGAATGACTTTCAAAGGTAATGAGCATTGGCAGCTTTCATTGACTTAATTATGGTTTGTGACGTTTAGCACCCTTTAAAAAACAAAAACAAAGGTCACAATTTTTACATGCCTAAAAATGGACTTGGGAGCTTGACTTTAAGCATCTTGGTTTTAAAATGTTGCTCTTAAACATTCGCTGTACCTTGACTTGAATATTTGAATACGCAGAGTACCTAAAAAACACAGAGCAACACAATGTAGCTGCAAAATGCACAGTATGTTGAACACAAACAATGTAATTTACCTCTAAGTATTATAATGTTTCATTTTTGGTTACTTTCATATTATTTTATTAGGTAATTGATACTCTGCAGTATTACGGTCCAACAAATCCATACAAAATTGCAATATTGTATTTTGAAAGTGCACTGGGAAGAGTAGTTATAGAGGTTGCATACATATCTAGCACGTCAAGATATATATGAGCACAGCATAGGTTAATAGCATAAATGAAATATACCATGCTCCTCAAGGACAAAGTGTCCACTGATCTGAACATTAACAGAAGCATTAATATAGATACAATATTGCTTCAGGTTTAATACAGAGTTCTCCTTTTAATTTTTAAGTATAATCTGAGAAAATGAAAAACGAATAAAATTTAAAAAGACACTCTGCAGCCCATGTTAACCTCCCATCACGGGCCATAAGGTAAAGAACTGCACTAGAGTTATTCTGCTTTTCTGATAACTCTAAGAGCTAAGTTAGGCATCAGAATTTAAACCACAATCCAGATCTAAATTTCACAGCTGGTCCCTAATTCTGTAATAGGTTGAATAAAATCTCAGATCCCACCATCCTGTGAGTTTCTGTTTTCAAAATCTGGTTTACAATTTTGCAGCTCAGGTCCTTATCTGACGTTTGTATCAAAGGTACAGCCACATAATAGAAAACAATGGGGGAGGAGAGGGAGGAGGGAAGCAGAAGTTTAATGCATGTGGCCTGTAGCTGTATATAGGGTTTATACACAAGATATTCAAATTATGATAGGAGACATGTTTGGCTTATGCCTTCCCAGTCTTGGTGCCTATCATTTAAGTCAGTGGTGTGCAACCCATGGGTTGCAACACCCAAGGGGATCATGGCTGTCTTCCTGGGGGGGTTACCATACCAGTGGGCATAAGCCCCAGCTGCCCAGATCTAAGCACCATGTTGCGGGGCCGCCAACAGCCAGGCCCAGTCCCCGGTGGCCAGATTTAAGTGCCACGCTGTACTGCTCAAATTACCTTGGGGGTTACAAGTACAATAAAATATGGAGGTTGTGGTTGAAAAAAGGTTGCACACAACTGATTTAAGTCATTCCGTAAAGTATTCCAAGGTGCTTTACAATTAGTGCCATGTTAAGGTTTTATATATACATATTTTATAGCACTGTACAAAATCTGCTTACAGTAACTTAACAAAACCCAATATAATTAGGCAAAAACAATTTTGAGACCCAGAATATATCCTGTGGATTAACAGCCAGACAGGGTAGCATAGCACCAAGTCAACCTGAGGCCAAAATAACCTCATTTAGCTATTCATTTCCCAGGAAATACCTTGAACTGAGGTCTTTATTGTTATTAGAAATTGTTCAGAATTTCATTCAGAAGGAAAAATAAACAAATATTTTCCCCATAGTGCTATCCTGTCTTCTGAGTGTGTTGGCAATGATTTCCCTGAAGAATGTAGAGGCTGTTACTCTGAATACTTTTAAAGAACTTACATCATGTAAAGCAGCAATCCTGTTTTGTTTTTAATTCAGTTTTCATAAGCAGTACTTATGTGGCTTACAATACACTAAATAATTATAGAAATAGTTAGAAATAGAACAATAATTCTAGCCCCCGAGAAGTATTTGAATTGTGTGTCTAATTCAGAAATTTAAGCAATTTGAGAACATAGTTTCTATTGTTTCAAACTGAGGAGATGAGGTATGTGTTCACTTCCACAAACCAGGACTGAGAAGAGCAGGTTAAGATAAGTCATCAGAAGATGCAGTTTGAGGTATAAATTGGTTAATGGCATAACAGCTGTATTGTCCCTACTGAGGTTAAGTTTAGATGCGCCAACAACTGTAGCCAGACAGAAACCCGCTCCTCCTCGCCTCCTCCCTCCGAAATCCTTGGGAGGGAGAATCCGTGGGAACGAAACTCTGTCTTCAAGGCTCCAGGGCCTCCAGAGGTGCTGGAATAACTATGGCCCTGGATACTAGATAGAAACCAGATAACAGCGGCAGTTGGGTCAGCAGACGATCGGGGCCTGGGGCTGCCCTTGGCTCGTACCAGTAATTGATACGCCTACACACACCGTCCCAGAAGAGAAATCTACCGCCCCACCAGGAAAAGAATGTCCGACCCTAATGATTTAGTTACCTCTACCTTACAGGTGCAAATTAAGCTTTGCCCATTCCCAGGGGGAGTTGCCATCACAAAGACATTCCAACTTAATTGGCATTTTATGACAAGAGAAGCGTCTACGTGACCACAGGGGTATAAAGTGGGTTCCTATGCCCCACTCTAATTGGAGATCCAACCATATACCTGCTGGTCAGGCAGTCCTGGACCCCTGAGACTTTAGGGACACCTTCGTCTCGTACCGACTGCTTCCCATTGGGATTGAGAGAAACACTGGCTTTGCCAGAGTAATGATCACAGAGGTGAGAATATACCTGCTAAGTGTTTGTTTTGCACGCATTCAATAAGAGCTCAGAGAACCAAATGGTGTTATGGTACCTTTTAAATGACTTTTATTGTATTTCTGTCTTGTCTTTGTTATGTGTAACACAGAAGTAACATTTAATAGCTAAGCTTGCCTTGTAACAATAAAGTAGTAACTGTTTAGGTTTCAACCTGATTCCTCCTGTTGCTGTAACAGAACCGAACACAAACAAAAGAACCATAGCCAGTTTGGCTATCTTTCCATGGTCAGGGGTAGACGCAGTAAGAGCTGAGCGCTGAGTCATGCCGCCTCCACAGGGCAGACTCTTGGGGCATCCATCGGCCGTTAGGGTCGCCCGCTGTGAAGGGACTCTGTCCTAGAAGTTAAAGACTCGGGTGTGATAGGGCTCACAAACCACTCGTTACCCAGGCCACAGGCTAACAAGTGACCTACATTTCCCAGACCAAATATGCTGTCATATGAGACAACAGAGGTAACTTCAGAAAGGAAAAGCCACTTTTGAGAGACTGTACTCTCTTCCCTTCCCTTCTGCACAGTGCTAGAACTGCCCAACCCCTCCCACTAATCCCAGGCAGAACCTACGTGGTACAAAAAAGCACTGCAGACTTCACTTCAACTGCTGGCACCAGAAGAAAGGAAATGGAGCTGTAGCAATGTGAGAGGCTGATAATTTTTGGATTCTTTCCTCAGTACAAAGCCTCCCTCACACCCTCTTTCCACATACAAAAATGCCTTGAGGAAACCCTTCCCCCACTAATGTGTTTCCAAAACTATAGCGAGACAGATTTTTCATTGTGCAGGGAGATGTAATTTCTTTCAACTTGCACTATTTATCTAAGTCTATGTTACCCACCCACCTCATTAATATCTCATAAATCTCACCAACCTTTGCAATTTTCCCTTCTTTCAATAAAAATACACATAGCATGCACAGAGCTTAGTTCAGCCCAGAGTCCACATCAGGTTCTGCCAATATTGATGTCGCCACAGAGCTCCACAGTAAAAATTCCACTAGCAGAGGAGATGAGGTAGCGGTAACAGAAAGAAGTTGCAATGGTCCCTCCACCGCATGTGGGTGTGTAGGTAGTAGGGATGTTAAATTTCGATTAATTGACTAACTGAATAGTCGATGCAATTAGTTGATAGGGGCACCTCTCCCTTTAAAGTATAGCAAGAGCCCCAAAGATGAAAACGCTGCAGGGAGCACAAGTCCAGTGGGGCAGTCCCCCACTAACCTCGGGATCCCTGTAGTGCTTCAAAGCAGCAACGCCACATGGAGCCAGGGATCAGCTGGGGCTCCACGCAGGCTCCACGCTGTCTCTTTGAAATGCTGCATGCGGCCTAGGGATTCCCCCACTGACTCCAGGCTCCATGCAGTGCTGCTACTTTGCAATGCCACGTGCAGCCTGGGGACTCCCTTGCTGGCACTGCCACTCTGAAGTTTGTTGTAGTGGGGTGTGCTGTACACTCTTGTGGCCCTGGGTCCACTCTGGTTTGTCATTCACTGGTTGCTGTGTTGTGCTGTGGGTGATCCTACTGCCCTATACTACTTTGCAGAGACTGTGTCTATGTACACTGCCCAGTGGGGGGGAGGGTCCCTGAGGGCAGGCACATAGGCCATAGCCTAGCAACTTCTCATCTGGCCAGGGGAAGGAGTGTGAGTGATTGGTGGCTGGGGAGAAGGGGGGGTCTGAGCATGGGGAAGATGAAGAAAGCAGACCTAGAACAGGATAAGAGGTTCAGACCTAGAATAGGATAAGAACCCCTTCCCCCCCCTCAAGGGAACTAAGGCTGTCTGCCCATCCTCCTATGTCTACATCAACCTTGTGCTGTGCTGTATTTCTGAGAAGCAATAAAACCTTCTATTCTACTGCCTGGCTGAGAGTCACATCTGGCTGCAGATGAGGGTACAGGGTCGGTGGCCCCCGATGTGCCATCACAGAAGCATCCTCTTCTCTTTCCCCCCCTCCAATAGAGACAGCAAGAGGCGGGGAAACAACTAGTCGACTACTCTGTTGACTATTCAATAAGCAACTGCATTTGCTTATCAGATAGTCAACAATTCGACTAGTCGTTCACATCCCTAGTAGGTAGGGCAAGCATTGCAGCACAACTACTGGGCGCCACTAAGGGATATACTGAGGCTATGTCTAGACTACACAGTTTTTTTGAAAAAACTTCACCTGCATCTAGACTGCTCTTGTATTCTTTCGAAATCGAATCTAAAGAATGTGGCAATTTTTTCCACAGCGGTAAACCTCATTTTATGAGGAAGAATGCCATTTTTTGAAAGAGCTCTTTCAAAAAGGCGTTCTTGAACACAAACAGGGCTTTTTCGAAAGAGAGTGTCCAGATTACCTGGGTGCTCTCTTTCGAAAAAGAGGATCACTTTTTTGAAAGTCTTGTGGCTGTCTAGATGATCTCTTTTGAAAGCTGCTTGTAGTCTAGATGTACCCAAACTCAGCACAGTTTCTTAGCAGGCTCAGTTTAACACTTCCCTCCCCTCCACCTCCAACAGAGAGCAAGCAATGGCAACTTCACCTTCTCCAGTCAGGAAGAATCCCTAGTCCTTTTTGGTGCCAGAGATAATTTACACCTTCTTCCCATATCCACGTCAATGGAACAAACCATGTTCTTTAACGTTTATCATGTTAGTAGCTGCTAAGATCTGAACTGCTTTTTTAGGCCCTGAGCCTTCAAATTAAAATAGCGAGCAGGCTTCTCCTGCACTTCAAGTCCATCGGAAGCCCAGCTGTTAATTTATGTGCTGCCAAGTGCAGGATTGAGGCCTCAACTCTCTCCATTTCTGCAATTTTATTGGTGAGAAATGAAGAATTCTCAGAGCTTTAATGCCAGCCCGTGAAAGCTATTTCTACTGCAAAGGTGTTTTCTGTTTTAAATGCTCTGCCTTCCTGCACGCTCCAACCTCATTTTAATGAGGCCACTTCTTTGTTAGATGCTAATACTTTGATTTTCATACTGCCTATTTTACGTTGGTTTGTTCCTATCATTTTGCTCCAAGTACCTCAGATGGTAGGGATGATGCTTTAAGACATTATATAAAATTATCATATTGTTAAACAACCATAATGGCCCTTAGCTCTCCAAACAAGGGAGTATGCTCCCCACGTTACAGTCAGGAAACAAGGGATCTGCAGCTTTTTAAACTCCTATCCTTCCCTTCAATTTACAGAATCTATGGCTTTCAGATACTTGCACTAGGAAGAACTTCTAGTTATAATGTTGCAACAGAGAAACAACTGTTAATGATAAAACTTATTATTTGCAGTCTGCTAACACTGTCAGGGTGTGTCTACACAGCAAAGTTATTCCGAAATAAAAGTGCAGTATAGACGCAGCCTGTGTGATAGATGCTGTCCAAACAAACTAAAAGGCAGCCCCCTCCAAATTTTTTTCACCTATTGCTATAAATGCACAAAAAAGACATTCGGTTTGGGACATTTTTGTAGTGTAACTCAAAGATAGCCTTGATTTTAAAATGGACTTTGGCATGCCCATTAATCACCAATAAAATCTGAGCCCTTTGGAATTAAAACAAATTAGAATGGCCAAGACTGAGGTTTAAAAATTGGCCACTGCATATGAAAAGTATTTTTTTCCAATCAGTTTCACAAGAATTTGTATTTCATGCCAAATAATATAATTGTATTCAAGTAGGAACAGATTGTAAGCAACTTTAGTTTGCTTTTTTAAACTGTATATTATTAATTTGCGCTTATCAATTTTCTGATAATCCGTACCACAATTCCTTAAACGAGATACAAGGTCCAGCCCTTATTCACATGGGTTCCGATTCAGGAAAGCTTCTGTTTTAGGTCAATACTTATGCACACTAAAAAGACTCCGAGCAGTAGCCATGTTAGTCTGTAACTTTAAAAACAAGGAGCAGTCCTGTGGCACGTTAGAGACAAACAAATATACTATATTATGAGCTTTTAGATGAATGGGTTTCGCCCAGGAAAGCTCACAATAGAATATATTTATTAGTATTTAAGGGTATGTCTAGATTACCTGCCTCTGCCAACAGAGGCATGTAAAATAGGCTACCTGACATAGTCAATGAAGCCGGGATTTAAATATCTCTGGCTTTATTAAAATAAAAATGGCCACCACACTGTGCCGGCTCAGCTGATCATCGGCACAGTGTGCGAGTCAAGACGCGGATCGGTCGACAAGGGAAGCCTTTGTCGACCGCTCCTGTAAACCTCGTTTCACGAGGCATAAGATAAACTGAGCCAGCACAGCGTGGCAGCCATTTTTATGTTAATGAAGCTGGGGATATTTCAATCCCGGCTTCATTGACTATGTTGGGTAGCCTATTTTACATGCCTCTGTCGGCAGAGGAAGGTAATCTAGACATACCCTAAGGTGCCACAGGGCTACTTAACCATGCATTTAACTAAGTCCTTTCCTGTATTGGGGCTGTGGTATATCACTGAATCATGCAACTAGTCCCACTGGGTACTGGAAAAAGTATGAATAAGAATGGTACAGTATGCAAAACAGCATTAAAGAAGAAGACAAAGACATGCCAATAACATACCAATATTATCTATTGATGCCTATGGGATCCATACAGAGTCTGCATTAGGGAAATAAGAGGACTTCAAGATCATGTGGTAAACTCTAATTCAAAAACATTCTCCTAAAGGATTATTGATGGGGAGAAAGGAAAGGAAAGAATAAAATCCCATATGAATTCCCCACCACAAAATACAGGAAAATAAAGTAAGTCAGCAGGACTAGATTAGGGAGATGCTTAACTGCTTTACTCCACATCGTGAAGAAAATGTGTTTATTATTACATCAACAACTTCCTCAACAGTCACAATATCCAGTATTTTTCAAAGCCATTTCTGAAAGAGAATCTGCATCTTTCCATTTCAAAACAGGATTATTTTCTAGTGACCATCAGTGCTGCCAAAAGCAACTTCTTAAAAACTCACTTATTTGCAGCCTCAAGATTATTTTTAGGGAAAGTTAAAGAAAAAAGTGTCAGCAATTAGGTTTTTGGTGACACTAATTTTTATGAAAAGTGTCTGCTTTTCACAGAAAATTTTCCACTTTACATCAAATAGCCTAGCACCACAGAACAAACAAAAAATTAGTCAGAAATGCCTCTATGGTTCCACCTGAGACTTATAGTTCCATAACACTGAGTACTGGATGCCTCATGCCCTCATCCTTCTCCTTGGGTTGGGCTACACACCTAGACCACATCTCCTACAGCAAAAGAGGAGACAGTCATGCATCATGGAAGAGAGCCTGGCCTATAGAGAAGAGTAGGGGCAAGTCCCTCCTTCTCCCAAACTGCAACTCACTTGAGGCACCACAATGGCACATCCACATAAAAATTTTCAGCGGTCAGCTGAAAGTTTTTCATTTTCTATTTTTTAAGCAAAAAGTTCAATCTTTCTGTGGAATAAAACCCTATTCCAATAGTATTTAAGTCTGTGCTAGACAATTTACTTACTCCCCACTTCAGATTTAATGCTGAACACATCCACTATACACATTTCACCTATTATGGCAGTAGTCTTTCTTCAATTTCACTACTTACAAATACATAACACACCTAGAACATCAAAGAAGGATGAGGTGATTCTGATTGCTTGCAATTCTATGTCCCCTTTAGAGATGAATTAGAAGCACTAATGTTTGGTCAAAAATCTTCTTTCATAAACATTTAAAAATAAATATGGGATTTAAAATTCAAAACAACTTTGTCAGTGCTTTGTAGGTATGCAAAATTTATGTGAGCAACCATTGACACCCCTTGAAACATGCACATGTACATGCAAAGTGTCCCTCCAGCTATGTGATTTCCTTATGTACATAAAGGTTAAACGTACACTAAGAGCTGGAGATGGAAACATGTTTGCATTTGCAGAATACAGTTCTAACTACTATTAAACTCTGGAAGGCCTATGGGGGCATTTATTTGAAAAAAAAAGAATAGCAAAAGTATGTCCTGAGTTTTGCTCAAGGAACTGAACAGTTTACATCCTCTCGATGTTATGCCCTTCAGCTCTTTTACAGTGGCTTTCCCAGTTCCAATTCAGACACATTTATATTAGATAGGGTGCACGGAGGTCAAATCAAAGGTGCTTTTGATCAACCAGTCATTGTTTTTTTCCTATGGGAAAATTTCAAAAGAATTCAAACTGGGTTGTTTGGACATGTCTCTCATATTCTATTTCAACTTCCTTAGTTTCATTCCAGATTTGTCATTTTAATTTAATTGTTGATATCAATTTTAGCATTGCATGATATTTATAATATATTTTATATTAGATAATATTTAGACATCATCAAAATGAAAAGTTTGGAAAAGGGAGTTGCAGTTTTTCAAAAACAAAATAGTCTTGAATCTTCATTCCACGATACATTTTAACTTTTCATCCCAATTTGAAATTCCATTTGCTAACGAACTGTAATCAAGACAGTGTTTAACTGAAAAGGCCCTTCTAAGGTCTCCAAAGGAACAGAGTAAACATCAGGACAATAAATGGAAATGAGGTCCCATGCGCTGACTGGGGAACTATCTTGGCACCCTGTCACCCAATTCCTCTCCATTTCACATTAAGCATACTATGATTGCAACACAGAGAGTTATTACAGGAGGCCAATAAATGAAGTGGAGATCCTGCTCAGGGGCTAATGTTGTGAAACTAGCACTATATAAACATACAAGAAGTGCAGGGACAGGATGGAGAGAGTAAGGAGGGCAGAGGTAGGCAGGACTGACTGCTGCTATTACTGAAGGATTTCCCAGAAGGCAAGCTGGCTATGGATTGTAAATATAGTCATAAAATACAGTGGTGATTAAAAGAGTTGGAGTGACTGTGGTCAATTACTGAGGCATGAAAATACTTTCAGGAGACAACCCAGGACAGATCCTAATTCAGAAAAGCATTTAATGAGCTTACGTACTTTCCTGAACAGCAGAATTGGGGGCTAAATGACTACTGCATAATTAGGATAGCAAAAAAATAATTTATGCTTAATGGGCACAACTTCACGCAGCATCAAATCATTAAGTAGCACTTGACCTGGCATGAGACAGGTATGAAATTCTACCATCCAGATATAAAATGCACAAGTTGTCAAAGATTAAGAAGAAAGTTCTACTGCTGTGGGTATCATTTTCATTCAGAGTGCACTGTTACTTTTTTTAAAATTCAGACTCCTTCTCCCTCTTCTCTTGATT
Source organism: Pelodiscus sinensis (assembly GCF_052426305.1). Lineage (NCBI taxonomy): Eukaryota > Metazoa > Chordata > Testudines > Trionychidae > Pelodiscus > Pelodiscus sinensis. The sequence goes on from NC_143065.1 coordinate 1,093,785, forward strand.
GGCATAAGCTACATAGTTCTGCCTCAACTAAGAAGGCGGCATACCCACAAAGAAAGCATCCATAATGTGAAGAGAGACCATCCAATGCTACTAGCACTGATGCAAGACTGAAATGGTTGTTTGGAAGAGGGAGGGGCTTCATCTTGGCTTCTCTTTCCTGCAGCTATGCACAGGCCACAAATGCAGAGAGGGGGAAAGACTTCTCTTGCTGTAGAAGAGATGCAGCGGTGGCTGCTGAGCACCCTCGTACAGGCATTATGCTTTCCATTTGTCTTCACATGCACAATTTCTCTAGGTATTCCTGCTGGATTAGTACTTCTCTCTTCCCATGTTAATACCATATGAACAGAGCAACAACAGAACAATAAGATCCAAGCTGATTTATTCTCCTCTTCCAAAATGAAACCGTTAACATTTTAAAATAGGTCAAAATTTGAGCTTATGTTGCCACTCCCTTGCCCTGCCTTTTAAATTGTCTAATTCTACCTGATCAACTGATTCTTGCAATTCATAGTTGAGTGTCTCTACATTCTCAGTTGCATTAATACACAATTCACAATTTCTGATTCCTCTACTTTCCTGGTCAACTGCCTGAGAACTTTTCCACTTGTTTCCAAAAGGTACAAACGTAGTTTGCTTCTTTGAAGAACTTCCATTGCTTGTGGAATATATTTGACTTGGAAATAGTCCCATTTCATCTTACTATGCACTCAGATGATAGCTCTTCTCAATCACAAATTTTAAATAGCTGTTTTATAGAAGTCTACTAAAATGTGGATAATTTATGAATCTGAAACAGTAATTATAAATATTCCAAAAACTTTCCACTAATTCTTACATTATTAAAATAGTCTTTTTTGAATGACTTTGGACAGTTCTTTGCCTCCCTATTTTATGGGCTATTGAACAACATTTTACAGCATATAAGTCATATGTAAAGCTCATTAATATTTGGAATTTATTTTCTACCCACAATGTACAGCACACTCCCTCATAACAAACGTTTGACCTCTGGAATTTCCAAAATTAAGAAAACATATTAGACCTGCCATACTAATTCATTTCATTTTCAACTCAAATTTTTTCCCAGTGTTTTGCTGGTGACTGTAAAGACATCTCAAAATGACACAATACAATAGGCTTTAAAGCCACAAGGACCCATTTTATACAAGGAGGAAATAATCTACCTATATATTTTAGAAAAACGCATCTCTCTGTCTGCGAGTCTGTTTGCTCATTAACTCCTCCTAACTGGTAAGAGCTAGGACCACCAAATTTGGTATTGCAGCTTCCTTTTATCTTAACTTAAAGCAAGGTCAGGGTTTGGTAGTGCCAGGAAAATGGAAAGTGCCAGGAATGGGACTGTTTTCCATAACATGGAAAGGGAGGGGGGACTGCGTGATGTGATACTGAGAGTCGCCTCTGAGGGCAGTGAACACAGGGGAGAGCTATACTTCAGAATGACCACTGGAAGCATCTGCACTACCGGGAGAATGACCAGCAGAGCTGGCCATCTTGGCTGCCACCAGACTACGTAAGTACTCCCCTTGTCCCAAACTTTTTCCCATATGGCTCTTGGTGGCAGCATTGGGGGGAAGGCCCCTGCCAGCCAGGAGGCGCTGCTGAGAGGAGACAGAAGACCCTGCCGGTGGGGAAGAGTGGGCTGAGGGAGGAGAGAAGGCCCCTGCTGGCAGAACGGAATGAGGAGGGGGGGAAGAGAAGGCCCTGCTGGCCACAGGGGAGGGAAAGAGAAAGTCCTACCGGATGGGCTCTCAGCTCCTCCTTACCTCCCCAACCCTCACTCTCGCATCCCCCACATCTCCAGCCCCTTGTCTGAGCCCCTCCTCAACTCCCCACCCTGAATCCTGCAACCTCCATGCCCCCAGTCTCCTGCCTCCCCACCTCCCCCCACATCTCCAAGGCCCTGCCCTGTCTCCTGCATTCCCCACACTGCCAGACTCCTGGCCTGAAGGACCCAGGCAATGCAGGGCACGTCTTCTAGGTTATAACTTAAGTAAGATTTGAACACCTCCATATCAATTAATCTCTTTTCAAGATTTCATCCTTGGAAAAAACTGCTGTACCATCTGTACACAAAACCCCCAACATAAACTTAAAGGAATTCCATCATACAGGAAAGCAGAGCTGAATTAGGCTTTATCCCCACCCATATTATGAGGCTGCTGTGTACAATGTTCAGTACACAGTTCTTCCCATCCTCCTCTCCTATATGTCTCCTTTTCCAACTGCAGTGGCTACCTTAAACTGAGCAATCACCAATGGCCCACCAGGAGCTGCTATCGCAGAGTGGTGAGGAACCCCAGACCAATCCATCAGACCAGAGGCGTAGCGAGGGTGTTATGAGCCCGGGGGTAAGGAAAAAATTTGCGCCCTGCCCTCCCCCCCGCCGCCATGTGGCTCGACCCCAAACCTGGTGCACAGTCGAGGTGAACGTGTACCACATCTTCCCCCACCCCCTACAGTTTGGGGCCAGGCTCCCGCATGCACTAAACCGCAAGTGGAGATGGAGGAGGGTAGGGCTTGGAGCAGAGACAGGGAGGAGGCTCCAGCTGCCGGTGGCATGTGGAGTAAGAGCACATGAGCTGAGGGATGACGGGGGAGCAGAATGGGATTAAATTGGCACCTCCCTAGCATGGTGCCCAGGGGCAACTGACCCTTCCGGCCCCCTCGCTATGCTACTGCCTCCCCTGCTGCAGATCTATCATCTTATGCATGTGCAAGATCTGTGAGAGCCGTCCCATGAATCTGAAGTTAGTATCTGTGGCACCTGCTTCTGGGTGGTGTCTCAATGCTGCCACATTCACCTCCAAAGAGGGGGCTTCCCATAGCCAGCCCTTGCTGCTGACTCCCCAAGGCATCCACAGGTCCAGTCTCCTTTCAGTGGGCCCACATCCCAGGGCTCATTGATCTTGGATCTGGCTTCCATCACCTCTCCAACCTTTGCAACTGCCCAGAGGTGCTCGCCTTCCACCTTATCCATTCCCACCTCATTCACTCCACAGGGACAGTCTGTCTCACTTGTCCTAGGGCAGTGGTTCCCAACCTTTTGGGGCTGCCGGGCGCCTGGGGGCGGGGCCGCTCACGCACTGCGCGTACGGGTCAGGGCCACTCACAGGCCACGTGACTGGGGGCGGGGCCAAGCATGCGCCACACGCCCGAGGCCGGCAGCAGCATGTGCTGCGATCCCGGGCTGGGCTGCCCAGATTCCGCGCGGCCGGGGCGGCACACCTGGGGGCGGGGCCGGGGCCGGCCATGCGCCCGAGGCTGGCACCTGCCGCACGCCCAAGGGCGGGGCCAGCCCAGGTTGCTCCACGGGCGCACGTAAAGGGCCCAGCGGGTGCCATGGCGCCCGCGGGCACCGGGTTGGGGACCACGGTCCTAGGGACTATTCTACCAAGACGTAATACAAAGTTTCCATGTAAAAGGACTCAATACAAAGCTAAAAACTTCAATGAGAGAATGATTAATACAGAGATGTGTCTACATCTGCTGCAGGGAGACACCTCTGCCTGCCTCCACCCTTCTCCCCCCAGAATCTACAGCTCCATTGCAAAGTGCAGGAGGGGAAGGAAAGAGGCTGAGGCCCATCCAATGGGACTGAAGCAGTCATGAGCAAGCCATGTCCAGGAGCCATTCTCCTGTCCATTGCTGGTGCTGTATTGCTTCAGGCATGTTTAAATGCAGTCACCTCTAGGATGGGCTGGACAGCTGTTTAACACCTACACAAGGTTTCAGGCAGGGGGCAGTGTGGGTGCCTTCCTGCAGAGCCCCCATCAGAACCACTGTGCCCTCCTGGCTTAGGAAAAGAATAAACAGGAGGATTGGAAATTAACCCACCCAGTCTCACATCTCCTAGGCAGTATCGTGTCCAGGTCTGGGCACCACATTTCAGGAAACATGGAGAAACTGGAGAAAGTCCAGAGAAGATCAACATAAATGATGAAAGGTCTAGAGAACATGAGCTAGGAGGCAAGGCTGAAGGAATTGGCCTTGTTTACCTTGGAAAAGAGAAGACTGAAAAGGGACATAAGAGCAGCTTTCAAGTACCTAAAAGAGTATCATAAGGAGGAGGAAGAAAAATTGTTCTGCTTGGCCTCTGAGGTTAGGATGAGAAGCAATGGGCTTAAATTACAGCAAGGGAGGTTTATGTTGGACATTAGGAAAAGCTTCCTGCCTGGCAGGGTGGTTAAACACTGGAATAAATTGCCTAGGGAGACTGCGGAATCTCCATCACTGGAGATATTTAAGAGCAGGTTAGACAGACACCTGTCAGGGATGAGCTAGGGCAACTCAACTTTGGAAGCCCCAGGGGCCATACTGATGCTTACAGAACATGCGGAGGGCCTCATCTTAAGTGTGGTTGCATATGCAAGCAAATATATACAAATAGCTTCTCTCACACTGACAGGCATGAATACAAAGATTAAGGCAAGACTACACAACACACAGGCCTCATTTACGTCAGCTCTGCTGATATTAAGAAATTGCAACATTTACCCGATTTCTACCCATGTGACAGCACTTTTCATGAGCAATGACAGTCCAAGAATTTGACTACTAAAACGCATATCAACAGAAGATCATTACCCTGACTACTTTTTTGTTTTGGCTCCCACTTGCCGGCCACGTGTTTGATCCCCACATAAACCCAAACTGCACCGTGGGGCGCAAACAAACTGGCCATTGGCAGCATGCAGCCCATGGGCCATGTGTTGAGTAGCCCTGGGTGCTTGGTCCTGCTGTGAGGGCAGGAGACTGGACTTGATGACCTCTTGAGGTCCCTTCCAGCTCTAGTGTTCTGTGATTCTATACTGCCTGCATGGAGTTAGATGGGAGCTGGGGCCCCCTAGAAGGGACGGATCCCCAGAGCCCATCCATACCTCCGTGAGCCAGCCTGTGCCCCCTGCCCTGGGACTGAACCGGAGCCAGCACCCCCTACAGAGGCTCTGTAGCCTCCTGAGCACCAATGAGATTTTGATGCTAGGGCCCTCCCTCAAGTTGATCCCTGACCTGGGGGTCAGGTCAGGCCCTAGTTTCTCGCACACTGTGGGGTCCCAGGGGCCATGCCCTGTGGTGCCTCTAGGCCGATGTTGAGGTGCAAGGGGAGTGAATTGGCAAGGTCCGAAGCATTCCCTCCACACGCCTCAGCAAGTCAGAGGGTGAGGGGGGCTGAGCGGATGGGAGAAGCGGGCTCAGGATGGCTGCTGGGTATCAGACTCTGCCCTTCGCTGCCATTAGTTGGGCTTCACTGTGGGCCGGCAGGCAGCTCCCAGGACTGTCTCCTTTGAGCAGGGGTGTCTTGATCACAGCATGAGCTAGACAGGGCATGATTGCTGAAGCCCCCCCACCCTGTGGTTGTTCCCCACATTAATCAGATTGCAGCGAGCCGGGTTATGCTGGTCTGTGCTGCAGTCACATCTTTGCTACCCATGTAGACAGCCCCTGAACCACTGGAAACTGAGCTTCTAGTCCAGCCTGGTGTGTTACCTCAGGCATGTCACAGTCCCCACTGAGTCTCAGTTTCCCCAGCTGTAAAATGGGAACAATGTTGGCCTCCTTGGGAAAGGCTTCTGAGTTTTACCAATGTGCAGAGCAAGGACTGGCAAGGACAAGTCTTGCCTTGGTCCCGCGGGGTTGATACCATTCCAATGGGCGGGTGGTGCCATCAGTTGCTTGATAGCGCTTTGTGTCCGGATGAAATCAAGTGAGGCAGTCCAGTGACAGACGGGTGAGTGGCTCAACGTCAGTGGGTAGGGAACCGGGTGCCAAGCGGCAGGTCACTGGCAAATTCAGCATATGGGGAAGGGGGCTCCCCACGCCTCCGCTCTCAGCACTTGCGGGTGGAGTTCACAAATGACAAAGCTCTTCTCGCTTCCCCACCAGCCAAGCCGTCACTTTACTCTGGGTCTTCAACACTTGCTGTCCCTTGCCTTGGCTGCACACTGCTCCAGGGCGGACCCAGCTCTCCTAGCCCAGAATCACAGAAGTGCCCAAAACATGGGGTTGGAGGGCACAAGCACCCAGACCCGTGATCCCCCACTCTGCTTTTCTTGCCCCAAGACCCCCCCACACATACTGTCCCACCCCCCCCCAAATGCTCCTGAGCTACCTCTTCCTCCCAAGATCCACCCCCTACTTGTACTCTCCCCCTGCCATTGCCTGCCCTTACGCACCTCTGGCCCCCCAACCCCTGCTCCATGCCCCTTGGCCCTGGCCTGCCCAAACAGGGGCTGCCGCTGGAGACTGGCAGGTTTTCTACCAGCTGATGCCAGAGCCAGGCACCCCCAGCACCTCCCACAACCAAATCCCCCTTCCTCAGAGACCGGCAACCCCAGAGTCCCCCCCCCCAACCAAATCCCCCTCCTTCAGAGACCGGCAACCCCAGAGTCCCCCCCAACCAAATCCCCCTCCTTCAGAGACCGGCAACCCCAGAGTCCCCCCCAACCAAATCCCCCTCCTTCAGAGACCGGCAACCCCAGAGTCCCCCCCCCCCAACCAAATCCCCCTCCTTCAGAGACCGGCAACCCCAGAGTCCCCCCCCCCCAACCAAATCCCCCTCCTTCAGAGACCGGCAACCCCAGAGTCCCCCCCCCCCAACCAAATCCCCCTCCTTCAGAGACCGGCAACCCCAGAGTCCCCCCCCCCAACCAAATCCCCCTCCTTCAGAGACCGGCAACCCCAGGCCCCCCCCCCCCACCAAATCCCCGTCCTTCAGAGACCGGCAACCCCAGAGTCCCCCCAACCAAATCCCCCTCCTTCAGAGACTGGCAACCCCAGAGCCCCCCCCAACCAAATCTCCCTCCTTCTGAGACCGGCAACCCCAGAGCCCCCCCCCCCCCTACCAAATCCCCGTCCTTCAGAGACCGGCAACCCCAGAGTCCCCCCCCCCAACCAAATCCCCCTCCTTCAGAGACCGGCAACCCCAGAGTCCCCCCCCCCAACCAAATCCCCGTCCTTCAGAGACTGGCAACCCCAGAGTCCCCCCCCCAACCAAATCCCCCTCCTTCAGAGACCGGCAACCCCAGAGTGGCCCCCCCCCAACCAAATCCCCCTCCTTCAGAGACTGGCAACCCCAGAGCCCCCCCCCCCCAACCAAATCCCCCTCCTTCAGAGACTGGCAACCCCAGAGCCCCCCCCAACCAAATCTCCCTCCTTCTGAGACCGGCAACCCCAGAGGCCCCCACCCCAACCAAATCCCCCTCCTTCAGAGACAAGCCCCTGAGCTGGGGGACGACAGCGTGTGAATGGCTTTGCATGACTGAGTTTGTGCCATTCATTCCACACGTGGAAATTAAAACTCAGGTGACTGGGAGCTGATTAATTTATATTTCATGTCTTTAATTTCTGTGGTTTTGGAGGAACAAGAATTAAGTGACATTACCCATAACTCAAAAGGTTAGCATCTGAACCTAGTCTGGTTCCAAGTAAGCTTTGATGTTCACACCTTACTGACAAAATGGCAGAGAGGAAGAAGGGACAGGTAAGTTCTCACATTTGACTGGTGTTTGACTAGAGAGAGTTTACTACAAGCTATCTCATCAGCCCTTTTCCCCAAAAATGGAGTATAGCTGGGATTATCTCAGGGTAAGCACAGGGGTTCACAACCAGCCAGCCAATTAAAATTAAAGAGGGGAAAAAAGACCATCGAAAGGCAAACTTTAACTAGGCAGCACAGGATCACAGGCCTCCCAAGAAATGAGGCCTCAGACTGCAGGCACAGCACACAACCACAGGTTACTTGATGATAAGTGCATGAATTAATGACAAGCTGTCTTTTGGGAGTGACAGGAACTCTGAGTTAATATTTAATCACAGAAGAGTGGCAGTGTTCAAGATTGAATCATTAAAAATATACATTTATTTTATCAGATATTAAAATCAGGACTAGTCAAGGTAAACATTTTCATTTTCTTTTTAAAAGAAAGTTCATTTGCTTGAATAATTTTTCAATAATTGGTTGGTTCTCCTATAGAAAACGAGCAAAAGAGATCTAAGAAAGGGGAGGATGACAAAAGCAAAGTCCCTTTTGTCAAAAGACAGAAAATTTTGACCAGAATTCAAAATTTCATTAAAAAGCCATTTTTATCACAAGTAGTTATGAAGACAAAATTTCAAGCCATTTCTAATTAGCATGGGCTGATAAGATGGAGTGGCATGACCCAGTTATCCTTTATTACGGTTACCATGAGGATGTCAAAGGGTAATGGATCATGGAGGGAAATTACTAGATAACATCATTTTAAGCAGAGATATTAAAACAGCTTACAGTTTCATTCTGCCTGCAGGTAAAGGAGCCAACAGACCCCTGGGGAAGATGGGGGGGACATGGCTCTGAGCTCCCAGAAGGGGGCCAGGCTGGAGGCAGCCAGTCCTCAGCACCCCCCAGAGCACACTGCACTGCATCCCCTCCCCTTCAGCCAGGCCTCAGAGCTGCCCAGTGTGTGTGCTCTACCTCACTCTTGCAGTGATTTAAAGGGGCCAGGGCTCCAACCGTCACTGTTCCCACTGGAGTGGCAGAGGCTGGGAGCCTTGGGTCCTTTTGAATCACCAGGCCTGGGGCAACAGCCTCCTTTGCACCCCTGGCTCCGGTGGTGATTTTGGATTTAGAACATAAACAACAGATATTAAAGTATAATCACATGCTATCACTTGAAGCAGCCTTCCAAAAACCAGTTTGTGACTACTACAGAACCAGGCTATTCTTTCCTGAGATTCTCCCATCTATTCATTTAAAATCTGGCACGAAGAGACATTCTTCAAACACACCACTCACACTAAGCTATGGAATCAATTACATTTGCAGGGACAGTACCTCCTCTCTGGCTTGTGTCGGTGCCTTTGAGAATGCCGGCTGCCTCTCATCATTCCTCTGTTCAGATGGCTGTCATTGCGGCCCGGCGATGGAGCCAAAGCCCAGAGACCTCTCTGAAGCCGCTCCTCATTTCTGTGAAGTGGCACGGACGTACGGATAGCAGAGATGACATGGCCAGAATAAGGAGTTAATGGATCTTCATCACGGCGGGAATGCTGGGGTGCGAGAGCTCTTTCCGAGGCTGGGTACTGTAGCCCTGGCCTAGGATAACTTCTGTCATGGTAATAGCTTGGGAGGCAGGGCCGGGTTTGCTCCATCACACCACCACTGCAACTTCGAGAGCAAGCAGACCAGGGGCCCCAACTGCCCCATACGCCTGGGATTCCTGCATTGCCGTCTTCAGAACTTTGTTCTTCTATCCTCTGGGGAACCTGAGGAGACATGTTGACAGAATTAGAGTAACCAGAAATTACACTCCAATGCAGAGGAAAACTCTATTGCCTGGTTTAAAGTCATTCATTCCACACGCGTGGAAATTAAAACCCAGCTGACTGGGAGCTGATTTATTTAGATTTATCCAGAGGCTATGTCAGACATTTGCTTCATTGTGCTACACAGGAAGTAGCATCCCTCCTAGAACCAACATCCCTTCAGAATGAAAGTTGTTTTTGGACTTTCTGGACAGGGCTGGATTTCCCTTTGGCCTCCATAGTGGAAAATGCTGCTCAGTACAAAGTTCAGAAGTGTGGAGATGGAAAACTCTTTTTTCCTACACCTCAACAGCAAAGTCAGCTGGGAGAGGAAATTAGATTTAAAAAATTTCAAATCATTTACCACGCAGTGATTGAAAGATACTACATAAAAGATCGGTGTTACTTTTTTTAGCTCTGTGACATACCAAGATGCCTCTGCTTATTTCTCCCCTGTCAATGACTGAACAATAGAGATTGAAAGTGGTAAACTGAGGGTGACAAGACATTTCAAACTGAACTTTTTATGGAAGCAGCAAAACCAAGGAGAACAAGAAAAATGCACTTTTAAAAAGTGCCTTGCATCCTCCCCTTTCTCTATTAATGCAACTTGCTATGGACTGATCTGTAAACTTACAACTTCAGAAGGAACTGGTTTATAAATCTACTTCTGCATTGTTCATGGGACGAGAAATAAGACGATACAGCTTCTTCTACATACTTTCCTCAGCTACACAGTGTACTCCCACTCACTTGTATGGTATGAGGAGGCGCTGCCAACCCGTGCCTGTTCCTCTCCATGTGGAGCATCTAGCAACGAGGATAGCCTGCACAGGGCAGTAATGGATTTCCCAATTCCTCTTTATATTGCAGGGCCATGACTAAGATTGTTTAGTACTATGTTAAGTGTTTCATATTTGCAATTCAAAAATTAAGGCATTTTCATTAGATTCAGCTCATCACAAGCTTGTTTTCTCTGAATGGATGAGCCTTTAGTCTTCGAATCAAGTTTCCAAGGCAAATGCTGGAGTCTTTCTTTTATGTAAATAATGAGAAGTCCTGTGGCACCTTATAGACTAACAGATTTATTGGAGCATGCATCTGATGAAGTGGGTCTTTGCCCACAAAAGCTTATGCTCCAATAAATCTGTTAGTCTATGAAGTGCCACAGGACTTCTTGTTGTTTATGCAGATTCAGACCAACATGGATACCCCTCTGATTTTTTTGCATAAATATCATGCAAGGTTTGCTAAAAGTTGCTCTTTCAGGTAATGTTCTGGTCAATACATTTGTTTACTAACGCATCCACTGAACTTGAATTACAAGTCCCACACACTGCAAAGAACATTTCACTTGGAACGTGAAAGATGGAATAGTCATGAATATTTTTTTATTCCATGTTCAAATATGCATCCATTCACAAGGATGAGCTTTTAAAAGCTAGACATATAGATCTCTCTTTCTCTATTTTACATTTTCTTTTCAAAAGGATGGTCTCCTTAGGACAATAGGCAATGGACTTAGAAAAAAAAAGCAATGGGTTTAAACTGAGGCAAGGGAGGTCTAGGTTGGACATTAGGAAAAACTCCCTAACTGTCAGGGGAACGAGGAGTACAGCTCGTTCGGATTAGAAGCCTAATCCGAACTAGCTACTCCGTGCCGCGTGTAGACGCGCGGCACGGGGTTCGAACTAGCTGGGATTTAAAAATGGTGGCGCCCAGCTTATGCAAATGAAGCCCGGAAAATTCAAATCCCGGGCTTCATTTGCAAGTGCTGTATGCCTACATTACCCCGCTAGTTCGAACTAGCGGGGTAGTATAGACATACCCAGGGTGGTTAAACACTGGAATAAATTGCCTAGGGAAGTAATGGAATTACCATCAATAGAGATTTTTAAGAGCAGGTTAGACAAACACCTGTCAGGGATGGTCCAGATCAGGTGTGGGGAATAACATGGTGGCGATTCAACAGGGTTAGCCCTTGGAGGGCCCCCCTATATTGACCTGCACAGTTGCTGGTACTGGTGATCACAGCTCCCATTGGATGCAGATCGCAGTTCCCGGCCAATGGGATCAGCGGGAAGCAGCATGGACTGGGACACCACTTCCCGTAGCTCCCATCAGCCGGGAACAGTGATCCACGGCCAACAGGAGCTGCAAACGCCAAAACCTGCAGCCGTGCAGGTAAACATAATGGAGGAGGTCCACCAGAAGCTAACTCTATTGGACCGAATCCAGTCCTCAGGCTGATATTTGTCCATCCCTGAGCTAGATGATGCTTGGTCCTACCCTGAGTCCAGGGGACTGGATTTGATGACCTCTCAAGAGTACTTTCAGTTCTAGTGTTCTGTAATTCTTAATAACATAACTGTCATTAATGGTTTTTCTCCAAGCATCATTATGTAGTAGGGGAAGAGAACAACAACTATATTATTTGCCTCCACTCAACGTCTGATTGAACTGCAAACCGCCTCAGCAAATCAGAGCACATTGTGGAACAACTAGCCATAAACATGGGAAGGCTTTAGTAGAATGTGGTTTGCAAATAAGGCTTGAATACATATTACAAAATGAAATCCCAAGCCAGAACAAGGTTTGTGGTGGACTACATAACTATCAGTTGTGGTCTACATAATCTGAAACATTCCCCTCGCCCCCCCCCCCCCGAGGTTCTTCTCACTCTTTCATCACCAACCACATAAAAAAACCCTCTGCATTTAATTGTAACTAGCAAATAATAAAAAGCATCTGTATTCATGTGATGTGTTCTCAGTTTCTGCCATGTTTCTTAGAAAACTGGAGCAGATGTCTCTGTATTTAATAATATTTCCTTTTCCATGGGTAGCCCATTTGGCATCAACCTATTAAATCCAATTGCCTGTACAAACTAATAACTACATAATGGCTGAAATTATGAACAACATGCAACAAGGTACGAGTTTCTGGCAGATATATTTACATTTATTTCCAATAAAAGAAAAGCACTGGCTCATTATACAACCTACAAATGAGTAATTCATCAATTTGCAGCTTCTTCAATGAACACTCACTATTTATGTTAGAGATATAAGCAACTAGTCAAGTCACTACTTGACTAGTTGCATCTCTCCTCCCCCCGCTACCTCTATCAGATAGAGGCAGCAAGGGGGGGGAGCAGGAGCCAGTGCTGGGGGAGCCAGTTCTCCCCAGAACCATCTCTGTAGGAGGGGGGGACAGAAGAGACAAAGGGGATGTGAGCCAGTCCCAGACGCTGCGCCTCTGCTTTTTAAATGTAGCAAGAGCAGGGCGGCTCTTACTACATTTAAAAGGAAAAGCCCCAGTGGGATTAGCTCCTGGGGTCAGGAGCTAACCATGCTGTGGCTCTGCTGTTTTCCCCCTTCTCAACTAATTGAGTAGTTGATGGAAATTCCATCAACTACTCTATTAGCTGATTAAATGCATTTTAACATCTTTAATTTTTATAACATCAGGTTAACAGCACTATCATAACCATAAAACTAAGATAATCATCCACTATCTTTCTTGCACTAGTTTCAGGGAAATTTACTTGTCACAGAAGTAAATGTCCATTTCTATCAGAAACGTGCCAAATTTAATTTGTCTGGATTGCTCAGTCATTATTTTATGGCAATTCACTGCAATTCAATGCCACAAGCATTAATTCAGGCAATGATCAGAATCTAGCTTTTAAACAATCTGAAACAACCACTTTAAAATACACAGTTTTCTATAAAAAAAAAAGATATAGACATAAAAATGGCAAGTGTTGACCTGCAGAGAAAGACCTTCCACTTGTCAAATTTCACCACAGAAAGAGTTGTTTCAGAAATTATATTTTGACTGGCTAAAGGCAATGGGAAAGTAGTTTCACCCACATTAATCGCAGCAGTAAAACTAGAAATAGAACTGCCAGCTTTAATGTAGGTATTTAAATCAGAAGGCAATAATAAAACAAAAAAAGCCTAGCATGTCTCATTCATTAACGGGATTTATACACAGAGGTTGGGGATATCCTGAGAAAAGAGAAAGTTTAGATAGCAGATCTGACAGCATTTACAAAGCACATTTTTTCTTCAGCGCTCTTAACAAACATTAACTAAAACCTCACATCAGTCTTAGCAGGTAAGTGAGTGGATATAATTCTTAGTTTGCAGACTAAGGAAACAGGATTTGTCCAAGGCAGCAAAGGAGTTGGAGTCTCAGGGCTTGTGTATACAGCAGCTCAGTTGGACTACTCAGACCTCTTTAAACTGGACTCGGTTAAGACAAACTATGTATCTCTTAGGTCACAGCCACAAGTAGGAGTCACAGCTCAGCACAGTTAAGGGGTGGCCTGAGCCTAAAGGCAGACACATGCAACCAGGGAAGAGGGGTGATGGTGGAAAGGGAACTAATGAGAGGTGAGTGTTGGTTCTGTTAGACTACCATTCACCCCTCCTCTTCCATATGCCTGCCCCTAGTTTTACTTTCAGGCCTACGCAGACATAGCCTAAAACAACCTGTTAACTCGATGGTCCCTTGCTCCTACTCCAGTACTGAAACCATTTCTCTGTTAGGGTGTGTCTAGACTACAGAGTTTTGTCGACAAAAATGGACTTTTGTCGACAAAACTATACCTGCGTCCACACTACCGCTGAGTTCTGTCGATATAACGTCGACAGAACTCAGTAGTTTTGTCGACGCTGGTAAACCTCATTTCACGAGGCATAATGCCTTCTGTCGACAGAGTTCTGTCGACAGAAAGCGTTATTGCATGTAAACTGTCCTTGCGTCTACACTGACATGTCGACAAAGCAGCTTGCTTTGTCGACAGAACTGAATGTAGTGTAGACGCTCTTTGTCGACAGAAGCTTTGTCGACAGTATCTGTCGACAAAACTTCTGTCGACAAAAGCCTGTAGTCTAGACGTACCCTTACTCTCCATTTAAGACTTCAGTAGTCCCTTGTGTAACAATGCATTTGCCCAAAGGAAGACTCTGACAAGAGACAGCCGCAGCCTCCATTTCTTTATCAACATGAACATTTGTTTGCATTTAAAATTATCTGAGTTCTTGGAACATTTATTTCCTTCCATGCATAAATGTCAGGGGAGAATGTCAACCACATGGTGAACATAGTACCTTTCTCTGCTAACCTAACTCAATCTGTCTACAGATTCTACAAATGACATTGATTAGGCCAGTTAGTCCATCTTCCTGCAGTGAAAGATTGTTTCCTACTGTATATTCACTAGTATTATCCAGTCTAATTGTAAATGCACCAACCAAAAGAGGTTTTCCTTTGCTTTCCTCAGGAGATTACCCAATAATCAAGATATCTACCCTGAAATTTTGCTTAACTTACTTTCTTTCATATCGCTATTCCAGTTTATATCCCTTTTTAATAGTATAAATTATTTCCTTCTCTGTCCTAGGCATGTACACTCTGAACATGTGCCACCTTAAGTCTTTAGGTGAAGATACTGATGCTGCTCTCATGCAACCAGAAAATGGGTACAGGGTAAGAGTGAAGTTATCTTCTGCCAAGCCACTACAGCACAACTGTGCAGGGGAGCATGGAAATAGAACATATTAAAAACTGATCAGTTGGCTTTGTGTAAGAACACCACAGTCCAGGATGGCCTTCATATGTCACTCCTTTATATTGGCTTTGATTATACTTGTTAACTGAGGTCAAGAAAGGACATATATATGTGAAACACCTTGTATGAGTTCTCAGCCAAATTCAGACAAGTAAAAGTCAAATAATTGTTTACTCTTACTCATTAAAAGACAGCAATACAGATAAACAGCAGCTTCTTAAAACTTAAGGTCAGAAATTTTCTAAAATCCTCCTAACCCTCCTAAAACAACTTTTCTACATTAAAAAAAAATCACTAATTTAAACTCCAAAAACTTACATTTCCCAGGGCCAGAAGCAAGAGCAATGAAAGATAGAGGAAATTCTAGCCTCGCAGTGGTATAAATCTCCCATTTCTAGCTCTGAGTTGTGAGATAGTAGACCTTAGATCTGTCACAGCAAACAACAAATTATTGTTTGTCTAGGGCATCAGCTTAGAAAAATGCTGTTGGCAAGTCCATATTTGGGGGAAAGCAAGTAGCTGCTGAGAGGTTATGAACGCTCAAAGTAGCCTCAGCAAAGATGGAACAGTGGGAAGAGTGCAGGTAAAGTACATTCTGAAGACTGTATATTATTACAAAATAATAAAAAGGCTGAAATTTTCAAAGGCCAAGACTTAAGGCACTCAATTTAATAGAATGTGGCCGGTAAAACTCTTAAGATCTTTTGGAAATCTAAGGCACTGTTTGGATGAGAATTGCTCAGGAATGTGACAGTACAGGTGTCAGTTAGAGATAGAGAAGAGGTGTTTTTTGTAACAACTCAAAAATTATAAATGCACAATTCAACATATAAAAATGAAAAAGTTTAAAGTCTGCTCTCTTTTAGCCCTTGGGAGAGCTAAAAATAAGTGGTTTTGCAGCACAGAAAAGGTGAGGTATTTAGGCACAAGATCCAGCACACACTGGTCCCAAAAAGAATCAGATTTGGGACTATGTATTTGGGTCTTTAAATACCTCTAAAATAATCTGGAAAGGGTCTTCTGTCCCTGAAATGTACAGGATATTAAATAATCCCTCTAGGTCTGATATAAGAGGCCTCATCATAACTAGGCACCTGATTTTATAGGTTCCAGAATTTTAAAAAATCCCTATAAAATACTTTAAAATTATCTAAAAAATGTTTGTGGGGTCTGGAACTTTAATTGCTGCTCTAATCTTTAAGTCCTGTGACAGTGTATCACAAAGTTCAAACATGAACTGCCTTTGAAGCTGGGGTGGACACCCAACTGGACAACAAAAAGATGATGGATACTGTTTGTAAACAGAAATTGTACTAACAATTAATTTGTGTTTTATTTAATCATTGTTATTCTTCTTGCCCAGAAAGTCACTGTAGTTAATTACAGAGGCATGACTTTCTTATGTGGCGCTAGAGACAACTGCTAAAACAGTTTTGTTTTTTAAGTGAGATATACAGCATTTGTAATGAAGTTTAATAGGAAAGGGTTTATTTAGGATTACTTGCATTATGTTTTTGCAATTCATATGCCTCTTCCAGGCTAATGCCAGTAAAACTGACACCATTCCACACCACCCTCTAATCTGTAGTAGAAAGCTAGTTTTTTGAGGGAGGGGTCATTAAGACCAAAGTCACCAATATCCCTTAATTGATACTGAAAGAATGAGTGTGTGAGAGTTTGTACGGCTCTCACACTAAAGGACAATCCCACATAGCTTTCTATCTGTATTTGAACCTACCTGACAATAATCTTGGGACTTGAGTTGTGCCCAAAGATAAGACTAACAATATGCCCAAGACTAACAACTAAACTCTCTTGCTAAAGCAATGAAGAAAAAGGCCACAAACATACCCCAACAACATGAAATAGGAAATCAGGGAAACTCTTAATATAGTGGACTGATATTCTAGGAAGCCTTTGTCTTGAGTATAATTAGCAACAGATTGCAAAAGCTGAAGTTTATGAAGGGAGCTGATAGCTAGAAGAGCAAAGATTAACTTAATCTAACCTGGGTGAAATACAAGCATGAACTACATCTCAATGCCAAATTCAACCCCATCCTAAGAAGATGCAACTCTGTTGCCAGGCTGACTGCTAAACACTTCAGAAGAATCAGGTTACTTATTTAAAAAAACCTAAGACTAGGTTATGGACATGCATGGGCTCTTTCATCAGCCAAGAAAAGAACCAACACCAAAATCAGTCATTGTACTCTCAATTGAAAAAGGACACCTCTGCTGGGTTGACATTAATTGCCTGTAGAACAGAAAAGTACTTGCCTCAATTCATTGGTTAAACCAAATACTTGGGCAACATAACTAGCTAACAGAGCTAAAGTAGGTCTCTGCCCCACCTTGGCTGGAATGCTCAGAGACATTTTCCTGTCTCAGCCCCTCCAGATTCCTGCCCCGACTCAGGTATTTCCTGCAGGCACTTATCTCCTGTCAGTTCTCATGCTCTGGCCATCTGCCTGAGAGTCACCTAATTGCTGGGTTCTTTCCCCAATTAGAGGAAGCTGCTGGCAGTTCTCTAGCCCCATTGAGCTGTTGCTTTGATAAGAACCGGGGCCTCTTCAGGCTATGAACTGACCCTTAACTCCAAAGCCTCAGCTGGGATGCAGATAATTAGTCACATGTGGGGCTGGACCCATCTCCTGTCAAATGGGCCAACAACCTGACACACACTTTGTTGACCTTAATAAATTCAAGTTCTTAGCTATGCACAGGGAGACTGATGTAGTACACAGGCAGTTAATTAACTCTGTCTGTTAGAGGAATTTACAATCTCAGCTGTTGAGTCAGGAAGATGGTAAGATCAGGAAGATTAATCGCTTGAGAGGGGGTATTGGTTCTCGTAAAGGTGCAGCCAGCTGCCTAGCTACAGAGCAAGGAATTTACAGCACTTTTTGTACAGTGGCTCCATAAATTCATTAGCTTCAGAGATCCTCTGGCAAACCATGCTGAGCACACAAACCAAATAACTGCAGTATAAGGAACTGACATACAGCAGGTCAAAAAAGTTTTAAAGAAATATTATGAACCTGTCATAGTCCAGGTCCAAGGTTGACTTTCTGGAGGGAGGAGCACCAAGTGACAGAATAGCCAATAACCTTGTGGTTAGGGTGCTTGTCTAGAATGTGGGAAAGCCATGCTCTAGTCCTTGCTCAGCATGATTTATGGCAAGTACCCTAGGTTAATGGCTATTTGAGGTGAGGGGGGTTAAGTTCTCTACAAGCTGCATGGTTGCACAGCTATTTATTTAGCCACAAAAGGCGGGAACCTGCAGCTGCAGGTGGAGGACTGACCTGTCCCCACCCACTCTTCAACTTGCTGCAGTCAGGGCAGCCCAACCCCAGTCCAGGTTTGCTACGCCCCAGGAAACCTGGAAACTGCCTGACTCTGGGACGGCGTAGTCCTAAAACAGATGGGGCAACGTGGACAACCCAGCCTTTGCCCAACTCAGCTGCAACTGTGGGGGCCTGGCCCTACCACACTGCTGCAGCCAAGAGAGTCCGGTTGACTTAGCCCTGATCCCATTCTGTGGTGGCTGAGGCCCAGTTCTGAACCACTCACCACCACTGCTGCCCAGTCCTGGACTCTCCCTAGATCTCCTCTGTCATGGCTCAAGCTGCTCTGGACACGTTCTCCCCCCCCCCCCCCCCACACACAGATCCCCATCACCTCCATATATATGCACATAAAATTAATTTCACTTGGGGTGGGAAAAATTAGAGGGAACACTTGGGACGCCATTTTTTTTTATTTTCCTAATGGTCTAATTTTGTTTGATGTTAAAAAATTTCAAAACCTGGAATTATTTTGCAAAAATGTTTTCTGACCAGTACTACAGACACTTTCTATTCAGGAAGGCTACGCTGATTGTAAGTTGCACATCTCTATAATTTTCTCTTGAGAAAACCAGGGCAAAGAAAAGAACACAAACTCATCCTAATACTATGTTAAAAATGTGAAATACAGCACTCCCAAAAAAAAAATCAAGAGAATTCAAAACTTATTTTTTCTTACAACTGTGACTCCAAAAAGTTGCATGTATGTAGTATTTTGTTCTCGTATTTTCCTAGTACAATGTAAATATTAAAGCATTATGTTATTAATGTGCATAATCTGTAGCATATGCAGCAAATTCATGTTATGGAAGAAAGTTTAATATAGTATATGATAGAGTGTGTGCGCTTTATTACTTTAAATGTTTTTCTCAAAAACACTATGAAACTAAAACACATAGCACTGGCTCAATATGCAACTATTATTGACATTACAATAATACCTGAAGTCACCAACAAGGAATCAGGGACTCATTGTGCTGGACACTGTACAAATGGTGGGGCGTGGGGAAGAAATAAAAGACCACCACCACCCTAGGGAGTTCACAGTCTTGACAAGAGAGTCTTTGAGTGAAATCCTAGAATTTATGAAATCCATGGCAAAACTCCCCTTGACTTCAGTGGAGTCAGGATTCATTCCCTGAACCTGGGAGGTGCTGAGCACCTCCTGTCAGATGCTAAGTACAACAATTAGTTCTTCCAGGATTAAATTTTACTGAAAAAATTGTGCATAAGGAATCATGCTAGTGCAATAGACCAGGAATGTCACAAGACTTGCTCACACCAGGGCACCCTTTAACACTCGACCACAGCAACACAGGCAAATCCTGCTTCAGGATCCCCTTGATGTTAATGGGGTCCACCAAATTGTCCATCTAATCCACCACACATCAGACAGATGGTTACCTCCACACACACAAGAAAATTATATTCAAGTCTAATTCAGGCCCTGGGTCTAGACTGGGTTATTCCAACTCCTCTACTGGTGAAGTACAGCAGATAGGCAGTTTTCCCATCCTACCCCAGGGAAGCCAACTCTAAGTCATCCTCCTAAGAGCCAGACTGTTCCCAATTCCTCTGCCCTTATTCTGGGGCTCACGTTCCATGTTTGGGACTGAACAAACTCAGTTCAGTAAGTGCCCCTATTCCAGACCCTCCACACTACTAGTCATTCTTTACACTTATTACTGTTCTGTCACATTCCTCACCTCAGGGCTTCTATAAGATGGCTTCTTGAAACATTCCACTCCCCAGACTCCTTCACATGAGAGTCCTACCCCACTGAGCAACTATAAAAATCAGCCTCTTGCTCTTGGGTTTGGCCTGCTCCTGGCTGAGCCAGTTCTTCCCTTTTACCTAGAGACCTACACACAAGGCTTCTACCTAGGGTTACCAGATGGTTTAACCAAAAATACCGAACGCCTCCCCACCACACCCGCCTCCTCCCCCCCCCCCCAAAAAAAAAAACACTGGGGAAAAAATTCAGTTGAGGGAAAAAAAACAGGCCCTGAGAGTTAAGCAAAAAAAAAAAAATTAAAAAATAAAATAGTACTAAAACAGCTTTAAGTGCATGCAGAGTCAGAATAGGGATAGCAAGACTGGCGCGGCTGAACACTAAGACCCAGGGAAGGAATTGCTTCCCCTTGCTTCAGTTCTTTAGGCTTTTTGTCAGTTGCCATTTTGTTTTCTTGATGGCGCCAGAATGCAGCTTTGCTGCGGAACCAGGTAGGCAGGGGGGCTGGGCCCAGATGCCGAGTGTGTCTTAGGGTTGCCAGATGTCTAGTATTTTCGCCTCCTGGCTAGGAAAAAAAAATCAGAAAATAATATATTTTCTGAATTTTTTACCGGACAGGAGGCAAAAATACCAGACTGTCTGGGTCAATACTGGACACCTGCAACCCTACTTGTACCTGGCATGTTTTCCAAGCTCTGCCCAGTACTGTTCCACTGACTCCTCAGTTCTCCCTCATTCTTCCAAACTACAGTTCTTCCCCTCTCCAGACTCATGAAACTCCCCACAGGCAACTTTTACCAGTGCCCTGCTGCTTCCTGTTCCTCCTCTTCCTACATACCACCAAGCTTTTTAGAGAGGCCAACTGCATTCAAACAGCCCCCTCTGGGAAGCAGCTAACTAGTTCTGCTCTCAACAAAGGTGGATAAGCAGGAAGGAGCAGGGTAGGATTGAATTTTGAATGTGAATGGGAACCTAATGGAGGAACTCAAATAGAGAAGTAGTTGTGATTCCAACTCTTATGATTTCACTGCAAGTCTCATGACAGTCACAATTTAAAAAAACAAACAAAAGCTGAACTCCTGGAATTATCTGATAACATGAGACTCTCAGAGTTTTTTGGGGGAGGAGGGTTGTTTGTCTTTTTTAAAAATGCAACTCTCTAGTCCTCACGATTGCAGAGAAAACACTGAATACATGGGCCTATAAAAATCTTAAAACACCAGAAAGCAAAGATACCCACAATTATTTTAAATTATTAAATTAATGTCAATTTCATTTTTGTGGCCTGGTTCATGATTTTTGAATACCTGGTGTTGGCAATACTGTGACATGGTTAAATTAGATAATAAGAGGTGCTTTCATTATATGTAATTGAGCCTTTTAGGCCTTAATTCAACAAAGTATCAGAGAGGTAGCCATGTTAGTTTGTACCTGCAAAAACAATGAGGAGTCCTGTGACCCCTTAGAGATTAAGGGTATGTCTACACTAGGCAATGATTTCAAATTTACTAAATTCAAACTCTGAGCGTCCGATTTTACAAATGTGAAGTTCCAAGCCCTCACTAGGGGGAAGAATCATATGTAGTCTGAGGTAGGCTCCGTTAAAGTGGACACACTACCTTGGACTCAGATCCTCAGGAAGCACTCTGGGGAACTGCAGGATGCCTCCCAGATGCCAATTAGTTTGAATTAGAGGCATCCACACTAATGTTATTTCAGACTTATAAGTTCAGGAATAGCATTATTCCTTGTGGCCTCCTAATCTGCAATAATGGGCTTGGTAGTGTGGACACATCACTTACAAAGTCAACACTGGGGGGCTAATTTCAGACTAAGATCGTAGTGTAGACTAGGCCTAACAGATTTATTAGGACTTAAGTTTTTGTGGGTAAAACCCAATTCATCAGATGAACTGAAGTAGAAGTTATAGAAGCAGAAGTATATATAAGGAAGAAGTTGCTTGTGTTAATGAAACTAATCAAGTCGGGGTAGATGTGGGTCATTCAAATTTCAAAATAGTTATAAGGGGAGACATCTGAACTGTGTTACTAATTCAACACTATCAATTTAGGATTGAATAAGGATCTCAACTGGTTAATGCACTACACAAAGGCAATATCCAGTCTCTGAATATTCACATCACCAGACCAAATGTTATAATTAGACCTTCCATCCTGACTGGATTACCTTAATTAACACAAGCAACATCTTCCTTACAGAATCAAGAGTATATATAACTTCCACTCCAATTCATCTGATGAAGTGGGTTTTACCCATGAAAGCTCATGCCCTAATAAATCTGTTTGTCTCTAAACTGCCACAGGACTCATTGTTGTTTCAACAAAATATGCAAACCTATGCTTAAATTAAAATCTCATTGACATCAGTGGATCTAACTCTCATGATTAAAATGAACCACCTACTTAAATACACTACTATATGGGGGCGTTAGTGAAAAAAAGGCAGAAATCCTTTTGTAGGAACTGAAGTCCAAAGTTTCCTATGCAGAACAATTTAGAAATCAATTAGCACAAGGTAGCAGGACCTTGTTCCTTCTTTTAAAAAACCAAAATAATGTAGATATATTGATTTACTAGCTAATAATAGAGTTAAGTACAGGCTGACTAACCTCCACAGCTATAATGTACTTTTCTGTGCTGGAATCCAGATACCAGAATTGAGAGGAGTGGAAGCATTTTTTTAGTCTTTTCTTCCTTCATCTATAGCAATGGCCAGGCTTCTCCCTTGAAATAGCAGGACTTGGTGTTAAAGGACTTTGGCATAATTCTAGAGCTGATCTGGTAACATTGCATTACTACTACTATGCTCTTTCAGCAAATATTGCTTTTTTGCATCTAAAAAGGAGTGGGTGAAAGTTAAGTAGCTAAAGACAAGGTATTTGGATTTCTGCTTCTTGAATTTCTCCCAATGTTGCCCTTAACAGAAATGAAACCTGAGTACTATACTTGAGGAAAACGGCAATCTTCCTTAACCACTGTGGCACAACTTATTCAATGCCAATTTATACTTTGTATTTTAATAACTGTATAGTCTACATATCCATGCTTATAAACATATTTGCCAAACTTCAATAATATGCATATTTGTTACAAACAAATCTAGATGCAGTGCATTACTGAAATTGAGAAATCAAACACTTAGCACATCAGAGAAAGTTTTTCTAGCACAGCATTAACCTGGCTACACTGAACACCTTGTATAATTCATGCTGTACACTGAAAGATACTTAAGTGTTTATTAAGTTCCTGGACATGTACACACAACTCCTGCTGAAGTCAACAGGAGCTGTACAAGTGTATCTGTTGTTAATAAAGCACTCCTTCACAATAATAGTTAATCAGGGGAGGCAAACAGGATGCATGTTGCAAGGGACCTGGGGAAACACACACAAGACTAAAGAAATGCAAGAGGTTAAACATGTTTCCTTGTGAATAAAAGCCTCCCTTTCCTCTCTTCAGGTATGTCTCATCCTACGAGGCATACCGGGGAGGTCGACAAATGCCTTTGATGTCGACCGCGGAGCGTCCAGATTACAGAGCTGTGCCGACAAACAGCTGATCAACACAGCACGGCAGCCGTTTTAATTTAAATGAAGTGGCAATTATTTAAATCGCTGCCTCATATTCCTATGTCTACAAAGGTAATCTACATGGCTCCGTCAACGGAGCCATGTAGTGTAGACATACCCTTCCAGTACCCATTACTTCTATATCTCATAGAGGTATGTTCCCTCCGTCTACAGACTTGCTTACAGCCTCAAGTAGGGTTGCCAGATGGTTGAAACAAAAATACCGAACACCTCTCCCCCCCCCCCTCCCCTGCAAAAAAAAAAAAAACACTGGGAAAAAATTCTGTTGAAGGAAAAAAAAGGGGAGGGGGAGACCAAAGTTGTTGAGCAAAATTTTAAAAAACAGCATTAAAACAGCATGTTCCCTTTAAGAGTGAGTGCAGGGATAGGAACAGGGGAGCGGTTGAGCACTAAGACCCAGGGGAAGCATTCACCTTGGTTGGCAGCCATTTTGTGCCAGCAGCCTTGCAGAACCAGGTAACCATGGGGGCTGGAGTCGGGGGACTGGGGGTGTTGAGAGCCGGGGAGGTTCGGGGGGGCATGGGAGGCCGGGCGCTGAGTGTTTGTAGGGTTGCCAGGTGCCCGGCATTTTCGCCTCCTGGCCGGGGGGAAAAAAAACGAGAAAATACCGGACATTTTAGGTGTCCGATATTATCTGAATTATTTTTACCGGACAGGAGGCGAAAATACTGGACTGTCCAGGTGAATACCGGACAGCTGGCAACCCTAGCCTCAAGAAGGGAGCTCTGCTTTGGTAATCTACAACCTGTGTCAGGAAGAGTTCCTCTCATCCTGCTCATCTTAAACTGCAATCCAATTTAAACTTTTGGCTTTTTCATTTAAAGAGAAAAAGGAAGATTAGTAAACAAATCTTTTTAAAACAAATAGATAGGGTAAAAAGTACATTTCTACAGGATCTAGACAGAAGTGTTAGAAAGAATGTGGAAATGAACAACTATGGATCCAGCCAGTTTCCACTGCTACATAATCCATCATCAGACATGATCTACCCCAAACCAGAATATGCTCGTGCAATCCTATTATTGCCCCAAAGAAAATGTGTAAAAACATGCAAAAGGTGAAACTACATAATTTGTAGGAAATCAAAACACATCTACCAATTTGTTATTTAGACTACTACATATACTTTTAAAATTTTTCTTGAGAAACAATGCTTCATTAAAGTATATAAATCAGAGGTGGAAACAGGAAACTGGACAGACACCTTTGTGTAGAAGTCTGGCAGCATTCAACTGCAAACCCACTGTTTTAGCAGGCAGCATTCATTCTGCTGGAAAATGTCAAGGGGGGGTCTTACTGACTCACTAGTGTAGATTGCTTCAAATATATAAAATAAATGGATGGCTGTGGCACTCTAGAATATGAGAGGACTGAGGGTATAAACTATTATATTTTAATTGTGTAGCAAGAGTTTTTTATGAATAACAATAACAGCTAGCTTTTACCAGCAGATCTCAAACTGCTTTATAAAGGAGGTCAGGATCACTGTTCCCATTTCACAGGTAAAGAAACTGAGATATAGGATAGGGGCAAATAAAAGTGAAAATACCTTTGGAGCTATAAATTATGTTATGTATGGGATTTAAGCCTACTTAAATCTATTACTTATTTAGCTCCAATTCGTAAGTTAATTAACTCATATTTGATATTTCTCTCTTCCCCCCAAATAAAAAGTAGTAATACAAGTGAGAATTCTAACAAACTAGAAATCAACATCTTGATAAAAAAGAGGATTTTATGATCACCTATTCATATCTTTCTAACTCTAAATATTTATATGAATTATAAGGGAGCAAAGTTGAAATGGAGTAGAACAGTGTTACTTGCAAGGGTTAATAATAAAAGGAGGAGGAAAGTGTGGCTTGTGCTAGGCAGCTGTATCCCTTCATTGTTCATTTCCAGACTTTTGAGGATTTGGGGATTTTAAATTATTCTATGGAAATTTGAATACTTTTCTGGCTTTTAAGGCAGATTCCATTGATACAATCCAAAACTATTTCCTAATGAGAACTTTGTATACTAATAGTACATAGAGATTTTTATCACAGCCCTGAAGACTTTCGCCCCTTATTCCATCT
Source organism: Pelodiscus sinensis (assembly GCF_052426305.1). Lineage (NCBI taxonomy): Eukaryota > Metazoa > Chordata > Testudines > Trionychidae > Pelodiscus > Pelodiscus sinensis. Next base: position 1,119,435 of record NC_143065.1, read on the forward strand.
AATAATTAATTTTGATTTGTATTTTATGAAACTTGCCATTGCTGGGTTGACTGTAGAACAGTCAACATTGATTGCCTGTAGAACAGAAAAGCAGTTTCTCAGGCCTTCATATATTTCCAATATGCATAATCACTTTGGCTCTGAATCAAAAATTTCACTGCAACCAGCAGTCCATAAGCAGTTAGAAACCCAGTGCAATTTCTAACATTGCCTCCATTAGACAAGGAAGAAACAAGATCCATATCTTGGGATTTAGACAGCAGTTGTTGAAACTGTGTGAGAATGTCCCACAAGAGGAAATAACACTCGTATTTTAAGCCAGAAATATTTCACATCTTACTGGCTGTGCATGAAACTGAGGATGCAGTCATCTTTCATAAATGCCAGTTTCCTAATATTTTATACTATTTGGTCATATTAAAACTTAACAGATACGGGAATAAACACTTGGGTAAAGTGTTGCCGCTTTATAGTAATCTAGTAAACTCTCACCAGTGGCACTCCAGGGCAGAAACCTCTTCTGTTCTGTGATTTGTGCACGACCTCACTACCCTCAACCCCTCGAGCCACAACTGGCCTCTTAGTGCTTCCCGTGCCAGTGAGCTGAGCCATCATTCCTACCCATTTAGACCAAGATGACTAACATTTATTTCCCTGAGATCAGCTCACACTCCCTTGGAAGAAGAAGTAACTCTCGCAATCCAGTCTAGCACCGGGTAGGTCCGTCAAACCTAGGGTCTAAAAAAACTGTTTCTATGACTTCTTAGATACAAGATTTCATACTGAGAACACGGTGCACTATTTCCTTTCTCTCTGAACTGGGATCCTGTCAGCTCAAGGAGCCTCTCTTGGTATTTTCATTCTTTGTACCACACAAGAAGTAGCCTCTACATTAGCCGGGAGCTAAACAATTTAGGGATCTCAAGGTCATAGGAAAGGGAGGAAGTATGGTAGTGGTTAGAGGACTAGGAGAGGTCAACTTATATTTTTCCTGGGTCAGGTTAAGAATCAATCAAGCCAAATATTTAGAATCTGAAGGGATTTGTAGACAAATGAACTACACTTCAGGGAATTTCACAACCCTAGTTGTAAATTTGTTCTTAATTGCATAAAGGTAATTTTTTTAAAAAATGGATAAAGTGGTTTGCCCAAAGTAATATTTTTATATAGCAAAATTCCAAGTTTACTAAAAAAATCATTGCACTAACTAATTAAAACTATGTCATCCATAAGTGCTAAAACAAACACTGCCCCTCCCCTCCCAGTTTGAAGTGGTTTTCATCATATACAAGTTTTTCAGTTTGGAAAACCTGACTATCCTACCTAACCTTGAATAACCTAAATAACTTGAGGTCAACATGATAACATCAGTTATTTTTACTGCAGTAGCACATTGGAGATCGTGTCTGGGGTCAGGACCCCATTGCACTAGTCCCCTGTACAAATGCACAATAAAAAGACTTATCACAAAGAGCTTGCTATCTAAATATAAAATGAGACAACAGGTGAACATGAACAGCAGAAGGCACAAGGTAAAAGTGAGTTGATTTTTTTCACTTCACTTTTCATCATCCTTTCGGTGTTGTACACTCAGAAAAGGCCACAATATATTTCTCTCTACATTCTAATTTTCAATATGTAATGATCTGATCCTAGTTTTATCTCAGCTGATTTCTAATAAATAAACTGCTACATTTATTGCAGGTCATGCATATACTGACATAACTTAACACCACCTTTTAAAGTTAAGTCTGCAGAATCTACATGATTTAAATTCACTTGGAACAGGAGCACTAATATTTAATAATTACAAGAAACACACTGAATATTGGTGACTTTTACTGAGTGCCTGACAAACAAGTCCAAGCACTTCCAGATAGCATTTTTTCTGGTGAGTGGCTGAAGAATGGAACAGTGGCCAACCAAAACACCGCCACACAACGTGAACATGTCTGCCTGGTTAAAATAGCAAAGCTTACTAATCCTTTTATGCATTTTTGGAAGCCTTTAATCAGAGCTGTAGTAAACTGTTTGAATTTTACAGTACATGGTAAGTGTAAATACTACCAGATTAAATGGTTTAGATTTCCGTTCTTTGTATTTAAAAAAAAAAAAATGGCTAGACATCTGTGCCTATGAAGATTAAAGGACTGAAAACCCTGGAAATAGAAGATCTTTGTATCCATCAGTCACTGCAGAGTGCTACAATGCCTGGGAAGCTTAACTGCCCCACCAACTGATTTCATCCACATCTGAAGGGACTTAAAATATTTTCTAAACACTTGAGAAAGTAAGCCACTGATCAATTTAGCACAGTCTTTGTGTGACTAGAGGTTGAGACTTCCTCCTAAAGGTGCATAATCTTTCACACAAAAAGCACACCCATTGTTAGCCGTGAGCTTAGTGTTCAAGATGGAGAATGCCGTCCACTGGGAATTCAGCTGCAATCATGTACTTTCAGAGAAACTCAGGGCCCAGTTGTAGTCTCACATGTAGCCGTTTTACCCCAAGGCCACTTAACTGACTCAGAGGAGTTATTCCTCCTGATTTACACTGAGGTAAAGGAGATCAGTGTCAGGACCTAAGATTTTAGAGCTGAAAGGTTTCTTTAGGTTACGTCACTAACACAGTCAGGCCAACATTCAAAAATATGTTAAAACTATTTATTTTTCTGTCACTGATGGTCATGTGTTCCTGATCTTTTAGGGCGCTGTAAACTTTCTCTGAGGTCATCAGACCTCAACTGCTAGTAGGAGTTAGAGTTCAGTACCTTGCAGGAATAATCCTGAAATGCCAAGAGGCTGCTCTTGCCACTGCATCGTATTTTATTTATATAGGAATGAATCCGAACACACTGGTCCACAACCATGGCTGTGGATAAGTCCCTTTTGCATTACTACAGCAGCAGAAAAGGACTTAAAGCAGCCCTAAAGGAACAGCTAGCAACTCCCATGACATAGGTAGTCTGATTAATTTCCCTCCCCAAAATTTACACTGAGCCCCAAGTTTAGAACAGACAATGTTAGATCCTGTACCTGTGAGACACTTAAGGGTACAATATTTCCACAACTCACTGCTCAAAAAATGGGAGATTTATACAACTGAAGAGAACAATCTCCCAGTTGTCCAATCATAGCACTTGCTGTGTAGGTCCTGGAAGATCCCGGGCTTACAGTAGATACAGTTCTGTGTTCATTAAAAGTATTTTCAGAGCTCCACAATAAAGCTGTGAAAATTGGGGATTTTTTCCCACAAATATTAATAAAAAGATGGGGGATAACATCTTTTTATTTCACAAACAGGTATTGTGTGAAGAAAAGTGTCTTGTTTCTACCACTTCTATCCCAGAATTTAAAGGATGGGAAATGTGCTGACAATTTACCTCTTGCTGTCAAGCTATGCTGCAGAATTACTCTTTACAACTCATCTTCATGAGACTGTTGAACGTCAAGCTAATGGTTTGTTAATGAACTTGAGGTACTCATTATGTTAATAAAGGCTAGGGTGAGTCTCCCCACATTTCTTCCAGGTTACAAATATTGTTTCTTTACTCCAGAATCAGTCTAGGATAAGGAAAATTTTCAAATTTAAACTGTTCCTGAGTTGGCCAATGTTAGAGACCTTAGAGAGATGTGAATAGCCGTGGATCCTAAAGTCCACAACCTTAAATAAAAATAAATTAATATATCAACAACAAACAATTATCATTCTTCATATTATCATAGTGTTTAAGAGTTATGGATCAGGACCCCATTGGACTGAAGTATGTGAAAATACAACGGTTAACCATTTCACACCTGGTGATTCTGATGTGAAACACTGAGGTAATGGGTTTATTTCACAAGCTTTGTCTCACCCCACATCTCTTCAGGTACCAGAAGCCACAACTGTTCCCTGCACTCCTGCCAAAGTCTCCATCTTCCCTCATATCCTAATACCTTGACAATGTGCATATAAATCAAACAGTACAAAACCTCTGCCACTCTGGAAGTGTGGGAACAGTGTAAAATAAATTTAGTTTAATATAAAACTGTCACAGGAGTTACTTTCCTGCTTGTGATTCTCTTCATATTTGCTTTGATTTTTTAAATCTTTTTCTTAAATTCAGATGATTCTGAAGCAAAATTTCCAGGGTGTTGCATAATCCAGATCTTTTCCCCTCAGAATTTTGAATGAACTTGCCTTTCACTAGCTTTCTATTAGTTTTACCTTCTTGCTTGCCCTGAAACCTGGGCTGTTGAGCTCTTGATAACTAAGATAACAGGCTTTTGAGCTGGCAGGTAGGAATAGTACCAAAGTGGGGTTTTTTTAATCCTCCAAAACAGACTTCTTGTGAAGCATGTGGCATACACAGATCAAATCATAACAATGCGGCTTTTTCAAATTTGTGTTCAAAGAGTTTACATCTTAACATATATTTCCTGTATATTCATATATTCCATATATGTAATATAGACATGTATAAGAATTTACCACATTCACATCCAACGGTGCTAATCACTTGTGGATTAACACTGGTCTGTCTACTCCTTAACAGTATACCACACCCGTAAACAGAAGCTCTCACTTTCACCCTATTCTATTCTGTGATATTTAAAAAAATCTACTGTTCCTGGGAATCATAACATTCCATGCTAAAGAAATATGCAATAAACATTGGATTGTAGGATCACTGATGGATCTGGCTGAGAGAAAGAGCATATCAATGAGGAAAAAAGATTTGGTTTGCAAAAATTTAGTAAATAATGATGGGAAAGAAAAATACAGAAATCTTATTTTACTTAGAAGTGGGCTATGTCTTCTACCTATTTCTGGCATATTAATTTAGTGGCCAAGACACACTGAAAATTATGGCTCCAAATATGTTAAAGCATTAAAGGGATACGTTTAAAGAAGTCTTTGTGAGAACTAGAAGACATCTCTGGATTCTAAAGATTCACTATTGAGCAGCTCTGTTTAGCTATGTGGAAAGTAGGTTCTATCATTCTGAAACTTCAGAATCCATCATAAAATGTTCAGCTGAACCACTAAAAGAAATACTGTCTGAAACACATCGTTAGACTGGTGAATGACTGTGGTTGGAATGTGAACTGCATTATAGAGTTTCATAAATGTGACACGTCTGAATACACTAAAATAACCAGCTTCTATTATTCTTAACATGAGAAAAAGTTTAAGGAGAAATGAGTTATACCGCCAAGTGCTCTCTTACATCGCAGCTGTGTGTAGGGGTATAATAAGTGTTTTGTAGCACTTTATTAGCAAACGCTAACTTTCTTCTTTAGCAAGTTCTGGAAAATTGGGAATTTCAGTCACTGATGAACTTTCTGGTGGATCTTTCACTCTGACTTTCGAGGAAGAAGTAGGCAGAGATAGGACTTAATGTGCTTCTGATATAATGAGGAATTATAAAACCAAGGTTAAGACCACCCTATTGAATTGTCCATAGCGTTCTTACAAAGATTTAGGCCATTTCCCCAGTCTCTGAGCCAAATTCCAAATCTGGATATTAAATTTATTCTGCCTAACTACATTTTTACCCTAGAATTTCGAGTAGATGTATTTTTCCCTTCTCCTTCTTTTAATTGATTATATAATTTACTCAGAATTAAGTCATTGTACTCTCAATTGAAAAAGGGACAACTTTACTGGGTGCAGTAGAATGGAAATGGAGATAAATACATCAAAAAAGAGAAATAAAATAATCCACTCACCCTGATCAAATATATTATTCAGGCATGTATAGGTACGAATAGGATCATCCTTGCATATTTTTTCTTCAATGAAACTACATTTAAATTTGTAATGATCAAAACAAGAACTGAACTATCATATTAGCAACATCATGCTGATCAAAGCTATTTCCTTACTGCTGCCCATGTTACACTCTATAGCTTTGTTTACATTACAAAATTCAGAAACACTAAGGCCATCAGGGACCACTGATTATCTAATGTGTGGAAAGGAGCAGGACCAATAATGTGCTCATCTAATCTGACACCCTGCATAACATCGGCAATAGGACTTCTTTGGAACAATTCCTATATCAACTTACATTATGTATGATGAAGCATTTTGAAGTGTGAACTGCTGCAAGAGGGAGGGAGGGAGGGAGGGAGGAAGGAAGGACGGACGGACCGACGGACCAATGTAGTAATTGATCCTCCAACAGTAATAGCAAGAGAAAACTGCAATAAAAAAACACCAAACCATGCAGGTCAAAATAACTAACCCAAAGACTATGGAGATTCTACTGGCTTTTGGAGTTCTGTTTTATTTTGGCACAAGTAGGTTTAAAAAAAACAAATCTTGGTAGGTACTGAGCTGCAAAGATATCTAGAAGGAGACATGAGCAATGAGCAAGTTCTGGATTCCAGAAATCAGGAAACTTTGGACAATTATCCTTAAGAGAGAGGAGCTGCTTTATGTCAAAGAACAACTCTATGCAGCCAAAGCCAACTGCAAGAGCACTTCCTGTTCAATCTATAGTGACTGCTACAATCAGATTTAAGGCACTACTCAGGACGTTCCTCACCAGCAGTGATTCCCATACAAGCTACGATGAACAGGAGTGCTGGTCAGCACTGGGTGACTAAGGGGTTAAACTCATATAGGTAGTGGTGGTGTTGTCAGAAAGCTAAGAAAGCCAATGGGAAAGACTGTTGAAATCTGAATTGTATATAGATACCTAGCAACTTCTTCCTTTGTGTGAGTTCTAAGTTAAGGGCTGGAGAGAGCAACATGCAATTATCAGAACTACCATGCCTCCAAGGAATTTAGAGCATGTAAGTGGACTGGACCATGAAGGGACTGTGAGTAAATAAGAGGAAAATGTATATTTAGTCATGATCAGGGTATTTTTCTTTGTTTTGGTAGTTTGGTTAAACTTCTCTGTGTAAAATCCATGTGGTCTTCCCCCACCTCCCATTTACTATATAAGCTGTACCCAGAGATACTATGTTCTCTGTGCTTTAATTTGTTGTTCTCAGTTGCTCTGTAACATCTAGGCTGTGTCTCTGGTATCTCGGAAAAACTCTGCCATGTCCAGGGATCAGTTTCCAAAAAAGCAGGCGCATTCTTTTCGAAGGCCTGTACAGTCCCTCTCCGACTTATGAACCGGTTACGGACCAAGCAATTGGTCGTAACTCTGTTTGTTCGTAAGTCGGACCCTGTGACAGGGCTTTCGCCCTGCACTGGCCCTTTAAGGGCAAACCCCGGCCTGAAGCAGGGCTGGGGAGTTTAGCCCCAGCTGGGGCTGCATTAGGGGATGAGGGCCCAGCTGGGGGCTATATAAGAACCTGGGCAGCAGCTCCCAGGAGGAAGGTCAGTGAGGGCCTGGCTGCTGGGGAAGCAGGAGGCTCCCTGGAGCTAGAGCAGGGCTGGGGAGGCAAGGCAGGGCTAGGGGAGCTCTAGCCAAACAAACCCCCAGAATGCAGGGCCTGCATAACGGCCCGGTGGAGGAACAACCCCCAGAAGGGGGGCTCAGAGACGGACTTGGGCACTGCCGGAGGGCAGTGCGGTGAAGAGGATGACGTGGCCTGGAGGAAAGAGGGGAAGCCCCACCAGAGGGAAGGTACTCTGCCAGCAGAAGGAGCTGATTCTGGAGAGAGTCAGCAGACCCCCGCTACGGCGGTGAGTGAACCCCCTCAAAGACCCCATTGAGTTACATGCGACTGCACTGTTCGTAAGCACAGATTACGTTTGTAACTCGGGGTCCACCATTTACAACAGCTTTGGTCTTAACTGCGAATGGTCATAAGTCGACCATTCACAACTTGGAGACCGGCTGTATTCCTCATTTTATTAGGAATAAGAGCTCTTCTGAAAGAGGTTTTTCCCCACATTTGGCCCCGTGTAGACAGACCAAATGTCGGAAAAGCCTATTCCGAATAAAGAATTGGAAAAAGGTACGCAAATTGCAAACTGCAATTTGCGTACTTTTTTCCAAAAAAGAACTGCAGTGTAGACATAGCCCTAGCAACCAAGTATGCTTTATTAAGGATATCCTTTTTTAGGCAATAGTTTGATTTGGCTATTGATGTCCAGAGATGTTTCATCCCCAAAATTGTACAGTATGTGGAAAATAACTACTGGTACTTTGAAAGGAGCAAATCAGGACTATGACAACGCAGCCAATTAAAGCATACCACAATAAAATGAAAACACCACCAAAAGACTCCCTAAAATAATAGGAAGGTGCTAGTGCTTGGGACAAAAATTATAAATCCTGCATACTATCAAACCCTGACACTTCTATTCCTACCAGCATGATCTCTACCAGAAAAGACCAAATACACACTACATGGGAGATGGGGAGAGAAAAAATGGAAGGAATGTTAGCCAACAGTGTTAGCTACACTGACAGAAGCACTTTTCTATTGCCACAGATGTGTCTGATGATTTGTTCTGTTTTTAACTTTTTATTAAGGTAAAGTTATAATAAAATGTTAACATACTATACGTTACTTATTCATCATGATCATTCCTGAATAAATAATAGTCAAAGAACCTGGCTAAGGTTTTTGGCAGCATTGCTATGTATCAGCTAAGCTTCAGACACACAGTTCCCCTTTATTCTTCCTTTCAATCCAAATTCTTTCTAGTCTATCCATTAAAGTCCAGCTAGGAGAACGCAAATTAAGCATAAAATATAGCTAAGATTCAAATATTTTGTTTCCAGACGTCAACTCATCTATGTTTTCTAATATCAGTGGGTTGCCCAACCTAAGGATAAAGTACAGTCTAGGTACACTTATGCACATGCGCGTACACACACAGAGATCAGGAAACAAAGCAGACTACAAATTATCAGATAATATGTTCTTCAAAAGTTGCTGATAGGCACAATAATTCACATCTCAGAAACAAAATAGCATCTGCTGCAAACCCACTTTTATCTGAATCTCTGTTTTAGATTTGAAGTTAAGAACAGAGCTGTACAAATAGCTCTGCTGTGTTACTTTCCTAAAGTCATGTGAATGAGTTCTTCATTTTTAGTTCATGTGGTTCAGTCCCTATATAAATTTAACAATGCTCATTGGTTTCAAGTAACCACAAAAATTCTAAGTGAAATTCAGTTAACATTACTGTATTTGAGAACAGAAATTTTGGGATATTCCCACCTCTAGATGCAAGTGCCAAGTTTCATATGCTTTCATTGCAAAATGCATCCCAAAATTAATATCACACAGCAAAAGCACGGTCAATTTTTTTTAAATGAGCATTATCTGAATAATAAACAGTACAATCTGTTTCTGTAATAGCCCAACATTATGATTCCCCATGCCAAACCAAAAAAAAAAAAGAGGAGGGGAAATCAGATATGCAAAGAGGTGCTTTCAATTGCTCCTGAAGACAGAAGAAACTGATAATTAAAAATCTCTTCCAACTGGTACTGTTGTCCCCCACAACTTGTTTCCATTTGTATTTCTGCACTATTTAAGTAATTCAGCTAATTCTCCTCTCGCTAAATTTAGGCTGGTGTGCTAAAAATGGATTATTTGTGTGTGTTTCTGAGCAAAGTAACCTGTTCAGCTCAGCTCCTGCAGGATTTGCTGAAGAAGAGGAGTTTTTTGTCATCTAAAATATTTCTTCCTATATGTTTGCATGCAGGAACAGACTTACAATTCTTCCATATTATTAACACAACCAGTAGCCAAATCCTATTAGAAACAGATCCAAAGCAGTGAGTCAAACTAATTAAAACAAATGTTAGTGTACATGGGAAAAGTACAGATGAACTTTAGTTCAAAAGCAATATTACTCCCAAACAAGCTGAAATAGAATATAACCTTCCAAAGCTGAAGGAAAAAAAAACATTCCTTCCACTGATATCTACAGGGGAGAAGTAGATAGAAGGTGTGTTAATGAACAGAAATAAAGAGCAAAATAAATTAATAAGCCCATCATAATAACAGAGACAATGAAAAAACACCATGTGACAACTCTGCTTATAGTCATAAGATGCATGGTTCCGGCTTCTCTGTCGTAGGAATAACTCTGCACTAGGGTGCAGTTAAATTGAATTCCTGTCAGCTGCCTTGGGGATTCACTTCATTTTCCAGAAATCTTCAGACTAAGAAAATAACTGGACTATTTACAAATATTTTAGAACATTCACCCAAGTAGTCAAGCCCAGTACTTGAATTATATTTCCTGTCCCTACTTTTCAAAGCAAAAGCAGCTGTTCAAGGTGTAGATTGAGCAATCACACTATTTCCAGCACCACTAAAGCAAAGACTTATGTATGTGCTAGTATCTAAACAGTCTTTTTATTCCCAGACACTGGCTCAGATCCACACATTTAATGTGTGTGCTGATTTTAAAATCTATAAAGCCTTGTGAGACTACATAAGAAAGATGCCAAACAATATCATTCACTAGAATATTAGAAAGCTACATTGCAGAAAAACTCTCTCCAAATATATCTGCTGTTCTTCAATTCTGTCCACAGAAGCAAAAGCAGCTCAGTACAGAAAAGCACATAGAAACTGCTAGCAGGGGGAAATGTATTTTCTCTGCAAACACACACCAGAGTCAACATAAAAGTAGGAGTAACTCCCCCAGTGACAAAGCTGAGAGTTGACACTTAATTAGAAAGCTGTCTCTCTTAGCCTAAGTAGCAGACAACAAGACTGTTGTCAAACAGCTGATAGGTGGGGGCAGAGGGCTTTTGGGAAGCTTAACAAGTATGTACATTTTGTCTAAGCCCAGGTCAGCATAAATAGACTTCTGTCCTATAAGTGATCAGAGTAACATACAATCTTGGAGTCTGTGCGAAATGTTCAACAGAGAACTCTCCTCCTCTCTCTTTTCCACAAAACAAACAGCTCCAAGGTGGTCACAAAGAGTGCATCTACACTGCACCTTAGGTCAAAAGAAGATACAGGCAGTCCCCGGGTTACGTACAAGATAGGGACTGTAGGTTTGTTCTTAAGTTGAATCTGTATGTAAGTCGGAACTGGCGTCCAGATTCAGACACTGCTGAAACTGACCGCCAGTTCTGACTTACATACAGAATCAACTTAAGAACCCCAGGCGTCCCCAAGTCAGCTGCTGCTGAAACTGATCAGCAGCTGATTCCAGGAAGCCCGGGGCAGAGCAACTCTGCCTGGGGCTTCCTGTAGTCAGCGCTGGTCAGTTTCAGCAGAAGCTGACTTGGGGACGCCTGGGGCAGAGCAGCTGGGGTGCTGCTGGGTTGCTCCAGTAGCGCAGCTCCTGGGTGCTACTGGACCAACCTAGCAGCACCCCATCTGCTCTGCCCCAGGCGTCCTGATTCAGCCGCTGCTGAAACTGACCAGCAGCGGCTGAATCAGGACCTGGGGCAGAGCAGCTGGGGTGCTGCCGGGTTGGTCCAGTAGTGCCCAGAGCGGGCGCTGCAGGACCAATCGGCAGCGCCCCAGCTGCTCTGCCCCAGAGTCCAAAACAAAAGCCTGGTCTGCTGCGGGGGGGGAGGGGGAGCACACTAGCTGCCTCCTCCCCCCCCCCAGCAGACCAGGGACACGGGGAGCAGAGCCTCTGAGGCTTTGCTCTGGCAAAGCCTCAGAGGCGAGGGACCCCGCCCCGGCTGCGGCTTCAGTCCGGGAGCCTGTGGTCTGCTGGGGACGGTCCCCAGCAGACCAGGGGCACCAGAGCAGCTTACCAACGGGGCTTTCTGGCCCTGACTTCCGGGGCGAGAAAGCCCCGTTCGTAAGTGCGGATCCGACGTAAGTCGGATCCGCGTAAGTCGGGGACTGCCTGTACACAATTTGAGCAATGGAAATTGCGTAGCTTATTTCGAGTCAATTTTGAAATAGCTCATTTCAAAATTTGTCTACACGGCATTTATTTCAAAATAAATCGCTATTCCAAAACAGCCCTCACACCTCATGGAATGCAGTTTACAGGGACATCAGAATAGCAAAATAATGGGTGCACTCAAAATTTCAAAAGAACAGGCACGCTCAAAAGATGCAGAATAGCTGTTTTGGGATACCTCCAGTATCCTGAAATAGCACTACAGTGTAGACGTAGCCCAACAGTGCTTAACAGGAACAGGAAAAAAATGTCCTTTAATGACTGTCTTAGAATCACAGAACTGGAAGAGACCTCAGGAGGTTATTGAGTCCAGCTAAAATCATCCCAGCCAGGTCTTTGTCAAGCTGGGTCTCAGTCCATTTAGTCTAATACATCAGAGGGCCCAGAATTACTGCATTTCTTATTCATCTAATCCAAAGTGAATTTGATTTTTACATTTAATTTAGGAACTCAGTTAAACAGAGCAATTGTTCTCTTCAGTTGCTCTATTCACTTAAAACTACTAAGACCATGTAGGAGCTTGATTATGCCATTCTCTCTGTATTGTCAGAGTTGCAGACCAAGAGACTAAATAGCATTAGGCAGCTGAAGATGGAACAGCAGGAGTAAATATGTCTGCCTCCGTCATACAACACTCAGATCACAAAGGGATATGACAACAGAGTTATTTAAATAGGGAACATGCTGAGTAGTGCCTGTGCTTTGGACTGAAGCTGTCAGGCAGCTGTCTTGACACAAGGATTGCAGTTAGAACTAGAGCGGAGTTGGAGGAACTGCAACAGAACCATATTTCATTGTTATATGCATTTCACTCAAAATCAAAAACACTCAGAATCTGGGTTTATTTTGTTGGAATTTCAGTTTGGACAAAAATCAGAGGAAAGAAATATCAGTGTCCACATGTGACAGTGAAAGGTTTTTATTTTCATCTGGAAAGAGCATTTATTTTGGGGGACATTTTTATGTTGCACTGTATTATAAATGAATACACTGAAAATAAAACTAAACATTTTGATTTATTTTCAGTGAAAGGTTTAGCCCCAGACTTTTCCTTCAAGGAAAATCTGTACATCTTCAGGTTGTGCTCCAAATCAAACAAAGACACATTTCAAAATCTCAGTATTCTTCAAGAAATGGAACTTTTGTCCTCTATGTAGGTCTAGTTAGAACCCTCTCTGTTTTAAAGGACTTGCTATGTTATAATTGACCTAATTTAACTAGTATTACACCTACCCTCCACAGGAACTTGAAGGCATTCTTCAAGAATAGTAGAAATTAAAGTGATAGGCTTGGAACTCATGACAGAAGAAATCAGAACAATTAGGATGGCTAGTCCACAGCTACAGAACTTTTCTCCCATTAAACCCATTATAATCATCATAAATTTTACTGCCTTCAAGGGCAAATCCATACAAAAAACACCACCTTAGTTTTATGTCTTTAGCTTTTCTACAACATTTTTTTATTTAAAATGTACATGTATCTTACATGTTTGCTCCAGAAACAAAAATCACTTTATAACAATTAGGCTATTCAGTGTTTTTAACAATTGCAAGTTGCTGCTAAACTACCCTGAGGTGAGAAAAATACAGGTACCACAGAGAGAGAGGAAAAAATAATTAACCAATTTGTTCTGAGTGCAATTCAAGATGCTGATTTGGATTTATTAAAGTATGCCTCGTTAGGGTCCAATCTGCATCAAACATCTCCAACCTGGTACAACAACCTGCTAGCCAAGATGAGTAGGACCCACTCCTGAATAGCAAATCCATTAACCCATCTGTTACATATAAGGGAAAATATGTAATGCCAGCAGCAGCTCAGAAAAGTGATAATAAACTACTCCAAGTAAGTCAATTTTACCAAATTATATCCCTTAGTGGCCTCACAAGGAAGAAAATGCTTCTACGGAAGGCTAACTGATCAGGAAACCCTTCCTCCCTTATGTAGCGCCCCCTCTCCACCTGGTTACCTTCTTTTAAAGCCAATCTCCTTTCAGGTTTGGATGGATAGGTCTGGGTTCTTCTGGATCCCGCCACCCACTCAATTTTATTCTTTCTGATTGATGTACTTGCCTCCACCCCCCTCACTCCTTCCTAGCAGGGTCACCAGGGCAGCTTGGGAGGAAAATTCTAGCCCAGGATAATCCCCACATATTTGCCAGATAGTTGGAGACTCCCAGAAAATAACAAACACATACACTATAATACACACAATTATATTAAACAGGAGACAAATATAACAGAACAGGGTAAAACACTATTTTCAGGGTCACCGGTGCCCAGCAACTGTGAGGTTAGTGTCCCGTTGCTACGCGTACTTTGTTGGGGCCCTTGATGACTGCTGACCACACAATCCTTCTCTGCAGTGGTTTAGCAGTGGGGCTGACTAGGTCCAGTACAGCCCAAAGGACTCACACATGGGAGAAGGCAGTAAATCCCTCCACAGTTTAATATGCTGCAGGTAATAAAATCCCCAAACAAATTCCCTGACTTACTAACTAAAAACTGGTGCACTCACACACTCCAGGAATGACCTCAGGCTGAGAGATGACTCGTCTCTGCAAAGGGCTGCTCTCTTCTCACAGGGGTCCTCTTCAGGCAGGAACCAGGCTGCTTCGGTCCCAGGATTTCCCCTCCCCGCGGAGGGGTGCAGGGCTCAAGATGCAGACCCCACAACTGCACCACAATTCAAACTACAGCCTCCCCGCCCAGCATGCAGACCCACCCAGCAGGCAGCAGCCCTGAACTGGCTGCTAGAGCAGAGCTGACCATGCGGTGACTGGTCTCACCTGGGGAGCCGGAGCCAACTCAGCCTGGCGGGGGAAACCTCCCAGCAAACTCCACAACTGGAATCAACAGGGGAGACACAAACCCAGCGGAGGGATCCTGCCTTCAGGTCCCTCGAGGCCAGTTCTCAGGGGGACCCTGCATGCAGGCCTGGGGCTTACTAGCTCCCACACAGCCAGCCTCCCCTTGCCCTGCTGGCTCCAGACTCCCCCAACAATGGTCTCTCCTTCCCCCTGGGAGGGGCATCTCACTCCCCGTGGGTTGCTGGCAGACTCTGGCCCTGGTAGGGAGGGGGAGCCAAGGCAAACTCAGAGCCTCTCCCTGAGCTGCCAGCAGACAAGGCCCCGGGAATCCAAGCAATCTCCTTGGGGGTTACACTTATGTTGTCATTTTAGCAAGAAGATTTCCCCTCCTCCTTGCACTTTAAGGCCCTGCCTTAGAGGCTTCTTCTTTGACTTTGCAGAGAGTGAACGGCAATGCCTACCCCAGTCCACACTCAGCCAGTATGGAAGGCACTGAATGGCACTGGTCAGTCTCTCTCCCAGGAATCCAACCTGGATTTGGCAATTATGCGTGCCAACCAACACTAAGGCATAGGGTCAGTCAGCTTCCCAGCTTTTTAAATAAGATCATGCATTTAATGCCTAACACTAGAAGTATTTGCACCACGTTACTGTATGTTTCCTACACTAACACAATGGCTGTCTAGCTAGCCAGTTTTTCTGGAAAATCAGCCGCTTTTCCGGAAAAACTTGCCAGCTGTCTACAGCGGCGGATATAGGGCAGGGTGAGCGGGGCGGCTGCCCAGGGCCCTGCGCTTCAATAGGCCCCGTGCCAGCGCCGGTGTTTTTAGATGACATCACATCTCTCACCCACTTCCCTGGGAAGCCAGCCTCCCGCCACGTTTGTGCTAGGTTAAGAGCGAAGCTGAAGCGCAGACACAGCCTCCGGGGTCAACTGCCTCTTTCTCTCTCACAAACACAGGCTCCCCTCCCAGGTTGCCAGTTCAACTTGCAAGAGAGCGCGAGGGGAGCAAGGGTCTCATGTGGAGCGTGAGAGAACACACCGCCTGCCTGTGTGTGGCTCATCACAGCTAGCCCGGGGCGGATGGCTGCTGGGATCTAGAACGACATCCCCCCCCCCCACTCACACCCACACACTCACACTCACACACACACACACACAGAGAGAGAGAGATCAGGCCACCTGAAGACACCCGAATGCAGGGCCATCACCCCTCCCCAGTTCGCTCTGTCGTGCCCCACCACTGCCCTGCGCACTGCGCGTTTCGGAGAGTGGCAGCACTGGAGGGGGTGTTGCGATGCAGCTCATCACCGTGGCCAGGAGAGTGGGGGGGCCAAGGAGCAGCAACGCGCCTATTTTTAAGCAGCCGAAAGCTCCCCAAAGCGCCCGTCCCGGCGGTTTTGGGTTACCCGGGTTATAAACACGAGACACTGTCGAGGGGGGAGGGAGCCCCCGGTGCCCAGAGCGGAGCCCCAGGACGGGGGGGGGGGGCGGCCAGTGGCACTTACTGCAGCGTCTGTGCTCAGCCCTCAGAGCCCCAGCAGCAGGCAGCCAAGCGGCTGCAGCCACGCGGCACTGCCATAGCCCGGCCAGGGCTGAGTGTGGAGCGAGCCCCCTTGTGGCGGCCCTTTCCCCTCTGCTCCGCCGGGCAAACTTCTCCCGGCTTCACTTCTCCCGGCCCTATTTTGCCCCCAAAAAGGCAGGCGGGCGGTATCACTCTAACCTCGCCGGGCTAATGGGCAACCTGGAGAGAGGCCTGTCCTGGGGCAGGCTGCTGAGAGCCCCTGGCAGGTTAGCTTTGCTCTAGCAAGGGTTTCTCCAGGGGCGGATGCTTGTCCAAGCCCGCCTAGGATCACAAGATATGAGGGTCAAAACGGCAGCCTGGCTACTCTGTTTCAGCCAAAGTTACAATATAATTAAATAAACATTTGTAATTATTAATGCAGAATTTTGTTTAACAATGAATTACAATATAATTAAAATAAAAATAATCCAACTAAATTAAGTTTCTATCAAATTTATCCAATTCACATTTAGTATGATAATAGCCTTCAATCTGCGCATTTGACGCTTGTTTTCTATTTTTTCTCCAAAGGGGGCCCCACAAAATTGTGTTGCCCTGGGCCCCGCAAAACTCTCATCCGCCACTGGCTGTCTACACTGGCTGCTTGAATTTCCGCAAAAGCACTGACTTCCTACTACAAGCAGTCCCCGACTTACGTGGATCCGACTTACGTCGGATCCCTAGATACGAACGGGGCTTTTCTCGCTGCGGAGGACTCGGTCGGCAGACTGCCCAGACGTGCTGCGGTCCCACCGCCCGCGTCCTCCGTGGCGAGAAAAGCCACTCCGGGTCTCCCTAGTCTGCCGCGGCTTTGCTCCGTGTCTCCCTGGTCTGCTGGGGGGGAGGGGGGGGAGACAGGGAGACCAGGGAGACGCGGAGCGGCTTTTCTCACCACAGAGGATGCGGGCGGCAGGACCGCCCGCATCCTCTGCGGCAAGAAAATCCTGGTCTGCTGGGGAGGAGGGCACTAGCTGCACCCGCCCCCCCCCCCCCCCCCAGCAGACCAGGGAGACGTAGGCAGCGGGACAGCAGAGAGGTGCCGCAGTCCCGCCGCCCGCGTCCTCAGAGGCTTTGCTCCGCGTCTCGCTGGTCTGCTGGGGGGGGGGCGGCGCAGCTAGTGCGCCCCCCCAGCAGACCAGGGATTTCTCGCCAATGCCTGGGGTAGAGCAGCTGGGGTGCCGCCAGGTTGGTCCCCGCAGCACCGAGGTGCGGCGCTGTAGGGACCTACCCGGCAGCGCCCCAGCTGCTCTGTCCCAGGCGTCCATATTCAGGCGCTGTTGAAACTGATCAGCGGCTGATTGCAGAAAGCCCGGGGCAGAGCAGCTTTGTCTAGGGCTTCCTGTAGTCAGCCACTGGTCAGTTTCAACAGTGGCTGAATCTGGACACCAGTTCCGAATTGCATACAAATTCAACTTAAGAACAAACCTACAGTCCCTATCTTGTACATAACCCGGGGACTGCCTGTATAAGAAATCAGTGCTTCTTGCAGAAATACTATTTTGCTCCCGTTCAGGCAAAAGTCCCTTTTGTGCAAAGCTTTTGCACAAAAGGGCCAGTGTAGACAGCTCAGATTTGTTTTCCACAAAAAAGCCCCGATCGCAAAAATGGCGATCGGAGCTTTTTTGCGCAAAAGAGCATCTGGATTGGCACGGACGCTTTTCCACAAAATGTGCTTTTACAGAAAAGCATCCATGCCAATCTAGACACTCCGTTCTGAAAATGCTTTTAATAGAAAACTTTTCCGTTAAAAGCATTTCCGGAAAATCATGCCAATCTAGACGCAGCCAATATGTATTACTTCTAATGATACAAAACCTGAATTTCTGTCACTTACCTTTCTGTGTTCAATCAACTCCTGCGGGATGACCAGCTGAATTCCTAATACCACTATGGAACTGAGAAGTCTGCAAGAAAATAAATAATACACTGAACATGTATTTATTGTGGATAATCACTGAGCCATACTACTTACCCCAGCTTGTGCTACACAAGCTTAGGCACTTAAATAACTTTACTGACATGAGTATTCTCACATTCAACAACACTCCTTGGACCGTTAAACATGAGTTTCTGCAGCATTCATGATTGGGCATTCACACATGCATGCCCTTATTAAAAGCAAAAAAAAAATAAAACTTGCTAGCATAGTAATAAAAGAGGGTAGTACTGGGTAAGCCCCACAAACACACACACACACACACACACACACACACACAGATACACACACACTTTACTACTACAAACCATATCCCATGTTATGCTTGAATGAAGATGACAGTTAACATTTCCAGAAGTGTTCCATTAAGTCTGTGCACTGCCATTTTTGGTTGCCCAACAGATATATTTTCCCTGATTTTCAAAAGTGTGAAGGAAAATTTGACTGTAAACATGCAGAATCAAATCTCAGCTCCTATTTCTCTCCCCCTCCTCCCATTTGGTTGTGTAAAATAGCATTGAGGAAGCACTGAACATGCACAGAACTTCTATGACTGCAAGAGAGCAGGTTCCTCTGCAGTCAGCTGTGGAGATTAACTAGACTTCATAGCACAAGAGTGCAGAGCAGCAAAACACAGCTCATCGATCACAGTCTCTAGAGCAGGGTTTCCCAACCTACGCGTCGCCAATACATTTCAAAAGGGTCGCCAAGTGTCTCCCCAGATGGCTCTGTCCCCCCTTCCTCCCCCTGTTTTTGAATTGCCTTGGGTCACCAAATCTTCCTGAATTGTCAAAATGGTCCCATCTGGAAAATGTTGGGAACCACTGCTCTAGAGTCTCTCACCATGCCCAGGTGCCCAATACATGGTTCAATGTTTGAGCCACATTCCCCCTGCCACTCTCCTTCAATGGCATGTCAACAAAGAGACAGAGTACCAGGATTTGCAGTTGGCATCTGGGCAACCTCTGCTCCTCTCTGGCCTTTCTTCCACCACCAAATAAGTGCTGACCCACCATCAATAAGGGGCTTCTGTCACATCTATATGGGTCCAAATCCACCTCAGTGCGGGGCCACATTTTTAGCCCTGCTACCAGCTATTTTGTGCCATTCAAAAGGCTGCAATAAAGAGGTCGCTGGTCAGAGGTATGCCTGTTTTACCTCATACGTTTCTGTGATGGGGCTCGGTGCAGGGGTGCAATGCAAGCAACTGAGAAGGTAGGTCACTGCCTGCCTGGTAAACCTGGGTGCTTCACAATACTTTGCTGCTCTAGCTCCCAACCTAGGCCACACGCAACCAGGCTACAAGCACGAGGGTCACTCCCTAACTGTGTATAGATGCAGCCCTAGTCCAGCAGACTCTAGCCCCAACGGCCTTGGTTACAGCCAGCAAGATGACCCCAGCAAACTCGCAGTCCCAAGTTTTCCAGACACAGTGTGCTCTGTAATGTCCAGCTTGCTCCTGAGCAGCTCAGAGAAATAAGATCCATTTGTTCCTCTAAAAGGTACAAAACCTACCAGCTTGCAACACTGAATTAAAGTGAATGTTAACTCATTAAATCCAGCACTGGTAATTTAAATTAATGATAAAACAAATGTGTTAACAAAAGATTAAAGGATTTTAAGGGAATTCAAGTATAAAAGAAGAGTGAAATTTGTTATTAAGCAGCACCAGCGGATCCAGCTGAAGTTAGAGCTTCATAGCAGTAGGCTCTGCATATGACAGTGGTTTTCACACTTGTTTTTTCTCATGACCCAGTCGAAGAAAATTATTGATGCCCACAACCCAACATAATTTAAATAGAGTGTGGGTTCTGGGGCAGGGCTGAGGAGGAGAGCTTTGAGTGTAGGAGCAGGCTCCAGCTCCGGGTGGGGCGCAGGCCTAGGGCTTACCTTGACTGGCTCCTGGTCAGCGGTGCAGCAGGGTTGCTAAGGCAGCTTCCTGCCTATCCTGGCACCACAAACCATGCTGTGCCCCAGAAGCAGCCAGCAGCAGGTTCCAGCCAATAAGAGCGCAGAGCTAGTGCTCAGGGCAGGGGCAGTCCATGGCCCTGTGCACCCCACCCCCAGACACACCTAGGAACTGAACCTGTTGCCAGCCACTTGTGGGACACAGCGCAGTTTGCGGTGCCAAGACAGGCAGGTAGCCTGCCTTAGCATCTCCACTGGTTACCTGATCACCTTGCAGCAATGAGACCCAGGGCCTGACATTCAGTGACCCAGTACTGGGTCACAACCTGTAGTTTGAAAACCACTGGCATATGCAGTAAGCGACAGCTCCCAACCTGAACAGCATGCAAACCAAGGACAAAGGGGCTGGGGAAGGGGCAAACAGAGGCATAAAGAGGCAGGAGTAATTTGCCCAAGGTTACATAAATAAAAAGTAGAACTTGGAGATAGATCTCAAAGATCTTCCAGCTCCCATCCTATGCAGTCCTGTGTCCTAACCACAGAACGGACTGCCTCCAAGTGTATCTTGCAATTCGGGAATCACATATGCTTTTCTCTGTGGCCATGTTATTTCCTTCATAGTGCCCCATTTCAATGCATTTTTAATGGAAATATGAAAACTCCTTGCTAGTAAACAAATCACAGATTCCCCTTTCCCCAGCAGCTTCACATTATATGATTCCATAACAGTTCTGGAACATCTGATTTGCTCAAGTTGAATACCAACTTTACTTCTTTTCCAAAGGTCTTCACCTTCTGTCTGGCTTCCACTCCCCCTCTTCCCTCAGAGGGTGCAATAGGAAGTTCAGCATTTGCATAGGGAAACAAACTTTCCGGAACAGCAAGAAGCCAGACTCTGTCAATGGGCAGCACGTTTCTATGAATCAATTTTAATAAACCCCTGCATGAGGGTGGCAGTTCTGAAGTGAGTGAGGCCTGTAATCTTCAAAGCAAAATTACTTAGCAGATTAAAAGTTCCCACTTTAAAACTAAACTCCTTAGCATGTGTGTGATAACTCTGTGCCAAGCTTTGCCTGACCCTTCTCTAAAAAGGCTGCATTGTAACCCCCATGTGTGAGCACATGTGCACAGGGACAACGAGCGTAGTTTATAGTTTGTCTCTGTGTATGTGCTTGGGTCTGCCAGAACCATTTGTTATCAACCTACTGTTTTAAGCACATAGGAAATCTGGCAGGAATACTTAAGCCTTCCTGAGGAAAGCCTCTGGACTGACTGAGGCTTGTGATTTTAATAAAAAAAAATCATGTTATTTCACTTTAAGGGTTGACTTTGGCTGCTTCTCTGGAGTTGGCAATTTTATTTATTGTGCTTGACTAGTGCTAGGTTCTCTAAACCAGCAGTTCTCAGCTGGGGTTTGCAGCCCCCTGGGAGTCTGTGAGGGTATGTCTACACTACAAAGTTAATTCGAACTAACAGACGTTAGTTCGAATTAACTTTGATAGGCGCTACACTAGCGCTCCGCTAGTTCGAACTTAATTCGAACTAGCAGAGCGCTTAGTTCGAACTAGGTAAACCTCATTTCACGAGGACTAAGCCTAGTTCGAACTTACTAGTTCGAATTAAGGGGTGTGTAGCCCCTTAATTCGAACTAGTGGGAGGCTAGCCCTCCCCATCTTTCCCTGGTGGCCACTCTAGCCAACACCAGGGAAACTCTATTGCCCCCCTCCCGGCCCCGGACTCCTTAAAGGGGCACGGGCTGGCTACGGTGCCTGTGCCAGGTGCAAGCCTGCCAGCACCCAGCCAGCAGACCCTGCACCTGGCACGGCTCGAGCCAGCCACCCGATGCCCCCCAGCCCTCCCCCTCTTCCCGGGACCAGGCTGGCGGCTCCCGGGAGCTTGCCCTGGACCGCAAGAGGCGGGCACCCGCCTGGTCCAGTGCAGACATCGTGGACCTCGTCCACGACCTCTGCACTAGGCACAGGAAAGTGGCCATCTAGGGCAGGAGAGCTGCCAGCCTGGCCACCCAGGAGCAGGTGTGCATGAAAATCAAGGGGGTCCACTGAGACCCCCGACCCTGAGCTTCCAATGGCCGGACTGGGTCAGACCAAAGGTCCATCTAGCCCAGTAGCCTGTCTGCCGACAGTGGCCGACCCTGGAGGGGATGGACTGAAGACAGTGACCAAACCATTTGTCTTCTGCCATCCCTCTCCAGCCTTCCACAAACTTTGGGCAGGGACACCACTTCTACCCCCTGGCTAATACCACTCCATGGACGCAACCTCCATCATTTTATCTCAATTCTCTTTAAACTCTGTTCTAGTTCTAGCCTTCACAGCCTCCTGCAGCAAGGAGTTCCACAGGTTGATTCTTTGCTTTGTGAAGAACAACTTTCTGTTACTAGTTTGAAGCCTGCTACCCATTCCTTTCCTTTAGTGTCCTCTATTCCATTATGGGAACTAATGAAGAACTTTTCTTGATGCACCCTCTCCACCCCACTCATGCTTTTATAGACCTCTATCATATCCCCCCTCAGTCTCCTCTTTTCTAAACTGAGAAGTCCCAGTCTCTTTAGCCTCTCTTCATATGGGACCTCTTCCAAACCTCTGATCATTTTAGTTGCCCTCCCCTCTCCCACCCTCTCTCTTCCCCTCTCCCACCTCCTTTTCCCAGTCTCCCCGAGTTTTGTTCAATAAAGAGAGATTCTATTTTTGAACACACGTTTTCTTTATTTTGTACATCAAGAAGGGGGGCTAGGGAAGGGTAAGTGGAAGGAGGTGAGGGAGGAATGGGGTACGAGCCCCCGATGGGGAGGACTGGGCTGGCTCTGCGGGCTTCTGGGGGTGGAAGCTCTCCTGCAGCCCCCCAATTGCCCCCTCTCCCCAGATGGCAGCCTGCGGCAAGTGCAGCCGGGCTGATGGCCGAGTGCTGTGATGTGCCCAGTGTGGGCACTCAGGGCACTCCAAGCCAGGACTGCTTTGCAAGCCGGGCACCCCCGAGAACTGTCTGTCCGGGGTGGGGGTCGGGACCCTTTAAGCACAGCCCTCGGCTAGCCTGAGACAGCAGCTCCACGCTCTAAGTCCTCATCTGTTGCCCTGCCGGCACTGCTTCCGGCCATCCTTAACCCCGGTTCAGGGTCCACTCTGTGTGGACATGCTAGTTTGAATTAGCAAAACGCTAATTCGAACTAGTTTTTTAGTCTGGATCCGTTAGTTCGAATTAGCTTAGTTCGAATTAGCACTGTAGTGTAGACATACCCTGAGACCCTTAAGAGGAGCCACAGAGCCTGCCGCTGAAACCTGATGCCATGAGCTCCCACTCACAGCCAAGAGCAGCACGCAGCTGGTGCCCTGAGCTCCCTCCTCCCTGCAGTTGGGAGTGGTGGGTCCGGAACTCTGACATGGGCAGAAGCCTTGAGCCCATGTGCAGAGTTAAGGGGGCACAATAGTATCCCTTCCCCGCTCCAGACTTCAGTACTTTATTCAGAGAGAGACAGGCCTGGGGTCAGTTCCTCTCCTACCACCAGCTACTCTTCCCCACACCTCCTCAAGTCCTTTCTCTGGCCAGTTCTTGGGTGGAAAGTCACAGCTAGGCAGTGCAGGGAAGCCACTCCTTTTGCTGGAGCTGCCGTGGAAGGAGCAGCTGTGGCATTCCCAGGTCTGCTGCTGGTGCCCAAGGTTTTGGCTGCTCCTCAGCTCCCAGCCCCCTTCGACTGTTCATGCAGCCGGTCAGAGCTGCACAGGTGGCTCTGGATCTAGCAGAGCCCTAGGGAAGTAGTCACCAGCACACAGCTCCAGACTGGTAGGTGTCCTGCTGAAGTGAGACAGCAGGTGGGGCTGGCTCGCTCTCTCTCTGGACCCCGCTGGCTCTTGCTCCCCACCCAAATAGAAGTCAAATTATGCCTATGCCCAAGAGCTCCCACCTCAACCTTGAGCCCTACATCCCTCTCTCCTGATGGGCCCTGAAGATTTTTTAGTACAGGCAGTCCCCGACTTACGCGGATCCGACTTACGTCGGATCCGCACTTACAAACGGGGCTTTCTCGCCCCAGAGGTCGGGGCGAGAAAGCCCCTTTGGTAAGCTGCTCCGGTGCCCCTGGTCTGCTGAAGACCGTCTCCAGCAGACCAGGGGCACCGGGCGGGTTCCCGCGCTTCTGAGGCTTTGCCAGAGCAAAGCCTCAGAGGCGCGGGGAACCGCCGCTGCTGCCGCTTCAGTCTGGGTGCCTGTGGTCTGCTGGAGACGGTCCCCAGCAGATCACAGGCTCCCGGACTGAAGCCGCAACCGCGGGGGGGTCCCTCGCCTCTGAGGCTTTGCCAGAGCAAAGACTCAGAGGCGCGGCACCCCGCTGCCGCTGCGGCTCTGCTCCCCGTGTCCCTGGTCTGCTGGGGTGGGGACGCAGCTAGTGTGCTCCCCCCCCCCAGCAGACCAGGCTTTTGTTTTGGACTCTGGGGCAGAGCAGCTGGGGCGCTGCCGATTGGTCCTGCAGCGCCCGCTCTGGGCACTACTGGACCAACCCGGCAGCACCCCAGCTGCTCTGCCCCAGGCGTCCCCAAGTCAGCTTCTGCTGAAACTGACCAGCGCTGACTACAGGAAGCCCCAGGCAGAGTTGCTCTGCCCCGGGCTTCCTGGAATCAGCTGCTGATCAGTTTCAGCAGCAGCTGACTTGGGGACGCCTGGGGTTCTTAAGTTGATTCTGTATTTAAGTCAGAACTGGCGGTCAGTTTCAGCAGTGTCTGAATCTGGACGCCAGTTCCGACTTACATACAGATTCAACTTAAGAACAAACCTACAGTCCCTATCTTGTACGTAACCCGGGGACTGCCTGTATATCGGGGAGGGAGCTCAAAGGAAAAGTTTGAGTACCCCTTTGCTAAACTACAAACATTGGTTTCTCCTGCTCTGATGATTTGTTATAGACATTCTAAATATGTGGCAAAGCAAAAAAAAAGAAAAAAAAAGGAGTACACATCAAAATTAGGCACAACATGCAAAGCGGAGTATGTAAGGATCTATCATATGTCAAACCAAAACATCCTGGTAGAAAATACAGCAAAATATTCAGTGATACTTTCTTGTAATGGCAATGCCACTTTTTTTTAAAGACAATGTTATTAACACACATAAAAATGTATGACTTGGATGGTTTCTGGCTGAAGACAAGACTGCTCTTACCTGGAGAGAAATGCCAAAAGGGTTTGTTGGCACTGTCCAAGAGCCTCTTCCCCATAGAAAACCCAAGGGGCGGAAAAACACGGATAAGGATTCCTCAGTGAGTTTCTCCCGTATTATTCATTATGGTGGGGTAGAGGGCTTATCTCCTCACAGTATAAGCTTTGAGGACACTGCCATCTCCTATGCTGCTAGCGGCCATGATCGTAGCGAGTGACTTCCTTGAGCATGGGGGCTCCAGGTTTGTCTATGTCCGGGGGGGGAGGGGAGACAGGGTAAGCTGGGAGAAGTGTTCACAGAAAAAGTAGTACTGTTACAGACTGCAGTATATAGCAGATCCATTGCAGTGTAGAATTAGTGCAGCTAAAGGTTCAACACTGAAGCAGGTCTGGATGTGGGTCCAAAAGCTTGGGTCAAATTTGAAATTCATTAGAAAAGAGAAGGGTAGGACCTGAGGTGTCACTTCCAGTCCATCTTCTCACAAATGAAAGGAAAACCACAATGCCCCAACTGTCATTCCTAACTAAGGGTACGTCTAGACAGCACCCTTCTATCGGAATAAGCTATACAACTGGCACTACGCAAATTGCGCAGCTTATTCCGAGTCTAAGTCGAAATAACTTATTTTGAAATTTGGTACTGTGTAGACAGAGCCAAATTTCAAAATAAGGCACTATTCCAACAAATCCCGTAACCCTCGTGGATGCCAGAATAGTGCACCTGCTATTTCATGAAATAGCAGGCGCTTTTAAAGACACGGTGTTGCTATTTTGGGATACATGAATATGAAGGCAAATCATTCCAAGAGCATATAACTTTAATGCATACATTGCATGTCAACATGTAAGAATACAGTTTTTGAAAGTTTCAGAGGGATAGCCAAGTTAGTCTGTCCAGGATAAACTTAAAAAACAACAAAAAGTTTGGTAGCCCGTTAAAGACTAACAAAACATGCAGATGGTATCATGAGCTTTCATGGGCACAGCCCACTTCTTCAGGCATTTATTATAAATAGGAGTCATTAGAGCTCATCAAAACTGGTATTAAAAATGCTGCAAATTACAAGAAATCTCACAAACACACTGACACAAGGTGAAGAGAAGTCTTGTTGGAACAGGATCAAGGCACTGTGGGAACAGCTAGACTACAAGAGTTTTTCCAGGATACCGTAGGTCTAGGGACGCATTGCTCTTCCGCTTTTTTTTCCGGGAAGAGCAAATGCACTCTTTCGGAAGCCCCTGTATTCCTCATTCTAGACGGGCCAAATGTCGGAAAAGCCCCTTCCGACAAAAGGATCGAAAAAAGCTGCAGTCTAGCTGTACCTTAGGAATTTTCCAATTTTTTACCTCTCCTCCCAAAAATCACTACCCTTTCCTGATTGTTGTTCTTAACCATTTGGAGTGGACTTTGCACTAAGCTACTAATGGCCCAAACAATTAAAATGATGCTTGCTTGAAAAGTCTGCAGATATACAGTCAAATCAGCACTTAATCAAAAGAGTGGCAGAAGCGTAAGAAGTCATTAAAAATGTTATTGTACAACTTACCTCAAAGGTACTATTAAGCTGTCTACCATGATCCTTGAATATGAAGCCCTTCTGAGGCGAACAAATGTCCTTCAGTATGTTAGCACTTAATGCAGATTACACACAAATCCTACAGAAAGAGAAAAAAAAATAAATGTCTGTCAATAATTACTCATTACTTGCCAGAATGCCTATGAAACTAGAGTTGGGCCCCAACCAACCTGCTGTAGCTCAACTCCTATGGACGTTGCAGCAGTTTAAAGTCTACACCTATTAAGCATACCACTTCAATTTGTGCTTAAATTTAAGCATATATTCACTCAAGGAATGGACAGCCAAGTGACTGTCCATCTAAGAAAGTATGCATAACCACTGTTAAAAGGTTCAGTACTTGCCTTTTTATTTCACGCCTCTATTAGGACACTCTGATGCCTTCAGAGTGAGCCTCACATGTCAAGAGTTCAGGTCAATTAATTTTTAGGATATGACAGATTTTGAGAAGGATTTACAAATGTTAATACCAATAATCTTTCTAAGCATTCAGGTGCACAATGCAGCAGATAAGACTCCTCTATGGTACAGTCAAAATGCAAGATCCAAAACATCCTCTCTGAATTCATCACACATTTCTATGGCCCCATTACCATGGTTGTCAGAGCACCTCACAGTTTTGAACGTATTTATGCTCACAACTCCCCTGTGAGGTAGGGGAGTGATATCAACCCCACATTACAGATGCAGGGAAATCAAGGCACAGAAAGGCTAAGTGACTTGTCCATACTCACACCAGAAGTCTGTGGCAGAGTAGGGAATTGAGCCCAGGTCACAAAAGTTCCTTAACCTTGGACCTTCGTCTCCTAATTATAGAGCATTTTACATTTGGGATTTTTCATTTTGCAAACACATACTTGAATTATGTTGGCCCATTATATCATGTCCTTAAATTCTGAATATTAGGAACACTGGGGATTCTTTGTCTGGTAAAGTTGCACTCAAAATACTGAGAGTCCAATAGCCATAGTGGGATTTTGAAATATGAATGAGACTGTAAAAAATCTGCTTCAGAGGAGCTCAGTTTAGATCTTAGGGGCAGAAGGGGAAGCATCATCTCTACATTTAACTTCATGTTTGGATTGAACCTGTATCTCTGAATCTCAGAGCTGGATTAAGCTCTGTCTGTGTTTTGCCACTGATAAGTAGCTGCGTGTTGAAATGTGATGCACTGAACAGAAACATTAGAGCCCTGCTGTTCAAAGATAAACTAGCCACTTCTGTCAGCTAGCCAGAATTAAAAGCTGGCTAGAGAAAGTCAAGGTTTATGAGAATTTTTTAATAATGGATATAGTTATGTGCCCTATGCCAGAAATATGGATGGTTTATCGGTAACAGAACAAGCTGCACACTTCTTATAATCCAGGAGATTACCAAAGATCCATCTAAATGTATTTTTTTTAAATAATCACACAATTCACTTAATGATACAAAAAATCTCCCTTTCATAGTTTCTCTTACTCAAAGGTATTTAGGGGATTGGAGGGTTTAAAATACACTTAACTGGAACACAATGGGTAAGAGAATTGTTGTGCCAGATTGTTCAAAATATCTGAGCACAACAGGTGTAAACTCCTTATCAGGAAAACAGCATTTTGGTTTAGCAAAATCAACCTTTTCACCCAGCTATTCCTTGGCCTGTGGGGGCACATTTAAACAGCAGAGCTGAAGCCGAAATAAACTACCCAACTTGACCTACGTCTATTGCGTAGCTTAATTCAAAATAGCTTATTTCAGCTTTTGGTGAGGTCTCCATAGCAGGAAGTCCGAGTTTGAGCATTCTTCCTCTGATTTCCCTTACTCCTTGTAAAATGAGGGTTACAGGAGTTACAGTAAGAAGTCCTCCAGCTCGATATTATTTCAACATCATGTCAAAATAACTGCTTGCTGTGTAGATACGGACTATGTTATTTTGGAATAACGTCAGCAGACATATCCTGGGAGACATACAATCTGTTCAAAATATGCCCTCTCCCAAGATTCAACTGCTCAGAAGTACACACATTTCTCTTGGAAAAGTGTGCAATACTTTGGGCCAGATCTTCAGCTGAAGTACAGGTTGAACCTTCTAAATCCATGAATCTCTGGTCCAACAATATCTGTGGTCCTGCCAGACCAGACACTGCGAACTTCCCAATTCTTCTCCTTTCTCCCTCCCCCAAAAATCACTGCTCTTGCCTGACTGTCCTACTTAACCATTTGAACTGAAGCAGACCACAGATGTTGCCGGACCAGAGAGCCCTGCACCCGGGAGGGGAAGCTGGCCATGAGTCCAGCAGCCGGGAGCCCCACCAGCAGGGATGGCGGCAGCCAGGGGGCCTGTGACAGACTGCTGGCTAAGCCAGAGCTCTGCCACTGTAGTCTGGCTGAAGAGACTGATGGCCACAGCTGAGCAAGCACAGGCCTGAAGGGCTATTAGAAACAGCTGTGGGCCTCACTGGAAGAAGGCTTATATAAGGCAAAGAAGGAAGCCAGGAGGGGGCAAGGAGGAGCTTAGGTGTGGCTGAGTGCACTCCTAGGCAGATGGAGGAGCTGGCTGAATTGACTGTAAGCTTTGTACATAGATAGTGGTGGGAACTAACAATAAAAGGATGGGTGACTGCACCAGAAGTGTCTCTGGCTGATTCGTGGACCAGGTGTCCCAAACCAAGGGGCCTGAGTGGGGACTCTGTCACAAGTCCCATCCCTGGGGAGCCCCAGCCAGGCAGGATAGCATCAGGGCCTTTGAGCCCCATCCTCAGGGAGCCCTGGATGGGTGGGGCAGCAGCAGAGGGTAGCAGCGACTGGGGAGCCCTGTCCCTGGGGAGCCTGGGCTCGACAGGGCAGAAACAGCGGTGGCTGGGGAGCTCTGTCCCCAGAGAGCCCCAGCCAGCCGGTGCCAGCGGGGCCAGGGCTGGAGAGCAGTGGCAAAGGGGCAGGAGCACAGCCAGCCATAGGGAGGTACAGTGGGCTGGGAGAACGGTGGCAGGGGAACTCCACTGATCCAGCAAATTCCCTCCTTTGGATCCTCTCGGGTCCTAGATCAGGGAGGTCCGACCTGTAAGTCAGAGCGGATAGTGAATTTTCACCAGCTGAGGATCTGTGCAATAGTTTGGAACAGGCCTGCTCTCATTTAGGAGTCCAGCCAACCCTACACATGGCAATGGAATAGCTTTTTGAAAGATGATTTAGGAAGCTAACAGACAATTTTGAAAACAGTTAGGGAAACAAATCCCTCATTTCCTGCAATCTGGTACATCGCTATCAGAAATCCAGGGGCCAACTGTCTTTGATTTGTGATGCTAAACAGAAAGGTAGGGTAGGTATGTAGAATGGATTGTCACCAGTATGGTCTCAAAACAGAGCACTCAGATTTTCCTGTTTTATTTCCCCCCAAACATACGTTCTTCCTTCATTTATCTGCAGGATAATCTTCTCATGCCATGTGTTCCTTGAGTAAAGTTGTCCCTGTGGAATATTGCAATGGGATACAAACCCAGACATAAGAAATATGTATCTTCCTAGTACACTGCAAGTTACACCTCATTCTGAGTTGCAGAAAGACATTCTGGCAGAGACAGTGTTTCTGAGAAACTGGAAAAATACCTGTTTTTGAGGCTCTGCATAAGAAAAGTTCTAAGAATTCTCTTTAAATTCTGCCACTTTGCTTTTCCTTTTAATGTAGCTATATCTCCATAGGCTAGGCCAGGAGTGGGCAAATACCAGCCTATGAGCCAGAACCACTTCCCCCAAGGTTAGCCACTATATTTACCTGCGCCTATGCAGATACGAGCAATTGCAATTCATGTTGGCTGTGAATCACCATTGCTGGCCAATGAGAGTGTTGGAAGTGATGCTCCAGACTGTGCTGCTTCTTGTGGCTGCCATTGGCTGGGAACGGCAATCCACAGCCAACAGGAGCTGCAATTTCCCATACCTGCAAAGGAACAGGTAACTATAGTGGAGGCGGCCTGCCAGAGGCTAACCCGGGTGAACCGCTGCCATTTTATTACCCAACTTGGACTAGCCAGTGAGACAATTCCATGAAAAGCCTAGTTTTGACCATTAACTCATTGTCCTTCCCAAAACTCCTCTCATTGCCTTAAATTTCATGCGAGCCCTCTTCAAATAATGTCAATAATATATTGAGTACAATTTGTTAAAGCACCAAAGTGGTTTAGGAGCACGAGTCTTATTTTAAAAAGCACTTAGCTAAAGTCCCATTGAAAGTTAATGAGACTTAGGATTCTAAGTCACTTTTGAAACTGAAACTTAGGATCCTAAATATCTTATGCACTTAAATGATTCTTATCCATAATGTTTATAAACATAAAACTTGGAAAGCACGTCAGTCATTTGACCTCAATGAGATCCTGGGCATAAGACAATATTTTAGATGGCAAAACAGTTAACTTGAATCATATGCCATGAACTTTGAAATCTTCCATGAGCCTGATGAGGAGTTTGTAGCAACGTACACTTCAAGTACTTGTAAACTTCCCATTCACAAGAGCACGTCAACACGGCCATGTGCTTTTGCACAAGAGCATCCATGGCAGTGTGGTCACTCTCTTGGGCAAGAAAGCTCTGATAGCCATTTTAGCCATAGGGCTTTCTTACACAAGAAACCCCTGCCGCGCGTCCACACTGTCCTCTTGCACAAGAGCTCTTGCGCAAGACAGCTTACACTTGTTAGAAAAGAGTGTAGCTCTTGCGCAATAAGCCCTCTCTTATCACGCTTTATTGTAAATCTTCTTGCGCAAGGGCGGGCGGTCAGTGCGGATGCTCTGTGGAAGAACAGCTGTTCTTGTGCAAGAACCCGCCAGTGTAGACATAGCTCAGGTGTGTCTAGGAAAGTCCTGACCTGCATCCCCACACCCACTAGAAAGTGCCTGTGAGACTGCAGTGGGGAAAAGCACCTTTTCACAAGGTGTAGCAGGAGGTCCTTGGAAGAACTCCCCATGCCACTCCCATCTTTCTCCCCCCCCCAGCCTGGAGGGTGCTATGCCTGGTTGTGGCCTCTGAAGTTACCACCTCCTTCACAATGCAGTTTGGTTCCCCATTTCAGAGCCAAAATTTGGGCCCCAATATGTCAGAAAGCCGATTATACAATAATTGCAGATAACGTGCCCCACAAAAGCAGTAGCTTTCACCCTTTCCAGACCAAGGAGCTTGGGTTGTTTACCTTAACCAAAAGAAGTCTGAGGAGAGACATGATTGCTCTCTTTAAATATATTAGAGGGATAAATACCAGGGAGGGAGAGGAATTATTTAAGCTCAATATCAATGTGGACACAAGAACAAATGGATATAAACTGGCTAGTAGGAAGTTTAGACTCAAAATTAGACGAAGGTTTCTAACCATTCAAGGAATGAAGTTCTGGAACAGCCTTCCAAGGGAAGGGGGCAAAAGACCTTATCTGGCTTTAGGATTAAGCTTAGATGGGTTTATGAAGGGGATGGTTTGATGGGATAACATGATCTTGGCAACTAATTGACCTTTCACTATCGGTGGTAAATAGGCCAATGGTGGGATGGTAGGAGTTACTATAGAGAACTTTTTGGGTGTCTGGCTGGTGAGTCTTGCCCACACGCTCAGGGTTCAGCTGATCGCCATATTTGGGGTTGGGAAGGAATTTTCCTCCAGGGTAGATTGGCAGAGGCCCTGGAGGTTTTTCGCCTTCCTCTGTAGCATGTAGCTCTTGCTGGAGGATTCTCTGCATCTTGGGGTCTTTAAACCATCATTTGAGGACTTCAATATCTGAGATATAGGTGAGAGGATTATTTCAGGAGTGGGTGGGTGAGATTCTGTGGCCTGCATTGTGCAGGGGGTCAGACTAGGTGATCATAATGGTCCCTTCTGACCTTAAACTCTGAAGTCTGAGACCATGTGCCCTCTGCAGGAGGCTGATTTGTGTTGTGTACCTCAAGTTTCACCTCACTTAAAGATAGGGTTGTTGATTAATCACCGTTCACTTAAAAAAATGCTTCCCACTGGCTGGTTCCCCAGACCCGCTTCCCCCGACTTCCTCCTAGACAGCCTTGTTTTCCGCCTACTGTTCCCCCCCCCTCCCCCCCGCCCTAATCTCCCCTGGCCAGCTCCACTGCCCCTGCCCAGCCCTGCTTCCCACTGGCCAGTCCCCCCCCCCCATCTTCCCCCATCCCCCGCCAACCCTGGTTCCCACCAGCCTGTTCCTCCCTCACACTCCCCCCCCCCCCCACCTCCTCCCAGCCAGCCCCACTCCCCTCCCGGCGGGTCCCCCCCGCATCTGAGATCAAGTGTGTCCGGTATTTTTTTTTAAGCCACCTGGTTACCCTATCAATGACAGTTACAAAAGTGCCATGCAAAGGCCTGTGACAATTTTGTGAAAATGTTAATAAGAAGATGTAGAGTTATGTAAATGTAAACAAACTTGTTTGCCCTAGCGATTGGCTGAACAAGAAGCAGGACTGAATGGACTTGAAGGCTATAAAGTTTTACACTGTTTTATTTTGGAGTGCAGGTTTTTTAGTACATAATTCTACATTTGTAGTTCAACTTTCATGACAAAGAGATTGCACTACAATAACTGTATTAGGTGAATTAAAAAAAATACCATTTCTTTTGTTTTTTTACAGTACAAACACTTGTAATAAAAAATAAGTATAAAGTGAGAACTCTATACTTTTTATTTTGTGTTGTAATTGAAATCAATATAATTGAAAATATTCAAAATATTTAAATAAATGGTAGTCTATTATTGTTTAGCAATGTGACTAACCACAATTTATTAACTGCTAGATAGCCCTACTTACGAACTACTTGCTTACAATATCCAATATAAAAATACAAAAAAGTGTCACAGCATATTACTGAAAAATTGCTTACTTCCTCATTTTTAACATATAATTAAAATCAACTGGAATATAAATATTGTACTTACATTTCAGTGCATAGTATACAGAGCAGTATAAACAAGTCATTGTCTATATGAAGTTTTAGTTTGTACTGACTTTAATGCTTTTTATGTAGCCTGCTGTTAAACTAGGCAGCTGATATACCCCTCTGAAGACCTCTGCATACTTCTAGATGTATGCATACTTCTGGTTGAGAATCACTGCCCTAAAGGATAGCTGAGAACAGCAGTCACCGAGGACAGAATATACTTTGTACAAAAACTAATAAAGCCCTGGCACCACCTATCAAAGTTATACAAAGTATGTGGTACTCTACAGTACTAAATCATCATAATCACTTGGAGAAATCTGATGGGGCTCAGGAAGTTAAGAAAAGAGGGAGCTATTCTGGGAAGTCAACAGTAACCTAAAAACACAATGCCCAGAAGGATAATTAAGTTAAAAAAAGCTCCTCCTAAGAGAAGGTTTCAAAATATCCAGAAATCTAATTTATTAGATATCTTAACCTCTTAAATCTCATGGGAATTCTCACACGGAATTCTTCAACTGATTGGGCCCTCTGTTTATTATGAATAGATGGCATTTCACTTTCATAAACTTCCATGCAACCTTAGTCACTTTTTCATCAACCTAAACGTTTTTTACAGACTGTCATTTGCCATTATCTGTATAATTATCAACACAGAAACCTCTCTCTAATCTGTGTGTACACACGTGCAATAAGAAAGCTCATAAAACTATTTTCACCTGAAGCATGACGCTTCTGTCATCTAGATTTATACATAAACCCAGAATAGGTATGTGCTCTGTAACCTATTTTGTCTTGTTGGCTTAAATATATGGCAAGCTGAGCTACAGTTCCCCTTGATATTTATCTTTCTGGTTAGATTTGGGTATCTTGCCTGTTACTGACAATGGCTACTTGAAGCTGCTATGAAACTTGAGTGGCTTTTTAAAGTAGCATTTTCTAGTGATTTATATTCTCTTTTAAAGTGAAGTTCAAAAGAAAACAACACTGAGCAAGATTTGTCTTTTATAAAAAAAATTAAATACTCTTTAAAAGCATGATAATCTGAACAAAAATACATGTTGGTAAAGTAGGCTCTCTCTATTAGCTCCTCCCATCTATTAGTCTATGCACAGTATGTGTCCATTGGACCACTTCTAGTGCACTGCGTTCTCAACACTTTAAAAAAGCAGAGTGTACGACAACCATCTTGATCAAGCTGAATCACTTTTTACATACTGTGCACGTCTGCTACATGCTGTGGGACACTACTTTGTTGCAAGGTTTAATTACAAAACCCAACTTGCTTCTGAAGTTTGGATGACAGGGATCTAATTCCAACAAAATTCATAAACACGGTGAGGCAGAAATTAGGTTGTGTTGTGCTGCAGATTGTCATAGTTAAAGCATATTCTTGGATTAGCTTATCTGGAATGAATACACATTCTATGGCAGAAATTACAGGAGTTCAGGAATTTATCTTGTAAAATGCAGAGGAACGACTACAGTCCAAATCTTCAACAAATCTAGCCTAAGCATATGGTTGTAAGGCAGAAGAATCAGCACTACATGAGAGTTTAATGCTCCTGTTTGTTGGGAGACAATGTCCCTTAGCTTTTTCAGAATGTAGGAGATTCCTATAGGATAGGAATTAAGCCCTAAAAAAAGAGAAGTAGAAATATTGCCAGTATCTGTATTAAATTGGTTGCCCTTCCCAACACATTTGGCACAAATAAATATTAAAACATAAAACTTCCCTTATAAAAACTCACGTTAGAAAGCAAGTGCCTAATAGTGATTAAACAAAATGCTTCTGGAACCTTTGGATAGATTTTAAAGCAATAACCTAAAACAAGGCTCATCCTGGAGACAGTCTCACTGTACTGGGAATGATCAAGTCCCTTTGTCTGGTTGCAGACTTTTTATGAAAGTGTTTTCTGTTCATTCATCAGTTCATTTCAACTTTCACTACTCTGTGAGTCATCAGTAAGGGAAATGAATG
This sequence comes from Pelodiscus sinensis, assembly GCF_052426305.1. NCBI lineage: Eukaryota > Metazoa > Chordata > Testudines > Trionychidae > Pelodiscus > Pelodiscus sinensis. The sequence continues at coordinate 1,155,079 of NC_143065.1, forward strand.
TGTGTGTACTTGAGGATGATAAGGTTCTAAAACCCACTGAAGAGCTTTTCAACTCTACAAAATATGCTAATTGTTCAAGTATGGATTTAGTAGGGGTAATGATAGGGTTGAAAATTAAATGCTAAAAGCACTATTCTGAGACAAATCAAGAGCGGAGACTGAATTAACTGATGTCTGTGAGGAGAAAACCCACAGGAATGGTGTTAGTATCAAGCAGATTAGGATAAACCCACAAGTCCTGAGGAGGAGAGTAGGTTAAGTAGCAGATACTCTAAATTACAACAAACAAGATTGCTTTGAAAATACTAAAGTGAATGGAGTCTTCTTGTAGATTTGAACAAAGGATGTTAAGGAATGGGTACTTTGCTAATCCTGTAAGTCGATACAAATTGTATCAACTACACAATTACTCAATAAGAGGAGGCTTGCTCCAGGACTGCTGTGCCTCTGCATTGTAAATGTAGTAAAAGCTTGGCAGCTCTTACTACATTTAAATGCAGAGGCACAGCGATCCCAGACATACGCGAGCCAAGACTGCTTGGTCCCAGCTTGCGCCGAGTTCAGCAGGCCCTCCTTGCGGTGGCCCGGCTGGCTGTGGGCAGGGGCTGCTCCAGCAGTAGCTGCTCCGGCAGCAGCCTTCCCCGAGAGAGGCAGCAGGAGGAGGAGAGGTGGCACCGTGGCTTTTAAGCTGTCTCCCCCCAGCACCAGCTCCAGTATCCCCTCCCCCCTGCTTTCTCTCATACAGCCGGGGGGAAAGGGGTGGAGAGGGAGCAAGTAGTTGACAATTTGCTTACATCCCTAATTTGAACCTCTTTAATTCAGCAACATTGGGAAATAAACTATGCTGAACTCTGGACCATGGATGTTCACCACAATGAAGAATAAATAAAGTATATTACTAAAGCTTTGTATGTACAAACCACTATAGAGTTGTCTGTGTCATAACATAAATCCTTAATGCATTATATTTAAATTGTCATTGGGGGGCAGGGTCTGAGAAGGAGGGAGGGTGCAGGAGCGTGCTGGGGGTGGGACTATGGAGTCTGGTTGTGAGGGAGACGGGAGTGGGGTGCTTACCTGGTGTCCTCTCCCAGCAACACATGTAGCTCCACAATCCCCACTGGGAGCAGAAGGAGAAATGCCTCCAGACAAGCGCTTTGCTGTTCTGCCATTCCCCAAGCTGAGGGGGAGGAGGAGCAACAGCACGCAGAGCCACTTTCTCTTTCCCCTGGGCCAGACCAGCTTGCAGCTTGCCTGGATCCAACCTGAGACACTCAGGACTCTCTCCCTCCTCCAGCAACAGGGAGCCGGCAGTGGTGCTCCAGGCATGCGGGGGAACCAAACCACAGATCACAGATAAACTTGAACCTCCTTAATTTGGGTAACCGGAAGGTGTATCTCTTTCCATGGTTAAGGTTGTAACAAGCTTCCCAGTTTAAGCCTCTGTTTGCTCCCCCTTCCATTTCTCCTAAATGACTTTTAGTAAGTCACAGTGCTAGAAAATATTATTTTCTTACAATGCTACTATGTATTTACATTCTTGTGTCTAGTTCAACATTTTTACCTAGCAGACTTAGCTTTCATTAACATTAATAGGTATTTGAATCATTCTGTTTTGTCCTCCACTGCAACCTTCTTGGAAAAGCTTGTGTAAAGGTCAAAATTAGGGCTCGGTTATGCCTTTTGTCATATGACAGATCTGTTACTGGCTTTACTGTATTCCTTTCATAAAGAAACAATAGTCAGAGTTTAACATTTTCCACTTTTCTCTGAAGTAGGCAAACTGAGCATTATGCCTTGTTAAAACAGCCCTCATACTTCAAAAGAACTTGCAGACAAAATAAAATCAGACGAATAACAGCCCAGATCAGGAAAGGACAGACAAAGCTGGTTCTATCCTATATTTAAAACCTTTGTACTGTTGTGAAATTTTCCCAATATGAAAGACATGGAAAATTATTTTCCACAAAAGCATTACTTGACAGACCAGAAGCCGATCCTTCATGCAACAACTTTGATTTTAATAATGAAAATATCCCCCCCAAAGCCATTATGAAAAAGTTATTTGCTTTACCAAACTGAGCAATAGAACAATTGCAATTCATAGCCATGCAGTCTGCTAAGAAGGGAGAGCATGCTATTATGAAGTATTCCATGCTTCAGTTTAAGAGTTTTTCGCAATGAAAGCATTCCAGATAAAAAGGAGACATGAGTATAATGTACCAACTGTATCAATATCAATGTATGAAGATACCATGGATAATTGGTTAAGAAAAAGAAAGCAGCCGTGAGTTACACTGGAAGTCCAGTTCTCCCTCCCCCAGGGATATAACAAGAGTAATTCCTCTTCAGTCAGTTCTTTTAATACCAGTGTAAAATGGAGCAAAGCTAGCAACTAGTCAGCTCCTAATGCACAGAGACTACAGGCAGGCTTCCCCAGAAGTCTCAAACGAAAACAATAATGCAAGTTTCTGTCTCTGGTTATTCATCATCTGGTTTATTTTAGTCCTTTGTATAGAAGCATGAACTTGTAGAGATATAACAGTGCACTGTGTGGAAAAATGTAGCAAACAATATTATCTTCATTGAATATCTGAGGGTATTAAAGACTGTGCCGCATGCAGACAGATCTGTGGAACAAAGCCCACTGAATTTCAGGCAGTGGTGTTTTCTAACAGTTTTTCAAGTCCCCAAACAAGTGGGTCAATGAAATCCAAACAATGTTTTTCTGAGAAGAGTCCTATAAAGAGAGTAATCTGTCTGAAATAAACCAGCCTGCTGCGTCCTTCTGAGGTGAAGGAAACGTCTTTTCCAGCACGTAATCTGAGATGAGTGGGAAATAATAGCCCAACTGAAGCAGGTGAGCACACAGTGTAACTCAGGGGGGAGAATGAAGAGGTGGCTCCTTTGTCTTCCCCCTATTCTGTCCCAGCTGTGAGCTGGATGGGGCCATTGGCTTATGCTGAGGGATCAAAGAGGCTTATATGGTAGCTGGGTACAAGTGAGTATAAACATGCTCTTTCCATGCCTCTCATCTCAGCTATATCACCTGCAATTGCTGCAGGAAGGGAGAGGGTGTAAACTCTTCACTGCTATAACAGCCCTTACATTGCAAAGAACCTCTCATGGTCAGCCACACCAGCTATGGGGCTGCTTTGCATTAGGGGTGCATCAGGGTGATAGTAGCACAGACCAGGATCTGGACCGAGAAACTTGGAGTTCACACACGGCCATCTGAAAGTCTGCAAGAATATTGCAGTCTCGCAACCCAGAACTAATGCAAAGGAAGTAAGGGGAGTTCTGACAGCTTCATCATGCTGAGGGGCTGCTCATGACTGAGGGGGGCTAACAACCACAGCTCTATTAACACATTGGCTACGTCTACACTGGCATGATTTTCTGCAAATGCTTTTAACGGAAAAGTTTTCCGTTAAAAGCATTTGCGGAAAAGAGCGTCTAGATTGGCACGGACGCTTTTCCGCAAAAGCACTTTTGCGCAAAAGCATCCGTGGTCAATCTAGATGCGCTTTTGTGCAAAACAAATCTGAGCTGTCTACACTGGCCCTTTTGCGCAAAACATTTTTGCCCAAATGAGAGCAGATTAGTATTTCCGCAAGCAGCACTGATTTCTTACATGAGATCGTCAGTGTTCTTGCGGAAATTCAAGCTTTTGCGGAAAAACTTGCCACTCTAGACACAGCCATTGTGTGTCAGTCTCTCTTCTAAGCAAGACACTAGCAAATTTGAAAATGACTTTCGTTTTACTTGGGATGAACCACTTTTGCCTCTGTGGAACATTCCACAACAAGTAAAGAGGGAAATCCTGTGGGCGGAGGGGAGGTTGTGATTGCGTGCGTGGACACGTCAAGACACTCTTCCCTAACATTTTCATAAACCCAGTCTTCATTCTTATGATTGACTATTAATACTAAAAGCAGAGATGGCTTACTAGTCTAAGCAACCAATTGGGCAGACCTCTCCTCTCTATAGCCACATATTCAGATCCTGGCAGACTTCGGCAAACTAGGATTCCCAACCCTCCAGGAATTAAAAGATTAATTATTAATTAAAAATGTCATGTGGCAAACGTAAGAGGAACCCTTTCTTCTTCTGAGAGGCAACAGATAAACTGAACTGCATGCAGCTTTTCTGCAAAGAAAAGAACAAGAATGGCCTTGTTTACTCTATTGAGTTAAGAGTAGGATTTGTCCTTGACCAATAATTCCCCTCTCTCTACTAGTGGAGTATGTGCCAACTGCCTTTCCAGCTGCTCTACAACTCATAGACATGTGCAACAGTGTTTCATGTCTTCATGTTTATAAACCACTTTAAGATCCTTTATGATCTGTCTATGTCAAATGCTCTGGAGAGGATAAAGGGAAGGCAGTCTCCTTTGACTGGTGCATTGCTCAATGGGAAAGACATTAAAATAGGTTGTGTTTTCCCTGAAATCTCTTAAAATTTCTTTAGTGAAACTCCAAATGACAAAAATACCTTTTTTAAATGCAGGAAGAAAGGGTTCATTTCAGAGGACTTAAGAAAAAAATCAGCATTGTATAAAAAAAAAACTCTGATGTTACTGCAAGGAAATGACAAAGACACAGATCTGACTGTAGTCTTACAACCAAGTATAATATTAAAAAAAAAATGAGTGGCTACATAAGAAATTTCTCACACCTTTAATTTTCTTTGATCCATGCTCATCTCATCCACTGCTCAGCACAGACACATCACTTACAGAAAATGGTCTTTATCTTATTTTCTTCTTTCACCACTTGCTGGATGAAGAGTGTTTTCACAAGATAAGCTTTCTCTTTGAAGTCAGAGACAATCACAAACCTTATCACGGCACACAGCAGTTTGCCTCTACCATTACATGAGTGATCACACTGGCATCGATGGTCAGAAATGAAACACACTGGGGATAGCTATTATGATATTTGGCGAGAGTTCCCCAACTTGTAACTGTACTACTGTCAAGATGATACAGATCCATTGCTATAGCTGAAACCAAGATCACTGGCCTGAACCCCACTCCTTTCAGCAACAGACCCTTTTGGTAGCTCATGATTAGGGGTATGGAACAGCTTCCATGTGAGGAGAGATTAATAAGATTGGGACTTTCCATCTTAGAAAAAGAGACTACAAAGGTGGAGGGAGAGGAATATGATAGAGGTCTATAAAAAATCAAGACTGCTGTGTAGAAAGTAAATAAGGAAGTGTTATATACTCCTAATAATGTAAGAAGTAAGCGTCACCCAATGAAGTTAATAGGCAACAGGTTTAAAACAAACAATTATTTCCTCACACAATGCACAGTCAATCTGTGGAACTCTTGGCATTCACAACATCTTTGGCAAACATAACAGAGTTCAAATAAGAACAGGCTAAGTTCATGGAGGGTTGGTCCAAAAATGGCTATTAACTAGGATGGGTAAGAGTGCAAAACCATGCTCTAAAGCAGGAATGGGCAATAATTTTTGACGTGGCCCTGGGCTGCCCGGAAATGGTGGGGCCTCAGGCAGAAGGGGCGGGACCAGGACACTTCCGTGCTTCCCCGCCCACAGATCCTGATTGGTCTGGGGATGAGGGAGCACACAAAGTCTTTACCCCTCCCCTAGAGAACCGTCAGCTGTTCTGAACAGCTGGCAGTTCCCTCTAGGTACCTGTGCCCCTGGCGGTGGGAGGAGACTTTGTGTGCTCTCCCCTGCTGCCCCCAGGTCAATCCCTGAGGAGGGGGAGCGCGTGAAGTCTCTCACTCCCTGCCTTGCAAGTGAGCGCTGAGCTTAGAGACAGTCACCAGCTGAGCAGCAACTATAAGTGCTGAGTCTCTTGCAGGGCATGAGGAGATTTCATACTCTCCCTCACCTACCCCAACCCCTAATTGGCCTAGGGATGGGGTCGGTGGTGTGTGCAAAGTCTCCTACCATCCTGCCTGGTTCCTGCAAGAAGTGTGCAGTGCTTAGAAGCACCGCACCCCTTGCAGAGCTGGAGGAGACTTCACACGCTCCTTCCTGCCCCTGGGACAATGAGGGCTTGGGGGCAGGGGAAAGTATGTAAAGTCTCCTCCCACCCTGCCAGGAGTGTGTGGCACTTCTAAGCGCCATGCACTCCTTGCAGGGCAGAGGCAGGGTGGGAGGAGACTTTATGTGCTTCTCCTCGACCCCAGGCCCTGATTGGCCTGGGGGTATGGGGCATGGCAGAGCCTCTGTGGGCCAAATCTGGCCCACAGAGGCCCTTTTGCTCACCCCCTACTCTAAAGTGCCCACAGCCTCTATTTGCTAGAAGCTGGGAATGGGCAACAAGGATTAGGTCATTTGGTGATTACCTGTTCTGTTCATTCCATCTGAAGTACTTGGGATTGGCCACTGTAGGAACACAAGTTACTGGGTTAAATGGATCATCAGTCTGACCCAACATGGCTGTTCATATGTCCTTTTTCTCAGGGGGAAAAAAACAAAACAAAAAAAAAAACACAAGCTTCCTGGCATTCTCCTTAGCCAATATGATGCATCTCCCTCTGAGTTCTTTCTATTACATATGTCTTAAATGCTTATGGTATCCTTGATATTTTCTATGATAGGCAATTTGGACTTGCAACTTTATCCCAAATATGCCATTCAGAAAAAAAGAGGTGGTTTTGAGGGTCCAAGTTCCTACCAGACAGCGAGTCTCTCTTCACTTTTATGACACAGCGCTTATGCAAGCATGCCAAAATTTGATTTTCTGTAATAATTGCAATTGGTTATATCAATGTATATTTTAAAGAATTTTTTGGGTTTTAGCAATTAATACCACAGTTATGAAAAATTATAGATTTTAAGCCTTTTTTCAGTTATGTAGTTAAATATTCATAAATAGAAGAAATTATTGGGGAGCTCAGATAGTTGTGACAGTGGATATTGAGATTCAAAAAGTTAAAGCTTTATAACAATTAAAACTCAAACTGACAACACCGCATGTCAAAAATATATAAAATCAGTACTCTTAAATCTCACAAATTCAAAGGCAGTTTTTTTCTTACTTTGCTTATCTGTATGTTTCCATTATGGATGGAAATATGTTTTCCTTGGTTTGTGCCTGTATGGTGAAATTAACATCTGCTGACGATTAGCAATAAACAACAAAAACATCTAAGCCTGCTCATGTTAACTCATCTATTTATTTTTACCTGTTCAACTCTACTGATTTTAGTGCAGTTGCAGAAGTGATAGACATCTCAGATTCTAAGTGTCAGGGAAAAATTGAGCTTCTTCACTAATCTTCAAATCACCCCTGTGAGGTAAGTGAATATTTGGGAAGGGGCAGTGGAAATTTAAGCAGAGAGGTTGTCCGTGTGTATCATTTGACTATAGAGTCACATCAGAAATGGGATTAGAACTCAGGAGTTTCTGGTTCTCCATCCTATACTGCAGTAACAAATTCTCTACAGATAAATTCTCTGCCATTTCTGGCAACTTCATCCCCTCTGCAAACCAGACAACCTGAATGGCTACTGTTCATAAATATTTCCATTTTCTCCACATCTTATGTAAATCTGTTAGCTTTGGGAGTGAGGGGGCATGAGAACAGAAGAGACCATCAATACTTTGCGGATGCTTGAGCATACTGAAATATGCTATACGGTCTACCCACTCTATTTGAAACTGTTACCAAAAGCTTGAGAAATGAGTGATATTAATTTACAAGTCTTAATATATTTTAAACTGCCATAAGTCATTTTTGATTGAATTTGCTGTTTAAACTGCATGGCTCCTTAACAAGAACTCATTATATTTTGCTCTGATCATTAGCGTGAGTGACATTCCCATACAAGCAGATCTTTCTTGACCACAAAAACAAAACTCAGTGACATCTAACTAACTGCACAGGTGCAAAGAAACTAAAGAGTACCACATGGTCAAATTGTTTTCACTTCAAAGATAATAGATTTAATCAATAAACGGCCTAAACACATGCACTCTATTAACCAAGAAGGCAGATAGATTGTCTAAATTAATTTGGCAATCAGCACTAGTGCAGGATTTCAACACCACTGGATGTGCCTCTGTTTATCCACAGAGCAGGCATAGCTCCTTACTCTGTAAAGGGAAATTATGGTTGGGGAGAGAGGAGGTTGACTATTTAAAGACAGCAGGCTTTAACATTTAAAAGGTTAAAGCTTTGTAACTGTTAAAACACAATTGTCACCATCACGTCAAAATATACAAATTTGTCAAATTCCAAGTTCCCAAAAAACATTTCTCCTATTTGGTCTACCTGTAAATTTTGATCATGGAAATGCCTACCAAATGCGGATTCTGGATGAGAGCCAAGGGTTGATCAACCTCTTAAAAACTGAGCTATCTTATTAGGAAAAACCATAAGAAACCAATATTTCTAGGCAACCCACTAGAGGCATATGTACCTGAAAACTCCAATACCGCATATGTGAGCGCTATCCTCAGCTAATTCTCAGGAGCACCAACACCAGCTATATCCAGTTAAAAGATATTGTTTTCCCTCTTTTTACTCAGGGACTGTACCAGGACATGTAGCTCTTCAGCCACCCCTCTTTAACAAGAGCTTCTGTGAGGCTGGAGGCAAGCTGTATTTGCATATTTTAGCCAACTATTTCAGACTGTCCCACTGCATTGCTTACACTTCTGTGGGCCCAATCGTCCATTCCCACAATGCTGAGAGTAAAGCTATAGCAGTACTAAGCAGAATCCAGGGAGGTTCAGAAGTCTGGAGAAGGGAGCCATTTGTCTGTAAGTTAGGGGTTGGGAATTCTGCCCAGGTTGCTGGTGACTACAAACTATTAGCTGATGACCAGTGGCCTATGTGATGTGTTTTGGGTCCTACCAGACAGGTGTCCACGTCATGTGGTTACTAAAACTGGTTCCCTTGATGACTGTTTTAGAAAGACTATGGAGAAATTTATCATGAAGAATGATAAGCCCTCAATCCTAAATCAGCGCTTGCAAGACAGGATAAAGAGGTACTCCTGCTCTGTGAATAAACAGAAGAATGTGCAGCAGTGCTGAAATCCTGCACTTTTCAGCTGGGATTTCTAAAGGAAAAAACTAAATGGGAATTGGATGCTCAACTCCATGGGGTGCCAGTGAAACAGTAACTGAAGATTCCCAGTCTTCTATAAGAAAGTGTTATAGAATGAAAGAGAAAATAACCCAATAGAGATCTCTAGCTATCACATAGGGCTCTACAGAAATTGGTATACAAACAACTCAGGAGGACCAATTCTAAGTCGCTTAAACTGTTGGAGCTTTATAACATTCAGCAGAATTCTCCCCAGTTTACACTGTTGTAAACTGGATCAGAATCAGGATCACAGAATTTCACAGGCAATTCTCTCTCTTACAGGATTCGGTGAGTTGAGTTAAACATTGAAAAGAGTTTGCCATTCCCTATAGAATTTAATAAGGTTTAAAATATAAAGGTCATTTATTAATGAAGGAAAATAAACATTCTTCCTCAGTAGTTACTATCAAGACAATTCAAGGCAGGATTATTTGCATATCTAGATACAGACAAGGAAATAGGTTTACAGACCAATGACAGTGGACCATCGCCAAATAAATATCCCTGCTTCCACATGTTGAGGCTGCCAGAGCAATGCACAGTGGTTCTGTAGTCCGTGGCCCGGTACAATGAGCACCCCATTGTGACTCAGTGGAGTGGTGCATTACAGATCACTGGCTTCCTGCACTTTCTCTAATGGAAATTAATATGGGCATGAATCCCAAAATAACTCATTAAATACTTTTCAACACAGGTTTCCAAATGACAAACGTTTGAACCCACATTGCCATGGATGGGAAGGAAGAGGAGTGGAAAAAAAGCTAGGACCTACAGATATACATTTTAACCAGTGTCCAGAAACTATGACTGGGATTCAAGTGGTAAATAAAGGGAGCTCCTCTCCACTTCAGTTCTCTTCCTCCTATTAAGAAACAAATGTTTTATTTTGGCAGGAGGAACCAATACCCTCCCCACACCAAAAAAAATCCGATGTAAATTAAGCACCACTTAAACTAAACTAGCACAGCTCAAACACCACTGTAACTGCTATTAGAAGGACAAAATATGGCTTTAAGCCACAGTTCTCTATGGGGGAGCCAAGCAAGGGTTCACTATCTCAGTAGGAGCGGATGGAGATACTGTGCCCAATGCAGGCATCATCAGGTGAGCAGGAGTACTTACTTTTGCAAGAATAGGTCTTACTACACGCTTTGAAGAAATGCCACAAATGAGAGCCTTCAGGAATAGCAAAAAGCTTCTGTGCAAGATTGACGGAGGAGAAGTAGACGCTCCTCCTGCACCCATATGGGGTTATGGGTTAGGAACCACACAAATGCAACATCAAATCTGCGTTAATTCCAGGTCACCTAATACTGCAATATCATGGTAGTCAGATAAATCTGAAATATGTCATTCTGATTGAAATGCATCTGCAACTCTGCTCCTAAAGGAATTCAAATTACTTGGTAATGAGTGATGTGTGTTGCTTTCATTTAAAAATATTATAAGGAGAGGAACAAACTCTGGCTCATGGACAGAATAGCAGCTAGTGGTCTAGTTTATGCACATTTAATTGCATGTTTCAGAGCTGGGATCTGGCATTTTGAAACCAACTAGTTACAGACTATTCCTTAAGTTAATTAGCTATGAATAGTATATTAAGAAGCCAATCTGTTTGATGAGTTTCCAAATTTTTCCTCATTAAAAAAGTTGTCTGATCAGATTCCCCATACACTAAAACAGGATTAAATCTTCAAAATTGTTTCATTGTATTACTTTCTTTTTTATTTTATGTACCTACATAATGATCTAATTAGAGGTTTGAATAGCAGTGGGCAACCAAATACTTTTGACAATTTTTAACAGATTATCAGTCAATTTAAGAACAACATGAAGGGCTAAAATGGATCTCTCAGAGTCACTTGCATGAGTGACAAAAAGTCTACTGGATGCTTGTGATGCCAAACCGCATGTGCATCTGCAGATTGACTGCAAGCCAACAAATAATGTGGGTGCAATCAAGAATACCTATTAAAAGACTTCTTCAGAGGAGTTTTATTTATATAGAGAGCTTCTGCCCCATCACAAACCTCAGGCCAATGTTCCTACCATGACAAAATAGACACTGAGTATCCTTATCCATGGAAATACAACGTCCAGCAGGCCTGAGCTCACCAGTCTGACATTCAACTACAGGTCAAAGTTGAATTAAGAGACGCAACTTCAGCTACGTTAACTGAGTAGCTGAAGTCAAAGTAGCTTAACTCGGCTTTTGGCACTGTCCACACTGACATCTCTCCTCTGGATCACAACAGGGAAATATTTAGATCAAAATAGCAGCAGCATGCGTCAGAACAACTTTGCTGACCCTCTATCACCCAGAGAGGGGCTATTAAAGCCTCAAGAAACTGATATTTGCCTCTCTGCTCTCAGTATTAAAATGAGTGAGTTGTAACAGGAAGAGAAAAGCAAGGTTAAATTTTCCTGGCTACACTAACCAACATGGATGGCAGAACAAGATAACATGCTTATTTCTGGCTAAGGAGACAGGGTGGTATTTAAGGCAGTCTGGGGTATATTTAAAGCTCAGAATTTGCACATCTATGGAGATAGGGCCAGATTCTGTTCTCAGCTACACCAAGGTAAGCCTGGAGTGACACCTTAGACACTTTCAATCATAGTTCTCATTCAGGTCCAGGCTTGAAACAGACAATCCCTGGCCTATATCCACCTTCTGAACTTTACAAGCGAGATGTGATCTCATCGGACATGAAAGCTCACACTGTTTATTCCTATCCTGTTAGAATCTTGGAAAGATTTGACACATGGCAAGATTTTGATTTACTACTGTGCTTAGTGCCTGCTGGTGGTCCTGACAACAGTCAGTGTTTCATTCCTTTTCATGTAAACTACACTGAGTGTTACAATCCTACAGGGGATGTAGGTTCAGACATACAAAAATATAGGTAACTGATAGCTTGAGAGGCTGTTAACACAAGGGGTATGTCTACACTACAGGTCAAAGTTCAATTAAGATACACAACTTCAGCTACATTAATTGCGTAGCTGAAGTCAAAGTACCTTAACTCAGCTTTTGGCACTGTCCACACTGCAGGAAGTCAAAGGGAGAACACTCTTCCTTCGATTTCCCTTATTCCTCATGAAAGCAAGGTTACCAGCATCAACTGGAGTGCCTCTCTCACTTTGAATTGGCTGTCTTAACTAGATCGCTAATTTGAACCCTGGAAGATTGACAGCAGCAGCTTTGATCTTCCTCTGTAGTGCAGACATATACAAGGTTGTCAGACATGCCTACGTATTCTAGAAGCTCAATATTAAACTTTCCCTCTTGGAAAAGATGTCTGATGGCTGCTATCCAGGATCCTAAGGAAAATGAGCTGATGGTCTTAGCCAGGGTAGTGGACCAACAGCCACAACACAAAACCACTATCAAACATTGGCACCCTTGCTGGTAGTCTCAGCAGAGAATCTAAGAAACAAAGGGGTCATAATGCCTGTACTGCTTCTTACCACACACACAGACACACCCAGTCATTTTCCTTTCCAGGTCAGGTTTTAGTCCTGGCATTTTTCTTCCCCTGGTTCTTTACATAAATCCCCCTTGATTTCAAAAGGAGTTTGCCTGATGGTGTATTTAAGCAGGGACCTTAGAATTTGATAAATAGCAACACAGGCCTTTATACCAACCTGGGGTGACTAACACAGTCACTCGATCGGAATCCACATCTGCGAAGCCAAGAGGTAATCTATGTGCCGCAAACCTGTCTGCTGCATAAATTGTAGGCTGGTGAGGGAAAATAAGAAGCAATGTATCCAGAACTTCCATAGGGGCTAGTGAGGAGAAATTAGGCTGATGGACATTTAACAGTAGAACCGCCATGCCTATGTTCTTGGAGAGACAAGGTAGATGAGGTAATATCTGTAATTGGACTAGCTTCTATTGGTGACACAGGACCTGAGGAAGGGCCCTGTGTGGCACAAATGTGTGTGTCTCTCACCAACAGATATTACCTTGCCCACCTAGTCTTTCTAATATCCTAGAGCTGACAGGGTACCACTACATGGCATGCATCCTACGTTCCGCAGGTTGGACCGCCCGGATCTGGCATCCTCAGGACCTGACCCATCCTAGAAAAGGGAGATTGCCACATCAGGGAAGGTGACGGGAGGCAAGCACCAGCTCCAGCAATCCGCTGCCACAGCCTCATGAGTTCTGGCAGGTCTATGGACTCTTACGGCCTCCCCAGCTTTGCTGCCTTGTGGGCCCTGCTGCCCCACGAGCTCCACTGCCCTGCCAGATGGCTCCGCTCCCAGCCACCGGCAACCTCTGCCACTTGGGCTCTCTGGTCCAGCAACAGTTGCCACACCAGAAAGTTCCAGACCCCAGGGGTTCAACCTGTAATTCTTGAAGAGAGATAGGTTCTAAGGGCTGATCCAAAGTCCATTGCCTTCAACAAGTCTTGATCAGACCTTTATCCTTCCGGGCTACTAAGAGAGTATCTTTTATAAAGTGTTCAATTCACAAATTACAATAAGTTAGTTTCTTTGGAGAATGAAATACTGTTTCTTACTCAATTTAGCAGCTCCATATGTGGAATAGAAAAAAAATAGAGTCTTAGCTTATTTAATTCAACCTTTCTATAAATATATATAGCTGAAATCTGGATTCTCCTTCCTTTGTACATGACAAGGCAAAGCTGCTTCAGTTCACTAACTGAAGCACTGGTGACTGTAAAAGAATATAAACCCAAAATATAGAGTTACACCAGTATTTTTGCATGCTGAAGTTACAAAAGTGTTTAGAGGTAATTTAAGATAAGTTCAGATGTCAAGGTAATCAGAGAGTTCACCATGTGTTCTGCCAAAATTGATGATTTCACATTGTGACAAGATGTCTTATTAAACTCAAGAAATGTGTGCTATTAATTGCAATCTAAATGGACAGTCTGCTTACATTAAGAATTGGTCTCTCAAAGTTAAATCTCATGTAGTGCTTCTGGAGAATCAAATATTCTAAAAATTAACATAAAAATGCAGAGGCTGAAGACTAGTTTAAATTACATTACTACCATATTCATGGAATTCGAAGCCCTAACAGATCACTAGATAATCTAATACCTAATAGTTAATAAAGTGTTATTTATCATTATATAAAATCTCTGCCTTGGATGCTGAAATTTACCTCTCTTTTAAAAGAAAGGCGGGTAAATCTGAGATCTTAAAAATCTGATAGTCCTGCAAGTCTAGGTCCAACTCCAAGAAGTCAACTTGGACACTTCACCTCTCTTTTTAAGATACAATAAATCCTGAAACTAAGCCTGCTTTTCTAAATTATCCACAATGCAGTAGTTCCCCACTCTCCAACTCCCAATTTAGGGACTTTTGCAGAACTCCATACTCTAGAAAAGCTATTGAAATTCCTGGGAGTTTTGCATAAATATTGGGTGAAAGTTTCTGAACTCAGCCCTGATGGTGTCAGGTGAAAAGAGGTCAGTTGCTGGCAGACAGATGTTGAACTAGTTTGTGCTCAAAGGCAAATTATTATAGAGCACTGAACCTCACCTGAGATCAGCTGAAGCTGCAAGCAAAATGCCCATCTGTACACAACTGAAAAAAGGGGATTCACAATTTATTGAATGAGAAACGTCTTGAATTTGCAAGAAAGGGAATAGCAAAGCTTAGCCAAAAGCAAAACTCTGCCTTGGGCAAGCACGGTACTTTCCACTATGCTGGAAGAGAAAGATTAATATACGAAAGGAAGAACCTTCTCCAGCTTTAAATTCCTCCAGAACAGTCTGGCATCCATTGTGTAGTTTGTTTCTTTTCAGTGACCCAGACAGTGTCTCCTGTTGGATGCTTTCCAACAGGGGTACTTTCCCTACCATCTCACTTACTGAAGCTTAGTTATGTAGAGAGTTTATTGTGAATATCCATTTGAGAAAACAGAAGGAAAGCAGCACGCTATACCAGATTCAACCCATGCAGTGGCAGTTTGGGAAAAGGGCATGCGGAAGCAGAATCATGATGCACCTCCAGACCCAGCATAAGGCCTTTTTTTTGTGGATCAGCAACCCTCTCACCTGCATTGGCTCTTTGGCAGCTGTTAAAGAAGCTACTGAGTCAAGGCAGGTGTGCACCTGCACTGTAAGCCTGCATCCTGAAACATCCCTCATGAAATTTCCATTAGGACAAACAAACACTACTGAACATTTCAGAAACCAGAGTTTACAATAAAAGAGTCTTTTGAAAGAATGGTTTTGCTTTAAACTATTAAACACAATTATAGATCAGCCATAGGTAAACATTCAAAAGATGTTAATCCAGTCTCAGATGCTCTGATTTTTCACCTCCAGTCATTCAAAACTGACAAAATGTATTTTAAAAGAAGACAAACTGCACTCCCATGCAGCACCCCACTGTGCTAAGCATCAGCCAACAGCAGATCTGAGCAGCCAGGATATAACCTCTAACGATAATGGTTAGAGATAATTACCTAGAGCCCCATTGTCAGCACTGCTGTAATAAATCAAGACCTGATCCTGCAACATTCTCAAACTCCCCTGGTTGGTGCTGCATGCTCCTGATTCCCTGACCCCAACCAGAGTGCTCAGAGCCTCACTGGATCATACCCCTGATCTGTAGGCTAGAAAATTAAATGTACCTTTTGCAGAATAACATGGATTAACAGTCAAAAGCAATAACAGTGAAGCTAAGTAAAGGAAATTGCATTTTAATGGTCAGATATCACTGCAAGATCAATAGTGATATTCATCCTGAACTCACCAGCTACCAGGTCTAGGAAAAAAAGCACAGTATTTCTTTGGCTGCCAAACTGGAACAGTACTAGCAATTTAAGAGTTAATAGTTAATTTCCTTTTTTCTTTATAGTCATAATCCCTTTGGCGCTCTGGTTGAATGTTTGAATTCCATGTACAGGGTCACAGCAAGCAGGATTACCTGCTGTTCCACATTCACTTATCCACTGCACTAGTCCATGGGACTACAGACGTATTAGATACAGTTTTCATTGCTGCCAGATTCAATTATCGAGTCCATCCTGTAGGATATCCTGACTTTTGGGCAGCTTATTGGATGTCATTTTATTATAATTACTTGGAGTGGGATTGGACACCTGGTTTCTCTTAGCTAGCTGATTAAAATAAGATTTATCAAACTGTGTATCTTATAGATAAAACAATGCCTAAATAAAAATATAAATGATGTAGATCACCACCATCTTGGCAACTTTAACAAAAAACCAGAACTGATGAAATGGCATTGCAATTAGAGAGAACTGGAAATGAGAACATTTCAGAGACATCATCAAGTAAATTCTCATTGATTTTTGCAAAAAAAGAAATTAATGTTTAGAGCCAGATTCTGCCATTAAGATAATTAATGTCAACAAAGGCTATTTGAGCTATGACAATTGCATAGCTGAAGTCGAAATAGCTTATTTTGGCTTTTGGCGCTCTCTACACGCACTCTTAGGTAGTCTGAGGTAGAGCACTCTTCCTCTAACTTCCCTTACTCCTCATAAAATGAGGGTTACAGGAGTCTGAGTAAGAAGTCCTCCAGCTCAACATTATGTAGAAATAACTGATTGTAGTGTAGAGCTGGACTGTGTTATTTCAGAATAATGTCTGAAATAACGCTGCTGTGTAGATGTACCCCAAGGGAGCTACTACTCAGCACAAGTACGGGGAGTAGACGCTGGTCCTTAGCAAACTGCAGTCATAATGGGATACGCTGCAGTATCCCACTCATGCTAAGTAGCACCTGGCTCAGGTAATAATTCAGCATGAGGTGAACGTCAGCCACTAAAGAGAGAGACAGCAGCCACTAAGCAAGATACTGGGATAGGTGCTCAAATGGATTTTAAGTGATTTAAGCTAACATTAGGAGATATTTTATTTAAAAAGTGACACCACAGAACTGCTGACCTCCCACTGCCATGAATGTTTAAATCTAGCCTTAGTTAACTACTTAGCTATTACAGTCCCAATCCTGAAATCCTTGTGCTTGTGAGTCACCTTGGCTCTAGCTCAGTGTTTCTCAACCAGAGGTATGAGTACCCTTGAGAGTACTCAAGAGAAGTCTGGGGGTACGGCAACACAACTGAAATTTGGAGAAAACTGAATTTTTGTTTTAAGTTTTATAGCACTTTATTATTTTTGTACTTTTTACACCCAAAAATGTCATCGTCGCCCAGCTACGATTAAGTTGTTTAAACAAATGTATTGCAATGGTAGAAAAAAAATTATATGTCTGAAAACTGTAGGTACAGGGGGTACTTATAATTTATTTATTTATTTTTGAAAAAAGGGTACTTTATAAAAAAAGGTTGAGACACCCCTCCCCCCCCCCCCCCACTCCCTAAACTTCTAGTAGCAGGAGACAGGAACACATGAATCAAGGCAGGTGGCACATTGGAGGATGAGATAAGCTACCACGCCACCTGTATCTCCCTAAAGCTCATTGCTCTTCACTGAGGTACCAGTCACACAGATTTCTCTGCTGAACTTTTTCTTTGTCTTCTGCTGATCCCCAGATGAGAGTTCCACTAGTCAGTCAATGCAGAGGTTTAATCATTCGGTATCTCATGTACCACCAAATTTAAAAGCAGCCAAGTCTTATTAAGAGCAGCATTTTTAGAAGTCCAGGTATCATGTGAAGAACTGAATAAAAATCAGAAAATAAACTAAACAACGGAGCAGTAGAAAATGCAGCATTTTACAAAATTGTATTACACTGTCCAATTATGTAGCCATTGGTTACAAGGCGTTATACACGATTAATGTCTTTATTAAAAGAGGAGAGGGGGAATCTCAGAAGGCAATAATTCCTTCCTACACTCATTGCAGGGCAAAATTCACCTCTGTGCAGGGGACACACATAAAGTTTCTTCCCCAAGTAAGCCTCTGGCATCTTATTTTATCCTTCATTTCATGTTCAGAAGGATAAAGTGGTGAATAAGCCTTCATTTAGCTCTCTGCACAGAGATGAATTTCTCAAAGTATTTCCAACTCTCAGGAGTTTATCACAAGTCTGGCAATATTTGGAGATTTCCTGGAAGACTCACCTCCTGGAGCCCGGGGCAACATGACCATCCCAGCTTTCTTAACAACAGTAAGTTTCTATCCCGCATATCTGAAGAGAAGAGTTTGACAAACAAGAATCCTAAGGGCTCAAAATCAAAGCATTATGTGCTAATTTTAAAATCTCATGATTTATAAGCAAATCTCAAGATTTTTGGGGCCTGGCTTTTTAAGCATGGCGTTGGCAGTAATGCACTGTAATAAACTGGGAGTGAAGCAATAACAGAGCAGGGCCCCAGAAGTACCTACGTGACTATGTCTGTCACATCTCACTAGAAACATTTATCTCCAGAGGTTTAAGACTTGGTGGTTTCTCCAAACAAATCACCCAGACTTGATTTCTGTCTCACTAGCACACACACATTTTCCTCTATGAATAATTATAAATAGAACAAACACTGGCTAGCTCCTTAAAACTAACAAGAACAAGGGGTTAACACACATCTCCCCTTGCACAGATAGTCCCCTCGTGCTGGGGTAACAGGAGGGGAAATATCTTTGAGACGGGAAGGCTCCATACACAATCCTTTTTTAACAAGGCTTGACTCCAAGGTGGGGAGTTTATCCATTTACTTTCTGACATTAACTTGTTTTTAGTTGTTTTCATGATGTAAATACTAGAGGGAACTCCAGAGGTTTCGGCCAATGAAGAATCCAGCCCTAATGCAGGAAAAGAAGATGAACGTGCTTCCTTCAGCTCTTTGTTCTCCCAAGTCACTCCCAGAGCTTTTATCATTCTATTAGTTATCACAAAGTGAGCTGACTGTTACTTTTTCGGCAAAACAGAAGGACTCCATGCGCTAACAGAGAGTGCACGTGTAATTATTACCTTCCATGCCCAGGTATCTGTACACAGCTGTGTCTGAAGTTATTATACACTGTGTACAAGGCCCTTTGTTTTCGGATTCTATTTTGATACAAAATTTCCCCATGAATTTCTCTCTCTGTCCTGCAGGGGGACAGAGTGACATCATCATGTCACAGCATCCATAGGCTGGGGTGAAGGCATGGGCAGGTAAAGCCCAGTTACCAGCCCTTCCCTGCCCCTTCTTCCCTAGGCCCCACTGCCACCCCGGCCCTCTCTGGGGGCCACATGGAGAGCCAGGACTGGTGCGCCTCGGCCTTCCCTGGTCCTTATAAGTAGTATAGATTCTTCCTGTTAACAGACTATCCAAAATAGGAAGTGGGATGCCAAAAAGTAACATCACGGAATTGCCGTGCTCAAGTAAAATAGCCAAAAATCAAGTAGTACAGCTACAATTTAAAAAAAATAATAAATCCAAAGGCCACATTGAACCACATGATTTCTATTTACATGAAAAAAATTTCTACTGGTCTTTTTTTATCCCTACTATACTCCTCCTGTGAATAACATAAAGTTGGTAAATATGAAAATCCCTCAGAATATTAATATGAGGAATGCAGAAAGAGGCTAAATAACTTGACCAATGTCACCGAACAAGTCAATGACAGCACTAAGAAATAGGAGTCCAACTCCTGACATCCAGTCTAGCCAATAAGCAATCCTACCTTTTTATTTACCATGATCATTTATGCCCAGTTCGCATAGCAACTGAAACATTTCAAGTACAATGCTTGCCACTGAGAAGTCAAAAATTTACCCCTGCTTAGAAAAGGAAACCACTCGTAATTGCTGCCAACTCCAGCTGCCATTATGTGGTAGATGTTGGCAAAGGTTGATGATTTAGTGGCAACCATAGCCAAGATTATAAATATTGACCAAAGATCTGGAAATGCCTCAATTCTGCAGCTACAGAAGTCAATGTAGAAGATATTCAGCAATAACTTCACAGGGCCCCAAGGGCAAATCCTTTTGTCTCCTGCCTGGCATCTTTGGAGCTCAACGCTGGACGGAGCAGGGGGAGTACAGTAATGAGTACATTGAATTGCCCAAATGAGTCAAAACTGGAAGAGGAACTTGATGTCCTGTGAATTACCTTGTTGTCCCATCTCTAGCGAGAGGGAGTCTTGCCTGAGAGTCTGCTCCCTAACACTGCCAGCCTTTCAGCCATTCAAGCACTGTCTGCCAGGCAGTTAACAAGAGATGCTCCCAGCTCCAATGAATTATTGTCCCCATAGAACACACAGCACTTAGGTGTACTGATGATAAAACATAAGACGGGTTAGTTAAGAATAAATAGAAGTTCCACGAAAAACAAGAGCCAATAATGAAAACAGATGGTTACAATCCACAACAAAATAATAAAATGCAAACTAGGGCCCGCACTCATCCCCTATCTAAGAAGGCCGTTCCCCCTCCCACCTCCAGAGTTCAGTCTGTCGTAGAGCTGGCTGGTCTCCCAGGAACCAAGACTCAATCTTTCATGAAACACCTTACTCAAAACATCTCTTCAGTGAATGGATGCAGAGCATCTTTCTCCACCCTGCAATACACTGAATCAGTCTTTTGTCTTTATTCATAGACAGGGTAATCCCATCGATTATAATGCTGCTTTTTACCGCCAAGTGGTTTTGATGTTTATAGTCTCTGTGTTTTTGCAACAGTCGGAAACTGAGCAATTGAACAATAATCAGCTAGCCAGGGAGGAGTTACCAGATACAGATTTGCTGGTGACCTCACTTTCACTTCAAGGCTATACGGGCATAATTTTCAATAGTTACACTATTTGTTAAATCTCACCCGTACGCACATCTTGCAACAACCATGAATGTCAGCAAGAGACAAGTTTTCAGTAGAGCCTTCACACGCAACCCTTCCCGGATAGAAACCATGGATAAATATTAAGTGTAGTGAGTTTGTCAAGTCTGAGACAAGAGTCGCTTTGAAACAACAGTGAACGTTTTGCCCTTGGCACCAGCTGGCTGTTTACCAATTTCAGTATGCAGTTTCTTTCCCAGTCCCGAAGAAGAGCTCTGGTTGGCTCAAAAGCTTGTCTCTTCCACCAACAAAATTTGATTCAATAAAATCTATCACCCCACCTACTCTGTCTCTACCAAATGTCGTGGTGGTTGTCATAGGTCTTGATGTCGTGTATGACAGGATGCAAAAACAGGAAGGGACAAGGCAAGAAGTGCATCCAGAAGGGATCCCCTCTCCAAGCAGGCCTCTAACTAGTCAAACAAAATCATGGCGTGCGGGGAGAGGGAAACGTGTAATTTGTGCTTCTCCCTCCTTTTCTACAAATGCTGCAGTTTAGACTTGCCCACAAAGGAACACCTGTGTCAATACGAAAAGAGATAAAACCAGAGGACTGGGCAAGGATGGGACAGATTAAATCCTGATACCATTTCCTGCACTTTAGCTGGGAGGTTTTGCAAAAAAACCAAGCCTCTAACCAGGTAGCAGGTTTCCTTTCTGATACTCTTCTTCCAGGCACCAGCTCTTCCTGCCTCCAGATATTACCTCACCAGCTAAGGGGAAGGGAGAGCTATCCCCTTACTTTTAGCAGAGAAGAAGCTGGGCACCCTAAGCTCCTCCTTACTCTGACCCTGGTTATTGCTGTATGGATACCCTGAAGCTCCTTCCCCTGTAGGCTAGAGACAAAAAATAACATGGTGCAGGTGCCACAGATAGGGTTGCCAGATGGTTGAAACAAAAACACTAAGACCCACAGGAAGCATTGCTTCCCCTTGGTCAGCAGCCATTTTGTGCCGGCAGCCTTGTGGAACCAGGTAAGCATGGGGGCTGGGGTCGGCGGGCTGGGGCTGTTGGGAGCCAGGAGGGGACTCGGGGGAGGCCAGGCACTGAGTGTTTATAGGGTTCCCAGGTGCCCGGCATTTTCACCTCCTGGCCGGGGGGGGGAAAAAAAAATCAGAAAATACCAGACATTTTAGGTGTCCGGTATTCTCTGAACTTTTTTTTACTGGACAGGAGGTGAAAATACCGGACTGTCCAGGTGAATACCGGACACCTGGCAACCCCAGAACTGAGTAACATGGCTGGCTCTGGCTTGGGAGAAGAAAGTTGGGCAAGAAGATAAGGAAATAGACCCCCCCCAAAATTCTTTCCCGCATACCTAATCAGACCCCTCTCGTCAGTGAAAAAAAGCTCTCACCCAAGAGAATCATGGTGGGCTTCCATTCTGTGTACAGCCCCATTTGCTTCTGCCTCAGGTTCCTTAAACTCCAGATTACTATTTCTAGGGCAGCTGCAGAGATGGGGAACTTCAAATGCATTCACTTGAGGCTGATGGAACTGATGCTGTGCCACAGAATGGAACTCCTCCCTGGAACTCAACATTCCCTTGAACTCTTTGCTCAGAGCTGTAGGTTAGTATCCAATGTAAAAATAGTCAGTGGGTTCTAATCCCTTTTGTACTGTCACAAAGGCTACAGTTTGCCCCAGCATTATAGGGGAAAGTCAGATGGTCTAGCAGCAAAATTAAGGTCCCAAATGCAGAGGCCCTAACATGAACACAGCCAAAGCATGGGCAGAGGGACTACATTAGTAAAGGAAAAGTTAATTAATATCAGAATATAGTAGTAAGAGTTTTATCCTGTTCCATCAATTGAGTTTAATCAAGTATCTTTCATTTATGCGGTAATCATAATTCACAGAGGAAGATCTTTGAGTTTAAACAGTAAAGGTTTATTACAACAGAAACTGCAATAGCTACGATTGCATCAACATTACAGGTCAACTCCAGCCTTTAAGGGGAAAATTTATTTATCACTCCCTGCAACTTTTGCCTTCTCAGGCTCGGCCTCCCCTCCAAAATGAAGCAATAGTGGGAAGAGAAACAGTTCAGCCACTCTGAATCCTCCAGAATGTGAAAAAGTACATTTCTCCCCCTCCCGCCCACATGAAAGTGCTTGAAATTCCCTCAAGGTTCCTCACCTGAATGCAGCTGTTTGCCACCTGGAAACGGTTTCCTCAGTTTTCTCCACACCACTAATTTGGATGGGAGACAGGGAGGACACCACAAAACCACACATATATAGCGTACTTGTCATTCAGAGCTCCAGAAAAGCTACTGGGAACATGAACTTGTGGCTGATTAAAAAGCACAGTGAGGGGACACAGAAGCTAAGGCAAAGATCCACAGATGAGCAGGTGCATATTATAAACTGTCCCCTTACAAGCATAATCTCTGTGGCTTTTGAAAGGTGTGAAGGAGATGAGATGGCAGCTGTGCAACAGTAAGGTAAGCACGAGACTCATTCCCTGCAGTAAGGATCAGCCCTTTACCTGATCTTTCCATTACCTTCAACAGGCCTTGGATTGGAACACAGAGCGGGCCATGGCATTCCAGTGGCATTTCTAGCTTATGGAATGAATACTTGCTATTGCCAGGTACTGCAAGCCAGAGGAGCTTTGGAGTCCTGGAGACCAAAGTTCCACTTTAGCTTTCTTTTTTCTCTCTTCTCTTTTTGCGGAAAAACAAATCTAGGAAGTTCTGTTAGACACTAGGTTAAGGGAATTATCAGATTGCTAGGATTAAGTGTGAAAAATAAATAATTAGGAAATGCCAAAGCAAAGGTTGCACAAAGCAGGGTGCATGCAGTAGGATACAGAGCTAGAGCCTTAAGCAACTAAAAAAAAGATCACTTTGGCATAAATGGTGTTGAGGATGTGGCTAAGGGGCCATAATTATATAACATTTCTCAATATAATATAATACCATACAATTTTTCACCGATTGCATGACAGTTATGCATAGGCTTTTCTCCGGACGCCTGTGGTAGAGCAGCTGGGGCGCTGCTGGTTGGTCCCACAGCGCCACTCTGGGCGCTACTGGACCAACCCGGCAGCACCCCAGCTGCTCTGCCCCAGGCGTCCCCAAGTCAGCCGCTGCTGAAACTGACCAGCGCTGACTACAGGAAGCCCGAGGCAGAGTTGCTCTGCCCCAGGCTTCCTGGAATCAGCTGCTGATCAGTTTCAGCAGCAGCTGACTTGGGGACGCCTGGGGTTCTTAAGTTGAATCTGTATGTAAGTCAGAACTGGCGTCCAGATTCAGCCTGTTGAAACTGATCAGCGGCTGATTCCAGGAAGCCCGGGGCAGAGCAACTCTGCCTTGGGCTTCCTGTAGTCAGCCGCTGGTCAGTTTCAGCAGCGGCTGAATCTGGACGCCAGTTCCAACTTACATACAGATTCAACTTAAGAACAAACCTACAGTCCCTATCTTGTACGTAACCTGGGGACTGCCTGTACAATAAACTGTTATTACACAACAACTGAAACTGCAAAAGCATGGCTAACTAGCATGTCTAAGAGCTTCAGAGAGGTAGCCGTGTTAGTCTGTAACTCGAAAAACCTAAAAAACAACAAATAGTCCTGCAGCACTTTAGAAACTAACAAAACATGTAGATGGTATCATGAGTGTTCATGGGCACAACCCACTTATTCAGATGAATGCTTAGAGTAATCATCTGGCATATATAAATCACTAAATTCACAGCCACATTAACTTCATAGTTTACCGGCTCATCCCCTCACCTGCACTTACAGCAGGCTTACCGCATTTGAAAAAAAAATTGCCCATGCACTTAACAGAGAGAGCTTTTCATGTAAGTTCTCAAGCCAGTTAAGATAAAATGGAGCATTATGAAAATGACAGGAGAAAAAAAGAATGAAAAAGTCACAAAATGTTCCATATACATCTAAGGTGACGGAAAAAATACTGTCAGAAGCAGGATACTGATTAGATGGAACTCTGACAAAATACATTCTTAAAAGTGCACGTCAAATTTACCTACCCAAACGTAATGTTCTCTTAGGACCTGATCCAAAGCCCTAGAAGTCTTAGAGTCCAATGGACTTTGTAACAGGCCCTTAATGCACTGTACTTTGGGTGGTATTTTCACTTAAAAACAGAGCCAAATCTCTTATTCCATTGCCAGAGCTTTGTACTCACACAGCTCCCCTGGGATCAAAGGGCCCACAATAGCATAGAATCAGTTGTAACAGAGTGGAGGATTGGGCCCAAAATGATGACAGCAGATAAAGTGGTATTTTCAACATCTCCGCAGAGTTATTCTCTTGGGCCACCTCCAAGTCTTCCAAAGAGTTTGAGTCTCTCTTTTTATTTGTAGCTTTTGGTCTTAATTGAGAGCAGATTTAAAAAAAGAAAATTATCTAAATTATCTCTAAAGCAAATGTTTTATACTCCCATCATTAAACTCACCAGGGCACACTAGTAACTCAAATTTTCTGCAACTAAATCACCTGTTGTGAGCAAGCCTGTTGTATGAAGCAGGAAAAAGAGAAAAAACATACAAAACACAGCTAGTGCAAACATTACTCAGCATTTTGATTCCAATGGAAGGGGAGGGAGTGGGGGGAACTGTGAGCCCTGCACAACAGCTTGTGGTGAATAGGCTGCAGGAAAGAGGCAGTGCTGTGAGTGGGGAACATGTGTGCACAGGGAAATAGATGGCTTTGGCCCAGATCTCACCCTAAGAAAACTTCCCCAGACTGGATTAAGGATGCACTGACCTTGGTTCACTGCCCAGAGAAGGAATTAAGTGGACAATGCACCTCTGCAAGGGAGGTACGTGGACCTCACCAGGAGAGGTTAATATGGCGAATTAGGGAGGGAAGGCTCTATTCAGGGGCCTGGGCAGCTTTAGGTACAATATCAGGCACATATAGCCATGGAAGCTGAAATGGGCTTTTCCTTTCCAGATTTATCTAATATTCAGAAAAGGAATCTAGCACTTGCCTTCCATGTTTGAACAGGAGTGCTCAGGTTTAATTCAGGCTGCTCTTACATCATTGCTCCAAAATCAAATACTGATCCACTGTAATTTGTTGTAGAAAAATTGAGCAGCAAATGCTGACTTCTTCCCAGTGCTAACAGGGACTGGAGTTTCTATTTTCAACTGACATTAACAGGTTTGGGGGGGTTTTAGCTTTGTTCTTTTAAAAAGAAGATGTTAATATTGCATCATTTCTGTGGGGAAATCGCCAAAGAAGGGAACAAAAAGAACAACAAAGATTGGGACAGTCTTACGATAGGAATACAGATATTCTTCAATCACACAGACAGAAAATTGTTCCACTATACTAGGTGCTGGTAGAGGGATGTGTCAGAATTGATCAAGTAGCTGCTGGCTGTGGAACTTTGCTGAGCTGAGTCCAGTGACTGGTGGATTAGGGTGGTTGTGGAGACATGGTTATAGAATGTATGAATAAAGAAGGAAATAAATCTGAGGGGCATTTCCCCTGATCAAAATGAACTTTCTGCTCTCTACAAACACTGGTAAACCCACAGGGATGTACAGCTCAATGAGGAAAAACTAGGGGGATGAGGCAGCTGTGTACAGCAGTGCATTCAATCTTGCAGAGGTGTGTGATCGAAATGAAAACCAGGTCTACCATAGCAGTGCCACACCAGGCCCACACTGGGAAGGGGCCAATAACTTCTACATGGGAACCCACAAATATATTTGGCACTGGGCCAACAAAATGTTAATCCAAGAAAATCTGCTCCTAGGATATCTGTTCTTACACTGAAGACACTCATTCTCAGAGTATAAGTTTAAAGAAGCAGGTTTTCAACTCTTTTCAACTCTAACATTTTATGAAATTTTCACGAGGCCAAAAAAGAGAGAGTCAAGAATTACTAAAGTCTGGAAAATGTCACCATTTTTAGCTTTCATTTTGAATTCCTGATGATATTCTAAATGACCTGGAATCATGAGCTGGAACCAGACCCTGTGACAGGGAGAAGTCCAAGCTGGAAGACTGATAGACCAGTTAGGTGAGTCAGAATGGAATGACAGTACAACAGTAAGCAATAAACTCAGCACGCTTTGGACTCTTTGGACTCTTCCAATGCATTGCCTTGTCACAGAAGACAAGACAGGGACAGGAGCACTATGCATATAACACTGGTGGGATGTTGGAAGATAATAGGTACTGGCTTGTCATCCACAGAATTGTGTAATTGTGCTATGGTTCAATCAAAAGAACGAAGTCTTATCAGTAGAGGGGTGCATAGACAACAATGACAATCTCTAGGATTTCCATTGGGAGTTCATATCACCACAGCAACTTCTTAATTCTGCCATGTCAAACTTGGAACTTCTTTCAGTAAAGGAAAAAGATATTCATACAAGAGCTTTTTTATTTAAAAATGGCCTGAAGAAAAGGATTATGGCAACACCATTTATGAAACATTAATCCGAGTGGAAACTGTCAGCCAGATTCTACAATGCAATGTAGCCACTTTGCAGCATGCTACAATTTGTCAGTAAGGGAAATTTACTTGGTCAGGGGAGATCACCCAGGGAATACAAAGGGATACTTCTGCTGATGTGGAGCTGGAGTAATGACTTACCCCAGTCCTCCCTGCTGCTTTGTATTTGTCTCCCAGAAATACATTCATTAATTAAGTTTGTGTGTCAATTGTGTTGACATGCATCTAACAAGAGACGGGAATGTGGCCAGCGGAAAAGGAGCATTTCTGAGATGTTTCTATACTACCCAATCCTGCACTACATTATCAGTCCCCTAGAGCTCATGTAAATTAGAGGAAACCATGGGCACAGTTTCCAGGGACCAGCCTGGCACATGCAGCATCAGCTGCAGGGGAATGCAATGGGGAGCTGCAAGACACACGTTCACCCCTCACAATTTGCCCACTGCATCAAACTGGACCCCCGGATGTGGCCCAGCATGTCTATTTCCAAAGCAAAGCAGTTAGGCAGACGGCTCCTCACCCCCCATGCCAATGACTAACTTTCCCCCTGCCCCTCTTTCACAGCGCCCTCCGGATTGAGCTCTTGGGGTATGTGTGGGACAAACCGAGAAGAGGCTCGCTGCTCGCACACTGGGCTTACAGCCAGGCTGGGGGTAGTCGGGGTGAAAGGAAACGCAGCCCTGACAAAGCCCCAAAGGCTGGGAACCCCCCTCCAGCTCCTGGGAAGCTCCAGTCCTCACGGCCTGAGGGGAGCAGCATCCCTGGACTCCGGCCGCGCCTCCCGGGGCTCTGGGGTGCAGGTGCCGGGCCCGCGGGGGCTCCCGGCTCAGCCCCGGGGCTCCCCCCCGGAGACACGTGCGGAAAGGAACCGGCCCAGCCCCGCCCGGCCCCCTCCGGCCCAGGGACCTGCCCCGCGGCGCCTTTACCTGCTCGGCGTCCGGCCCCGCGGCGAGGTGGCTCCGGCAGCAGAGCCCGAGCCCCAGCCCATGGGAGCGCTCAGCGGCTGCGGCGAGCCGGCGGAGCGAGGCAGGTTCCCAGGCTCCCGGCCCCCCCGCCGCGCGGGGAGCGGCTCGTGCTGCCACCTGGCGGCCGCGCTGGGAGCGGCGCTGCCCTGCTAGCCCGGCAGGCGGGGTGGGGCGAGTCCCCGCTCGGGGCAACGCTGCCAGTCCTGGGCCGGCCCGTGTCCACACTGCGGGGAGATGCCGCCCGCTAGTCCCTGGCGGGCCCGCAACCTGCGCCTCGCCAGGAGCAAGGGAAGCGGACAGGAGCCTTCGCCCGCACCCACCTGTGCGTGGCCCGAGCACAGTTCAGATCCTTTGCTCCAGCTGCATAAGGAATGTAGCCAGACCCCTGGGGACACTGGAGGAGATGGGCCAGAGCTCTGGTCATTTCTCTTCTCCCCCCTTTAGCCTCCAGCTCACTGGGAACACTGAGCTCAGTTGGCACTAAGAGATCCCCACGCAGAGTGGCCTAGTTTGAAAGTCTTTACTTTAGACCACTGAATGCGAGAGTAACCCGCACCAATCTGCCTTTTAGAGAGAACAGGATTGGTACTGCCACACCTGACATGTGCCAACCACCCTGGAGATGAGAGATCAGCCTGGAGTCCTCCAGCACTTCAAAACACTAGAGCAGGCAGTAACTCAGAGGTATGATCTTACACAATTTATTGCAAAGAGAACAGCTGCCCTGTGCCAAGACAGCTATGCCCGCAGCAGCTCTCTTTCAATGGGAGGGGGAGCTGGAATACTTGTCTCTCAGCAACAGTGTCATTATTTAGGCTTATCCATGTCAATTATGTTACCTGCTACAGTTTTACAAAGTGCCAGAGTGTTTTGTGGCTATAGCCGTGATCCCCTTTACAGATCATTCTTCTGTGACATTTCCAGAAATAAGTCCCTGAGAGTTGAATGAACAATTTTCAGCAAATAATGTATTCCACTAATTTAGCACCTTTTTCTTATAATGGAATAGCCATAGATTTCTTTGATTTATTCATGATTAGAACCTTTAAGCTTTTCTTAGTTATAGATTATTCATTAAATGTTGTTACAAGTTTGCATCAAAATATTTATAGCAAGAGTTGTGTAAAGTGGTTTTACCTTTTTTTTTTTTGGAAATACAGTAGACTTCCAATAATCCGGCACCCTTGGGACCCAAGTGGTGCTGGATTATCAGAAATGCCGGACTATCAGGAGGTACTCTGGCAGGGGCGGGTCTCGTCGGAGGGGAAGTGGGGGAGGGGGCGGGGGTGTGCCAAACCCTCCCTCCTGCTGCAGGGAGGCAGAGCCTGTGAGCGGTGGAAGAGGAGAGGCGGTGACAGGCAGGCAGCCGCATTCAGGACGTTCTGGTCAGTTACAGTCACTCCGGCTGGATCCACAGTCCACACGCAGTTAATGTAACTTTCCTCTCTACTGCCGGAAGGAGGGGGGACAGGGGAAGGTAGGGGTCGGTGGGAGAGGGACCCCTGCCCACCGCTACAGCCCTTTTTAAATATTGGTGACACATGAGCTATCTTCCAATCATTAGGTACGGAAGCTGATTTAAAGGATAGGTTACAAACCACAGTTAATAGTTCTGCAATTTCCCATTTGAGTTCTTTCAGAACTCTTGGGTGATGCCATCCGGTCCCGGTGCCTTGCTACTGTTAAGTTTATCAATTTGTTCCAAAACCTCCTCTAATGACACCTTAATCTGGGACAATTCCTCAGATTTGTTACCTAAAAAGAATGGCTCGGATTTGGGAATCTCCCCAATATCCTCAGCTGTGGAGACTGAAGCAAAGAATTCATTTAGCTTCTCCACAATGACTTTATCATATTTGAGTGCTCCTTTAGCATCTCTATCGTCCAAGGGCCCCACTGGTTCTTTAGCCAGCTTCCTGCTTCTGATGTACTTGAAAAAATAATAGTAAAATGTTTTTTGAGGTAGTTTTTGGCTAGCAGTTCTTCAAACTCCTTTTTGGCTTTTCTTAATATATTTTAAACACTTAATTTGACAAAGTTTATGGTCCTTTCTATTTTTCTCACTAGGATTTTGACTTCCCCTCACTCTGGGGGAGGGGGAGTCCTAAAACATTTCAAATGGAAATGCAGACCCTTTGGAAATTGTAGACAGGGTGTGCAGACCCCCAGGAGTATACACACCACTGGTTGAACCCCAAAGCCTTAAAGACAAACTTTTCCTTAGTGTATTAAATACTAAAGAATTGAGAGTTGATGATTGTAAGTGAATATTGGTAGTTTGCATTGCATTAATTATATTGGTAATAGGCATAACGATGGAGCCTCAACTCTAGTCTGTGATAATTGCTTGCAACACTGTTGGATATGTAGAACACTTAGAACATTAAGTGTAGGCACATCCAATTCTAGACTGTTGATTATTTACTAATGTGGTTCACTGATGCACCTGAAGTTGTGACTCAAAAATGAAAATCCAACTGCTAGTGGGCTAGACAAGGAAAATGTTAGACTGCACATGCCCTAGGTTGTCTGAGCAAGGAGAACTAATTAAAGTGGCATGTTTTTTGTTGTGAAGTCACATAGTAGGGATATCCTTGTCTGTCCCTGATATGTCTTTGGTGCTCCCACAAGCAGTAAGGAACATTTTAGTTGCACATCAAGAAAAGAGCCAGGGTGTTTTTAAAAAAATAAAACAGACCAGTGACTACCTCCCATGCTGTTGCTTCCTCATGTTTACCCTCCCAAAAAACTCCCAACATTATATCCTGGCTAACTTTGAAGTAGGAATAAGAGCCTCCGGAAAAGGGCGCTTTTTCCGGAGGATCGGGGCCAGTGTAGACGCTCTTTTCCGGCTTTTTTAAAAGCCGGAAAAAAGCGGCGGACATTTTTATTTAAATGCCGCAGGGGATATTTAAAACCCCCGCGGATTTCCGTACTACGATAAGTGAAATTAACATGCCCCTTCCGGAAAAGGGGCCAGTGTAGACGTAGCCTGAGAGATGATGTGAGGGCAATGTCAGCATTCCCCTGACTCAGCTCCTCAGTGTGCCTTCACCTTGTCCAAGCTTGCCCACACCTGTCCCCCTGCCCTTGTGAGGCCTCAGAAAGATACCTCAGTGTGGTCTAAAGAAGGATAGGGTGCTGCTACAGAAGGGGCTAAACCATTTTTAAGCACAGGAGGGGTAGGACTCCTCCATATCCAGCAATGTGGTCTGGGGCATTGTGAGGATAAATTATTAGTATATTAGTTGCCTTTGTAAGTCATTTGCCTGTTGAAAGGTATAAAAATGCCTCTGATACCCTGTGACAAGCAGAGGATCCTGAAGAAGCCCAGACTCCTCTTATGACATTATGGTTTCACAAATATTGATGTTAGCTAAATCTTGAATAAATTGTGATTTTTTTTCCCTCCCTCCCACGTGGATTCCCAGAGTTAATCTGCCTATGGCAACACACATGACACAAGAATGAGCCCTTTGAGTAGTGATGCAATTGCTCAGTCGTGAAATGAAAAGGCTACATTTTGATTTCATGCTGTTTGATTTACTCTGGATTTTTTGTCAGCCTATTGCTATTCTTGCTAACACATGTCAGAGTTCTATTGATTATGGACTGAAATACTGTTTCGGAAGGAGGGGAAAGCTTTCTGAACTTTACCAATTCTATTTTCTTTTCCATGAAAGCCAGGCACTTTTACCCATAAATCTTTGCCATACAGTTACTTTTTAACTTACAAACCTTCACATGCTATGGGACCCAAATCTCCTCTCTCTTGACATGATACAAAGTCAAAGTCATTTAATTCACTTGAATGAAGTTATTCCTAATTTATATTTTAGAAAACAAGGAAAATCAGATCCATCATGGTTAAGCAAGGGATTATTTCTGTCTGCATGAAATGAATTCAGTTGTCTCTGTTCAATTCCCAGTCACAGCTTCCATCCCCGTTGGCACATAATGGCTCCTTAGTTTATAAGCTTTTTTATATGTTTAAAACAGGAGTCTACCTTAAGATTTTTTCCATTGGGCTGGTTTCCATGCCACCGATAAAATCACAAAGGCTTAACAGTTATGAGAGACTATTTCTGTCTCTGAAATGTGAGTTTCAGGACAGATACGTTTTTGTAAAGACATTTTTTCAGAGTACTAATTTTATTTCGGTACCCAAAGCAGTCTAGCTACCAGACCAAGATAGCAAATTTGTAAACAAAGTTGACTGTTATTCACAGCTCTTAAGCTCAGTGTAAACACAGTATATACCTGCGTTTAGGCAGGACATCTCTGTTACCCATACGTGAAGAAATATTCAATTAAAGTGAAAGGCAGCAAGTTGTGGGCTGATCGAAAGACATCCTGTATCACACCGTGTGCTGCTAGCTTGTAGAACTTCCACTGGGCTTGGTTCCTCAGTCATACCCCCTCCTGAATCAAAGTGGTGCTGCCTTGAGTTGGGCCCCCCTCAGCCAACCCCAGATCAAGTTTGGTAATATGACAAAATTTTAAACCCTTCTAGGGCAACAAAGTCCAAACAGCCAAATATCCTGACCCATTTGGGCTACTTTTTTAGCCCATCTCCTAGATTAATCTCTCAGCTTGAGGCCTATCAGACTTTTCTGTTCTACAGTTGACAACCCTCCAGGATTGGTCTGGAAACTTCCAGAATCAGCATCTATCTCCCAGTGATGTTGAAAGCAATCCCAGAGATTTCAGTGGTCTATTTTCTTTTAAAAAATGATATAACATTGTGGGGAATCTCATGGAATAGAGTCAGTCAGAGCTGGCAACCCGATTCTGTTCAGAAAGCCATTCCTAGGCCGTTTTCCCTGGAGTCTCTCCTACTCACTGTCTTCCATGCATTGGTGTTCCCTGTTCTTTATGCCTGTTACCACGGCCGACAAAACACTTCGATGCTCTTTTCACTGAGTACAGCTGCTAAGCTCACTTCCTGGAAGTCATGATACCTAGCAGGGTCTTCTCTACTGCCCAGCACTCCCAGGGATGTTGTGAAGACCAGGACTTTAACAAGGTTCAAAAAAGAACTAGATAAATTCATGGGGGGTAAGTCCATCAATGGCTATTAGCCAGAATAGGTAAGAATGGTGTCCTTAGCCACTGTTTATCAGAAGCTGAGAATGGGTGACAAGGGATGATTACCTCTTCTGTTCATTCCCTCCGGAGCACCTGGCATTGGCCACTGTCAGAAGACAAGATACTGGGCTAGATGGACCTTTGGTCTGACCCAGTATGGTTGGTCTTTCTTATGGAACTTTCCTGTAGGCATTACCTCAGCCATCTACCTTGCTTCCTGGAGCACTTTTCTCTGAGTGAGTTCTCTACTGCCCTCACCTCTTTTTATAAGACCCACCTGGTCGTCATAACATCTGTTAGTACTACTCCTTCTAGGTGGGAGGCAGTCAATTATAGCACAGGCACGGTTAATTGAACATGGCAGACTGGCCAAAGGTCTCTTGACTCTTCTAATGGCTACAAGAGATCACAGAGTTCAAGCTTCAAGAAAACAATGGACAATTATAGATAAGCATATGCAGAGTTATGGTAGCAACAATGAAAAACAAAATAAATAATAAGAGTTTGGGAAGGGATATGAACTCCCATACTTAAAGCCAGAAGCTAATCACCAACTGACAGGGATTAGGAGAAAATTTTCCCTGTAGGCATCTTATCCCAGGGTTTCTTGCTGTTTCCTCTGAGGCAGTCCTGTGTATTATGGGAGGCAGGATCATAGATTAGCTCTCCCCCCAGTCTGATGCAGTATGGCAATTCCTGTGTTCCTATGCTTCTTGCCAGCTTCAGGCTCCAATAGGAAGTCTATGTCAGATCCAGTTCAAACAGCAACTTGAGACAAATCATAATGACTGCACAGTTGCTTGTGCACATCTCTTTTAAAAAGCAAACTATCAGGACCAACTTTGTTCCTTCAGCAACTTTTGAAAATATAGACACGTTTACACATATCTTATTGCCAACATGGTCTGAGGCATACTGCATACAGGCTTCCAGGGTTAATCTTGATTATCCTACATATGTCCCTTTTAAGAAACAAAAATCCCTCAGGCCTGGAGCCTCTCAGTCCAAGCAGAGTAAGCAGCAAACACGAGATGGCTCTAAGCTAGTCCATGTGAATGGAGGCTACATGGGAATGCAGGCAGAATTAAGCAGCAGCAAGCTCATTTCAGGAAAGTACTTAACCATGTGCTTAATTTTAAGCACCTGTGTAAGTGTGCTGCACATGCTAAATTGATGCACATACTCAGGCCTAATTTAGTAAGGTATTTAAATCTCCAGTCCCTTATTCTCAAAAACATGGGCCAAAAAAGGAGAGGATGTGAATAGACAAGAGTTGCAGCTGAGGTCACATGTGATTAAGTATGAACCACAGCAAGAAAAGAGGCACATATCTACACACACTTCCCTTTGTAAGGGTAAGAGTAGCTTGGTAGCCTTCAGCAGAGCTCTTGTAAATGCAAAATTAGGTTACTTAACACTGTCTGTGCTGCTCACTATATTTTTACCTAAATGTGCAACACTGCACCCATGCCATGCAGGCTTGAACCGCTAAAACTGAAGTCATTCATCAACTTCGAGACAGAAGGTCTAGGCATGTTGAGGGCTGCTTCCAATCTACCCATAAAGGCAGCTAGTGATCACACTTCAGGAGGGAGACTTTCTCTGGTCTCCTGGGAAGACTTGCTGAAACAATAGTCTCCACCAAAATCATGTTCCTTAGATCTGAAGCAGTTTTAGGATCTGCAACGGGAACAGCTGTATCCCTGAGCAAGGCTCTGGGGAACCACCTCGAGAATAGAATGCAGAATTCCAGTCTCTGAGCTATGGCTCTGAACAGATACCAGATTACAAACCGCTGGCAACAGTACTCTGGCTCTTTGCGTGATTTCATGCTGTAAGCAGGCAACTCACTGCTAAATATTTTAATGTTTGTATCAGCAATTCAATCAGGATATTAATCTGAAGCGTAAGAAGCTTGTTTACAAAAATATAAATAAGTTTGTGCCTGATGTCAGTTAAAAAATATGTGCCTGCTTCCCCATGAAGTGGAGATGCCTAGATGTTTTGCGCCTGAGTCATGAAAACAGTTGGATCATAAGCCGACCTGCAGGCAAGCCTGATAGCAAAACATTGGTGTGGGCCCCAAATATTTTGACTGCTTGAGGACTAGCATGAAGCAAAACATTTTGGTGCATGTCTCCCCCAGAAGCGTGGGTTGATAAGCGGATCTGAATCATCTTTTACTGTCCAGGATGGGCGTTAACTCTCAAGGATCACCCTTTCTAGCCCACAGTGCAGACAATGGAACACTCTGTACCACCGAACACAAGCATTAGTGAAAGAGCAGCATGGCACCACTTTCCCTGCCAAGGGCCTGTCACACCTACAAAAGTAAAGACATAGTTTGGCCCTTAAAGGAAGGTTTTTCTTCTAAAGGGCAAGGTCGAGCCTCTTTTAGCCCCCTAGCAAGTTTCTTGTATCCCCAGCTGGGAGGAAGAGGCAGTCGTTTCACTAATGGTAATAGGAGGAAGAGAGCTTGCTTTTAAACAACCAGACAATGTGTTTAGTCTTTGCACAAATATGTAAATAGATGTCAGTTCCTTCTCATTAGATTCCCAAGACCCATTTCACCCAGGGATTTGGCATGTGCAAGGTACACGTGAATGAATAAGGTGGTTAGGGCCTTCAGACCACCTCAGCTTAGTCATGTTCTTGAAGGCCTTATTCATTACACACCCTGCATTTAACCCAGACGGTGCTAGCCTCTTCCAGACCACACACAAAAGTCATTCTTGGGATACATAATGAGGAAACAAAGCATTCCTCCCAGGCTTAAAGATTACATGTGCTTCAGCGACCTCCTAGCAGTTCATCTTGGACAAATCCCCATTTGTGAAGCCAATGGACCTGGGATCTTAGGAGCTAAAGCCATGAGCCTCTAACACATGCAGTAGAGGTTCATGCACTAAGCTCCAGAGGTCCCATATTTCATCCTGCCTGTAGATGACCAGGGTCTGCTGACATTACAAGTGGGGGGCTTTTCTGTGATGAACTGCTGGGAGGTCGCTGAAGCTCAGAGTGTACTTCCTCAACGGAGGGGAAGTACATAACCTAGAGGCATTGAGCCCACTGAGATGGGAATATGAAGTCTGCTCTACAGCGTTAGGTAAGAAGCAGCTGGCTTTTAGCTCATGTGGTAGAGGCTCATGCACTAAGCTCCAGAAGTCCCAAGTTCAGTTCTACCCACAGATGACTGGGAGCTGCCATCAATAGAGCAGAACTTTCAAACTGGGAGAAATTTTCTGGGTGTGCCTATAACATACATACACATCTACATTTAAAAAGCAACTACTGATTTGGGGAGCCCCTGTTTTTGGTTGGCCAATTCGTAATGCCTGAAAGCTGAAGACTGAGCACCCTTAGAGTGCACCTAGACTCCACTCTTAGCTTGAAATAAGCTATGCAATTGGAGCTATGTAAATTGTGTAGCTTATTTCAAATGTCTACACAGCACCAAATTTCGAAAGAAACCACTATTCCAAAATTTCCCTGACTCCTCATGGAACAAGGCTTACAGGGACATTGGAATAGCATGCCCATTATTTTGAAAGTTATTTTGAAATAACGGGTGTGTTGCCAAGACGCGGAATAGCTATTTCGGGATACAGGAAGTATCCTGAAATAGCGCCGCAGTGTACACATACCCTTAGAGTGAAAAAGTAAGGTACCCAATTCACAAGTCATTTTTTAAAATGTAGGTCCTATTCTTATGGCAGGGATCAACAGATCGTGTTGCTCAGCTCTTTTTCCTTATCTAGAAAGCAAACCTTTCATCTTGGAACACATGCTGTATTGTTGGTTTTTTGATGAAGTTTCTCTGTAGTAGTCATGGCTAGCAGCAAGAGACTTCTCTCTCTGCCATAAACTCCCTAAGCTAGAGTCAATTCCTGGGCCAAGAGATGTTCCCTAGGCTCTGTGGTAGGCCCTATGCACTGGGTCTTGGGCTGAGATGCCTGATTGGGAAGGCGGGGAGGCTTCCTGTGCACTGTTTCTGAACAGCACTTTTCCAGGACTGGGCGATATATCTGCCAAAAAAAAAAAAAAAAAAAATTACACTAAGAAAACACCCGAAGTCCATGTCTTTGATTTCTTCTCCAACAGGAAATTGACCTGAAAGGCTCTGACTTCTGTCTTCTTGGCCAACGGGCAATGCTGTGTATGCTAGTATATACATAGTCTCATCCATAGTGTCCAGTGGATTAAACTGTACTAATTGCATCATAACCCCAGATAAAATTAATAAGAAATATTGCTCCTCTTCCTGAATGAAAAACTGTGCAAAACTTGTAACTTCTGACACTGTTATTTAAATCAGATTTAATTCCTACACTATAGAAATTGAGCTACTTTCTCAAGGGCTACTTCAGCTGCTAAAAGAAATTGACCAGTAGCTTTCATTCCACACATTTGTAGACAAGTCAGAAGAAAAACCATAGGCTACGTCTACACAACAAGTTTTTTTGGCAGAAAATATGCTAATGAGGGACTCATTAGCATAAGTCATGACATCATTAGCATATTTTCTGCCATTTCTTTTTGTGTAACGGGTTTTTGCTCAAAAAGAAGCAGTACAGCTGCTTCCGTTTTGCACAAAAACCCCATTTTGCACAAGAGCCTTATGCCTCTCCGGGAAAGGCTACACTGCTTCTTTTTGCAAAAAAGAAACCGCAGAAAATATGCTAATAATGTCACAACTTATGCTAATAAGTCCCTCATTAGCATATTTTCTGCTGAAAAAACTTGTCGTGTAGACATAGCCATCGTCTTTCAGCTACACAGCAATAGCTCAATCTGCAGTGTTCCTTTGAGTCCCAGTTTCCAGTTTCTTTAGCTCAAAGCACTTCTGTACGGTTTATTACAACCCAGCTACAGAATCAAACAGGCATAAGGGGACCAAGGAGATGCCATTTCATCAAAAGCGTTTACCTCATATGCAAACCTTGCCAAGCAAGCACATACACACCTCTTAGGATTGGTGATGCTTTGGCCAAAGCAATCACTTAATAAACCCAGCCAATGCAACTTGGCTCTTGGTGTGGAAAAGGGGTTTTCT
This sequence comes from Pelodiscus sinensis, assembly GCF_052426305.1. Classification (NCBI taxonomy): domain Eukaryota; kingdom Metazoa; phylum Chordata; order Testudines; family Trionychidae; genus Pelodiscus; species Pelodiscus sinensis. The sequence goes on from NC_143065.1 coordinate 1,193,450, forward strand.
ATCATTTGTATTACTCGAAGCCACCATATTTTGTCACTCTCAGATCTTCAGTTCCTCCCTCCTGGGCAGATTTTTTTTTTAATAACAGCCCATATGCAGGAATTTCTGTGGGGAGGTGTGAACCATGGGACGGGCTGGTGGCTGCCCCACCCCTGTGACCCAGCCCCACCCTTGCTCCTGGGGGGCAAGCCCAAGCCTTCCCCCAGCCAGCCGGAGCACAGGGGAGGGAGACTGGGACAACATGCCACTTCTGGCTTCCCCCAGCTGACCAGAACACTGCGGGGGGTGGGGGGTTGGGGAAGCTGGGGCAATGCACTGCCCTAGTCTCACACTTACTTGGAGGACCATGGGGGTGCATTCACACCCATTGCACCCCCCTCATGTACAGGCCTGAATAAAGCGTGAAGGGGTGTGCTCACAACTAGTACTACCTAGTGGTCTGGCAGGATTGTGTGGCAGCTTGTCTTCTCTTGTTCACTACAATAGTCTATCCCTCCAACAACTCTGCTCTCTGGCCAGGTGACGTTGCAAGTTTCTCTCTCTTCCAGGGTATGCAGAGAGAGTCCAACTTTTGGAATTAAGCAAGATTCACACTTTGCAAGTACAGTGGGTTGGAATTGCCTGGGCCCAGAGTAACTCTTTAACCCCTTCCTTCTTAATGTGGGGTTTGTTTATCCTATCACCTTCACAGGCCTACTGATGGGGGGAGCAAAGAGGGCAGTTGCCCCAGGGCTGCTGCAGAAGCAGCATCAGCTGGAGCCCCGAGCCTTCAAATCACCGCCAGAGCACCAGTGACAGTGCTAAGGGCTGGTTGGGGAGTGGAGGGGCTGCTGCCTGGCACACTCCAGGCAGGGATAAGGGCTGGCTGCCCCCAGTCCCGCTCCTTAAAGCCAAGGCGCTGCCCCTTCCAGGAGCACAGAGCATGCCCCCGACCTTGCCTAGCGGCCCCAAGTCTGTCGGACCCGCTGCACCTACAACTTAGCATTTGGGGGCTGTGCATTTCAAATGTGACTGTGTCAATTTTGTGAGTAATGACAGTAAAGTCAGAATAACCAGCAATAAAGATCATTTATTCCCTAGATTTGTTTAGGCCCTTCTAACCTAGGGCCTGATCCAAAGCCCACTGAAATCAATGGAAAGACTCCCAGTGGATCAGGCTCTTAAGCTGTGAGTAAGAAGTTACTTACATTTAACTTCTCAATTCTCTCATTCAGATTAAAAGGGCCATAACTGCCTAATAGTTAACGCTCTCCAGCGCTCTGTAGAAGAGGCAAGTTGGACTCCTATCCCTGGTGTCTCTGTCCAGGGAGAAGTTCTACCTGTGTTTCTAGCCTGCCAGTCATTCCTGTAGCAGACTGCTACCCCTCCAGTGGGGACCTGGGCACCTTGGATTGTTCAGTAACCCTGCTTTGCTGGAGTAGATTCCAGACAGATGGCTGCATTGAGTGACTGCACTGAGGGACTTCAGCCAGAAATGAAGTGGCTTTACTCTGGGCCCTGCCAAGTGAAGCAGAGATGCAATAAACTGCAGCTGAAAAGAAGATTTTCAGTGAATTCACACCAGCAGAGAATCTGTCCCTTAGTCTCCAATAGGAAAAGTAGGAGCTGCATTTACACACACACACATAAGAACATAAGAACGGCTGTACTGGGTCAGACCAAAGGTCCTTCTAGCCCAGTATCCTGTCTGCCGACAGTGGCCAGCACCAGGTGCCCCAGAGAGGGTGGACCGAAGACACGATCAAGCGATTTGTCTTCTGCCATCTCTCTCCAGCCTTTGACAAACAGAGGCCAAGGACACCATTTTATTCCCACACACACGCACATCTTGATGAAATAACACAGGAGTGAACAAAGGCACAGTTCAGACAAACCATTTCTGTTCTGTTCTGCTCTGTGACACTTGAGTAGTGTCCAGTGGCAAGTTACTGTAGCTACAGTCACTGAGCAGCGATGTGCTGCGTGGTAATCGCAGGCCTTGGCATTTCCACGGGAAACAATGGCACAGAGAATCATTAGGCTAAAACAAGAAGGCACTGATCTGAGAATGAACAATAGAGATTTGATGTCAAAATAAAGGGAGGCCTTTGCAATAAAAGTTATTAGGTTTCCAGACACTTTCACCCAATGTCAACTTCTGGTTATTCATTTCTAAATAAAAAAGTTAAGATTTCTGCAAAAGCTGACTTTGACATCTTGGAATTGTTCTGCAATAGAATGTTACGATTCATACAAGCCATAGTGCTGGGACTCTAGTAGGTTTTTTTTGTACTACAGGTTGAACCTGTCTAATCCAGCACTCTCTGATCTGACCACATGCATGGGCTGCATGATTTTAGTTAGCTGGATGTCCACTTAGCATGGGTGTGTCCAAGTTTCCTGTGGTCCCATAAACTTTGTTTACAGCCACCATTCCTGGCACTCAGTGTTCTGAGCTGTTATTTAGCTCTAATTTACCCTTAAATGTCCTATAAGAACCCAGCAAGCAGGGGACGTGGTGGTACTGTAGCTGGACAATAGTGATCTCCAATCGTCTGGCAAATGCTTTGGTTCAGCACCAGTTAGGTCCTGAGTAAGGATGTTAAAATGTGGTTAATTGACTAGTCGATGGAATTTCCATCAACTAGTTGACTATTCGATAGGCATCTCCGCATTCCTCCTTTGAAGTGTACAACTTACAAGAGCCCTGGCTGGGGCTCGTGTACATTTCAAAGGAGGAATGTGGAACTCCGCATACAGCCCGAGGGCTCTTGTATATTTCAAAGGAGGAATGCAGAAGTGCCTGTTGACTAGTCAAAAAACTATCCGATAAGCAAATGCTTATTGGATAGTTGACTAGTCTGTAACATCCTTAGTCCTGATCATGACGGACTAGAGAGGTGCCACTACAGATTGAATTGTAACTATAGGATTATACCATATACAAGTTATTAGTAAACGGTCATGCCACACAGTTGTAAACCACACACCCTAGTGTGGTTCACTGTCCCATGTAGTGGCACTTATATTAGTTACAGCAAGAGATAAGAACAAGGGGCTCTACAGCCTAAGCTGAGAGCTAGCTGGCTTTTAACTCAAGCAGTAGAGGCATCTACACTAAGCTCCAGCGGTCCTAAGTTCAAATCCGCCCAGTGGTGGTTACACAGTGTTGGAACTAGAGTGTGTATTTACTAATACCTATCCAAATGCCCCATGTCTTCGTATTTATAAAACTGTTCAGGGCTGTGCAGCAAAACAGACACATTTTGGCAAAGTAGAGCTGCTACACAAACACGTTCCAGAGGTCACTCTCTTAATGCTTTGCATGTTCTCATGTCAATTTCATCCTCTCTTTCCATAGCAGATGAATTCAGTGCATCCACTGGAACATGCCCCAGTTCAAAGGTACAAAGCACAGCTGGAACAAATCCCAGACTTGTATGCTATATACCATTGAGACATGTGTTGTAGGCCCTGCCCTTTTTATGTAATATTTTCCCAAAGCCCAAATGCTCATTTATAAAAATCTGCACGTTTCCACAGAGGGCAATTGAAAACAAGAACCTAATAAAGAGCCAAAAATAGAAGTTTAGAGCTTTCTTTATGAATTATGGATGCAATTTCCACTTTGAGAAATCCATAGAGAAAACACATAGCTATATATAGTCTATATACTGCCTGTGTAACATGTCAGGATGTAAGTACAACTTGTCAGCACAAGCACCTACTGCCAAACCACAACCGCCACTATGAGATGTGAAGTGGATGAAAGAAATAGAAAACTCACTGGAATGGCCAAAAAAATCTATCCAAGGGAGGGAGTACTAAAGGGCCCTATGTGGCCCCAATGTCCCAGGCATTTGGGCTTCTGTGGCTTAACAAAGGGTATATTTGTTTGGGGGTGGAACAGTTGCTATGCACAGCATGATATCCTGGGAAACCCACCGCAAAATGCCCATAGGCTTTCGTGTTGACTCAAACTTATTGGCACAGGACCGGGATATGACTGGCCATACCTAAGGGTTAGAGCATCAGTCAGTCCTGTTGGTTAGAACCAGGCCCCACGGTCAGAGCCTGAATCAGAGGTCCGATACCAGAGCCAGAGTCAAAGGGCAGAGTTTGGAACAAGAACTGGGTTACGCGAGGCAGGGGCTGGACTTAGACGAAGGCCAGAAGTAAGCAGACATCACAGCCATGGACAAATGCTTCAAGCAGCCAGTGACCTGCTCCTGCTGCTGGGCTTAAGAGCCAGTCTTCTGACTCTTCCAACTAATTAGGCAGCATAGCCAATGAGGCAGCCTACCACAGGCCACCTGTGCTCATTGGCTCACCAAAGCCTGGCGGGGCTGGAGGCCCTGGTTCCAGACAGTTAATTCCAGGGGGTGTCTGCTTTGCACCTGCACAAGCCTACAGAGAGGCAGGAGGCAAGTGTCATGTTTGTGCAGGCAGGAATATGGAGCTGTTTAAATGGGGCAGGGATCCAAGGAATTTCCTTATATGTTATGGGATACTGACAGTCATGCTCATGGGGGGGTCAAGCCCTGTGTCCATTCTGCAAGGAGGAAAATGCAACTCCATAACAATCTCTAATTAGAGGGGATCTGAAAACCCAAACATATTTCCTACAGGAAATTTCACAGGAAAAAAAATGTTTCAGCCAAAACATTTGGAGTTTTTCATGAGAATTGTTATTTTATTTCATTTCCAAACAACATTTTTAAAATGTTAGAAATTAAAAAGTTACAGATTTTCATTGTTTGGTCTCCAAGATTTCTCTCGTTTCTTGTCTTTTCCTCTCTATTTTCTCCTCTGAAAAAAGTTGGGGGAACTCATTCTTACAGGAAAACAGTTAGAAGGTGGATAAATAAAGGGAATTTCCCTGTGGACACAAATATATGATTTAGTCAAATCCACATTACAGTGCAATTCTTTCTGTTTCAGACACATTCCTGCTCATTCACACTAAAATACTTACATTCTGAGACCAGAATTTGACCCATGAGTTTTGTTGAATATCTTCCATCTATGGAATTTTTTCAAATGGATGGTGGGACCAGATTCCCTATCTGCAGTTATGAGCTAGGTCACGGTCTCTTGATAAATTAAATTGGGTTAATTAAAATATATCCAGCTTCTCTACCTCTAATTTTTAAAATATGCCCATGACTGAAGTAACCCAGGAGAGTGCCAAGATCCTAAATTTGAAGTATGATCAGTGAAAGTTGTGAAATACAAATAATTACAGCATTTGGAATTCCAGGATTATAATCAGTACAAGGTAAAGCCAAGCTCAACAGCACTTCTTAAGCAGTAGGAGGGAAAAAGCAATCATAAAATATTTGATAACCTTAAGATTAATAAAGCCTTTAAAGACCTGCTGACATCAGATGGAATATTTTGGAAGGTTGATTTTGAAACAATGTTGCTTATATAATCACAACTGATTGCTGCAGAAATGATTGTAGTGTCATAGAGGATTATGATTTCAAGAATTTACAGCAAAGGTACACGATTTTTTAAGCAATAATATAGTCTGCTTTTCATGCTAGTGTCCCAAACAATAAAATATGAAGCAGGAAAAACCACCAGAACATGTGACAGGGCAGAATTGTTTCGAAATAGAATGTTTTGCAAAGTTGTCCATAAGAGATTGATTACTCTAATACCCACACCAGAGAAAGTAACAGACTACAGCTAGTTTCCCTTGTAAGAACCTGAAAAATAACTCCAGCTCAGGCCCCAGAGAAGCAGGCATGACTATACATTGAAGGAGACAGAAGCTGAGCACCTAAGGGAAGTCAGATGCCGAGGAATACAGAGAAGATAGCTTTATAGATCTTTTTATTGAGTAAATTCAGATCGACATTTTCTTTTGTGCAGTGGGCTGGCAACCTACAGCTTGGCACGCAGGGATCTCAGCAATCCCCCAATCCAGGGGGGAGCCCATGCTGCCGCTGGAGCACTGCCCCTTCCCTGGCAGAAGGTTAGGCTACACCATGCTTGGTGGCAGTGGGAGGAGGCAGCACTGGGGCTGAGGCATCAGCTCCTCTGGCATCTGGGGCTGACACAGGACTGCGTGGTCACAGCAGTGGCTCCTCCAGGGCCAGCCCGGGACCGTGTGGCTGTGGCAGCAGCACCTCCAGCCTCTGGGGTCAACCCAAGACTGCGTGATCACGGCAGTGGCTCCAGCCCAGAACCATGTGGCCATGGCAACGTCTCCTCCAGTAAATAGAGCTCCGTAAACAGAAGTAAGTTAAATTTCGGCATGCCACTTCTGAAAGGTTGCCAACCCCTGACCTAGAACATCACAGCTATAGGAGCCCAGACCTGGAAAGTGCTGAGTGCTGCCGCTAACCCCTTACTTCTGAGGGAGCTCAGCACCTCGCTGCGAACATCCATTAACTCACAGTTAGCAGTAGCTGAGTATTCTAAGCACTTTCCTGATGTGTTGAGCCCAGCTCATTTTTATCTGATGGCAAATCAGGTTTCTTAGGAGAATTGTTCCTCCTTACCTCACAAACGGGGTCAAAAGGCAGAACACTGTTTTAATTTGATAGATCTTGGCAACAAATGGTGTGTTGAAAGGGGACTTTTTACATGTACTCTATGAGGTCTGCAATTAAAATGTTCTTCTTTAATAAAGCTGGAACTTGCCCGCACAAGCTGTTTTGTAAGTGGAGACTCATGGTAACAAGGAAATTACTTACGAAGGTGATCTACATTGTACAAGTAAAGATTTCCTCGCCTTCCCTCTCTTTTCTTCTGTGTATACCAAAGCCACTCACCTTTGCTACATTTCTAACATTAATTACCCTTTGCATTTTGTAAAATGGGTTCCAGTTAAATCATATCCCTTCTGTTAGCAATGGTTGTCTTATCGGGAACATCCTGGTCATTTCAAAAACGTAACATTTATCTTGGGTCTGGTGTGTATATATTCTCTACAGGAGATAACAGTGCATAAACAATCATGCGCCACAAAGGTTTTACTATCACTTGTTGTAGATGACCTGAGTAACTCATTCATGGCTTCACACAGTGTGAGTTATTTACATGAACCCAAAATAATGTTTTATTTAAGATATGAACAGATCTCGGGAAAATAATAAAATACAACCCATGACAGCCATTAAAATGCACATTAGAGAATTCCATAGCAGGTTGTATAAAACACACAACCCTAGCACAGAAAACATCCTTCAGGTCTCCAAAAATCCCATCTCGATCTCACACATTTTAGATCTCACGCATTCTGCTACAAAGACCTTTTACATCTGCACTTGAAAGGGAATCCTCTGAACTGTCATTCATGTTAAAATTCGACACTTGCCAACAAGGACTTAACAAGACTTTGAACTTTCTCACCCATTACCAAGACAGTTTCCCCAATTATCACCTGTAATACCATTAACTCACAAACATCCCACTCTCCCTACCTTTAATATCAGCAATTCACAGACACTTACCTTCCTTCCTCCCCCTTCCCACCCCCCCGCTTCCCCCTTCTGTTCTGCAATGTGATTTGTCCTTTTCATATTTGTTCATTTTTTTAATTGTATCCTTTGGTATATATGGTTGTGACTACTTTCTTCCACTATTTGATCTGAGGAAGTGGGTCTGGCCCACGAAAGCTCATCATCTAATAAACCATCTTGTTAGTCTTTAAAGTGCTACATTGTCCTGCATTTTGCTTCAACACATTTTAGTGATTCTCAAAAGCCTTTCCAAAATGATGGGCCTAGGAGCATCCAACACTGGGTTCTCTCACACCAATGGAGGGGAATTGAAGTAAAAAATAACCTCATTGATTATAACTGAGGCAGTATCAGATGGGAAGAGGAGTCATCTCTCATGCAGGCAGATCCCAAGTCACTTAAGTCTAAACTAACAGTTTATACTGTGTAAAAGGAAGAAGACAGCCAGGACAGATTATAAAATAGTGATGCAATCAATGTTCACGACAAGATACTCCACTTACCAAGCAGTCCATTGCATTCCTCAGTAGCTAATGAATACATTTAATGGGTAGGCTTTAAATCCATTCCACCCTCCTTGCAATAGTCTGGCACAGGGAGACATTGGCACTGATTACAATGGCAAAATGCACATCCAAGAGGAAAAAAAAGGGTGAAACCTGTTTAGATGCAAATGGCAAAACGCAGCCCTAGATCATCAATTGAAACTAATATTGGTATAAAGCATCTGTTTGTAACTTGGATAAGTCCATGAGATTTTAGATCCTGAACCTGTCACTGGCCTAGCTCTGTTTTTTATCAGTCCCGAGCCTTAGATGTTCTTAATTTGAGGACAGACCTTTAAAATGGAGGGGGGAGGAGTGAGAGGGGTAGATATTTCTGGGACTGTTTCTTTTTACAAAAATAATGATTCTTGCCTTAAACTGCTCAGACTTGGAAAGTCAGAAACAATTTGTGAGGTAAAGAATTAGCAAAAATACCACTGAAGCAGAATCAAATCTGCAAAATAAAAATAATATATACATCGAAAATACTGACCCATTATTTTTCTACACATGGATATTCACTTGCACTTTTAAAAAATGTTACACAAAGACACAGGACCTACATTTGAATTTCTTTATAGCCGACTTAGTGATATCCCTCCCCCCCCCCCCCCCCCCCCGGCCTTCCTTTCAATTCTACCTACATCAAGGGATTCTTAGACCTGATGGAAGAAGTGCCTGTTTGGGGGAGATGTCTTATTTTACATTGAACCTAAATCTTACTTAGCCCAACTTCCTGATGATGGCTCTCGGAAACAGGAGAGGCAGACCCCATGACTTTCATACCTGTGCCCTTCCAAACCTCTTATCAGACTTCACCTATTGGTCCATCACAGAACATCCATAGCGAGCAAAGGCAGGAAGCACCACATACTAACAACAATTTTTGACTGCCCTGTGACCAGGGCCGGCTCTAGATTTTTTGCCACCCCAAGCAAAACAATTTCCCTCCCCCCCACTTTTTTTGTTGGCTTTTACACGTTTGCACTTTGCAATTTTTTTGTTGCTGTCTTCGTTTTCATCCTGGCATTTTAGCCCTATAAATAGCAAATATAATTTTAATTTTTTTTCCATAAAGGCAAAGACACATCAAGTAAACTCCCCCTCTCATTTCACCCGCTGCTGGGTCACAACAGCCTTTTCCCAGCCCTGTCTAGCCCCTCCCTATGGACAAGCACCCCTCACTCCCGACCCACAGCAGGGACAGCGCAGGGCCAGAGGGGCATGGGGAACAGGGGAATCAGGGGGACTGGGGCTCTGGGGTGCGCAGAGTGAGAGGGGTGCAGGGAACAGTGTGGTGGATACAGGAGGGGTGCAGGGAATGGGAGGCACAGAGCCAGAGGGACACAGGGATTGGGGGGGAGCAGGGTGCAGAGGAGGCACGGGGAATGGGAGCGACAGAGGGATCAGGGTCCGGGGCAGTGCGGGGAATGGGGGGCACAGACCCAGAGGGGAACAGGGAAAAGGGACTGCGGGGTGCAGAGTGGGCGCAGAGCCAGAGAGTCGCAGGGAATAGGGAGAGCAGGGGGACCAGGGTGCAGGGGCGACGTGGGAAACAGGTGGCACAAAGCCAGAAGGGTGCAGGCCGGGGTGGGAGCAGCATGCTGGGCGGCTGGCAGGGAGCGGTCTCTCGCCGGCAAGAGGGGTGAGGCCGTGGCAGGACTGGAGCTGGCGGGGCAGGTTGGAGCCTAGCCACACCACACTCTGCAGCCAGCTCCCGGGGACACGCAGCCAGAGCCGAGCTCCTGAGGCCCTTTAAAATCAGCAGGGCGGGGTGGGGCCAGGCATTGCTGGGGGGTGGCTACTTACCTGGAAATGCCACCCCTGGAAATGTGCCACCCCGAACACGTGCTTGATTTGCTGGTGCCTAGAGCCAACCCTGCCTACTATGGCAAGACAGCCTCAGGATCCAAACTGTTCTAGAGCCTTCCTTGCACGACTCTCTTTCCTGTCTCATCTGTCCTGGCTGCCCTTCCTGACAAGTAATCTACCTGACCAGCGAAGTCTTCTAAGGTTGTAACCTTGCCTCAGAGGCAGCCAGAAGATCTGCTGCTACCTCTATGCAAATTCTTTAAGCTTGTTTAGTTGAGACTTCCTGCTCTCCTAAGCTCTTAGGCACCATGATAGTGTCAGTAATGTCTGTGAGCACAAGAAAGACTTAATGAGTCTCCAGAGCCTGTCAGAGGGGGTATGCGCATCACATGGTCCCAAACAGCCCTTTCATACCTGTGACCTATCTTCACACGTGAAAAAGCGGGACTATAAATGACCCCCTTTCATGTCCTCCATGCATATCACCTATGGCATGAGGCATATCAGAACTTGAGGTGAGGAGGGGAAACCTCCATACGACATGTCACGTAGGGGCTAGGGTAATCTTGAACTTCCTTTATAAACATGCAAGAGTTACAAATGTATCTGCTCCACCACATACACACTCAGCTGGCCAAGTGATGTGGCATGGCTCATACCATACAGCACTAAGCCACGTGAAAGGGGAGCACTGTGGTAGAACAAGCTGAGTCACTATCCAGAAATATCGCTGCTTGACAAGCAATTGTCAAAACACCTTTCCTCAAAAGCAGCCAGGGCCTTGGAAAACAGACAAGAAATGCTTCAGTCCTTCAGCTGCTGAAGTATCAATTAAAAACTGAGTAAAAAAAAACCCAGAACACCCACCCAACCTTGTGTGACAGAAGAAAAACATGTCAGTCGCTTTCCCCACCACATCCTCCACAGGCTGCTTATCATCCGGGGACTGATGAGCCTCCTGAAAAACCTCTGCCATCTCATCCTGAGCAACAAGATCCAGTTTGAAATGGAAAAAAAATAGTTCTTGGGGGTTTGAAACATTTCCAGAAATAAACCTATATAAGCCTAAAGCTGCTGGGACTCCAGCTTCTTGGCTTTGAAAAAAGACTTTCTGGAAATATCTTAATTACATAGAGGTTGATTAGAGCTGAAGCAGAGCTGTGCAATGCAATAAATTTCATCTGTTCTGTCATGTGCATGATAAATTACTGCAGTAGTTTCACCTACTGTGGCAATTAGCTGGTGCTGGCCAACAGAGCCAGGATGAGTGCCAACTCCCACTCACTGGCTCTAGGTTTCTGTAAGGGTCTTTGCAGACAGGAGGGAGAAGACCGGGCTGACCACAGCCCCAGGCAGTGCCAGAACTGCTCATCGCTGGAGAGATACAGCCAACAGATGTGGTCAATAAACAAGCCCAGCTATAGAGGGGGGAGAACCTGGAAAAAAAGAGGCAGGAAGGCCTGGAATAGCAGAGGGGCCACAGCTCAACATGAAGCTGCCTCTGAAAAACTGATGGGAAGACAAAAGGAGCCCTCAAGGCTTGGAGTTTAAGAGCGGATAGATTCCATTTAAGTTAAGAAGTCGTAGACTGGTCTAATAGTAGGTGAATTGAAGGGGACCAGTTAGAAGAAAGTTGGGACCCCTATAGAGACTGCACCAAAATCAGCTGACATTTCCTTTATCCTTTTTTCCCTCATTGGCCTCCCACAGGGATAGCTGCCCAAGAAGTGGCCCTTTTACACGGCATGCTAGTGTGAAACTGTTCCAGGCTACAACTTCCATTCTGCCTACCTTAGGTACATCAGGTAATTGTATGTAGTCTGTAGGGCACTTATTTCAACAACTGGTCCCTAACTCCGTCCCCGCCTGTTCCTAGCGAGATACTGCACTAGCTGGCACTTAATATGCATTATAAGATAGCCATCGGCCCCTTCCAAAGAGGGGTAGCAGTAACATGACACTAGTATCATTTCCAAAGACAAAGTGTTTCACCTAACCATCAGTCTCTGGTACCCAGGAATAGAAAATGTGCCCAAGAAATCAGGTCTAAACATTTGCTGTCAAGTGATTCAGCTCTGAAGATATATCGATAGTCAAAGCCTAGCAGAAGCAGGCTGGGTAGACGTGTTACCAGTTAGTAATGTTTTCTGATGTGGAAGAGTTAGAGATGAGGTGGAAAGGTGTATCTGATCAATGACAGACAGCTCATGTTCAAGCCAGAAGGGCACCCTAGTGTAGAAGCACCTTACAAACCACCTGAAAACATAGGTCTGGATGAAATCATGTTGAAATTTGATCTGTGTAAATGGCCACTTTTTATATTGGCAGTATCCCCAATTGCAACATACTCTGCATGTTCTGTTATTGAGTGTTCTTCTGCTATCACTTTAACCATTTTAGTGTCATCTAGAGTTAGGTCACAGAATCAGAGCAGTTGGAGAAGCCAAAGGTCTGCTGGTCCACCGTACATTTGTTCCCATGCTGTACATGTTTAATTTAGTCTTGTTTTTAATGTCTCACGTGCTGAGCCCTCCTTCTATAGTGTTCCTGGAAAACTATTCCACAGCCTAATAGGTCTCTGCTCAGGGCAACTCCCTACCTTGTCTCAGTAGATCATCCAGACCCTGAGGTCATGTCCAAACTATCCCTCTTCCTGGTGTTTGGCTAGGGGCCACTAGCTGAAATGATACCCCCATCTGCTTTATACCGGGGTACATAATCGTAGGAGGATTCGATTATCAGCAAGAAATATTTATCCTGATTTTTATGCCTGGTTTTCACAAATGAATGTAACTCAAAAGAAAGGGCTGTGTTCCCATAGTGGTGAGCAAGAACTTTGGGAGCACTGAGAATTGGCGGATTCGTGGCATTCTGGCTCTGGAAGAGAGGGGGACCTATCTTCACAGCCCTTTACTCCTACTTGCTATTGGTTATTTCAGTGGGCTGGACTGGCTGTTTGTTTGTTTAAATTATGCTGGGAGACAGAGTCAATTATGCATTTTTTTCAAATGCAGGCTGTGTAAGCAAGTCTATGAACAAGAGACCATGTCTGTATCTTATTATGAATATGTGGTTATCTGCATTTGCTTCTGCCTGTACACAGCCTGTTTAATGGGAACAATTACTGGGAGTATTATTTTGGGTGTTTAAATTTTCTTGTCAGTTTGCCTGGAGAGATTGTGATTGCACATTCTATAGATACTGGGGAAATGAACGCATTTTAATGCTGTTTTGAGTGGGGGGTGGGGAGTTCCTAATGTACAAAGCCAACCTACAAGCCTGCCAGGAACACTGTGAGCAACATTCCTGTGAGGCTATAGTTACAAAGGTTTTTCTCCTACATGACATTAATCTTATTGTGCTTACCTGATCATTCACAGGCCCAGGGCTCTCAGTTATCTCAGAATCCACACTAAATGCAACCAGCGCTAATAGGCAGGAATCACACACACATGCACTTGAGAAATCTATTTAGTTTCCAATTGTCTTGGGTTTCTGAGAAGGAGGGGACAGACATTAAGTTGGTTACATGTTTGCACAAAAGATGTTTGACTTCAGAGAAGGGGTTTTCTCTCTTTAAGCAAACCAGGGAGTTTACATGTGTCAAAGTCTCTGTGCCTCTAGGTAAGGGAAGGGAGCCATGGAATTAAACCTATTTAGGGACCAAAACACTGTTATAACTCCTAACATTTTGGACACAGCTCTCTCCTTTGTAGGTATTGATGCGGGGAAAGAACTGGCATGACTTGATGTGTTCTGTTTTATTGTGTGCCAGCACAGGATTAAGAACAGACTCATTGGCCCTGATTCTTGATTGCAGCTGAGGATTGCATAGTGACAACAGCGGGGTGTATTATGCATCTCCTCGCCTGGTCTGTCTCTGTGTTGGTTCTCTGGCTTAATTTACAGAAGCCTATAGAATGCACTAAATTACATCAGCTCCGAATAGCTCCAAGGGGTGGCTGGAGATCACCAAAGCACAGAAGCCCCAGCTGAGCTCCCTTTCTCTTGGCCAGTCCCTCCTCTCCCTTTATATGCTAGCCACAGGAAAGTGGGGTGTCAGGGATTTCTGAACCACTAGCACCGGGGTTCTCAAACTTTGTGATGCCACGATCCCCCCTCTAAGTTGCTGCAACCCCCCGGGGGGTCAGGACCCACAGTTTGAGAAACACAGCACTAGAGGATTCTCATTTGCTGGCGTGAACCTCTCATGACTGGCTACACTGGCAGCAGGACAACTTTGTTCCAGGGGCAAGGTGCAAATCATCTTTAATGTAGGGAGAACCTAGGAGAAGTCTATGTGAGGGTTTGCAGATTGATAGGAAGATAGTTTTGTAAATTAAGGAGAATTTGCATCTCTGTTTGAATCCTTCTCTTTTGTCTTGATTTGCTGGGAAGTAGGAATGGACAGAATAGGAATGTAAGTGGGAGTCAAGCCCTTCAAACTCCTAAATAGCAAAGAAATTTCATCCTGTTTGTCCGTAATCCAGTGTATCATATGACTTTCAAAAAATACTAAGGTTATATTGTACCTGTGCAGCAGGCATGCATGAAAAAGGTAACTTATATAATGAATCAGCCACCTCCAACTATCAAAACATGCCCAAGTCAGATACTGTTAAGTCTCTTATTAATATAAATCCCCTGACTTCTGTTACACATTAGCAAGATTGAGCATGCATCAATGTGTTCATATAACTCCTTTTAAACCAACACACACACACACACACACACACTTGAAAATTATAGTAAAGGGTCATAGGAATAAACTTGATTGGCATTCAAATCACCAAGCTGTGTGATAATAAATCCATTTCAGTTCATACTGAAATTAGTGGGAATATGGTCACTGAGATCAGCATGCTCAGGAACCCCATTCTCAGAGACTGTTACCAGTCAGAGACAGCAGAATCCACAACCCATATGTATAGCCTTTTAGAAACTGCAAACCTGTAGCTTGCTGCCCACTCTGATGTGCTGTGGAGCTCTATGTAAAGTTGATAAAACAAGATCTACCCTAAAAACTGGGGAATAATGGAGTGACTATTGTGGTATGCATTTCAAAGATACACTAAAGTATTAATTTTATAAAACCCAACTATACTTTGATGGTACAGCCTTATAGTTCCTTTGGTAAGAGTTAGTAACATGTAATGAGGCTATCAAGTGTTCCTGAATATACATTTGTCCATTTAAAATGTATATGAAGCCAAATTCAGCCATCCTAGAACTCCACTGAAACTAGTGAAGTGACAGCAGGGCTGAATTTTGGTTGATGGTGTTATAGTATAGATTCAAAGAAATTTACCATTTTGAGACATTTGTACTGACCAAAGTGATTTTGGTGGCACTAGCAACAAATGACTTACCACACTGGGTCGGTTTGATGGCCCATCCAAAACTGGTGTCTTCTCTGCTACAATTACTAGAACACATGTTTCAGTGGAAGGTGCTTAGCTGTTGCTCTCAGTAGCATTGTATGATAATGGGTTGCATGGGTCATTATATGTTTTGCAAACAAGTATATTATTGTCATAATTTTAAATATATTGCCCTACAGTTTTAGCGGGTGGTCTCCTGTTCTTGGGTAGCTAAGAAAACCAGATGGGTTTTCTCAGCACGCTCATTATTGCATGTATCTCTTGTTCACATCTTTTCTTATGTGCGTCCTTGCTAAATTTAACAGTCCTCATCTCTCCTCATATGGAAATCTCCCCAGGACTCTCATCACTTTTGTTGCCCATTTCTGAACCCCTTCTATTTCTGTTCTGTTGGAATGGGGAGGGGAGCACTCTAATCCTCTCAGCACTATTTTCTATCCATTCTTTAGACAATCTAACAGCTTCTTTGCCTTATTTTAACCACTGTGATGGGCTGAGCAGAGCCTTTAATGGTGTTATTCTCAGTGACACAAAGGCTACATCTACACAAGCCCCCCAGCCAGGGTAGACAGTGTTTTGAAATTGCAACTCAAGCTAGAGCCTCTTGCCTAGACTTCAAAGCCTGAGCTGCAGTCTGAGACAACTGTAAAGCTCTGTTTACTCAGCTATTGTTAGTGTGCTAGAGCAAAGCCCCATAAATCCAAGTCCATCAGTCTGGGTTTGGGGGCTTGCTTCTGCAGGCTGTGCAGACAAACCATAGGTCTTTCTCCTGGGAGCTTACAGTCCATTTAGAACCCAGAAGTGGATATGACTAGCTCAAATTATTTGTTCCAATGTATATTTCTCAACACAGATGTTCATCTATCATCATGCTGTTCAACCATGTGGCTCTGTCATGGCCCCCCTGAAAAGTCTGTGGGTTTTTTGGTTTTTTGCATTCTCCTTTAGGGTTGCTCATCCTAAATGTTTTTGCAAAGATACAAATTAAAAATTACTCACATTCAGTTTGCCAAATTCTTTCTTCTTTCAAGTCCTTCCTAAAGATTTATTCACAAAGCCCAAAAGAAGTGAGTAACAACCACCACCACCACCACAGCCAAGTCACTCCCTCTTCTGGCTTTTCCAGTGCACTTCTGTGTATGCTTTGTAAGGTGTCATCTCTGTAGAGCAAGGACTAGCGCATGTGGCTGGCATTTAGAAATAACAGCTACTACTCACAAAAACATGTACGTGTTCCAATAACAGGTTTCACTAGGAATTTGGCTCACATGACTGAAACATCAGGACACAGCTGAGATTCAGCAGGCTAGTATTGGAACAAACTAACACACAGAAATCCAACCAGCCAACACATGCCCATACACTCATCCTGGGTGCTTAGGCATTTCTGAAGTCACATATTCATAGATGCTATTGTAGTACACACTGTCCCCCAAATGCTGCAAGATACAAGCACAACAGAGGTCACAAGTTAAGATGCAGGATTGGTATTAACTCTGACAAGCTGTTGCATCCTTTCAACTTCTGTACTAGGGCTAAAGTTGTTTTGACAGCTTCTACCGTAGTGGCCTCTGTGGTGTGGAGCCCAGTGTGGAAGGACAGGTAAGATATTCAAGACAGGCTGATAGCTAGAAAACAGAGCATCAG
This sequence comes from Pelodiscus sinensis, assembly GCF_052426305.1. Taxonomy (NCBI): domain Eukaryota; kingdom Metazoa; phylum Chordata; order Testudines; family Trionychidae; genus Pelodiscus; species Pelodiscus sinensis. Next base: position 1,210,289 of record NC_143065.1, read on the forward strand.
TCGTGTTAGTTATAATTACTGATACACACCCACATGTGTACAATACAGTTCTGCTACTTCTTTTTGTTTAAATTGTCACAACAAATGAATACCCCTGGGGTGCTGGCATCAACTTCAAAAGTTCAGCAAAGCCCTGTCTCTCTCTTATTTTCTCACCTCAGCATTTTAACATCGGTAATCGATGGCTCACTAAACTTCTGTGTAGGATGTAACGGCATCTGCAGATGGTTCAGAGAGCTGCTGTTAGGGTACTTACTCCCCCTCATCTATCTCAGCAAGTCATTCCCATTCTGCAATCGTTTCACTGGCTTCCTGTGTGTTAGCTTATTGACTATAAAATTGCTCTCCAAATGCCCCTGCAATGGACTGCTTTCCCCCTTCTGATTGGTTTCCTCACCTTGCTCCCGGGTCATTCTCTTTATCCTTGCCTCCACTGTGCTGCACGCTGCCAGGATTGCTCAGGACTAGCATGCTCAGCATCCCTGGTTTTAATCACAGTTTCTGAAATGGTGCTCAGCACAGTTTGTCCTTGCCTATGTGTGCAGCGACATCTCGTTCATCTCCAATGCAGGTGCAATGCTGCTTACACCTAGGCTATGTCTAGACTACATCCCTCTTTTGAAAGAGGGATGTAAATTAGACATATCAGAATTGAAAATGAAGCAGGGATTTGACTTTCCCATGCTTAATTTGCATAATCATGTCATGGCATTTTTTCGAAAAACACGGTTTTGAAAGTGAAACCGCGGTCTAGACGCAGTTCCTTACAAAAGAATAGCCTTTTTCAAAAGATCATAGGCTCCTCAAAAATGAGGTTTACAAGATTTTTTGAAAAAGGCTTTTCTTTTCGAAAGAACCACGTCTAAGACCACAGTTTCACTTTCAAAATAGTGTTTTTTGAAAAAAACGCCATGATGCGATTATGCAAATGAAGCATGGGAAATTCAAATCCCGGCTTCATTTGCAATTCTGATGTCTAATTTACATCCCTCTTTCGAAAGAGGGATGTAGTCTAGACATAGCTCTAGTGCCAGCAGTTGGTCATTTCCCTGGCCCTGGTCTACACTAGGCGGCTATTTCAAAACACAACTGTAGTCTGGACGCAGGTGAAGTTTTTTCGAAAAAAGGGCAGTTTTTTTTAATAAACTCTGTAGTCTAGACATACCCAGAGAGACAAGGCAGATGGGGACAGAAGTATTTAGTAGCCAGTCAACAAGTGTACTCCACACTGTGATGTGAAGGACTTTGGAGGACAGGGCTAGAATTCCAAATGATCTGAACAAATCCGAGAATTGGTCTGAACGCAACAAGATGAAGTTCAATAACAGCAAGTGTTGAGTGCTGTCATTAGGAAGGAAAAATCAAATGCTCAAAACACAACATGAGGAATACAGGTGGCTAGGTGGCAGAATTGCTGAAACAGACTTGGGGTTATAGTGGATTGGGTATCCCATGTTGAATATGAGCACATAATAAGACACAGTTACCAAAAAAGGGCAAGCTATATTAAGAGGAATATCACATGGAAGACAGGGGGAGCTGATTGTTCCACTTCACTCAGCACTGGTAAGACCTCAGCTTGAATACCGTGTCCAGTTTTGGACACCATACTTTAAGGAAGATGTGGAAAAACTGGTGAGAGTTCAGCAAAGAGTAACCAGAATGATAAATTGTTTTAGAAAACCTGACCTATGAGGATAGGTTACAAAAAAGGGCTGTTATGAAGAGGCTAGTGATCAATTGTTCTCTATGTCCTTGACAGAGAAAGACAACAAGTAATCAGCACAAATCTGCAGCAGGGACACAACTTAGAAACTCAGAAAAACTTCTTAATAATAAGGATAGCTCAGTACTGGAATAAGTAATCAAGGCAGGTTGTGGAATCCCTGTCTCTGGAGGTTTTTAAGAACAGGTTAGACTGGGATAGTCAAGGAATACTTAGTCCTACCTGAGCATGTGGGTGATAAACTAGTTGACATCTCAAATATAGCCTTTAAGCCATCACTCAGGATCTAGATGACATTCCCAGAGTACTGTAGACTGGGATTCCTTTTCCTGGCCCCTACCCAGAGTTCACTGTATTTTTAGACAGATTGGGGTATTTGGACTGTGACTGATGCTATCTTAAAGAAATGAAGCCCATGGACCTAATTCTGACTTCACTTTTGCTGGTGCAAGATTAAAATCAAAGCCTTTGTTTAAGCTCACCCTATTTTTGTACAAAGTTTCATGCCAGATTAAAAAAAAATAAAAGGTGAAGTTTCACCCTTCCAAGCCCTCTTTAATTGTGCACCCTCAGCCTGGGATGATCCTTAGACTTAGCATTTTGTAATGTAATTAGTGATAAATAGTAGGCATTCTGTATTTTTTAGCTTTAAAAGGGATCAGAAGAAACATTTCTAAGGCTATTTATGTCAATTCTCATTCAGACTTATCTGTCCAGTTCCCATGAACTGAAATCTTAAAGCTAGCCACAGCATATTTCCTTAAATATTCTTAGCATGCTTTACTGATTCAGAGTTGTTTTTTTCCATTGTGCTGATCACAAATCAGCAGACAGGAAAGGCCCCTCTCTCCCCTCTGACATGGGGAATGAGTTTGCAATCCTTCTGCCTTTATCATTCACTTGGGTGCAAGTATGATTTGAATAGAGAGCTTCAAACAAAGTCTTTTACAGCCTTTCAAAGGCAGCATAAATGGAAAAGGACTGGGTGACAGTGTTTTCTCAGAGTGATCCATATTAGGAGAATCTCTCCAGCAACAACTCCCAAGAGAGATTAGCCTGTGTCACAGAATAGCTATTCACTTTGGACTAAGCCGCTGCTGTTCCACTAGAGATTCACAACTTTCAATGAGAGAAATCACCGATCCCCACACCTTGATTGGTCACCACACGACCAGACTATGAGGGATTATTCATAGTTTTATGCACATATACCCAACACATCCTTTCACACAGTTTCCAGCTCAGGAAGAAGGACGTGGCTTTGATTCAATCTGTTTGGACAGGCAACATGTACACAAAATATCGATCAGGCCGTATCAACAAAAAAGAGGTAAGTTTGACACCGTGGCCCCTCCCACATGGAGTATTAGGGTTCAATATGATTGTGTCAATCACCCAAGGGAAGTGTTAATGGTTTTTTTTTAAAAAGACTCCATGCAACTCTAAGTCCCCCCCCAGCTTCCCACCACACACACAAAGAGAGAGACAGAGAGGGAAAAAACCCTGAGAATTCTGAAGTGGTGAAATAAAAGACACAGAAGGAATAGACTCCACTCAAAACCCAAAGAGAACTGAGATGGTTATGCAAACAAAGAGCATTGGAATGAAATGTATAATCCTTGTTCTGAGGAACAAATCTCATTCCCAGAAGACGGAGACAATTGCTCTAACAAGGATAATCATCAAGGGTCTAAATCCTGAAGCCTTACAGAATTTTTACTCAGTCACAATTCAGACCCTCTTCAAAATTATCCCTAAGAATTTAGCATACCAACTACAAATAGTTCTATAGATTTATCTATTAAGAAACTTTTCATATTTTTATTTCCCAGATGTTCCAGTGTATTACAGGGTCATTATTTCCAGACAGAACATTTATGTCAGCTGCTGGATCAAGGACATACAATGTTTTATGGTCCTCTGGCAGTACACGCTTAGAATGTACAACTGTCTTCCTCAAAATAAGAGGTCTCTGTTGTGTTAATCTCTAGAATGTATACTGGTTTCAATGCCTTCCCACAACAACAGTGTGTTAGCAAGAGGTCAAATGCAATTGTATTTTCAGTGTCTGTGTCCATTCAATACCTGGTAAAACTACCACTAATTGAGTCCATTTAATGGCAATTGTAATGGTAGTTTTTCTGACAGCTGTTCACCAGCAATTGCTCTTTAACTACCAACAATTTTCACAGGCTGCTGCAAATCTATCAGATGCTACTGGTTTGTGCCAAATATTAAAAGAAAGAAAAAATAAGAATTACTCAGCCAAGTTTTTTGAGCTCATTTGGATCAAACAGAGTAGACTGTCTCTTTTTAAATAATTAGGAATAGCAGGAGTGCTGCGGTAACTCCTCTTGTCCCCAGTAAAGATCAAGGCCACACTCTGGTTGGCCCTTTCCAAATTCACAGTAAGGGCATGTCCACACTACCATTGGCATTGCCACCCTGGATAGGACTCAGGTTTCAGCCCAATCCTCACTACTGTCCACACACAAATTTTTCTGACTCGGTTCAGCAAGCATTCGAGACTCAGGTCCTTTGAGATCTGAGTTCAAGTCCCACAGTGAAATCAGGTCCAAGCCCTGTCATTTTGCAGTGTGGATGCATCTCAAGCCACAGTAACACGGTATGGACCTGTTAGCATGGTTGTGAGACTCGAGTCCAGTAACTGTAAATTCAGGTTCACAATGCAGTGTGATGCTCAAGCACAAGTCCCACCAACCCATATTTATTCAACAGTCCATATATGCCCTAATTGATAAGTGTCTAGGCACAGTGAATGAGGAAAGAGTGTTACTAGACATGAAATGCTAATCCATGGATGACAGGTAAGACATGGTTCAAAAAGAGGGTAAGTCTTGTGGCCATATATATCAGTGGTGGATACAAAGAACAGATTGATATGAGGAGCAGGAGGGAGAAATCTCAAAGGAGTCAAGTTATGGACTGAAGGGTGAAACTCAGCAAGATGGTCATGCTATAGCACATGCCTCTTGTGGCAAAAATCTTGGTGGAGTGTTGGACAAGGAGGGAACTGAGCTCAAAAGAAACAAGATTAAAGTACAAAAAGTTATGAGCAAGTGCAGCAGAGAAGTTTGTGCAAGCAGTACACAAAACGGGGTGTGAAGGAGAATAAAGGAATCCATTTTTCATTTGCACTAATGACTACAAGGAAGCAAAACAGGCTGCCATGCAGCAGTGAAGAAGGTCAAAGAGAATATCCTAAACAAGCTGAACTCCATGCTTGAGAACTGGCTGGCAAAGAAACTTATAGCGTTGCAAAAGTGAATCCAAAGGGAAGTGGAGGGGATATTGTATCACCATTGGCGAATGATTACTGGGAAGCTCAACTTTGCTGGCTCAGAAACACCCAGATGAAAGAAGAAGAGACACTAGTGAAAAAGGGGGTAGGAAAGAGACCCCATGGTAAGATGAAGAAGTGAGGCATTGATTGTTTCAAAGATGATAGGAAGGTGCACCTAGCGCCATCTCAGATAGATGAGGATGGGGGATGCTGACTTGACATGAAACAGGGGAAAAAAGCAGAAGCTAAGAGCCTGACTTGAAGGTTCTACAGAATAAACAGATAAATAGACCAATGGTGAGTGAGCCGAGGTTTTATCATCTCCATTTTTCAGGTTCGGAACTGAGGCCCAGAGGGATTAAGTGATTTACCCAAGGGTCACAGGAACTGAATCTAGATCTCAAGTCTCTCCAGTTCAGTGCTGGAGCCGCACAATCATACTTAGAAAGCTTTTCCAAAGCCCAAAAGTAGAAACATTTCCATGTTTTAAATTCTAGTGCAAACCACCCACACACAAATATTCCCCTGGAGTGAGCTGTATTGTGAGTGAGAGACAACAGAAGGTGCCCTAGAATCATCCTGGTCACATAACCTGGAACAGGATCTGCAGCATTTTCCTAAATGTCACGATGTGCAGATCCCTCATTTGTTCTTATGTTCACAGACTGCATCCTCGGGAAGCCACATCTCCAGGAGCAACACTTTCTAAATGCTTCCCTATGTTGCAACTATTGGCTCTGCTAGCAAAGCTGAGATCCTGAGTGTGTTCAAGGAACCTGTGGCTGCAGCAACTTAACCCCATATCATTTGATCAGACTGCTTCGGAGATAATTTAATTGCTGTGTGTTGAAAATGGCATCAACGATGGGAGCCTTATGTACCCTGGGCCACCCAACACCTGGTTGCACTAGTTTTAGCAACACCGGGATATTTTTAGAAAATTTCCTTAGGCGGGCAAGATTTAATAGGGCTTAATAGTTGTATGTCCCAGAACTCCCATTAAGTGCTTTTGATTGATTAGATAAACATCTCTACCTCGTTATAGCGGCCTAATGAAAATGTAGACCAGCAGAATGTTCACCTATCCCTTTCCATCAACCTGAGACGTACAAACCACCCTGAATGATCAGTGGGACCCTTGTGTGAAAAAGCAGGGAGAGCTGAAGCTTGAAGTGTGATCTGGATGTTCTCGGCATAGAAAGCTCTGTGTCTATCAGCACCTGGCATGCCATGAAGCAAGCTTCCACTGACAGGAATAAAATCAACACATGCTAACGTCAGAACACACCTGGAGAAAGCCTCTTGGCCAAGTTAGCTGCCTTGTCCAAATTTGTCACAGCTGCTTAGTTATTCTCAAATAGAATGGCAACAAAAACAGCTCACGGTAGTTTTACAAAGCCAAGGTATGAAATCACTAACCACATGGATTCATTTCACCTTGCTACTTCTGGTAGAAGCGCGCGCGCGCGCACACACACACACACACACACACCCCGTTTGCAGTACGTGACAGAGTTTAGTCTTGCTTAGTTGCCTTTTTATCCTCACTTAGAGCCTTTCGAATAATCATGTTTAAAAGAGGGTTATGGGAGACGCTATCACAATAGAACAAGCACATTAATGACCCCAGTTCTGCTCTCCCTGAAGTCAATAGAAGAGAGCCTGGGAATTGTGCATGAAAGGTCATCAATACAGGTAAATACTGATCAGTAGGTTTTCATTCAAATTAGTTTTAATGCAGCGCTCACCAACCAGTAGTTCAGGATCTACCAGTAGATCTTGGAGCCTCTGACAGGGGATCCTGACTGCTTTGGCCAAGGAGCTATCAAGTTCTGGAGCTTCAGTTGCCCCTCCACCCACTGTCCTGCTGCTCCTGCTCTTTGCCTTGGAGCTGCTCCCTTGGGAGCCTTCTGCTTGTGCAGGGTGTGGGAGGGAGAAGAGGGGTGGTGCTTACATCAGGGTGTCCCTCCTCCCCACTTCTGTACCCTATTTCCACACAGAGAGAGGGGGATGGAGGGAGTTTGGCTGCTCTCACACACTGCGTGTGTCTCTGTCTCTCTCACAAACACACACTTTCATCTCCAGACCCAACATATAAGTCGGTTGTTGTTGTTACTGTTTGCAAAGCGGGTTAGTTTTGGTTTGTGACTGGTCTGTGCATTTCATCATTTTCATTTCTCTCTCTGCTTAAATTTAATTCTTTGAGTAGTGAGTTCTAAAATGCCTAAAGTGTCATGGTTGGAGTAATTATCCCTGTGGTAACTGCTGCTCCTGAAAGTGGCTGGCAGCCCCTGAGAAATACAGAGCAGGGGGTCTCCACACGCTGTCCCTGCCTGCAGACATCACTTCTGCAGCTCCCATTGATCAGTAATGGGGAACCGTGGCCAGTAGAAGCTGTGGGCTCAGTGCCTGTAGACGAGGGGCAGCACATGACACGATGGAGCTATTGCCGTACATAGCAGCTGCTTTCAGGAGTGGTGCAGGGCCAGGGCAGGAGTAAGCCTGACTTAGCTTCTGGGTGGTGGAGCAGTGGGGTTCTCTCAGTTAAACAGGGCCCAGGCAGAGCCTGCTTCCTGAACTCCTGTCCCAGCCCTGAATCTCCTCCTGCACCCAACCTCCAGCCCCAGATGTGGGTCCCCCTGCACCCAAACTCCTTCCCAGATCTTGCACCCTGAAACCTCTCCTAGATCCCAACCCTCCACCCTGGGATAAACCTGGAGCCCCTCTTCACTCCAAACTCCTTGGCCCAAGACCAGAGCCTGCACCCCATCCTCTACCCCAGCCTGGTGAAAGTGAGTGAGGATGGGGGAGGAGGAGGAAATGGAGTGAGCAGAGTGAGGCCTCAGAGAATGGGTAGAGCAGGGGCAGGGCCTCTGTAAGAGTCCCAATGGGGTGGGGCCCCCTACTGTTATCTTCACCACACCCACAGTACCGTCTTTTATGAGTCTTGCTCTCCCGGTGTTTGTGGGCGACCTGCACTATTCTGGTCATCCTCCCTTCCATGACAGTGGGGAAACGGGGCCCCTGGCCCGCCCTCACTCACAGGCCCCAGCCCAGCGCCCTAAGGACTTAGATCCTACTGGGGTCCAGACTGGCTGGCGGGGCTTCCCGCCGAAACTCACCAGCCCATCAACCCAGTCAGGTTCTGCCCTGGGCTGCTTCCTCTCCCCTTCTCTGCGTCTCCCCGACGACCACCTGGGTCGGGGCCTACCAGGTCTCTGGTGTAAAAACCTCCGGCTTGGTCCCTGGGGCGGCGTTCTCCTCGGGCTGCTTCACGGTCCTCGTCTCGCCCGATCCGCCGTCTGTCCCCCTGGCACTCTGCAGCTCTCGAGCCGAGAAGCCCCTTGCTGCAGCCCCATTCCTCTGCCTCCCCCCTGCTGCTGGCTTTCCTGGTGTTTAAATCCCCCGCCGCCTCCGGCAGTGCCAGGGCGTGGGGCTGTGACGCGCACAACAGGGGCGGGGCTCCGTAACCCTCAGCGTGGCTTCACCCCCGTCGTGGCTGCGGTGCCTGTGGCCGTCAGGCTCCTCGCTGCCTGCAAGCAGCCTGCGCACAGCCAGTGCTGAGTGTCTGGCTCAGCGCACAAGGCGCGTGCGGCTGGGACTCCGGTGCGGGGCGTCTGCACCCCGTCACAGCCTCAAAGAAGGGGAAGGTAGGAAGTGGGGCAAAGGTATTTGGGTTTGAAGTAGATCTTACATTGCGCTTAAATTGAAAAAGTGATTTTGTGGTTAGAAAGGTTGGAGACCACTGAATTTTAATGTCATGTTTCCGCATGGAATAAGGAGGATCATCATCAAGTGGGCCAAATTAAAGTGAAAAGAATTTCAATTTGTTTTGTTAACTGTTTTCAAACTCTAATGAACGGTAGCAATAATTACCCAATATTGGCATTTCTAAAAAATACTCTCTGCCTATGACAATCGGATCCCAATTTTATCTGATGAAATATTGGCTTTGATAAATATAGGAATTGGGTCATTATAAATAGAGTTACCCATTAATAAGGAGAAAGCATACTGTAGAGTTTAAAATGTAGCACTCTGAATTAAAGGACCTGGGGACTCTCCTCATTTTGGCCACCGACTTGATGTGAGACCTAATTTTTCAAGTCCATAAGAATTACAGATACTCAGCACTTTTCAAAAGTCAGGCCTTGAGTATCCTACACTGAGCCCTCGAGAAATTCAGAAACCCCCAAACTACTGGATTTTTTTTTGCAGGCCTTGACGTTTTAAACCTCTTAGAACACTGCAAAGAGGGGGAAGTGTTACTGAGCCTACTAATACTGAAAACAGAATGAACAAAAATAACAAATATTGTTAAAACTGGAAACACACAAAAATGTTCTGTTGTCAGCTCATTTTTGGGTGCAAATCAGACACAGTGGAGTCCAGTCCAACCATTAATGTGCATGTGCATAATATCCAGGGCTGGCTTTCGACATGCAGAGAAGAACCTCATTTCTTTCCATTGACTTATATGCATCCTGTTCTTTTGAGGCCCATCTTCCACTGCACTCCCTGACAACATGCACCAAAGATTCCTCAAAGCACCACCACCTGCGTCTCTGCCATGACCACCACTCACCTCTAACGGTGAACTTGGAGACACTTTGAAGCCACACAAGACACTTACTCCAGGCTGACTGCTCACTCATCCATTGCTCAAACTCTCACTAGTATGCCTCCAGCGAGAGATGCAATGACAAAACAACAGCATACTCCTGCAGCCTGTTAACCACCATGATCCTACAAGCTTCCAGGCTCAGCCCCACAAAGCATACTCTGCAGTTTGCCATTTTCGTTCATGGGAGTTACTCAGATACCATGAAGCAAGAATAAGTCATTTTTAGAAAACCAAATCTAATCTTGAAAGTGCTATGCAGAGGTTCTCATTACAATCAACTTGCCTCCGGCTATTAAATCTAGTGGGCTTCCTTGCAAGGATGCAAAAGAGACAATTGAAATGCCACCCGTCTCTGAACTCAGGTTCATGCTTTAATGGATCAGCACCAATGGCAAGGTAGAGCAATTGTCTCTCAAACAATCACATACGTCAAACATAAGCAAATTCTTCACATGGGCATTTTAACTGTGTATCATTTTCTCTTTGCTCTCTGTTACCACCTCATTCCATTTTGATGCCAGTTCAGTTTTTGTCCTCTTTGCCAACAAGACAGCCAGCCGTGATGCTATATTTGACATTATGGACATCTATCTATAAGAAGTAGACAGCAATCAATAAGATACCCCACATATGAGTAACATCAACCTGGAGCAGAGCCAAAACAGTGGCCTAGAAGTGAAAACCTCTATATATCTATCAGTCACCTAACCTATCCAGCCCAGAGCTGCGTAATAAGATGATACTCCTGTTGATTAAAATAAAAACACAGATAATACTGAAGTTTAAAATACATACATTCATCGCTTGTTGCCTAAAGCCTCCACCCGAGCTATTACTTGATTTACACACACATTTTCTGGAAATACATTAATCTGTAAGGTCCTGCCAACACATGACTTAGAGCAGTGGTGAGCAACCCGTGGGTCAAGAAAAATTCTCCCAGTTTTTTTTTCTCTCTCTCTCATTTGCTCTGGGGGTCGCAAATGAAAAAAGGTTGAGCACCACTGACTTAGAGAATGACAAAACTTGCTGACTGCATTGCTGTTTAAGGGGGGCAGCTGTCTTCTAAGTGACTTTATTGCTGATGAGTAAGATGGAAAATGTTCTCAGTCAGATGCCGTGCTCTGGAAGTTATCTTTGTAACCCCTGAGTTTTGAAGCTTTGTATTTGTCTCTTTGTAACTTTCAGTTACCTTGCCTTTTAAATTCTGAACCTTGTTGAGCTTTGTAACCCTCAGCCGCTTTGCTCTATAAGTTCAGAAGCCTATTGTAAGCTTGGTGATTGTTGAGCCGTGCAACTTTGTCATCTTTGTAACTCAGCCACTTTGCTTGTAACTTGCTCTAAGCTGCACGCCCCCCTGTGATAAAAGTGTGTATGTGAAGGGAGCCTGTTTGGGGTGAGGGAAACAGCAAGGCTAAACACAAGGGCTGTGTCTACACTGGCCACTTATTCCGGAAAATCAGCCGCTTTTCCGGAATAACTTGCCAGCTGTCTACACTGGCCGCTTGCTTTTCCGGAAAAGCACTGACGATCTACTGTAAAATCATCAGTGCTTTTCCAGAAAAACTATGCTGCTCCCGTTCGGGCAAAAGTCCTTTTCCGGAAAACTGTTCCGGAAAAGGGCCAGTATAGACAGCACAGATTTCTTTTCTGCAAAAAAGCCCCGATCACGAAAATGACGATTGGGGCTTTTTTGTGGAAAAGTGCATCTACGTTGGCACGGACGCTTTTCCAGAAAAAGTGCTTTTCCGGAAAAGCATCCTGCCAATATAGATGCGCTTTTTCCGGAAATACTTATAACGGAAAACTGTTCCATTTTAAGCATTTCTGGAAAAGGGTGCCAGTGTAGACATAGCCAAGGAGACAGGAGGTGACTAATTAAAGACACAAGGCTGCCCTAAGCAAACAAAGGACCCGGACTGAGGGAAGAACGCATGCTCCCCAGTGAGAAACGTGGAGGGAAGTACCCCTGTGGGAGTGACAGGAGCCACCTAATTCCAATAAAAGGAGCGAGCATGTGGCAGAAGCCCTCTTTCTGCTCAGCTCACCAGCTGGGATCCCTGGCTAGAGGCAACCTCCCCTCCCCCCAGTCAATATGCCTTGGGCTTGCTCTGCAACCTTTTGCCTGTTTACAGTGTGTGCGCCTGAGGGAATGAATGAATGTGTGTATGGATGAACTAATGAAAATGTGTGTTGGTGTTTGTGTGGGTGAGAGAGATCACTCACTCCCCTTCAGTTTAACCCTAGAGTGGCATTCAATGACAGCCCAATCCCCTTGGCTACGTCTACATTGGCCCATATTACGGAATAGGGATGCAAATGTAGAACTTGGGAAGAGACAAATGCGCGGGGGATTTAAATATCCCCCGCGGCATTTGTATTAACATGGTTGCCGCTTTTTTCCGGCTTGTAGATAAGCCGGAGAAAAGCGCCAGTCTGGACGCGATCCTCCGGAAAATAAGCTCTTTTCTGGAGGATCTCTTATTCCTACTTTCAAGCACCATGCCCCTTTCAAGTAGGAATAAGAGATCCTCCGGAAAAGAGCTTATTTTCCAGAGGATCGCGTCCAGACTGGCTCTTTTCTCCGGCTTATCTACAAGCCGGAAAAAAGTGGCAGCCATGTTAATGCAAATGCCGTGGGGGATATTTAAATCCCCCGCAGATTTGCCTCTTCCCAAGTGCTACATTTGCATCCCTATTACGGAACGGGGGCCAATGTAGACGTAGCCCTTGAGTTTAACCCTGTAGTGGATTGTTAATTCCTCAGTTAATAAATCCATATGGCTGAGTCTAGACTGGCAAGTTTTTCCACAAAAGCAGCTGCTTTTGCGGAAAAACTTGCCAGCTGTCTACACTGGCCGCTTGAATTTCCGCAAGAACACTGAGGATCTCATGTAAGATTGTCAGTGTTCTTGCGGAAATCCTATGCTGCTCCCATTCGGGCAAAAGCCCTCTTGCGCAAATGCTTTTGCACAAGAGGGCCAGTGTAGACAACACGGTATTGTTTTGCGCAAAAATGGCGATCGGGGCTTTCTTGTGCAAAACCGCGTCTAGATTGGCACGGACACTTTTCCGCAAAAAGTGCTTTTGCAGAAAAGCGTCCGTGCCAATCTAGACTCTCTTTTCCGCAAATGCTTTTAACAGAAAAACTTTTCCGTTAAAAGCATTTGCGGAAAATCATGCCAGTCTAGACGTAGCCTATGAGTATAACCCTGAGGTGGTCTCCAGTGAAATCGGGGTAACATCTCCCACTTACTTTTCTTCCCATTTTTCTTCTCCAGCAAGAAGACCAGCAAATAGAGCTGCATTTAATCCTAAGGTCCAGCACTTGGATTCTGTGAACCCTTTCCAGGAATTGTTCCAAAAGTCTTGATGGCTTTATTCACAAATCTAGTTGCTGCCTTTAGCACCACTCCCAGTATGAGAGCCCTTGGACTGCTTTCTTCTGGATTTAATGAACACTTCCAGACAACCTGTGACATTTAGTGAATCCCTATGCAGCATTCAGCGAAATGGCACAGACACACATGCCATTGAGCAACCAACATCAAAGCTAAAACCCCTATGTTTTCTGCTGGGTTTCTCGCTCCCTTTTTCCTAATAAAATCTCAAATTTTATAAGATAGCAGAGCTTACAGAAGGACATGGAAAAGACATTAGTATTATGCACACTGTGCAGACTGTGCAGTTTTTAAGAGGCAGGATAAAAGTAAGTGCACTTTAAGAGTTAAAACAAAAATACTCCAATTTTTCAAAATAAGTTAGATCACATTTCCCAGAAGAAATAGATTCCTCTTCCTCATTAGCATTTATTTCTCTTTCCTTCCCTCACCCTCTCACATCGTCCTCCCCGCTCAACCCCATTAATAAAAAGAGAGAGAGCACAATCGCAAAATCCCCTAAAGCACAAAGAAAGCACATGAAACATGCAGACCTGGGTGCGGTTGAAGGTATCTGTACATGAGAGTGAAATTGTCTTGTTCTTTGTAAGTGCGGACACGCTAGTGATAAATATTTAGATTGGTTATTATCTATATATCCATCTATATCTAAATATCCCAACATCAATTTCATGTCCTTTACATGGGAAAGATACAGCATGACTTACCTGGAACTTGCATAGCCATCCTCTACCCCCACCACATTTTGACCAGCAATACTAAGCTGCGCTGACCATGTCAGAACGGTTTTCGGCTGCATTCTTTACAGATCAGTACAGGTGAAGATGGATCCTGCTCTGACAGCAGCTCCCTGGCCTGCTGACCACACCCAGTGCTGATCATGCTTGGAGCAAACCATCTCCCACTACCTTGCCCAAAGCGACAGAACATACTCCCGTACCTATACTGGGAAATTTCACAAAGGCTGGAGCAGGTGGGCATTTAATGAGGACTGGGAACTCATTGAGCACTTGAGGCTTCTGTACAAGAGGAACAAAAGACTCCAACATTTGCCCTGGGAGGACTCAGTGCACCATGCCCCGTCTACAATGAGCTGGACTGGGCTCCATCATAGGCTCCCTGTACAGAGCTTGTGTGGAGCCCTCCTGCCTACTGAAGATGTTTTCAGGTCACAGCCCATGAATGTTGCCTGTCTAGTGCCATGATACTGCAACCAACCATTTTGTCTGTTCCCCATCCACCCCTCTTCTGGGTTCAGAAATAGCCAAATGCCAAGGGATAGGAGGGAGAGGGAAAGTGCTTACAGATAGCGCCACCCATTTTCAACACAACAGCAGTGTGAAATGCAGGAAAGGAGCAGCTGTACCTCTGAGTGACACAGTTCACATGCAGAAAAATCAAAACACAAATGTGGTAACAATATAGGCGATGACAGCAGCGGCACTACTTTGTGCATAAACAGCTTCCCTTGCCCTGCAAAACCTTAACCAATTTTAACTCTAGTAGAGTGTTGAAATCCTTACCATACCCACAAAACGCAGTGTGCTCCACTGATGAAGAACACTTAAAAAATGGCTTCATACCGCTCCTCCCCTCCCCCCCAATAAAATCTTCCTAAATTAGGTAAGATGAAATGCTCCCAGTTACAGAGATTTGTAAACAAGTGTGAATACTGAAGACCAAAACAGTGCACAATGACTACATTACAACTCTGCACAGAACCCCCCCACCCCCAAAAAAACCCAATCCTATAGTGGCCGTTATGTTAAGAACCATAGAATATTAGAACTGGAAAGGACCTTGAAAGATTATCAAGTCCAGTCCCCTGCCCTCATGGCAGGACTAAGCACAGTCTATATCATCCCTGACAGGTGTCTGTCAAACCTGCTCTTAAATATCTCCAGTGATGGAGATTCCACGACCTCCCTAGGCAATGTATTCTAGTGGTTAACCACCCTGACAGAAAGTTTTTCCTAGAAAGTTTCCCTAGGGGTGTGTCTAGACTACCTAGTTTTGTCGACAAAAGTGGACTTTTGTCGACAAAACTATACCAGCGTCTACACTACCGCTGAGTTCTGTCGACATAACGTCGACAGAACTCAGCAGTTTTGTCGACGCTGGTAAACCTCATTTTACGAGGCATAACACCTTCTGTCGACAGAACTCTGTCAACAGAAGGTGTTATTGCCTGTAACATTGCATCCAGACTACGGAGTTCTGTCGACAAAGCAACTGGCTTTGTCGACAGAACTCAATGTGTCTGGACGCTCTTTGTCGACGGAAGTTTTGTCGACAGTATCTGTCGACAAAACTTCCGTTGACAAAACACGGTAGTCTAGACGTACCCCTAATGTCCAATCTAAATCTCCCTTACTGCAGTTCAAGCCCATTGCTTCTTATCCCAGGATCTCTCTACTGGGTTAATTGCCTTTAATATGTGCAGTGCCACAAGAAAGAAAGGCTAATGACCTTTACCCACAGTGGAACATATATATTTATGTATATACACCTGCCCCTGTATGCTGTTCTAATAGCTTCACCCACACAAAACAAGTTTGACAGGAAGGAATTATGGATGAACTTTTAGACACCTGCTGAATTTCTACGTTTATGCCAAACCTTTATAGTTTAAAGATTTGTTTAAGGTAGAGGCTGAGGCATGCACGCAAATGTATCTGCACAAATACCTGCTTGTGTTCATGAATGCAGGTTTGCACTTGCTTTTTTTTGTATTTAACTTGAGTTTCTACAGTTTAAAAGCACGACCTTTCCCTTCTCTTTAAACATTGTTTGCATGTGAATTGTTTTAGGAGTGCCATACAGATAATTTACTGTTATTCAAAAGAAAGTTTGAACATGGTGATGTTGGTTCTGATCCAACGCTTACTGGAATCAATGGGAATCTTTGCGTGACTTCAATGAGCTTTTTGTGATGCCTATAAAAATGTTTCCTCCCTTCCTATGGCAAGAGTAAGGCAAGGGATGTGGCATCGGAAGCAGGAATATGTATTTCTTTATCACATTGTCTAACTTGTTGGATTTTGGATAAATGTTACAAGTGGAAGAAAGAAAAAAAAGGAAAACATTTTCATTCTGCAAAATGAAACACTTAATAAAACAGAAAATTAGATTTGTGGAACTAGGTTTGTGCACTTTTTAGAAGCAAGTATATTAAAGACAAAACATGGGAGACTCGGTTTACAAAAATTAGGAAGAAACTAGTCTGCATTTGAGTGGAAACATGCTGTGAATTCCAGGCTGGAGTGCTACAGTAGGTCAATTATATTAATAAAAAATAAAACAAAATAGTCATGGAAAATCCAGCATCCATGGTAGAGCGCAAGATAAGCCATCTTAAGGCAACTTGAAATCCTGTTCAACTATTTTAATTTTTCAGGCTCTTTGGAATTTATGAAGTTCCCAAGAGTAGCAGAATGCCATCTTTTTTTTATAACTCCCACGTAAGTCTTTTAATTTTGTTTTACTTTGCAAATTCGTATCACAAGGATATCTTTGTGTTTGTTGAAAAGGCAGCTCTTTAGGGCCCTGATTCAGCAAGGTACTGAAGCACAAGCCTCACTTTCAGAATGTGAGTAACTCCCATTCCATACTTAAGTACCTGGTTGAACTGGTGGGGGGCGAGGTGGGCACAGAAGAGTCTTGGATGCAAGTGCTGGTTTAGATTGTAAGCTCTTTGGGGAAGGCGCTATCAATTACTTAAACATACATGAAATGTCTCAGAGGGGCGGTTGTGGTCGTCTGTATCTGCAAAACCAGCAAGGAGTCCGGTAGCCGCCCTTCATCATGAACTGGAGTGTAGTTTACAGAGGCATGGGTATATAGAAGGACAACAAAAGAAAGAGGGTACTTATAGAAACAAGGCTGATGAGGTCAGGATGGAAGTGATTGTGAATGAGCCATGAAAGTTATTCCCTAATAAATATATTAGTCTCTAAGGTGCCACCAGACTCTTGATTGTCTAAACAAATGTGATATGAAAACCAGTCATAATAACTAAGAGGAAGAGACAGTTACCTCGTCTGTAACTGGTGTTCTTCAAGATGTGTTGCTCATGTCCATTTCACATGAGGTGCATGTGCTCGCCACCTGCATAAGGGCAGGAGTTGGTCAGCGGGGCTACCTGTTGGGGGGGGGGGGCAGTTTGGCTGCCTATGGGTGTTCTTCATTCACTGATTTTCCCTGATGGGCGTTCCAGCCCCACAGCATCCATGGAGTCAGTCCTATGGTGCTCACCCATATATGGCTATGAGTTTTACGATTTTGAGAGTTACATTGAAAGCACACACACAAAAAAATGATGTGCATCATGGAAACAAATGGCTCCCCAGAGGAACTCTCAAAAAAGTTCTTCCCAGCTGCGTTGACTCTGATCCTAGCAAAAATATACAACCTCATTGAATTTTACTTTTCAAAACAAGACAGGGAGATTAGAATCATTAAAGTTTGTTCTGTCAAGACATTCTATCATATTGCTGGTGTTCCCATAGCATCTGTAGTCAAGTTAAGTCAAAAACAACTGCCCTGGACAGACAGCCCCCTAACCTAAAGCAAATTCTTTCCAGCAGCCACACATCACACCTCAGACACACTCACCCAGGAACCTACCCCTGCAACAAACCCCACTGCCAACTATCCATATTTCTATACAAGTGACACCATCAAAGGACCTAATCACACAAGCCAGAACATCTGGGGCTCATACAACTGCACATGCCCAAAAGTGATCTATGCCATCAAGTGCCAGCAATGCCCATCTGCCACGTATATTGGCCAACCTGGACAGTCTGTGAACTCCCCTCCTGTTGAAGAAAGCCTTTAAAGAACAACATTTCTTTCCTTCCTGGTAGCTGGAGAAATTAGTTTCCCTTTCTTTACTTCTGATAATTTAATGAACTAGTTTTAAGAAAACCCTCAACCAAAATCAGTGACTTCGTTATGCCTAAAATATTTTTAACATAAACATATTGTGAAATTTCATAAACATGTCTATTGTTATGAAGACCACACAAAATAAATGAGTGTTCCTAAAAGCAATGGGCTTTTTTATGAACACACAAACCACAATGACTGATTAATTTTAAATATCTTTGTTTCAGTACATTAGATATATGGCAATCTGGAATGATTATGAAATCTTAAAAGGACTTTTAAAATATAAAATGAGCTTAGAAATACTGATTAAGAAAATGTAAAGCAGAGAAGAGCTGCATCATGTATTCCATAATATTTAATGTTGTATTATGCAGAAGAGGAGGTTACTCACCTGTGCAGTAACTGACATTCTCCTTCGAGTCCTGTCCCTGTGGGTGCTCCAGTCAGGTCCTGGTGCGCCCTCACGCCACTGATGGGAGATTCTGTCTAGCAGTGCCTTCCTGCCCCGCACATATGCCGTTGCCATCTTGCACTGTTTTTGTCCATTAGATGCGCTTGCGGCGCGATCCTCCCTCGGTTCTTTTTCAACCGTTCTCGGCTGAAGACAGAGTCACAGCAGTGCTCTCCTTTCTGATAGAAAATTTTTAAAAAATAGTTAGTTTACGAGTTAATATTTAGTCGGTTTATGAATAGTTTCACCGAGTTCTTTATTTAAAAGAAACAAACAACCTCCCCACCCCCCGTTTCCCTGGTTTTTTTCCTCTCTATTCTGTTCCACTCCAAGTTCTGAATCCTCCTGTTCATTCAACATGCCAGGCTCTCCTGCCTTCAAGAAATGTGATTCATGTCGGGACTCAGTGCCGGTTTCTGATGGACACGCAGCCTGTATTAAATGCCTCAGCGAAAGCCACATACCACAAAAGTGTCTGCACTGTCAAAACATGATGCCCAGAGTGAGGAAATACCACAAAAAGAGGCCGAAGAATCCAGAGATATGGGCGCACTCAGCACCCCATGAGACGGCTAGTTCATCACCCCACAGAGGCTCTCGAGTGCCGCCGGCTTCCCTGGCATGATCACTGCCCACTACGTCCTGGACTGCCCTTTCCCTGATGCCGTCTACTTCTGGCACTGCAGAGAAACGAAAACTGACCTTGGTTAAGAGAGCTGAGTCAGAACTGAAACACTCGGCACCCGCCGACGTGGCTAACTGACCAACACTGACAAAACTGGATGTGCCAATGCCAGCACCCACAGGCATCCCAGCACCAACTGAACAAGCCAGATACTGTCAGACAGAATTAAAGCACGCTCCAGCACTGGAGCATAAAGAAGCAACTAACAAGATGTGCCACATCAGTGCTGCAATCTCTCCGATGTAATGGTTACGAGAAATGCTGTTATCCTAGCTAAGTGCAAAAGAGAGCTGGTGGCCATTGGTTCAAATGAAGGCTGAGTAAGTGTATTTAAAACCAGGTGGCGATCCCAAGGATCCGCTGCTGGAACTACATCTGGATAAAGTGCTTGTAGGCCTTTCAGGAACTTCTTAGTAAGCGGATGTGCAGATATTAAGGAATCATCTATCTTGAGGCAGAAGGTTGTCGTAGAAGCAATATAGACCTGATGGAGCTTATAGCGAGGCCTGACTGTTTAAGGTGCAGCAAGTAGTCGAGGATAAAGGGTAAGGAAGATGTAGAAGGGGCAACCTGGCGGTCTGAGCACCTTACAGAATAATAGAATCATAGAACACATTAGACCTGGAAGGGATCTTGAGAGGCCATTGAGTCCACAAGCCGCATCTTCACCCACTGCCCGTGAATACATCTTTGGATTACAGGTTGCACCTCCCTAAACTGGGACGCTCTGGTCTGGCACCATCCTGACAGATTTTCCCAGACCAGAGAGCCCCATTGGCCAGGAGTCAAGCAGCAGAAGCTGTGACCCTGCTGGGCTGGAAGCCCGGTGGGGCTGGCAGCAGCCAGGCAGGGAGCCAGGGCCAGGCCCAGGGCCATGGGATCCCAACGGGGATCTGGGGCCATAGCAGCCTGGCAGCCAGCCAAGATGGAACCAGCGGCAGGCAGCCTGGCCAGGGCTGGCAGCAGGGTGCCTAGCTGAGGCCCGAAGTAGAGCTAACGGTGGGCTGGGGGGCCAGTAGCAGGGGACCTCCCTTAGTCCAGCAAATCCCTTCGTTTGGGTGTTAGACCAGGGAGGCCCAACCTGTCAAGAGAAAATAGTTGACATTAAAACACTGCCCAGCTCCCCCTCGCCCCCATACACAGGGCAGCAGTAAAATTTCTTTCCATCTAACCCTTATTCCACGCTATCACGGTGCCGTCTCTTTCCTTTCTTCCTTCACTAGCTGGCGGGTGGGGGTGGGGGTGGGGTGTCTTCTCTGATTCTGATGATTTTGCCTTCTACCTGTCCACCATCCTCAGTGATTTCATGCTGAACACATGCTGCCTTTCGTTGCCTCGCTTTAACCTCCCTATCTGGCCTTCAGTTCTGGACTACCTACAGCCAGGTGGTCACTGCCTGCGCCTTGTCTTTGCTAAACACTGCTACCCTCCCCAACGGTGCTCTTATCTTTTCAACCTCGGCTGTATTTCTTATGCTTTCATAGAACACTAAGACTGGAAGGGACCTTGGGAGGTCATTGATTCCAGTCCCCTGCCCACACGTCAGGACTAAGCACTGTCTAGATCAGGGGTGGACAGTAATTTTTTGCTGGGAGCCATTTCAGAAATGTTTGAAGTGGTCCCAGGCTGCACCAGAAGGGGAAGGGCTAGGATACTTCCCTGCTTCCCCACCCATAGACCATGATTGGTCTGGGGGATGAAGGAGCATGTGAAGTCTTTGCCCCTCCCTCCCACCCAGAGGTACCCCCTAGGTACCCATGCCCCTGGTGGTGGGAGGAGACTTCACGTGCTCCCCTGTCAATCCCCAGGCCAATCAGGGCGTGTGGGTAGGGGAGCGTGCTAAGTCTCCTCCCGCCCTGCCAGGAGCGTGTGGCACTTCAAAGCACCATGCACTCTTGGCAGGGCAGAGGAAACTTCATGCGCTTCGCCCCTGCCCCAGGCCCTAATTAGCCTGGGGGTGGGGAAGCGGCATGGCCTCTGAGGGCCGGATAAACCTGCTTGGTGGGCTGGATCCTGCCCACTGAGGCCCTTTTGCCCACCCCTGGTCTAGATCATCCCTCACAGGTGTCTGTCAAACCTGCTCTTAAACATCTCCAGTGATGGGGATTCCACAACCTCCCTGGGCAATTTATTCCAGTGTTTAGCCACCCCGACAGTTAGGAAGCTTTTCCTAATGTCCAACCTAAACCTCCCTTGCCTCAGTTTAAAAGCCCATTGCTTCTTGTCCTGTCATCAGAGGCCAAGGAGAACAATTTTTCTCCCTCCTCCTTGTAACACCCTTTTAGGTACTTGAAAACTGCTACAATGTTCCCTCAGAATCGTCTCTTTTCTAAACGAAACAAACCCATTTCTTTTAGCCTTGCCTGATAGATCATGTTCTCTAGATCTTTAATTGTTTTGTTGCTCTTCTTTGGACCTTCTTCAATTTCTCCACATCATTCTTGAAATGTGGTGCCCAGAACTGGACACAATCCTCCAACTAGGGCCTAATCAGCACAGAGTATAGCGGAAGAATGACTTCCCATGTCTTGCTCACAACACTCCTGTTAATGCATCCCAGAATCATGTTTGCTTTTTTTGCAACAGCGACACACTGTTAACTCACATTTAACTTGTCATCCACTATGAACCATACGTCCCTTTCAGCAGTATTCCCTCCTAGAAAATCACTTGCCATTCTGTGTGTGTGAAACTGATTGTTCCTTCCTAAGAGCGGTACTTTGTATTTGTCCTTATTAAACTTCATCCTCAGATCATTCCTCTAGTTTGTCCAGTTTTGTAGCCTATTAGACTCAAAGTCAATCAGTGGCTAAACAACTGAATGGGTTCCCAGTGCAAAAATATGAGGTAGGAAAAGCATAATAATATGCTGATAGGTGAATACCTAGTAAAGTCTCTTGCCTCTCAATCAAACCAGTGTCCTGGGCTACAGAAGATTTGCCTTCTAGTTACTTATAATTTGCTAAACACTGAAAATTCTCAGTAGAGTGTTCCAATGGAACAAAATAACCAGCTGAAGCACAGCTAGTATCGTATAGTCACGAGTGTGTGACACACCTAATCTAGGTTCCCTCTCGTCCAGCTTTGCATACAGCAGTTGCTGGCTTTTCTAGTCAAGTTGCTCTCCTGTAGTAATAAGATGTAATGACTTTGTCCTGGAAACTCAGCATTAATCTGAGATTGTGTCTGGCAGTTGCCTGGGAATGAATGATTGCAAATGTTTCAGTGCAAGGGCTAATTAGAGTCCACGCTCGGTTTGGTAAAAAGACAAAAGCATATTCACCTTTCTTTTTCTGCGATTGAGAAAAGCCGAAATTGTGAGTCTCAGCATGTGGGTAGGGGAAGATCTAAGGGGAAATTCAATCTGCTATGACATTTTGGAACTGAGGTCTCACCTCTGATCAGCTACACTCCAGCTCACAGTAGGGAGAGATGGGGAGGGGAGAGTGGGCGGGCATAGATAGATATAGAAAAGCTATATCTTTGCCATACAATATACTGGAAATTAGATTGGCATTCACTCTGGCTGCATGGGTCCTTCATTTGATTTTAAATGAACTGGAATAAAAACTCGTTGTTTGTTTGGTTCCCTGGTAAGTGATGGTCCAATACAGGGTGGCACGGGTGCTGGTGGCATACAGAATGAACTCCACCTAGATGAGTTGTGAAAAGGAGATCCCACTGCAGTAAATGTGTGCAGATGTTCAAAGTCTGACCATGGTGCTGCTTGGCTCTAATGTGCCCGCTAATTTTTTCCATTCAAATGCACATTTTTTATCCGTGCATGGAATCATTTTTGTGTGCGCGCTGAGGCATTTAGAAACACAATCCCAGCTGTGGGCCCTTTGCTGATCAGCTGGGCAGCATTTTAATCTCCCTCCTGAGTGGCTGCACAAGCACCCAGCTTCCAGGGAACACTGCTTGGCTCCACTACGCTCCTTGAGCTTGGCTCCTCCTCTGTAGGGCTTAAATACAACATGGGGTTCTACTGGCTCCTGCTTGATTAGCAGGGAGAAGAAATAAGTGCAGGTGTCACCCAATCATCACTGACTTGTGGCATCAAAAGGAGATGTCAGTCACTGGCAACTGTGACCCTCCTCTGCTTTCCTCCAGCAGGGATGAAATACTTACTGCTGACTTTGAAGCCATCATCACTGAATGCCTGAGCTAACACCTCACTGAGATGAATGACACTCAGAGCTCTGGTTCTAGGCTCACTGCTGACTGTCCCCATTACATTCATTTTCCATTTTTCAACTTTCCTTCACCATAACAGCTAGAGGCAAATTTACAAGGCAAAATTAAAGCTGAGATGCTGAAGAACAAGCTAGAAGCCTCAAGAGGATTCTCTGTAGAGGAGTCTTCTTGTTCTCAAGCCTGATGATGGGGGAGAAAAAGAAAGAAAGGCAAAGAAATTTGTCAGAGGGGGACAGGAGTTCACAATGGCATAGTCTATGCCAGGTTTCTAGTGAAAATGTTCTAGCGTTGCACTTGTACTTCCAGTGCCTGTAATGATGGACTCATTAGCACTGGCTACATTTTTACCATTAAGTTGTTTAACCATGAACATTGGAAAGATGCTGTGACCAATCCACGTCAACACTAACACAAGAGGAGCCACACCAGTGCTACAGCAAGGCGGAGAAACTTTTGCTGTATCCTCAACACAAAGACTGCTAGAGGTAGCAGCAATACATTTTAGGGAAATGGATGAGATCACCATTCATCATTGCCTGTCCTGCTCCTTATTGATGCATTAGAGGAGCAAGGTGAAGGACTCGGACACCAGATTAGAAGTTGTGCTCTCCAGAGCTGAGGGAAAGGTAACTGAGCCTAAAGCCAATGGATCCCCAGCACAGTTGACATTTCCAAAAAAAACAAAACAAAAAGTGAAGATGAATACACTTACAGCATATTGTAGGGACTATCCCATGGTTCGGGATGAACATATACATTGTTACATTCTTATTGTTTTGTTTAACCCGTACAAAAGACTTTGACTATACATCAAGAATTTTGTCCAGACCACACTGAAATATGATAAAGTGTTTGTTGATGGGAATAATAAAAACAATCAAAATAAATGGCTAAGTTTAAGTCCAGAAACCTGTTTAATTTACAGCCAAAAACTCAGGTCCTGCCAGAGAAAATACATTTATGTTTTTAAAGGGTGTAGGGGAGGAGTAATGGAATAGCAGTGCCATATTTTGTAAAACAAATGGTCCCATATAACAGACATTTTTTGGATCAGCCTGGAGGCTTTTTGGGTGTTTAAAGTTTTTGGTTTTCCATGGCACCCAATTTAATTCACTAATCAAGAAGTCTCCCCATTAATTTATGGAGTCTGTCTCTAGTTCTAACCCTTGGCTTCAACAGATTCTTTAGACTTGTCTGATTTATTTACATTAGAAGGAAATACAGTCATCTTTGAGAACATAATGAGAATGATAGATCTCCGGGAGTCCAGTTCCTCCCATATAAGGGGAAATTATTCCAGAGGTTGGTTGTCTGTTGGCAAGCTGATCATCTCTGGATAGCATTAAAAGATGATTGGTTCAGTTCTGCTCTCAATTACATGAATGCAACTCCCATTAAATTATCTACAATGAGTGAATATTCACTTATTTGGTGAGTTGCCCCATAAAAATCTATGGGACAGCTCCAAATATAAATTAGACAAGATAAGAGAGAATATACGGGAGTTGCATTGGGGCTTCTGAACATAGAGCTGTGCCTGTGAATATTACTTTTAAATGGTTCAAATGCTGAAACAAATGAATTTGAGTGAGGGTAGAAGAGTTTCCATTGAACTAAGCATGGAAAATGGTGAAGTAATAATACCAGAAGTGTTGCCTATACATTACCTGGAGATAAGAAGACAGATATTGGTCTTCAGAGTTCTGGGAGACTGGAAGTTTAGGGCTGCCTTCTGTGACTCAGAAGAGCTATTAATATAGTTTGTGGGATCCATTCTGAGCTATTTTAGAAACAAGTTATTGGTAGGGATCTGAAAGGTTAACTGGTCAGCATCACCCTAAACTGTTAACCATGGGACTGGAACTGCTCCCCACCTGCCCACGCTGGGCCCAGATGCATCACAGGCAGGGGCCCACTGCAGGCAGAGCTGGACAGGAGTAACCCCTGCCTACAGCCGGGGGGCATTCCAGCCTGGCCTCAGTGCTACCCCCACTTCTGCCTGCACCCCACTTCTTCAGTTGAGCAGTTAAAAATCACGTACAACCAGTTAACCTATTAAATGGGATTTTACATCTCTAGTTTTTGGGAGTTTGTACGATCTCAAATGGAGGCTGTCTACAGTAAATGGAGCAGGGAATACCCACCAGTGAGCTAAATTACTAACCTGACGTATGGCAGAAGCATCCTTTTAAAGAAATGGTCTTCAGAAAACCTTTTTCTAATGTGTGCTGATAGGGCACTCAAAATACTGCTAGGGAAAGCTGTGAAATACAGAATTTTGCTCACATTTCTCAATGAATAAAATACAGTTTGGGCCAGTCTGCTCCAGATCTTCATTCCAGACAGCTCTAGGGTGGAGAGGCACTGAAAAAACTGAACAGTTGCTTGTACAATCCAGGCTTATTTTTATTTTATTTTAACTCAAGCACTCTCAAGATGCAGATGAAAATCCATGACTTTCTATAGCTTCTGTACTATAATTCACAGTTGAACCTTTCACATTAGGATCCAAAAATATCATCATTATTTCTTGATTTAAAACCACTTCAATTAAACCAACAGTCTCTATACTTCTCATATCTGGGGAAAACCTACGAATTCGAGTTGGGATGAAGTAAAGTTTCTTGTAGACAACATGTCATATCTTGAGTGCAATGATTTAAAAGCTTTCCAGAAGGCAGCTCTAAAGTTCCAGAAAAAGTTTTGTGAAATTTCTGCCCACAAGTTCACAGCTTAAACTTTTATGAAACTTATTTCAATTGGAAGATTAATTGATTCCTTCCTCCAAATTTTAAAGCAAGAAAAAAAGTTGGTATCCTTAGCCTCAAATAAATGGGTTATATACAAGGATGACATTGGATCACCATGTTGCAGGAGAGAGTTGTTCTTTTCCAGGGTAAATCATTCTGTTTCAAACTCCATTTTCCCTGGCTGAGATCATGAACATGGTTTATAGTGCAGTGCTTGCTTACCAGGCAGATGACACTGAGTTTTAGTCTGATGAAACAGATGTTACAACTTTGCAAGCACCACCTTGCTTTGATTTAAAACTGATGCTATTATACAATTCAAGAGAGGAGTAAAGCCAAATAACATCTTACATATTACGCAGATTTAACCTAGGAAGAAAAGTAGGGTTAGTGAGTGATGGCAGCATTTTTTACTTCTAGAAGACTAGATTACATAGATTTCCATCAGAAAAACATGCTACAGGAAAGACCAGGCCTTGAGTATATCACAGAACTGTCCATGAAACAAGTCTGTAGGAGTACTTTGCCCAGAAAAATAGGGAGCGAGGGAGAGGGAGAGGGAAGGGAGAGGGAAAGAGAGAGGGAGAGGGAAAGAGAAAGAGAAAGAGAAAGAGAAAGAGAAAGAAATGTAGTCTCGATTCTGCTGAAACCATTTTTAACTAAGCTGCAGAACTAATTTTTCCACAAATGTACTTAAAGATTTACAAGATTTTAGCAGTATAATAAATTGCCATAAAAATTAAAAGACCATAAGACTAAAACACCAGAACTTGGCTTCCCCATTTCAGATATCCAAATGTTTCTGAATAAGGATAATCAGATTATTTGAATTTTGAAGCAAAAAAGGACCAAATCAGAAAACTCAAAACTTATAAGAAGAGATAGTGAGAGATTTCCACTCTAAATCCACAAGCATTTTAATACAATATCAAGTATTTAACATATTCTAGCATAAGCACACAAAAATAAATTGGTTTATTCCATTGCATTTGATTGAGTGGAAGTTCCCCACCTCCCTTCACATTCAGGAGAATCCAATTCAGACTGGTACAGAAAAGCAAGGCTCAACTTGCCCTGCGACTGTTGCAGATGAAAGTCTTAGTTATTGAAGTCTGTGTCAGTGGCAGCCAGATAATGGACTCCCTCATCTGCTAATTCGCTTAAAATATGGAGCAATAAAAAAAAATCTCTGGGTGCACCTCTTTCTGCAACAGGATACCAGGGAAAAGCCAATTGAAAGCGCATTTGCTTACTACCATTTAATTCCACATTGATGGAACTCCCCCTTCTCCTAGGTCTCTGAAAAGTACTGCTATGCTGAGTCATATTTATATGGTAAAAAATGCTAATCAGGAGAAAGCAACAGCATCACTGGAATGTGAGAAAACTACACTTATCTGTGGTCACCAATGGTCAAATCCTAAAAGCTGCAAGCAGTGCCAATAACGTTTTTTTTAATAAAATAAAAATAAATTGAAACTTAGAAGTGAGTGGTGGCAACTTGTGGGTAGGATGGAGAGTGGCAGAAATCTCCTGGCAAGAGATAAGAAGGGGGACGACAGAAGTACTTTGTTCCTCTAGACAATTCTCAGACTCAGTTCTGAATTAAGACATAAGCTAACTGTTGGGCCTGGCAATATGAAGGATCTCTATAAAAAAAACCCTATTTCAAATTTAATCAAAATCTGTTGATAACTAAGGCAGACATGGTAAAAAGATGGTCTCTAAATACAGACATTTTCATTCAAATATGACAAAAATATACACATCTGTCTCTACACCCTTACTATACCTTTATCCTTCATTAACGATTCATTATAAACAGGCAGGAGGCCAGGGCTGGGGGGGAAAAAAGATAACTGCACTTGTAAAATTAGTATTTCTGCAACTCTTTCAAAAAAAGGCATTCTTCCTCGTAAAATGTTGAAAAAACCGCCATGTTCTTCCGATTTAATTTCAAAAGAACAGTCTAGACGAAGGTGAAGTTTTTTCGAAAGAAGGCCACTTTCTTCAAAAACACTCTGTAGTCTAGACATAGCCTGAGTGAGTGAATCTATCTGTCCTTCTGTTTGCTAAAGAGCTTCCCATAAACAGTAAGCGCTAGGAACACTTCCAGGCTTCCTCTAATCATAACTTTAAGCAAGGGCAGGGTTTGGTTGTGCAGGGTGTGTGTGGGGGGGGGGGGGGCGGGGAGAGGGAGGCTGAAACTCCACATCCCGTGCATATGGGGACACACAAAACCATACAGAAGAGAGAGAGAATCACCAGGCAGGTGAAAGCTGTTTGAATATGTACCCCCCCCCCACACACAGCCAAAACTGCCCCAGCCTTGAGCCTCCCACCCCCTAGGCATCCTTTAGGGATGGCAAGGGAAGGGCTGCAGCTTCCCCCCTCCATATGGGAACATTGCTGGCTGTTCCTCTTCATCAGGGAGTGAGGGGAAAGTGCACAATTTGCTCCATCCCTCAATCTGGCTAGGGAGCGCAGGGCAGACAAACCTGGATCTGCCCCAGCTGGGGGACATGAACTCATCCCCTGGCTGTACCCACTGGAGCAGCAGCAGTTATGGAGAGGCCCTGAGCAGCTGTGGTGCGAGAGGGCTGTGGTAGCCTAATGAACCCCTCGTTCCCAGCCCCATCACAGAGCCATGATTTACACGAAGAAAAACAAAAATGGAGTTAAGGACCTGAGCAACGTTGGGTAAACCTGCTAGTGAGCAAACATCGAGCTTTCGTGTTCATATATTTAATGTCCATTCTGTGAAAACACTTTCTTTTTATGGTATGAGGCCTCTTGCACTTGACATAGCTTAGGGCCTCAGAACATCATAATCCGGTCCTGCTCAGATTTCTGAAAATGCACCTGCCTGACAAATTCTCTGCAGCTTCCCAAGTACAGAATGTACAGAACCTGGCTGCTACCACAGCTCTCTCACCAGGTATGTTGACACACAATATGATTCAAGTGAGCAAAGCTCATTTGATTTTGCTATTAAATCTAGAACTCCTCAGGGGTCATTGTCTCTTAGGGTATGTCTATACCAGCTCGGTAGTTCGAGCTAGGTAGGCAAATGAGGGCAACCGGAGTTGCAAATGAAGCCCGGATTTAAATATCCCAGGCTTCATTTGCATTTTGCCGGGCGCCGCCATTTTTAAATCCCCCTTAGTCTGAACTCCGTGCCCGCGGCTACACGCGGCATGGCGTAGGTAGTTCGAATTAGGATCTCTAATTCGACCTACCGATACTCCTCATTCCACGACGTGTACCGGTAGTTCGAATTAGAGATCCTCATTTGAACTACCTACTCCGTGCCATGTGTAGCTGCAGGCACGGAGTTCAGACTAAGGGGGATTTAAAAATGGCGGCGCCTGGGAAGATGCAAATGAAGCCTGGGATATTTAAATCCCGGGCTTCATTTGCAACTCCGATTGCCCTCATTTGCCTACCTAGCTCGAACTACCGAGCTGGTGTAGACATACCCTTAGTCGATGCCCTTCTATCTTATGTCATGTTTGGCTAGTACTGCAAAAAGTGCTCTTGATAAGGTCTGACAAGTTTCCTATACTGTAAGAGCGTTTTCTCTTCCATTTGACTGTAAAATGCCTGTCACTTAGAAGTGAGGGCAAGGAGAGCTTTGTTAACTTCTGCTTCAAAGACTTTTAAAAATATTAATACTACTAGCTGGCTCTGATGCAGCTCTTTCCATCAGTAAATTTCAAAGCAATTTATACAGTATCCCCCCTACCTATTGACTTTGATCCTTATCTGCTTCATTTTAACTATCCAATGTTCAGGTACTTACTGATTGCCTATTCTGCCTTCCTGTTTTTCCCTTTGATTTTTGCATAACCTCTGCTCCTTGTTGCCCGCCCCCCCTTTCCTTTTTTTCCCCTTCCCCCTTCTCCCCTATTTATTTTGGGTCTGCACGTCCGAAACTCAAAACTCCAGTCATCTGAAGAAGTGGGCTATGCCCACGAAAGCTCATGATACCATCTACATGTTAGTCTGTTAGTCTAAAAAGTGCTACCAGACCAGTTTTTGTTTTTTAAGTTCACACAGGTATTGTAAGAGTCGTTCTAATTCACCTTTCATCCTAGCTGATCCCTTTGTAAGCAGAATAAATAGGGAAAAGGACCCAAAGTGAAGCATGTCTGCACCATCAACACTGTACAACCGTTTTTTCTTGGTTAGGAGCTATAGAATATATTTTCTACAAATACAGTAACGGGACACATTTTAAATAGCTGCACTATGATTACTAACTTTGGAAATTGCCCAGAGTAGTGAGACAAACACCTCTACACCCACGACCCCAATTACTCAGGGACTCCAATCATGTAATGCAACTAATTCAGAAGATGAAGCCCCTGGCAGCACAGTGTCTGCTAGTATTATGTTGGGTCAGTGGTTCAATGCTGACTCAGTGGGAAGAATGAATCACCATTTCGACTTCTTACAACATCTGGGATTTCCTTTGAGGTCTCCCATCCAAGTATGAACAAGACCTGGCCTTGTTCAGTTTATGAGTTATGAGTTACAGCCCATGGTAACACGGCTGCAGTTTTAAAGAGGAGTGCATGGGAGGGCTGCAGGGACCTTTTAATGTAGGTCTTGAGGTATAGCCAGTATTGTAAACATACATGGCACATCGCAGGAAGAACTTGCCCTCCAGAACTCGCTATCAATTCAGAAGATAACAGTATTATTTCAAGTGAGAGGGGGCCTTTGGAGTTGGAGTTCATGCCACATTCATAGTAATAATACTACTTCACATTTATATAATTCATGCTGTTTCAATGCACTTTATGACCATTAATTACAAAAGAAAATACATCTCTGATGTAGACATTATTCTACCTGTAACAGCTCGCCTCTTGCAAGCTCTCATGTGCCTACAATCCCTCAAGTTTTGAATGGAGCAACATCCACCTCTGATGGGTGGCTCCTTTTTGGCTGTGTGTGAGCGTGCTTCCTTGTTTGGGCTTACAACAGGGTGGCACCTGCCTCTGGTAAGCACCTATCCCATGGCCAATCATTGTTGGTGGGTCTTCAGCAACCCAGTCCTCTAGCCAAGTTACACACACATCTTCTGGGACATACAATCATTAGTGCTTTCTCACAACCCTAGTATGGGGCCATAGCACCACAGCTTCCTTCCCAGAGGTACTGCCTTCTTTAATAGCTCAGCTGGAGCTTATCTTGGAATCCTTAGCTGGAGTCCTTCTGGATCCATCATCTGGGCTCAGTCTGGTTGGTTTCTCAGTTCAGTCACCTTGGCTCAACCTGCATGCACTAGCCTGTCCATGGTTCTGCTGGTCTTCCAGACAGCACCTGGTCTTCAGCAGCCTTCCCTGGGCTCAGCCCTTTCTGCAGTGAGCACTCTCAGTTCTGCTGCTCTTCTACCCAGTCAGACACCTGGTCCTCCCTCTTCCAGCACCAGACAGTGACTGACTGCTCTGCCTCTGCTGCTTCCTTTTAACATGACCTTTCTACCTTCTGACTGGTTGCGTCAGCAGCCCCCCTGATTCATGGAATGCTGGAGAAAATCTCTGCTCTTCTCTGGGATTGAGTAAAACAGGGTGATGAAGCCTCCAGCAAGGGGCATCTGGATTTAGTCCACCGTGTTACAATAATCATTTTACAGATGAATGAACTGAGCCAAGGAAAAGTTAAGAAATTGTCTAACATCATACATCCTGCTCTAATCATCATAAAATGCTTCCTCTCTTATATCATCTTCACTACATGCAGTACCATTTACATTCAGGAATGAGAGAGGAAGAAGAGAGCTAGCTATCAAAAGTACTTACATCTCATTTTCAAAAGTGACTGAGGCACATCGGAGCCTACATTTCACTAAAAGTCACTGGGACTTGGGCTCCTAGGTGCCCCAGTCACTATTTCCAAAAAGTATTTTGGAATCTTAGGTTCCTTACAATTTAAATTTGCATCAAATTTGTAAAGTCGGACTAGCTGTATTAGAACTGACTTGTACAAAATACAAAACTGAAGTGAATCGCATAATAGGGAGACAGAAGAGAGCTATTGCATCTCCATTATAAATCATGGATGAAATCCTAACAATTGAAATCACTGGAAAGTTTTCCATTGCCTTTTAAAGGACCACAACTTTCACTTCATAGCAGCTGTCTTGTTTGTTTTCGGGGTTGCTTTGTGATGCTGCATCCCAGTGAGTGATTTAAATCAATACAAACTGTATTCTAAAAAACTTTATTGGCCTGTGAACTTGCATTTAAACCTTGTGATGTTTTCATAGGAATCAATTGATAACCATAAAATAACCTAACAAATGGAAACAGATGTGAGCAAATCATTTCAATGACTGAGTTATGGAAGTTTTTCTTTGGGTTACAATGATTGTTTTAGTTACCACAATTTCAGTCTACAGGCAGTCCCCGAGTTACGCGGATCCGACTTATGTCGGATCCGCAGTTACGAACGGGGCTTTTCTCGCCCTGGAGTACGGGAGCGGCGGGACGCCCAGATGCGCTGCGGTCTGCCGCCCCTGTCCTCCGGGGTGAGAAAAGCTGCTCCCCGTCTCCCTGGTCTGCAGGGAGATGGGGAGCAAAGCCTTGGAGCACGCCCGCAGCGGGACAGCCTGGGCACGCTTGAGCTGTGCCCTTGTGGGCGTGCTCCACGGCTTTGCTCCCCGTCTACCGACCAGCAGACCAGGGAGAGCCGTGGAGGACTTGGGCAGTCCCACCACCCCGGTCTCCCTGGTCTGCTGGGGGGTGGGTGCAGCTAGTGCCCCCCCCCCACCCAGGCCCCCCCCAGCAGACCAGGCTTTTCTTGCCTACCCCTGGGGTAGAGCAGCTGGGGTGCTGCTGGGTTGCTCCAGTAGCGCCGAGGAGCCGCGCTACTGAAGCAACCCAGCAGCACCCCAGCTGCTCTGCCCCAGGCGTCCCCAAGTCAGCCGCTGCTGAAACTGACCAGCGGCTGACTACAGGAAGCCCGAGGCAGAGTTGCTCTGCCCCAGGCTTCCTGGAATCAGCCGCTGATCAGTTTCAGCAGCAGCTGACTTGGGGACGCCTGGGTTTCTTAAGTTGAATCTGTATGTAAGTCAGAACTGGCGTCCAGATTCAGCCGCGGTTGAAACTGATCAGTTTCAGCAGCGGCTGACGCCAGTTCCGACTTACATACAGATTCAACTTAAGAACAAACCTACAGTCCCTATCTTGTACGTAACCCGGGGACTGCCTGTACAAGCAAACAGAACAAAATCAGAGTTTATACTCTATGTGGTAGCACCTTTAATACTCAAGGTATCCCAACATGATACACTCTGGAATAAGGATATAATTATACTATTTGGTTTGCAATCAAACAACAGCATTGAAGACTTAAGTGGCTATCACCGATTTTCCTTGTTTCCATTTCATTTTGAAAAATAAAATGACCCTTGTGTGTCATAAGTTTTCAGGTTAAACTGCAATTTTTACTCAGAAGAACTATGTGGGTGCTCTGTGATATTTAAATGTGCTGTTGCTTTGATTGTTTCTTCTTAGAGCATTCTACTTTGCATTTTATCATCAAAGATATAGCACCATTTCATGAGAAAAGTCTTTTTTATGGACTCTAAGTTTCTCAAGGCAGGGATTGTCATTATTTACATTAATAAAGTATAAATATTTGTGACTAGAGCTAAATCGCTGCAACCTGCATGAAAACTTTTTAAAGACACCATAACAGAGGCCCAACTTAAATGTATACCCCAAATTAAAAAACATAGCAAGAGACCTAAAAGAGTCACCGTGGCTTAACCACCATGTAAAAGAAGTA
The DNA here is from genome assembly GCF_052426305.1 of Pelodiscus sinensis. Lineage (NCBI taxonomy): Eukaryota > Metazoa > Chordata > Testudines > Trionychidae > Pelodiscus > Pelodiscus sinensis. Next base: position 1,244,120 of record NC_143065.1, read on the forward strand.
GCGAGGGACAAAAAGGCATCTTTCAAGAAGTGGAAGTCCAATCCTAGTGAGATAAATAGAATGGAGAGGGGTAACTAGTGGTGTCTCCCAAGGGTCAGTCCTGGGACCAATCCTGTTCAACTTATTCGTAAATGATCTGGAGAAAGGGATAAGCAGTGAGGTGGTAAAGTTTGCAGATGATACCAAACTGTTTAATATAGTCAAGACAGAAGCAGACTGTGAAGAACTTCAAAGGGATCTCACCAAACTGAGTGATTGGGCAAAAAAATGGCAAATGAAATTTAAGGGCAACTAAAATGATTAGGAGTTTGGAACGGGTCCCATATGAAGAGAGGTTAAAGCAAGACAATGTAGCACTTTAAAGACTAACAAGATGGTTTATTAGATGATGAGCTTTCGTGGGCCAGACCCACTTCCTCAGATCAAAGTGGGTCTGGCCCACGAAAGCTCATCATCTAATAAACCATCTTGTTAGTCTTTAAAGTGCTACATTGTCCTGCATTTTGCTTCAGCTACCCCAGACTAACACGGCTACATTTCTATCACAGGTTAAAGCAACTGGGACTTTTCAGTTTAGAAAAGAGGAGACTGAGGGGGAATATGATAGAGGTATATAAAATCATGAGTGGTGTGGAGAGGGCCGATAAAAAAAAATTCTTCGTTACTTCCCATAATATAAGGACTAGAGGACACCAAATGAAGTTAATGGGCAGCAGGTTTAAAACTAATAAGCGAAAGTAGTTCTTCACACAGCACATAGTCAACCTGTGGAACTCCTTGCCAGGGGAGGCTGTGAAGGCTAGAACTATAACAGAGTTTAAAGAGAAGCTAGATAATTTCATGGAGGTTAGGTCCATAAAAGGCTATTATCCAGGGGATAGAAATGGTGTCCCTGGCCTCTGTTTGTCAGAGGCTGGAGAGGGATGGCAGGAGACAAAGCGCTCGATCATTGTTTTCAGTCCACCCCCTCTGACCGTCTGACCTAGTACGGCCATTCCTATGTTCTTAAATAATAGACCTTTTCAGATAGCCATAAATGTCCATTGCAAGAAAACCATTTCTGACTAAACTTAATAGAACGGAGATTCTGCCAAGCTCCATTTTAGACACCATTTCATACTAGTTAAAACCCCCCATAAAACAGGTTTTAAAATAAAAAAGGCCCTGATCCAAAGATCACTAATGATAATGGAAACACTCTTACTGACTTACAGGGTTTTGGATAAAACCCAAAGTGAACATATAGTAACTATTATAGGTCCCAATCGAGGAAAGCATTTGGAGCCAATAGGCATATTCAGTCATGCTAGAAGTTAGTATGTGCATAATTCCTTCGTAAGTCAGGGCCGCACTCAATCGGTGGATCTCAGCAGTGCCTGCATTTGCTCTGCTAAAATCTACACAAATCACATATAAATGCACCACTGGCCCAAACAAACACAGAACTGTCCTCATCAGTAATGACAAATTCTGTATCTGATTTCAGATGGAAAACTGAATAGAAGGGTGGATAAAAAGAAAAGATTAAAAAAAAACCCTGGATTTTTTTACTTTAAATTAGATTTTTTGGCCTTTTTAAAATCATCAATAGAATAGTAAATTTCTCATGTAAAAATAAGCCTTACAATTAACTCTCATCACAAACATGCTACAGATACGCTTACAGTCTCATAAAAAAGAATTAATGACCCAAATCCAGGGGTGGGCAAAAGCCTCTCAGGGGGCCAAATCTGGCCCACTGAGGGCTTTGATACAGCCCACGAGGCAGTTCCGGGCCCCGCCCCCTAGTTCGTTGCCTGGGAGTCAGAGACAAACGAGTCCTTTCAAATGCTTCTGTTTAAAAGGCTTGCACCTTCCCCACACCTGTCGGGCAACACATCCTTTCAAGTAGGAATAAGAGATCCTCCAGAAAAGGGTTTATTTTCCGGAGAATCACGTCTAGACTGGCGCTTTTCTCCGGCTTATCCCCAAGCCGGAAAAAAGCGGCAGCCATGTTAATGCAAATGCCGCGGGGGATATTTAAATCCCCCGCGGATTTGCCTATTCCAAAGTGTCTAATCTGCATCCCTTTTCCGGAAAAGGGGTGCAGTGGAGACACAGCCTTAGTGTTCTGAGGACTTGTGAAAATTATAAGAAGAGTTTAAAGACCACTGTCAGACTGCTGAAGTTGCAAATGTGAAATCATTTATGTAACATTTAAGATTTAGTTTAATAAAATATAAGTGGCATTGTGTTTGTGCATATGCTTATTTCTTACCATTCCTAATGCATTGCTGCTGCATCTGTAGCTTGACACTGGTAATGAGTATTAGGTACTCTATCTAAAAAAAATTACTCAAAAGTATATCCTCTTAGATGTTGTAAAATGCTGTACTGAGCTGAAAATTAATCTTTTAGTGGTCAGATTTGAAGAGATTTGTTTGAAGAAATATGTGAAGTAGTATCACTGGGAAACTTGATTTAAATCAATGAGTTTTTTGGTGATTTAAATTTTATTTTACATCAATGTTTTGAATTGCCTTGATTTAAACCAATACACCCTGCTGAGTACAAATAAACTTTTGCACTTATTGTTTAGTTCTTACATGCTATAGACAGAGGTCCCAGACAAGAGCGAACATTCTAGTCTTATAAGAGTATGTCTACACTACAGCACTAATTCAAACTAACTTAATCCGAATTAGTTAATTTGAAATCTAGACCTAAAAACTAATTTGAATTAGCGTTTTGCTAATTCGAACTAGCATGTCCACATTGAGTGGACCCTGAACCGGGGTTAAGGCTGGCCGGAAGCAGTGCCTGCAGGGCATCAGGTTAGGACTTAGAGCGTGGAGTTGCTGCCTCAGGCTAGCCGAGGGCTGTGCTTAAAGGGACCTGACCCCCACCCCGGACAGACAGTTCTCAGGGGTACCCCGCTTGCTTGTCTAACTCGATGAGGGACAGCAAAGCAGTGCTGGCTTGGAGTGCCCTGAGTGCCCACACTTGGGACATCACAGCACTCGGCCAGCAGCCCTGCTGCACTTGCCGCAGGCTGCCATCTGGGGGAGGTCAATCAGGGGGCTGTCAGGATCCAGGAGGCCCTGCAGGAGAGCTCCAACCAGAGGAGCCCGCAGAGCCACCCCAGTCCTCCCCATCAGGGGCTCGTGCCCCATTCCTCCCTCACCTCCTTCCACTTACCCCTCCCTAGCCCCCCTTCCTGATGTACAAAATAAAGGACACGTGTGTTCAAAAATAGAAACTCTCTTTATTGAACAAAACTGGTGGTGGGGGGATTAACCTCTGAGGAGACTGGGAAAAGGAGGTGGGAGAGGGGAAGAGAGAGGTTGGGAGAGGGGAGGGGGAAACCTGGGAGGAGGCAGCTGGAAGGCGGAAGCCAGGACAAGAAGGAGGAGGGGAAGTATAAAACTATGGTACGCCATATCTTCAGTACTGTGTACAGATGTGGTCTCCTCACCTCAGAAAAGATATTTTGGCCTTGGAAAGGGTTCAGAAAAGGGCAACTAAAATGATCAGGGGTTTGGAACAGGTCCCATATGAAGAGAGGCTAAAGAGACTGGGACTTTTCAGTTTAGAAAAGAGGAGACGGAGGGGGAATATGATAGAGGTCTATAAAATTATGAGTGGTGTGGAGAGGGCCGATAAAAAAAAGTTCTTCGTTATTTCCCATAATATAAGGACTAGAGGACACCAAATGAAGTTAATGGGCAGCAGGTTTAAAACTAATAAGCGAAAGTAGTTCTTCACACAGAACATAGTCAACCTGTGGAACTCCTTGCCAGAGGAGGCTGTGAAGGCTAGAACTATAACAGAGCTTAAGGAGAAGTTAGATAAATTCATGGAGGTTGGGTCCATGGAGTGCTATTAGTCAGCGGGTAGGAATGGTGACCCTGGCCTCTGTTTGTGGAAGGCTGGAGATGGATGGCAGGAGACAAATCGCTTGATCATTGTCTTCGGTCCATCCCCTCCAGGATACCTGGCATTGGCCACTGTCGTCAGACAGGCTATTGGGCTAGATGGACCTTTGTTCTGACCCGGTGCGGCCGTTCTTATGTTCTAAGCTCAGGGCTCAGGGTGGGGGTCTCAACTTGATTTTCATGCAAACCTGCTCCTGGGTTCGCATGTGGCCTTTGGTGGCCAGGCTGGCAGCTCTCCTGCCCTAGATGGCCACTTTCCTGTGCCTAGTACGGAGATTGTGGATGTTGGAGGCCTCCCCCCAAACCTCGATGAGGTCCACGATCTCCGCACTACACCAGGCGGGCGCCCGCCTCTTGCGGCCCCGGGCAGGCACCTGGGAGCCGCCAGCCTGGTCCTGGGAAGAGGCAGAAGGCTGGGTGGCAGGCTCATGCCGTGCCAGGTGCAGGGTCTGCTGGCTGGGTGCTGGCAGGTTTGCAACTGGCACAAGCACTGTAGGCAGACCATGCCCCTTTAAGGGCTCTGGGGCCGGAAGGGGGGCAGAAGAGTTTCCCTGGTTTGGCCCAGAGTGGCCACCCAGAGCAAGCTGGGGAGGGCTAGCCTCCCACTAGTTCGAATTAAGTGGCTACACAGTCCTTAATTCGAACTAGTTAATTCGAAGTAGGCATTAGTCCTCGTGGAATGAGGTTTACCTAGTTCGAATTAAGCGCTCTGCTAGTTCGGTTTAAATTCGAACTAGCGGTTTGTATGTGTAGCCGCTATTAAAGTTAATTCGAACTAACGGCTGTTAGTTCGAATTGACTTTGTAGTGTAGACAGACCCCGTGAGAGTAGATGTGGCTATTGAACATACAGAATATAGTTATGGTAGGTTCATTTGATAATACAAGTTATGTGAACACTGGAAGCAAAGGGAAGAAAAGAGCTCTCCATAGACAATACTCATCCTTCACTTTCATTATCTTATTGTCTTGTAGTTCTAGTTTTTGCTACTCTTTGCATAAACCCATTAGTGGTGGTAACATTGTAGTATTGTGTCTGCACAAGTAAATGTTCTACAAGTACATGCCTGCCAAAGGTGTCATCCAGTCAAGAGAGGTTTTCATGCTCACATCCGTAAATTAGCAGTTATGAGATTTGCTGTGTGTTTACATGGTCCATCATTTACACAGGATCATGCAGATAACTTAATTGCTTTAATAAAGATTGTGCTCACTAGTCAATTCATGAGCCAGTGTTGCCTGAGGCACCATACACCACCATACGTGCTAGAGATCCTTTCTCCAGTCTCTTTCCTCATTTCTCCTTTTCTCCAAAGAGGCAAGTCAACTCCTGTATTCCAGATTGTACAATAGAGTGAAAATTCACTTTTAATTATGATTGTCGTCACCACTATTACCTTACTATTAATGCCTAGACTCTGATGTACATCTCTGTCAGGTTCTACACTGTACACCTACACACTAGCTTCTTCCTCTCTGAGGACCTGACACGCCAGACACATTTATTTTACATTAACTATGACAGTTGCATGATATGTGCTGAATTAGTAGGAGAGTGAAGTCTATATTCGGTCCTCTTATTCTCATCACTTTTAAAATCCTTTTATGACTCAATTAGGAAACACAGGAAATTCAAGACTGGCATAGCGGGCTTCACACCTATATGCTGTGGTTCAATGCCTGCTGCATGGATGCAGGGAGAGCACAAAGGCTAGCTATGGAGTTCACTTCTTAATCTTTTAACTAGATGTGGCAGCTATCTAAAAAAGCCACAGTGATTCATTATTGGCAAGTCAGAGCTTCCCTATATGCTTCTATGGTTTCTTTTGCTGAGTGTAAATAAGACTAATACCGTAAAGTCACTTGCATACCCAAATAAGTAGTCCAAATTATGTGAATGTGTAAGTAGTGCAAACGTAACATTCTTAGGCACAATTTCACTGTATTTTGAATTAGCCTTCCAGTCACTTGTCTAACGGTATATTATAAATTGATGCAAACCGTATGTGATTCTGGGCTATCCTCCCTTGTGTGCAAGTGTTAAAGGCGCAGTATTACTACAAAGGGGCTTTTTGTTATCCTGATCCTCATAAAGGTGCAGTTCCCACAGCTTGGGAAAGGTTAGTGCTGTTTGTTATCCATATCTAGTGTTCCAGAAAGAGAATAAACTTGTTTATGATCTGTTCAGTGTTCATGTGAAGCTCCAGCTGTGAGAGGTGTAAAATGAAGTGTTACTAATATACCAGCATTTCACGCTGGGGATACTAAACTGAAGGAAATATTTTGACTGAAACAAAAAAGCTCTCACGTTTATAGGTGTGACAGTTCACTAAGCTCCAGTAAAATATACCTGTAATTACATATTGATAGACTGAGTATACACTAACCTAGGGTAAACATCTGTTCTACTCTATATAGATTCTTCTACCATACTCACCACTGTAGAATCTATTAATGGATGAAGCAATATGACTAACATCTGTCACATGATAGAACTAGAAACAATGGGCTTAAATTGAAGCATGGGAGGTTTAGGTTGGACTTTAGAAAAAAAAAAACTTCCTGTCAGGGTGGTTTAGCACTGGAGTAAATTGCCTAGGGAGATTCTGGAATCGCCACCCTTTGGAGATTTTTAAGAGCAGATTAGATAAGCACCTGTCAGGGATGTTTTAGATCTGTGGTGTCCAACACACTAGGCTCTAGTGATTATTTGGCCTGTTGAGTGTGGCTAGTTGCTTTGAACAATGTGGCTAGTGAGTGAGTGTTAAGTGTGGCTAGTTAGTGGTTACTGTTTCAGAACTGGTTGGATGTCATGCGTCTAGATGGTGTTTGGTCCTGCCATGAGTAGAGGGGACTGGATTTGATGACCTCTTGAAGTTCCTTCCTGTTCTAGTATTCTGTGATTCTCTGTTTGTTCTTGTCACACAAAACTACTGTTTCCTCACTATCATTAGGAGGAAGCCAACAAGGTAGGTATGAACCAAAGGATAAGCAGGATTAAGCTCTGGAATAATTCTATTAAGCAAAATGTAATTGCATTGGAGATTCATTTGGTTTCACTCTCCTGATTATATTCTTTTTTTGGACAGTACCTTAGCCAATCAACATATTCAAAGCCATGGATTTTTATTCTTGCAAAAAAAAAAAAAAATTGCAGAGCACACTTGTGCATTGGGTGGCTTAAAATCAATAGTCACCAGGTACAGAAGTCGAGCTGTCTTATATAAAGGCACTCCACACATAAACTGCCTCCATTGTTGACAAAGGCATCTTAACCTGAGCTGTTTCCTGCATCTCTGCAAAAGAGAATCTTAACCAGCTGAAGATATTCTAGCTTGCAAATCTGTATATGTTACCACTAGGCGAGAAGAAAAATGTTTTCTTTCCCTTTTAAATCTCTCATTTTGTTTACTGGGACCTTCTGATCCAGTACTTCCTAGATGTGGTGTCCATCTACCTCTCTCTCCATCTTACACACATGCACACACAGAAAACATGGCAACTCAACGATTGTTGACATAACACTGTGATATTTTCCCATTGCTGCTGTAGCATATTTATAATGCTGGACCAAATGCAGACATGATGTGAGAGGTGGTATAAGTTACAGATTGGTAAGTGAGAATAAACAAGTTGAAGCTAAAGTCAATTACATACCAGAGAGTTGGGAGGAGGAGCTGTGTGGGGTTTTCTTTACGTGCACCTTCTGCCACCAACTTTAGATAGAAGAATATAGCAGTACGATCCTCTATTTTGCCACAAACCCCCAGTTCCTTCCTGATGGTCAGAAATGGGAAAGAGCACAGGGTGGAACATCACTTCAACTCCTTTAGACTCATGCTCAGTCAGCCAAGCTTGGACGTGATGTGCAAGTGGGTTCTAGTTATATAGAGGTAAGCTGTAACACATGCTTTCCTCCTCACTCCTTAGCACATAAAATAAACCAGCTGAGATTCATTTTCTAGTTCAAACCACTGAATTGCACCACAGTAAACAGAATCACAGGCACTGTGTGTATAACAACTCACCAAAACTTACACAACCCAAGAATAAAAGAGGAACAACTAACATCGCTGATTCACAGACACAACCACTGTTACTGCATTATAAAAACAGACAAATAGTCAACATTTCTTTTTAGTTCTACAATAATTTAAATTCAAAGGAAAAATAAGAGAAAAGACATACAAACACAGATCTTTTACAAAATATATCAGCTAGAGAGAAAACATTTACACTGGAAACTGTGTTCCAAGACACAGTATGGCTTACCCAATCAGGGAACAGAAGTATACTCAATCAAAACTAATTGCAACCACTCCAATGTTGAATACTCCCAATGAGTATTCCCATTAAGAATACTCTCAGAGGGTATGTTCGAACTAGGAGGGTAATGTAGGCATACCGCACTTGCAAATGAAGCCCGGGATTTGAATTTCCTGGGCTTCATTTGCATAAGCGGGGAGCCGCCATTTTTAAATCCCCGCTGGTTCGAACCCCGTGTAGCGCGGCTACACGGGGCTCGAACTAGGTAGTTCAGACTAGGCTTCCTATCCTGAACTACCGGTACACCTCGTTCCACGTTCGAACTAGCGGGGTAGTGTAGACATACCCAGAGAAATTACAAACCAAATTCTTCACACAAATAGTTTAGTGAACAATTTAAAGTAGAAATTAATGTATTTTCTTTAAGAGCTAGTAGCTCACCTGTGCAAGCATATAAATATAGCAGAAAGAAGCAATTTAACCTACCATTTTGATTGATGAAAAATGCATTGCTGAAAACAATGAATATCTACGTAATTTTTAATGAATTATCTTGTAGAATGAATTTAATATTTGTGTCTGAATGTTTTTTGTACAACAGCATCAGCATAGCTCTTTCTATAGAAGTCTAATGTTTTAAGGTCTTGAGAGATTTTTGTTATAAGTAATGCGATGAAAACAGAATCACTTATCACTGTGAGCCAAAGTACTCCTGAATTATGTCAAAGACCAACAGAGGGTGGAGAACAAAGAGTTGAGCTTTTTCAAGATACAAATCTAAATCCTTTGTCCTGGAAAGCAAAGCAGCTTTACTTACTTTATTGCACATAAATAAAACTTCGTCCCAGGGTTTTCCTCCACAAAACTGACAGGATTGTCTTGTGATTCGTATCAGATGAATCACCACTCTTTTTGTTCTGTGGAGACTGGATATATTAGTGTACCTATACTCTGTTCTTTTCAAAGATCACATATCACAAGGAGTTTATGAAATAATGCTCTACAACTGAAACCTTGAGCCTCAGCAGGGAGAGTTATGTGTAACAAGCAATGAAAAAGTATTTGAAATTATTTCACATAATCATCGAATTAATATACTGAGAGTAAAAGCAAAAAAATAGCCGTACCTGTCCTTGTTTTCAAAGGAAATATTTTGTCTCAGAAAACATATATTACAAAAGCTTCATAAGTAACTCAAAATTAGCCTAAGCAGGTTTTCAGAAGGTTTGGAGGTCAAGATTGGAGGACCTTTTCCACTTTTAAGAGTATTTCAGGTTGACAAAAGCAACAGTATTGTGACTGAAACATGCACACAAAGGTCTTAGTTAAACCATCCTCAAACAAGACACCTTTGGACATAATTAAATGGTAGCTTCGTCACCACTTGGACTCTCTATATTGAGCAGGTAGGTCTTCCCAAATTATACCTCAAAATTATCAGCTCAGTAACATTCACTTACCTGACAAGAATAATTTCCATTAATTGCAGGAATTATTGGTTGACATTCTATGGCCTGTGGTATGCAGTGTGGTCACATCTGGCCTGGAGACTGATGACTGTGCATCATTCCAAATGGTAAGGCTGATGTTTGCCTATTATAATATCAGGCTTTTCGTGCTGAAAAAGAACTGCTTTTCTAGAAGCAAACATCAATGTATTTTCTCAAGGTGGCACACGGTCTTCCAATGTTGCATATGCATTTAGCTACTCCAAATTGATCCAGTTTACATAAGGAATGTAATAAAAAGTTATACAAACAGGGGCCTGGGATCATCAAATGTGGAGTCCCCACAGCTCATACTAATTTCAAATGGAGTTGTAAGTGCTCAGCAATTCAGGCCTTTAGTAATTAGCACAGTGGCTGCAGTAACTAGTCACACATTTCTGTCTGATTGGTCTCAAGTAATTTCAATATGTACATTCACACAATAAATAGATTCAAAATGTAATTTAAATTGTACTGCTATTAAAATTATAAGCCCTTTTATCACACTTATGTCCAAAACCCAGTTGTTTCCTAAACAGCACATGGAAATTTAGGGTGAGTGGGTGAGGAAGTGACTGAACAGAATAGCCCTACTAAAAATAATTATACAACTGTTTCAATTTTAATGTTTTTCATTGTAAGCAGGTCAGCCAAGTAATAACCCTATCATGATACAGCTGTCACTGAAGAAAAGAATTTAGGCAATGTGGACCTGAAGCACTCACACCTCGTAGTGAACACATCACCCTGACGAGAGGTAAGTCTGCAGCCCATAGTTGATTTCTGGGTCACTTCATTCAGCTTTATCAGAGTACTTTACTCAAACAACCATATCCTGATGCAGGACCATACTTCTTAAGGGCTTACTATTATCACAGCTATGGCTCCCTCTGGAACCAACTATTTCCAGGGTGTCTCCTTGGTCCTATAGTTTTTTTTTATTTCTAAAGAGGTTTCAACCTTTTATTGTTGCTGAATGGGAGCAAACAAAACCCACTGCTTTGGCTACATCATGCAAAGAGGCACTTCCACTAAGTTAGTGCTATTTCTGTCCGCAGGCTGGAGACGTTTTTCCCCCACAAGGCTCCCCAATATGGATATATACATCTGCTGAGAAGACAACTGTCTACAGTGTTTCCCAATTTTATTTGGTCATGGAACCCTTTTAAACTCGAAAGAATTTTGCGGAACCCCTAATAACAGTCTTATATATGATATATAACAGGCAATTGCACTATTAACTGACTGCGTGCACAGCACTGAGTAGTGACATCATTGTCCCCACTCCCTGGCTTAGCTGGCATTACACAGGGACACTTATTGTGGCATAAACAAATTAAAATTGTTTTCAATAAAATTAATAAATTCTTAAATATTATTTTAAATCATAAAACGTTATTGTCATGGAGTTTTCTCACGGAACCCTTATTTTCACTTCGCGGAACCTCAGGGTTTCACGGAACCCCATTTGGGAAACACTGGTCTAGAGTATATTGTAGAAGCAAGCTTTTACCCAATGAGATTTTCAAAAGTGGCTAAGCAAATAGGCACAACCCCATTATTTTCCTATCTTTCAGCATATAAATATGTTTAAAAGTCCAGCCTTAAGCTCTTATAAGGAAACATCCTGTTTCAAGATGGAATTTAATATGTTGATTCCATGCCTTATGTTTCAAAGAATGTGGGGTGAGTTTGAAATTTATCATTTATTAGCTGGAAGGCAAAATAATTAATTATATGATTATTTAGCATACATATGCTAATAGAACAATGATAACATTCAGCAAAGCCCCCTTATTTTACTGTGGCATTTTACATATTACAGTTCACATTTATAAAGACGTAAAAGCAAGCTAATGGCAAATATCAGGAATTAAAACAAGCACAACAGTATGTGTAGCTGAGGATCTGCAATTACTTTAATATCGGTAAATTGCTCTCTTTTTATAACAGTACTTGACTGACAACATATAGTTTTCTAATCCATTGTATTAAATAATATTAAGTCTTAAATAATTAAGTTCAGGGCATGTAAACATAATAATTTATTAGCTTACACTCATAAAAAAACCACTATTCTTATCTGTGAATTATTTTTAACCACAGCAGCATATAGTCAAAAAGAAAACAACTCAAAAGTGTTCAATAAAAGCACAAGGCAAGCATCAGTGTGAACTTGTTCCTTTAAATCAATGCTTTAGCACTAGAGCAGTAGCATCAACATCAACAAAAAGCAAAAGACTTAATAAACCATGGCATATCTGTCAAGTTATTTCTGTCTCCTCACTTTAGCTAAGGATGCAATTAGAATTTTATACAAGAAAACCTGTATAAAAGAAAACTTTTGTTTTGAAAATTAGAGAGAGACATATTAGCTGTAAAACAGACTTCATTGAATTTGAAGGCATCTTTTAAAAATGAGTCCTACAGTGATGGTAATTTTATATTCTTTTGCTTTATGTCTTTGTGAAATATACCATACAATACTGAAACAAACAGCTTGCAAGTCAGCAGGAATCAGCTTTGCTATTTTTGATCGGTGATCCGCTGTAAGCAGAGTTTCATGTAGGAATTTTTATTGCGTATTTCTATCACTGCATCCCTGACAAGCTCAATGAACATCTGAGGCCACAGCTTCTGCAGAGACTCATTTTTCATATTGATGTCAGCAGCTTCTTTCACTAAGTCTTGTATGTATGTCTGGCAAAAGTTCTTTCTCTCCTTGACTTCCTGGATAGAAGAACCATTATAGATTACAAAAAAAAATGACAAAAAAGGCTAAATAACAATAATGTTTTATTAAAATGGGTCAAAAGAACTTTGTTTCACTACAGAAAATAGGGATCTGCACAAAAACAGAACCCTCCATGCTCTTCTGTAACAAATGAATTGCAATGTGTACAGACTTTTTGTTTTGTTTAATGAGTAAGGCCATAGAACCAAGCTTTACAACCATTTTACTAACCACTCTCAATTTTTTTTATTTGAAATTCCATTTAGAAGTAATTAATACTAACTTTCTCTAACAAAATTGGATTTTTTTTGTTGGTGTGGGTGATAGTAGTGATATCCATAGTATGCAAATGTAGATTATTTTTTTAATCTAGGTACTGCAAGTACATTGACACAGGAAAATATCTGTTTGCCCACATAACATTTCTAATGGCAAAGTAAACTACAGTAGGGAGAAATAAACTAGTACTCATGTACCTTTTGATATTTTTCCTGATGTGTGTATACTGTACAAGTAAATTTTTATGAGTAAATGCCAATTTCACCTTTTCCACTGATGCTGACAGGAATTTAGAGAGAAGCAAAATAAGAAAATGCTGCTTAGAGTTTGATTTAAGGATATTTACTGTTTATATTTTGAAATGTGATATTGACAATATGTTTTAATGGTTATAAAATGTCAACTTTTTAAATCTCAGCCTTTGTCATTAAATTATTAGCTGGCCCCCTCTAACTTTCCACAACCGTGAAAATTTTAATCAATAGAAAACTGAAAAAATGTTAACCTATAATTTCATTCAATTGTGAAAAAGCAAATAAAAATTAAAACAAATCCTTAAAATAATCAATATTTCCACTGATTTATTTATAAAAAAAAAATCAACACTTAATTCTGTCGAGCCTATGTAGAACATACAGTATGCACTGTACAAAAATGATCTGAACTTCTAGAAACTTCATGCTAAAAAATACATTTGCAGTAACTACTGGCACCATATTATAGTCATTCTTCAATTATTCTAATTCCTTTTTATGGAGAATTTTCATAAAATGCCATAAGATGTCCTTTGAATAGTTATACTGGTGCTAAATGCATAATCCATCTGATTTACAGTATTGTTAAAAACATTAGGACATAGCTTGGCCCAGGAAAACAACTCAGAACATTTTTATGGGAGATAAAAGAAAGTAAATGTTTTCCAGCTGCTTAGTTTGAAAACTTATTAATCAATAAATCTACTGGCTTCAGTAATTAGGTTTGCCTTGATCACATTTACTATGTCAGTTTATTGTTAATGGGAAGCGGGAATTGGCAGTTATTGCCTATCTTACTTTTCCCTTGGGACCACCAGTAAAATCGGCAGCCATATATGGAATACCATAATGAAGGACAAGGTGTGAATTACTATTGGTAACAAAAACACATGTATATTTTTTACATAATCACATGTACACTAAAGCATTATTTTATTACTATTCTCTGATTCTGGTAAAGTGCAAACAGGAGTGTCTCACTAGTTTATACGATTAATTATTTTAATAACCTTTACCATTCATCACTACTACTCCTTTCAAGACTAAACAGCTTTGGTATTTTTAATCTCTTCCACTATGCCACTATACTATATCCTTTTTGAGATGACATGACCAAAACTCAACACAATAGTCAAATTGAGTATGTGCAGGTTGAACCTCTCTAATCCAGCACTCTTTGGATCCAGCAACATCTGTGGCCCATAATGATTTTAGTGAGCAGGGTGTGGCCAAGTTTCCCACAATCCCATAAAGTTCATTTACAGCCACCAGTCCTCGCTCAATGTTTTGTGCTGTTATTTAGCTCTAATTTACCTCTAAATGTCTTCTAAGAGCCCAGTAAGTAGTGGAAGTGTTGGTAATGCTGCTAGACCAGCTGTGGCCAACCCACAGCTCACGAGTGCATGTGGCTCTTGCCCCCCAAAAGTGTGGCTTGCGAAGATGCTCCTGCGCCCTCACCAAGTGACCCCCGCCTTCCACTGGCTCCCCCACAGCTTCCCTGTGCTTACTGGGTCAGAGGTGCGGGGTTTTAAAAATGGCACCCAAGATGGTGGCTGTCTTAAAGGGGCGGCGTCCTTTAAAAAAAAAACATTTGTTTTTTGCTTGACAATTCTGTTCGGGGGGGGGGGGGGGGGCTTTTTATTTTATTTTTTTTTGATTGACAATTCTGGTGTGGCTCTTTGCCGCTGTTTTGGCTCTCTCTGTTAAACAGATTATCCACCCTTGTGCTAGACAATAATTAACCTCCCATGATTCAGCAAATTCTGTTTTGCCACCTGTCAAGTCCCAAGAGGGCTGGACTAGAGAGGTCAACTTGTACTACTGATTTACTTGCCAGCATTATGATGAGATTTATATACTCCATAAACCTGAGGAGTAAGCAAGGGACAAATGTGGGCACTAGAATGTATCTCAGTAGAGACTGGAGGCAGCTGCTATTAAAGGCTGACCCCTCAAAAGGAAGAGATGGGAAAAGATGTTCTCTCCTTCTGCCTAAGGACAGGGGTTTATAGCCAGAAAAGCAAATCTAGGATGTGCTCCGTTGAAACAAGACAGTCTGTTATTTTTTTAAATTGAAATTTGGGCTGCACTAAGTTTATTTTTTTCTATCAAGATTTAAACAAATTTTGTCATGGTTTGATTCTGCACTGAAGAATACTAACCCCCTGTACTGATCTGATAACCTTTTCCCAAGCTGAGAAATGATTATTTATTATTAATCAATGTTGCCTTCAGTCTTGCTTTATCATGCCAGATGCATCTTTCCATATACCAATAGGTCTCTAACAGTCTCTTGGGAAGCACTGTATTAAAATCTTCTGTTTCAATTACAGGATTCTAACATGTGACAGAAATGTTTTGTAACCTTATAAAAACTGTGCTGATTTATACTATCATATTCCATTATTCTAGGTACTATATAAATTCACCTTGAATGGCACCAAAGATTGGTGAGAAAATCCAAGGCTACACTTGGATACTCTATGTACAAGTCCTATATGCTAAATGTGTGACCCACAAAAGTTTCCAGAATGGGTGTAACACCCTTTTCTAAGGAAAACAGTGCTGGCTGCTTTGCAGTCTGGTATATTTGCTTTTTTTTATCATGGTAAGCTGAACTGTTTGATCATGTGGTGGAGAAACATAAATACAATACACAGAGATATGTAAAAACCAACACTCTAAAGACACCCACTAAAACTGACATACAACAGAATTTCATGGGTGATCTTTGTACACAGGGCTAGTAGAAGGATAATTTACAAGGACAGTATAATGATAATTTCTCGAAATATGCTTAAGTCCAGAAGGTAGAGAGGGTGCTCACAAGCAGAGTAGAACTGAACTGGACTGAGGGCTTTGGGGTGCAGGAAGGCTGGCTGAAAAGTCAGTGGGCTGAAGTCAGTGGGAGCCAAGCCAGCACATTTGAAAGCAGAAACTGGTCTGTACACTTTATCTTAAAAAATGTGTTTATTTTAATTGTCCCTGCATGCAGATATTCCATGGCAACATTGCTATAAGACGGACGTTAGTCATTTGGTCCCAGGGAAGTCTGGAATTACTCTGTAAATTCTTTCAGTTGGTGAAAGTGAATAACATTGTCTCAGGCATATAAAATATATCAAAACTGCCACTCAAAAAAATGTGGGATTTTCTGAGCATATGATTTTCACAGGATCCTCAAACTAACCCATTTACCTCAAACTTTTCTGTCTGAAAGTCCTTTGTGGTATAATTCAGTACAGCTCTATTTGCATTTTCTCCTCCAACTCTTCTGCTGTCATTACTTTCTTCACTAACAATACCAGATTTCTTCCCCTTTGCCTCTAGCAGATAACAGAATTGTTTCTTCCTGTAGCAAGACCGTAAAAAGATTTACAGATTTAATTATCTGAGATGTTATAAAGTGCAAGTGCTTTTTAATGCATTTATGCAGAACCCCCCTTTCCTTTTACTTTCCCTTTGAACACTGACTTTAGGAGTTTTTGGTTTATTGCATCCTGTGGCCTTGAGATATACAGAAGGTCCCAAAGATATCCACCATTATTTTGTTTCATAACAACTGCAGATTATTAAGACAAATGCTTGATTAGACACATTCCATAACACATCTCCAAAATGGAAAAACAAATCTCACAACTTAAGAAAGGTAAAGTAAAGTAAAAATATCCACAGAAATCTAGATGTACCACTGAAGCTTCTTTTCCACAAACTTTTAAATACTTTTTATTTTACAATGTCAAACTCAAAACTGTGAATGCTCACATATTTCAACTATAAAACAGCCATTAAAATGATTTCTGTATCTCCAGTATGTAACTCAATATGTACAGCCCAATACATGACACTGGAATCAGCAAAATGGTAAACTTACATGTATGTACATCTTTGACTATGTCCTATCTCAGAAATGCATATACATAAACAGCACATGAATACACAAGTTATATCTGTTCAACTTGTATGGCTATATACTAATTGTCAATGAAGAAGAAAGTGCTCAAGATTTCTGCAATGTAATATGTTTTCTTTAGTAATGTTATACAGAAGAAGGATTTGTGTAATATTTGTCATTTTACTTGTGAAGAGATTTTCAGAAGAGTATGTTAGCTCATGAGTTCTGGACTAATTCTTCTTAGTTTTTTATATTTTGCCTTCATCATCTCCCTCCTGAAGTTTCAACTGGATATGGTTAGCTTTGCTTTCTGTCCTGAAACTAACCAGTATTCTTGTATATTGTTAAACAGATGTTTAGGAGGCTGCATTTTAGCAGTGAGTGAAAAAATCCATATTGTATATACCATTAGAGAGCTCGTAGTATCTTATCTGTTTTCATTACCTTTACAGCCCTCTAGTGAGGATTAATAAATGTTTGTTAAGTATTTTCAGATCTTCAGAGGAAGCAATAAAACTGTAAAGAATTATAAAACATGTAAATGTGAAAACAACACCACAAGATGGAACAGACCTTCAAAAAACAATTGGTGGTAAACTTGCTTGTGACAGAAATGCTATGGAGAACTGGAACAAAATAAAACAAAAAAATAAAAATATCTGCCTTCCAAAACAAAGCATTTCTCATACTTTAAATAAGCAATGTATATTTGGCAGTATCATAAGCCAACAACTCTCGGCCAGGTTGGGGACATAAGACTCTGGGCTCTCCTGGGGTTTGTCAGCAGATCACCAGTCTCTCCTCCCCACAGGGCCACAGCCACCCCTGAAGCCACAAGGTCTCTGCAGCTAGCCCCAAGGCTACAGGGGCTCCAAGGCCAACTATTCCCTGCTGCCGGCCTTCTGGGGCTCTCTGGTCCAGCAATCTTCGTGGTCTGTGCCGGACCAGAGACGTTCAACCTGTTATGAATGAGTTGTAGGGGACAGGGATGAAGGCAGATCTTTTGGGGGCACAAGCAATACATGGGAGAGCAGGACTCCATGTGAGCTTACCATAGGAAACACCATTATGTTATAAACATGTAGGAGGTTACAGGACAGTAGCACTGTGGAGTGAAACTAGTTGGACTGGTTGCCCTGAGCTAGTATTAATAATTCTTCTTTATATATATATCCTAAGGAGATGTATCCCTGTCAAGATTCAAACAATAATAGGCCTTATACCCCTGAATTTCCATGGATTCCAAGGGGAAAATTCAGGATAGCAGATCATAGCAGGCATTCCCTGCATTCTCTTCTTTTCCACACTGTCCTCTGCATATTCCAACCATGCCATCAGTTTCTTGCCCCAGGCAATTTTAGCATTTTAAAATAATTTTTTTTTAATTTCCAGAAATATAAACAAAATAACATAGAAGTGGACCAGAAGAAAGCACATTAGCCTGGAGGGAATAAGAATTAAGAAAATACAAGTATTGGCTTTTCTGGAGTAAGAGGGAAGCAGTCAAGAAATCTCTTTCTCTATTCAGATCTGGTCTCCACCTGCCACATAAGAACTGGGAAGGCTTTGGAGCACTAATTCTGATGTTGGCTCACTGCAGTCTCCCAGCTCTGAGACTCAAGCAAAGTGAGTTCAGACCAGAGTAGGTACTCTGGAGCTGCACCTGCTGAGTTGCATTCATTAAATGTCCTTAGCCAATTAATCTTGCGTGATACCCAATGAAGAACTATGAACAGTTCTTATAACCTGTAAAAGAAAGAAAGATCAAACCTGGCCTGTGTGACGGTGTGTGTTTACTATGCACTGCGCCAAGAGGGCTTAATGCCCTGTGGGAGGAAGAAGTCCTACCCATCAGCCTCGCTGGGCATGCTGCAAGGGCTAGAGCAGTCTAAAAGGGAGCAGCTCAGCTCAGTTGGGGCAGGACAGTGGAGGAGAAGGACCTCCGGCAGAAGCTCCAGAGATACCACACCCAGAGACCTGGCCAACAGGAGCCCAAGACACTGGTGCTATGGAACCAGAGGACCCAGAGACCGTATGGAGCATACCCATGTTAATTCTGGTAGGAAGTGACCCAGGGAGGGTGCAGGAATGATATTTCCCACCTGAATGAGCTCAGCATGTTGCAGTTATATTCCCCGTTGAACAAGTCAAGGCCCGGTGGACTAGGCTGGGCTCGGGCCCTGCTACCAGGGCTGTTGTCCCCAACTACTGACTCCAGCCATTAGGCTGGGCTGCCCTATACTTCAGGGCTCTGTTATAGATGGTGGTCATTGGGCCACACTGCCTCAGGACAAGGTGTCCTTGAGATGCGACAACCTTATACAAGCCAGTATGAAAGCTACTTTTGCTCTTCTTTATAATGTTAATATAATACCCAAACAGCCTGATTGTTCGTGTAATGAACTAGTGGTGATCTGAAAAAAAGGCAGTTGATGCTAAAAATTTCTAATTCACACTTATAGTACAGGATCTTTGACACTATGAGCTGCTGAAATGTAAAGTAAAATTTCTCTCTGTGATTATTTTCTTTATCATCCTATAAGTTCATTGCATAAATCAATTTGTAAATTGAGCTTTTTATGTGTTTTCTTTAATAACTACTTCATTGTATCAAAAAGTTTCATTTTGAAAGAACTGTAAGTATTCTTTCTTAACACATATAAAATAACTTTTACCTGGATTCTCCAAGTAGTGAAAGCAGGCGATATTGGGGCAATTCAGAAGATGCCACAAATGCAAGAATGCCAAAGAGCCTTTCAGCCATTATTGTATCATTCTGAGTAACCTGTGAAAAAATAGGAATGGAAAACTCACAAATAATAAAATTTGATCATGTCCAGAAATGACCAGCATAAATCAAAACAGTTAAAATATGTGCTATAAAACACTACATACCAGAGATATTCCAGGAATATTTTAAAAAAAGGAAAGAATGTATCTGTATGACTTTTTCGAAACTTAGATTTATTTTTATTGGCATCTTCAATATATTCAAAGAGCAATCACACACATTACTTTTGCTTATTTTACTTATTATTTTCTGTCAACTTGGGAAACTTTAATGCATACAATATATTATTCCATGTTTCATTATACTGCTCATGAAATGGCCCTTTCTTCCACCCTGAGTGGAAGCCCACACAGGTTAATTCTTTACTATGTTGCATAAACTTACGGAGAAATATTGGAAAAGTTTCTTATCAAATTGTGATGCAGACATGAAAGGCCTCTAAATACTTAAATGATGAAAAAGTAAGCCATGGTCTCTCTGTGGTAACTCTATGGGGCAGTCTTTAAAGAAAGATTTCTTTTTTCTGTAAGGGCTAACTGGCTGGCCATTCCCAGTCCAGTAAGATTAATTCTTCCCCAGAAACTATACTGTTGCTCCAGCATAAAGTTAAAGATGTGTCTTTAAAATAATTTCAAACTGTTACTGAAATGACACCATGTATTTAAACGTGTGTTCAAAGCTCAAGTTTCTCTGCCAAGCTCTGTAATGATTCTCACCATACATAAGACATATAAATAAAAGTGAAAAAATCAAACATTCCCCTTGTCTAATGTCTTCTTTCTCTGCATTGTATTATGCTACTGTAAAATATACGAATGTTAAATAAGAATGCTAATGTTGAGTGAAATAAAAGGCTGTAATAGTAACAGCACTTAGGGAAGCTCAGATGCATTATCAGTGCTCCTTGTTGATGTATAATATGTCAAGAGAATATGCATACAATACTCAATGAATCTACACTGTCATATGGAAACTAAATCTTTGCTGCTAAACATTTTGTAAAGTTCCACTAATTAAATGTGCACTTCTCGGTTATGTAGTCCACAGTTTCAGAGGGGTAGCGGAGTTAGTCTGTAACTTAAAAAGCAATGAATAATCTAGCAACACCTTAAAGACTAACAAAACATATATATGGTACAATGAACATTTGTGGGTACAACCCACTTCTTCAGATGAATCATGTAGTCCATGGGTTTGTCTGGATTAGGAAATTAACACTTGTGCAACCACATTAAAAGAGGATTGAGTCCTAGGAGTAGAGACTGTTAGGGGAGTTGGCATTAGTTTGCACACAGCTTTTTTCTTAAGTGTACGTTTGGCTCCCAGATAAGTTTCATGTTTTCTTTTCAAAATTTGTTGACAGCATACTGAAAGGCCCAAGTTCTTGGATTTTTTCTAATGAGGTGTGGGATAAACAGAGAGGATTTATTTTCTATTTTCTTGTAGTTGCAGGCTAAAGAACTCACTAAAATCTAAAACCTTGTTTGTATTTTAAATGGTGCAGTTATTGTGTGATTTACAACAAAAGACATACATAGTATAAATTTAAAACAGCAAGGAATCCAGTGGCACCTTAAAGGCGAATAATTTTATTATGGCATAAGCTTTTGTGAGATGTAACTCATTTCATCAGACTCATGAAGGGAAAGAAAAAGAAACAGATAAAAGGGTTATAGATACAAGAGTGTTGCAACAGAGCTAATTCAATCAGAGTGGCTGTGGACAAGAAGGTGAAAATAGCTACAGAAAAATTACTTGTGGTAATGAAGCAAAATGAAGGACTATGTAGCACTTTAAAGACTAACAAGATGGTTTATTAGATGATGAGCTTTCGTGGGCCAAACCCACTTCCTCAGATCAAAATGAGTGAGCCATTTCCAATCTCTAATCAGACCCATTCTGAGGGTGTCAAATTTGCATATGAATTCCAGCTAAGCAGTTTTCTACTGCAGTCTGGTCTTGAATTTTTTTTGCTTAAGAATGGCAGCTTTCAAGTCTGTAACTGTGGGTCCACAGAGATTAAAGTGCTTCCCCACTGATTTTTGTATATTACTGTTCTTGAATCACAGACTTGAAACAGATATAGTTACAGACTTGAAAGTTGTCATCCTCCAGCAAAAAGACTTCAAGACCAAACTGCAACATGAAATGGATGAGATTGAATTCATATGCAAACTGGACACCATTGGAACAGATCTGAATAGAGATTGGGAATGGCTCCCTCATTATCATAGGTCAGTTTCCACGTTAGGTATTCTCACCCTCTTATCCACATCCACCCTGATTAAATTAGCTCTGATGTAACATTCCCATCTCTTACCCCTACTATCTGTTTCATTTTCTTTCATTTCATGCATCTGATGAAGCAAGTTGAAACTCACAAAAGCTTATGCCATAATAAAGTTGTTAGTTTTTAAATTGTCACTGGACTCCTTGTTATTTTTGCCGAAACAGACTAACATGGCTACCTTTGAAATCTGTCATCAAAATATATATTGAAATTTTTTTTTAAAAGTCATATTCAGTCTTAAAAATCCCAACTTTAAAGCTGGGGGTGGGAGGAATTTGGAACATGCAGGGCTCTGGAGGCCAGAGAAAGAGGCGACCTTCCCCAGAAACAAGACTGTAGCTGCTAGAGAGAGACCACCCTTCTTACCAGCCTCAGCTCTGTGGTTGCTGTGGAAAGAGTCCCTATGGATATTAAAATATGAATTGTGTGCTTTTATTTGTAGAACACAATACTTCAATTATTTTTAAGGGTTTTTAATATGGCGACTTTATCCAAAGTATTTTACAATAGTTAGCTAACAGTACAAACAACATTTGGAAAAATTTAAAAAATAAAAAATAGTCTAGTGGCACCTTAAAGACTAACAAAAAAATGTAGATGGTATCATGAACTTTCGTGGGCACAGCCCACTTCTTCAGATGACAGGAGTGTTGAAAGTCCAGATCCATGAAAAAATAAGGGAAGGAGGAAGGGGGGCGGGGGTAGAGGAAGAAAAAAAGAGACAGTGAGTAGATAAGCTTCAGAGGGATAGCTGAGTTTTTCCTGTTACAGACTAACTCAGCTACTCCTCTGAAGCTTTTGTACATTTGGAAAGATCATTAACTGGGATACTGAGACCCTCAGCAATTATCAAGTGATAGGTGGGGACAAACCACTAATATAACAAACACAAATGCAAAGTGAAGATTCAGTCCTGAAAGGTTTTGAGTATCCTGGCCATTATCCCACAAAATACTTCAGCATATACTTAACTGTCAAGCACCTGACTAATCTCATTTTTAAATTTAAGTACGTATTTAAGTATTGTACCAGGACTATAATTATCAGCACCTTGCCTGATTGAGCCCTAAGTTGAATTTGAGGACAGGGGTATACATTTATACAGATAAGATGTAGTTTTCCACATAGTGTAGGTGTATACCAGTATTAATGTACTCCTTTTCACTTTAAAACAATTAATGACTTTGTGTAAGAGGTAAAAAAAATCAAGGGTTCTGTTTGAGATTTCACATATATGCTGCACCTGAAATTAAAAATACTTTATAAATAATAATGTGCTACACTAACACAAGCTGTTACGTACGCACGCATGCACACGCACACACACACACACACACACACACACACACACACACACACACACTCACTCTCCAATCTTTAAATTCCAGTGCAATATTTAAATTCCTTTCAAATATATTATAACAAATCAGAGAAAAGCTTGTTACAAGAAACTAAAGAGCTGAAGTGTATGAACTCTTTACACGTTTTAAAAAAATACAAATAAACATAATACATTGACTTGCATTCCTTTATTACATGTACTCTTATAGCTCATGAACTGGATTGAATTGTCTTTTGCAATTACCAAGAGCTTATAGCAACACTATTTTCTGGGGCTACATAACTAAAAACAACAGATTAAATTTGTGCAATTAAGAACAAAGAAAATTGTATGAGGAAGCATATGTATAGCTCTTTTACTTTTGCACAAGAATAAATTGAGTGGCTCTATTAATTTGATGACTATGTAGCCAATATAAAAATGTATGAAACAAGAATCTGTTTTTTACATTAATAAGCATTCATTTCATAGGAATATTTTTGAGAGGGAAGCACTCTTTGCAGTCTTAAAGAAATATGACTTTCTCTTACCTCACTTCCATTTATCTTTTGCAGGTTAAAATGGTTCAGTCTAAACAGAACATAGTATTTCCACAGAGTAAAGTGAACAACTGGATTTCCCTGAGGGTCAACAGTCAACTGTTCAATGCGACGCAACTGTGCTAATGCATTAAACTGCTGCAACATGAGAATATTTGTCTCCTTAAACTTCAGATGCTATAACACACAAAAACAAAAAAAAGCAAAAAGCAAAAAAACCAGACATGAACTATGTTAAATTCACTGAGGAAGACACATAACAGGGCAACACACCTATGCTATAGACATCAAGTTCAGTTTAGCTCAGTTCCTTCCATGCAACTTCAATTCTCCTCATACATGGCTAACTAGCTTTAGGTCCATCTGAGCAAATGCAATCACTTGTGATGTAGAGCTTTTAATACCTCTTCAGAACAAAATGGCAAATGAAGCAGTCCCACTTTAAAAAGAAGCCTTCTCCTTTTTGTATGCACGAAATCAAAATAAACACTGGAAAATAAAATAAGAGATCTCACCGATACGGACCGCTGATGGTCTCTGAGTGGGAAAAGCTTTGCACTTAAACTCGTCTTCCCTTGAAAAAATAAGCGCACTCTACCTTTATAAAAAATATGAAAATTCATCAAGGGTGTACTAAAGTATGTAAAAATACAGTAGGCATTAACTGGTACGCATAGTTACACCTTTCTGAAAACTTCAATTTTTCAAGTATGTATAATTGTCATGCTCACTTAAGACAGACACTTTGCATTAATTGTTTTGATTAAGTTACACGTCTATAGTACCCAAATCTTCAGATTAATCACTGGTTTAATCATGCATATTCATTATGCCATCATGCGATTTCTTGGGTCATTAGCAATAAAAGGGGCAAAACACCACATTCCGCTACAGAAGTGCTGTTTCAACAAGATTTGTTTAAAATTTGTATCGAAAGAAAGGAGTGTGATATAGCTCCACTGGGGATGTTAAAATGTGATTAATTTACTAATCAAGTAGTCCATAAAAAAAATCTATTGACTACTTGATTAGTCGATAAGGGAAGGCAGTTCCAGTGTGCAGTCTGGCTCACGCTGGTTCTCAGCATAACCTCCCTAGCTGCTGCTCTACATTTTACAGCACAGGGAAGTCTCTTATTAAAAGACGCATTGAGTAGGGACTGACTCCATGTCTCTGTGAGCCGCCTTCCCTGTGCTGTAAAAACCAGTGTGGCAGCTGGACAGGGAGAGGGTTGTATGCTCAGTGATAAGAGACCTGCGGAGCAGGGACTGACCCAGCATCTCTGTGCACCGGCTTCCCTGTGCTGTAGAATGCAGAGCGGCAGCTGGGGGCATGCGACTAGTCGATAGTGCTAACCGATAAGCTTCTTCTTATCAGTTAGTTGACTAGTCACTAACATCCCTAATCTCCATTGTAAGCAATGAAAGAAGCAAGCCATATTTTGCATATGCAGTCTGATTACTTTCTGGTTGTACCAGCTGCACAAGTCATGGGCTCGCTCCTTTCTGTTGCTCCTTCCAACACTATTTCACTAACACTCCTAGAAGCAGTCTATGATGAGCCAGATACCAGAATGAGGTTTGGGCGGTTTAAAACCTGGATTCTGAGGTCAGCACTGGAAATAATTACCTCAGCGGACACATTTAAACTCATAACCTTATTTAAAAAACAAAACAAAACCATGGGGTATCTTTATAAGGACAGACAGAAGTATGCTGACCAGAAAACAAGACAAAGAGCTAGGAAGGTATATGAGACATCCTGTTTATACTGTTCTAGCTAGTTTTATGTTATTTATAGGGAGTTTACAGACCCACATTGCCTCAAGGTAATGTGGTCAGAGACTGCACATTTGCTTGTTATTGTTCTCTGAACTCCAGAGAGTTCTTTGCTTAACCAGCACCACTTCTAACTTCTGTTTCCAGTTGCTCAAACCCTCACCTTGATTCATAAATAATTCTTGAAACATGGAAATCTTGGCTCAACAACATCAAAGTATATTTCCATCTCTCAATTTAGCAACCTTTTTCTATTTTATGAAGGGCCAAAAAAGTTTGCATCAGAAATAAATTACCCACCTAAGCAGAATCCCTCAATTCCCTCTTACAATTCTTCTTAAAGAATCTTCCTCAATCAAGAAGGCCTTATCAAGTCAAAAGTACAATATAAACAAAGCTGAAGAGTTATATAAATAACTCAGATTCATATACATACGTGATAATGAGATGAAGACTAAATGTTACTTTACCAAAATAAGGTGTTAATAAAGATTATCCAAATATTCTGTAGCTATTCAGATTGCTCTTTTCAGAGAAAACATCTTACCGCAGAATTAGGAAATCTGTTTTTCAATTTTGGCAGCACTTGAACAATTTCATCAAATTCTATGAACATAAAAGAGACTGTGGTGACAGTCCCAGCTGTCTGTACACTCCAGTTTCGATCCAGAGATTCCAGAGCTCCAGAACCATACAAGTAAAGAGTGTCTCCTTCCACTTCGACTAAGTGAGAATCAAGGACAGACAAGCCTTGTACAGCATCACTCAGTATTGTATCAAGAGACCTGTAAGGGGAAACAAACAGATACAATATAAACCAGATGATCTCTTTTGTGGCATGTGAATAAAATGAATATTAATATTCGAGAAGGCCTACACTTTAGAAAAACAACCTAAAAAATAACCACTAATTTTGGGTTTCCAATTTGGGACCTAGAGCCTGATTTTCAGAGATGACACTGACTGGCAGTTCCCACTGCTGTCAAATAATGTGGATTAATAGTATCTCTGGAACTGGGCACCCCAACCCTGTGGCACCCAAAATCAGCATTTTAAAACTGTGACTTAGATGCTCGACTATTTTGTACAAGTGTTGATTTTTACAAGCAGAACTGTGCTCAAATGACTTTACATTCAAATTCAGGGAACAAAACTATGGACTCGAACCTGTAAAACAAAGGTGGGCAATAATTTTTTGCCAGGGGTCATTTCAGAAATATTTTAAGTGGCCCTGAGCCGCACAGGAAGGGGCGGGGCATCAAGCGGAAGGGCATCGAGCAGAAGGAGCATGACCAAGATATTTTCGGGTTCTCCACCCCCAGACCAATCACTGGTGAGGGAGTGCCTTTGCCCCCACCCCACATTCCCCCAAGGGGCCCATGCCTCTGGCATAGGAGGAGACTTAGGGCCTGGTAGTGGGGGAGCCTTCTTCTGCCCTGCTAGGAGTACACAGCGCACGGAGGCCCTTTTGCTGATCCCTGCTGTAAAAGTTTACTCAACATGAACAATTTCTCATGTAATTAATCCCATTACACTGGTAACTGTTTGCAGGATCAAACCCTGTCTTAAGATCAAACTCCAGGACTACAAAACCAAAGAGAGATAATAATGCTATTAATCACAGACATTGAATAAATAAGCAGTTTCGTTTTTTTCTTAAAAATTGCATCATTTGCTATTTAAAAACCTTGGCCATGTTTTCTGTCTAAAACATTATTTAATTTAAAGATGAGAATACTAAGTCATTGCCTGCACATCTCGGGTCTTATTGACCTGATTTAATCCTGTGAAATGGGAAGCAAGGGTGACGTCTCAACAACTTAAAGCTCTAGATTAACATTAAAAACACTGAATCCAACCCTAAGACTATCTACTTTATCTCAACACCTTATTGTATCATCTACAATCTTATGTCAGACACTGATGGGAAAATGTTTTGTTACAAGTACTTTCTACTTACAATTCTTCTTTTGGGGCCTGATTCAATCAATGCTCACTGTAATCAGTAGGACATGGTCCATTAATTTCTGTGGGCTATAGAATAGGCCTTAGAGCGATTATCACCCAGCTGTAAGGTTGGGTTGGTTTTTTTCCCCCCATTAACGCACCTTCTCATGTTGAAGCAACAGTATGTAAAGGTGTCGTGGACAACCATTTAAATGTTTCAGATACTGTTACTGTTTTTCAGGTATCATGGCTCAGGCTGATTTATTTCTACCAAACAAGAATCAATTTTTACCCACCAAAGCATTTTCTTAGCCCTGCAGTAAAACACTCTGGGGGTATGTCTACACTACAAAGTTAATTCGAACTAACGGATGTTAGTTCGAATTAACTTTCATAGGCGCTACACTAGTGCTCCGCTAGTTCGAACTTAATTCGAACTAACAGAGCGCTTAGTTCGAACTAGGTAAACCTCATTTCACGAGGACTAAGCCTAGTTCGAACTTACTAGTTTGAATTAAGGGGTGTGTAGCCCCTTAATTCGAACTAGTGGGAGGCTAGCCCTCCCCAGCTTGCCTTGGTGGCCACTCTGGCCAACACCAGGGAAACTCTATTGCCCCCCTCCCGGCCCCAGACCCCTTAAAGGAGCACGGGCTGGCTACAGTGCCCATGCCAGGTGCAAGCCTGCCAGCATCCAGCTAGCAGACCCTGCACCTGGCACGGCACGAACCAGCCACCCGATACCCCCCAGCCCTCCACCTCTTCCCGGGACCAGGCTGGCGGCTCCCAGGAGCTTGCCCGGGACCGCAAGAGGCGGGCACCCGCCTGGTCTAGTGCAGACATCGTGGACCTTGTCCACGACCTCTGCACTAGGAACAGGAAAGAGGCCGTCTAGGGCAGGAGAGCTACCAGCCTGGCCACCCAGGAGCAGGTGTGCATGAAAATCAAGGTGGTCCACTGAGACCCCCGACCCTGAGCCTACAATGGCCATACTGGGTCAGACCAAAGGTCCAGCTAGCCCAGTAGCCTGTCTGCCGACAGCGGCCAACCCTAGGGACCCTGGAGGGGATGGACCGAAGACAGTGACTAAGCCATTTGTCTCGTGCCATCCCTCTCCAGCCTTCCACAAACTTTGGGCAGGGACACCACTCCTACCCCCTGGCTAATACCACTCCATGGACCCAACCTCCATCACTTTATCTCACTTCTCTTTAAACTCTGTTCTAGTTCTAGCCTTCACAGCCTCCTGCAGCAAGGAGTTCCACAGGCTGACTCTTTGCTTTGTGAAGAACAACTTTCTGTTACTAGTTTGAAGCCTGCTACCCATTACTTTCCTTTGGTGTCCTCTAGTCCTTCTATTATGGGAACTAATGAAGAACTTTTCTGTATGCACCCTCTCCACCCCACTCATGCTTTTATAGACCTCTATCATATCCCCCCTCAGTCTCCTCTTTTCTAAGCTGAAAAGTCCCAGTCTCTTTAGACTCTCTTCATATGGGACCTGTTCCAAACCCCTCATCATTGTAGTTGCCCTCCCCTCTCCCATCCTCTCTCTTCCCCTCTCCCACCTCCTTTTCCCAGTCTTCCCCAGTTTTGTTCAATAAAGAGAGATTCTATTTTTGAACACAATTGTCCTTTATTTTGTACATCAGGAAGGGGGGCTAGGGAGGGGTAAGTGGAAGGAGGTGAGGGAGGAATGGGGTACGAGCCCCCGATGGGGAGGACTGGGCTGGCTCTGCGGATGGAAGCTCTCCTGCAGCCCCCCAATTGCCCCCTCTCCAGATGGCAGCCTGCGGCAAGTGCAGCCGGTCTGATGGCCGAGTGCTGTGATGTGCCCAGTGTGGGTAATCCGGGCAATCCAAGCCAGGACTGCTTTGCAAGCGGGACACCCCTGAGAACTGTCTGTCCGGGGTGGGGGTCGGGTCCCTTTAAGCACAGCCCTCGGCTAGCCTGAGACAGCATCTCCACGCTCTAAGTCCTCCTCTGATGCCCTGCCGGCACTGCTTCCGGCCATCCTTAACCCCGGTTCAGGGTCCACTCTGTGTGGACATGCTAGTTCGAATTAGCAAAACGCTAATTCGAACTAGTTTTTTAGTCTGGATGCGGTAGTTCGAATTAACTTAGTTCGAATTAACTAATTCTAACTAAGTTAGTTCGAATTAGTGCTGTAGTGTAGACATACCCTACGTCTGCTACACACAGAGGCCACACATTCCACCTACTTCCTTAACCTGACATGAGAAGTTATTGCTCCTAAAAAAGCCTTCAAAATCTCTTTCGGTTGACCTACATTACCCAATTAATTTTTGAAGATCAGCAAGACACTTAAGTCTAATAGTCTCACAACACACTCAGCTTCTTCTGGCCTGAAGGAAATCTACTATATTTTAAAGTGACTAATTCTGGTAGTTTTAAGATAAATTATAGCTCAGAGCTATTCTTTTTCTAACTAATCAATATCAAATGTGTTCACTTCTGGAGAGGTTTGGTTCAATTTTTCACAAATTGTGAGTTGCCTCATTACTACAGGTTGGACCTCCCTGATCCAGCATCCTCAGGACCTGACCCGTCTCGAATGACAGAATTTGCTGGATCAGGGGAGGTGCCCTGCCACAGGCCTCCAAGGACACTTCCCTTTCCTCTGGCTAGCTCTGCTCCAGCCCTGCTGCTTCAGAGCTTGGGCTTGGCTCAGGCCCACTTCTGCCAGCTGGCTGGGGCTCCCCAGTCATAGCTATCCTGCTTCTTGTTGGAGACTGTGGCTGCCCTGCTGGGTCAGGGCTCCATGGCTACCCTGCTGCCTCTGCACCCAGCTGGGGTTTCCCGTGAACAGGGGCTTGTGGCTGCCCCGCTGCTGCTGCACCAGGTTGGGGCTCCACGGCTGCGCCATGCCAGGTCCAGGCTCTGCAGCTGCCCCACTGTGCTGCACCCAGTCATGATGGTGGAACTCCCCGCTGCTGGACTCTTGACTGGCTTGCACTTCTAGGTGATGGGGCTCTCTGGTCCAGCAACATCCATGATCCTGCCAAACTACACATGTTGCTGGACCAGGGAGTCCCAGATTTCAGAGGTTCAACCTGTACTTCATAATTAAAAAAAAAATGTCTAGTACATCTGTCTGTGTTGAACTACCTTCAAAGGTAATACATCACATGCCAGCTGTGTGTTCTGTCTGACATTCATTTATTGCAGTGGTCCCCCGGAGGCAGGGCCACTCACGTGCCAGGCACCCGGGGGCGGGGCTGCACACGCGCTCGGGGCCACCCATACACCACATGCCCGGTGCCGGCGCCACGCATGCGCCGCACTCCCGGGGCCAGTGCCGCTCCTGTGCTGCACGGCCTGGGGTGGGGCTGGCCATACGCTGTTTGCCTGGGGCCGGTGCCGCTCTCATGCCACGTGCCCAGGGGCGGGTGCGCCCCTGTGCTGCGTGCCCGGGTCCGGCACAGCTCTCACGCAGTGCAACCGGGGGTGGGGCCACCCATACACTGTGCGCCCAGGCGCCGGCACCGCCCACGTGCCACGCGCCCGAGGGCAGGCCCAGCCCCAATCACTCAGCGGGCCAACAGAAATGGCCCGGCAGGCGCCATGGTGCCTGCGGGCACCGCATTAGAGACCACTGATTTATTGTAAATCTTGATTAAGAATGAAAGTAGACATATCTTTCACAGGTTGGGCCTCCTTGGTCTGGCACCCTGGGGACTTGAGTGGTCCCCAACCAGAAAGTCTTCCGGGCAAGGGTAGGTCAAGGCTTCTCTATTGATGGTCAGCCCCTCAGGTACACCAGCCCCGGTCACTGGGCTGCGCTCCCTGCCACGCCAAACCCTGGTCTAGGCTGAGAACCCCACCTCGCCAGCCCAGTCACCAGCTTGGCAGGGACTCCCAGCTGCCGGACCTGCTGCTGCTGGCAGGGACTTTGCTCCTAACTGTGGCCAGCCCCTGCTCCCAGTCAGACTCTCTGGTCCTGCAATATCTGTGCTCCTGCTGGACCATGGATGTTGCTGAACAGAGAATGCTGTTCTCTCTGTACTCCAGTGTTTTGTAAACTTTTTAATGAGGAACACCAAGAACTTCTATACAAGTAGAGCAAATTTCTTTTGTCCCTCTCCAAAAGCATTTTTTATTTACTCCCATGTTTGCAGTATTCAGACTCTATATATGCAACCATCATCTCTCCCCTTTGATATTTAAAACCTATTGAATACAAATTTGATGAAAATTTCTAATTTGAAAAATTCAATTTAGTTGAAAATTTACTTAGGAACATTTCTCAGGACCAACATGGGTGTGGCTTTTCTTATCTTTTTTCTTTTTTTTTTTTCAGTTGAGATGTGGGAAGGGCAAACACAGACAGACTGACTCTATCCTGGATATGGCAGATCCAGATGACCTCTATAACCACCAAGATATTCAGGGTAGGATGTATGCATACATGTGTGTGCATCTGCATGTGTGTACCTCCTTCTCTCTCTCTTTTACAATGTGTGTGAGAAACAATTCAAAAGATCTCCTGTTCATCCCAATGTGAAACAAAGACAAATTTAAAAACACCAAAACTTTGCAAAACAGAATAGCTGTTTTCTGCCTACAACTGGTTAACTTATCAGGTAAGAGGGTTTATACTAGGGTTGCTAATTAATTGCAATTAACATAAAATAATAATTATGATTAAAAAATTAATTGCTGTTTTAATCACACTGTTAAACAATAGAATGCCAATTAGAATTTATTAAATATATTGGATGTTTTTCTACATATTCAAATATATTGATTACATTTACAACACAGAATATGAAGCATACAATGCTCACTTGATATTATTTTATTACAAATATTTGCAGTATAATAATGATTTTAAAAGTATTTTTCAATTCACCTCGCGCAAGTAACCTATTGTGAAAAGTGCAAATCACAAGTGAAGATTTTATTAATTATATACCTACACTCAAAAACAAAACAATGTGAAACTTTGGTGCCTACAAGTCCATTCAATCCTATTTCTTGCTTGGTCAGTCACTAAACAAACAGGTTTGGTTACATTCATGGGAAATAATGCTGCCCACCTCTTATTTACAATGTAACTTGAAAGTGAGAACAGGCATTTGCATGATATTTTTGCAGCCAGCATTGCAAGGTATTTATATGACAAATATGCAAATCATTTGTATGCTCTTCATGCTTCTACCATCATTCCAGAAGACACTTCCATGCTTATGACACATTAAATATAACATAGTACAGTAATTAAATTTATGACTGAACTCCATCGGGGAGAACTGTATGATGCAGCATGTTGTTCACTTTAACTGTGGATTTGGCAAAACACAAAGAAGGTACCAATGTCAGATTTCTAAAGACAAATGCAGCACTCGACCCAACTTTTAAGAATCTGAAGTGCCTTCCATAATCTGAAAGGGATAAGATGTGGAGCATGCTTTAGGAGTCTTAAATAAGCAACACTGATGCAAAACCTATAAAACCCAAAGCACCAAAAAAGAAAATCAACCTTCTGCTAGTGGCATCTGACTCAAGATGATGAAAATGAACATGAGTTGGTCTGCACAGATTTGGATTATCATCAAGCAGAACCCATCCTGAACAAGGACACATGTCCTCTGGAATTGTGGTTGAAGCATGAAGGGACATTTATGAATCTTTAGTGCATCAGGCACATAAGTATCTTGTAATGTTGGCTACAATGATGCCATATGAAGGCCTGCTCTCACTTGCAGGTGACACTGTAAACAAAAAGCGGGCAGCATAATCTGCGGCATATGTAAACACAGCTGAACAAGAAGTAGAACAGAGTGGACATATAGGTGCTAAAGTTGTTTTACGATTGAATGCAGTTATTTTTGTGCATAATTCAGCATCTGTAAATTCAACTTTCATCATAAAGAGATTGCACTACAGTATTTGTATTAAGTGACTTGAAAAACACTATTTCTTTGATTTTTACACTGCAAATATTTATAATAAAATATAAAATGAGTACTGTGCATTTAGTGTTTTCTATTAAAACTGAAATCAATATCTTAACATCCAAAAATATTAAAATAAAGAGTATTCTATTATTATTTAAACAGCTTGATTAATTTTTTTAAATTGCTTGACAGCCCTCGTTTATACCTCACATGATCAAACTTGACACAAAAGCCAACTGTTGAAATTTATTATGACGACGTGGATTCAGAAATATCTCCACTCTCATTGCATTATTTAATTCCATGCTGGTAGGATAACGGACAAAAATGTTTTCTTCACTGATTGTGCTAGAAGAAATGTTCTTGTTTTCTAAAGAGAATATTAAGATTTAAAAAACAAACAGAAGTTCAAAAATGAAAAAGGTGACTAAACAGTTTAAAATTCAGTCAAGTGGGAGCCTTCTTAGTTGGTACTTGGCATACAGAGGAAGAGATCAGTCTTTAGCATCTAGATCACCAATTCAAAAGTTAAGATCACCCAGAATTGCATGAAAACATTCTAAGAGGTGCAGATAGTTTGTTTTGTTTGAATGTTTTGTATAATCAGACATTTCTGTTGATAATTTCTACAACACTTATTTTACAAATTTAAATTACAACTTTCAAAAGAGCAAATGTTAAAATACAAGGTGTAAAATTATTTGGCTAAAAAACAGTCACAGCACTCAGTCAGTAAATTACCAAGAATAAACCAATTTCACAACCAGTATTCAATATAAACAAAGAAAAGATTACACCAGAATCTTTCCTCTAACTGCACGGGAAATAAATTTTAAGTTCTATTAAAAAAGAGTCTTCTCAAGCAGTCCAAACAATGAAGCCATTAACATATTAATATTAATCTACTGCAGTTGTAAGCTTTTGCATTTTGTATGAATTATATATAATTTGCACAAGTGATTTAGAATTGTTCTCCACTTGTTCCCCATTAAATTTGAAAAGAGAAGGGTCCTTCATTTGCATTTCTTCTAAGGAGTCAACGTAATTTCTAGTAAACAATAAATCAGTACCTTCTATAGTTATGAAGAACGTACATAGGAGATGCTAACTCACTGCCTGCTTTGACCTTAAAATAGGTCTGACATATTAAATACCCCAGCCCACCAGGTGCCTCCTTCCACCTTAACCTCCCTCTAGCTCTGGGAGCCCAATCTACTAGCACAGAGCAATAAGCTTTGTTATCCGGCACATTCAATTAACCAGCAATCCCCATTCCCAGTGAGTGCTGGATAACAAAGCTTTCACTGTATTAGGATACAGTAGTAATAGGCAGTCTAGGTTAGTGAGTGGGCAACATGAATGTCCCTCCATCTCAGTGGGCCATAAAATTGTCATAACTAAGATGGTCTCCCAGGATAGGGTAGTTTTGCATTACACTTACACACCTAGAATTTGCAGGGTTTGCCAAATGAACTGTAGTAGCACTTTGATTGAATGTGGAGGGAGCATACAACGTTCACAGCCAATGTTTTGTGCAATCAGTACACATCTCACTTCACATGCCCTTGTTTTACATGTGTGTTACTCTTTAGTAATACTTCAGGGGATAGCCGAGTTAGTCTGTTACAGAAAAAAAACAACAAATGGTCTGGTAGCACTTTATAGACTAACAAAACATTTAGTCATCTGAAGAAGTGGGCTGTGCCCAGGAAAGCTCATGATACCATCTACATGTTTTGTTTATCTATAAAGTGCTTCCAGACCATTTGTTGTTGTTTTTTTAATAATAATGTTAGGGAAAAAACTATGTGGACAAAAACCTGCAGAATCTGGCAACTCTGCATGCCATGGGATGCAAGCTGCCCACCACTGGGACAGAGTAATGTTTAGACAAGGTGTTTAATGCTAACAGTGGTATTATAACTAAGTTTTGAGCTGTTTAGCGTGAGAAGCACTCTAATGAATCCAGTTATTTAGCTATAATAGTGGTTAGTTATTTAGATGACAACAACAAAAATAGCAGCACTGCATGTGCAAAGCAGAATTATACTTCAAATACTTTGTAGTCACACAATTGGAAAACAGAGTTAACACTCCAAGCAAAGGAAGTGTGTGAGTGGGAAATCATTTGGCAACAGTTGATATAATTCTAGCCTAGACACTTGAAAGTTTGTGCAAATTAACATCTGAACCATCTATGGGTTAATGGGAAATAACTGCAAAATTCTGGGACCGGGGACAGCAACTCCAGACTGTAAATCTGTTGTTCATTATTTGCATGATTAATGTACATCTGTATCATAACTATTTCTAGAAACTGTGTAATCCTATCTTTGGTGTTCAGTTGACATAAATCAGTTCTTGTCTAGCACAAATTCCTACCACTTATGAGCATTATTATATGTGTGAAAAGTTGCACTAGAAATAACTGACCTATTTACTACTTTGACAGAAGAGAATAAAGGAAGAAGGGTGAGTTGGAATGAGCTAATGCTTGAAATTTAATTTTGAAAGCAGTTTTGCTAAGTACATAGGTAACTGTAGATGAACCTCTTGGATTTCTACAGGTATCATCTTCTCTGTGGAAACAAGTAACAAAAAATCACATTTAAAAGTCTAGTTTAGACCTAGGTTTTAATAAGTTTAACAATTTTATGAGATTCACAAATCAGCAAGAGTTGTTTCATTAAATCTTCTTTTACTATTAATATTTATTTCCAAAGTTTTAACAGGTCTTTGTGCCCTCTTCAATTCTGAAGTCTTACCATTGTTCTCTACCAGGAAAAGAATAATTTATGTGTCACAGGGAGGAGATATGCAACAGTATAATCACAAAGAACATTAAGTCCAAAAGGGGATGGAAAGGGATAACAGTGAATGAAGCATAGTGATCTAATGTCCTAAACTGGTTAGAAGTTTATCACAACTTTAAAGGTCAATACACTTTAGCTCACTCTAAGTTTTACTCTATTAGTAGCAAGAATTCTGTTTTACCAAGTCAGAGAAAATGCCTCTAACATCACTAATGAAACTAAAATAATTATACAATCATCCATATACCTATGTAGCAGATACACAAGTGCATTTTATGCAAGATATGAGCCTCTGTCTGCAACTTACTTAAACGTGAGATTACAAGAGGCTTTGTGGTGTTTTGTTCATTTTATTGCTGGCATTATCAGAAATAGTGTTCTTTGACACATCATGGCCTAAATCTCCATCTAGGCATATTAGACATTCATTTTTTCTGCTAAGCAGGTGCACAATATAAAAAACACACAAAATCCCAGATTAGTGCTTCTCGGGATGTTACATATAATGGATACTGAATACTAGAATGAAAATATTACAGAAAAAATAACTATGTTAAAAGAACATTCAGGTTACTAGGTTCAGCATTAACAAGCTAGGAAATTTCAGAATTAAAATTGCCTGTGTAATATTATTTTCCCCTCCTTTGATTATACATTGTGATATAGCCTTTATGTACATGATCACATAACTTTTCCAAGGACTCCTGCCTCATTCAGTCTACAGGATGGACAGTGATTACTTAATGAGCTGCTATGCAATAGCTGTAGTTTTATCTCCACTGTTCAATGTGTGGCCACAGGCCTCATTTACTCCACATTATTCAAACCTTGCTCTGAAGACAAAATTATTAATTTAAATGTGGATTTTTCTATGGCACTCATCACTATAGTAGCTACGCATTTCACAAACATTAATTTATCTTTGCAAACTACATGAAATGAGGGGTACTATTATCCCAAATTGATATCAAAAGAAACAACAGGTTGGACCTCCCTGGTCCGGCATCTTTGGGACTTGACTAGTCCCAGATAGGAGATTTTCCTGGACCTGGGAGGTCATTTTGGGCCTGCTGTTACCGACTCCCCAGCCCTGGCTCAGCCACTGGCCTCCCAGTTGGCTACTTCTCTGCCGGCAGCCCTACTGCCACTCACTAGGCTCCTGGCCTCGCCGGGTAGCTCCAATGCTGGCAACCCACTGCACAGCTGGCCTGCAGAGCTCCCAGCCACCAGTCTTCCACCATAACTCTCTGGTTCTGGAATATCCATGATCCAGCAGACCTGAGAATCCTGGTTTAGAGAGGTTCAATCTGTACCAATTTTGAGTGTCTAATTTAAGATGCTAGGACACGATTTTTCAGAATATTTACTATTACATAGCACTTTATATATTCAAATATAGCATATATTAATTTACACTGTAGTTGAGAGCAGAGATGAAAAGAATAATTTGAAATCTTTTGATGAAGTGTTATAGAAGGGTTGGGTATCACTATTAATAATTGGTCTTCAGCTCATTAGCCAAACTGAAAAATATTTGATTGCTTCAAACAGAAACTGAATTTAAGTGGGCTGTGCCCACAAAAGCTCATGATACCATCTACATGTTTTGTTAGTCTATAAAGTGCTACCAGACTATTTGTTGTTTTTTAAGTTTATCCTGTACAGACTAACTTGGCTACACCCTGAAGCTTCTGAATTTTTTCAGTTTTTCTAAAGGAAACGACTGGAAAAATGTCATTTGTATTGAATGGAAACACAGAAACAGTTTTGATATTTTCAAAATAAAATGTTTCAATAATTTCAAAAATGTTTATTACAGTTTTATCCTAGGCAAAACTATACTGAATTTGATCTGAATTCATGTGAGGCTCCAAAAAGTGCTATTTGCTAGAAAATATTGTTCAGATCAGGCTGCGTCTACCACTTCTTTGAAGAAGTCCCAAAGGTCAGAAGCTAGGCTCCCAGAAAGTAAGGGAACACACGCTTAGTTATACCTTTAAAAAGTGTAGTTTAAATAACTTGTTTAGTGTCAAGTATTCCTAGCCTCTGTTGGCCAGTGACTGGGAACAAACAACAGGAAATGAATCAGTTGATGACTGCCATTCTGTTCATTCCCTCTGGGGCACCTGGCATTGGCCACTGTCCACAACAAGACACTGGACTAGATGGACTTTTGGTCTGACCCAGTATATCTGTTCTTACATCCACAAAGGAACTCGGTGAAGATAGAATCCCAGTCTCCAGGGCAGTATTCAACTGCTGTAACGATGGAAGACTTCCTTCTCTTCATTCAATCTCCTACATAAATCATTAAATGCTTTGCAGTT
Source organism: Pelodiscus sinensis (assembly GCF_052426305.1). NCBI lineage: Eukaryota > Metazoa > Chordata > Testudines > Trionychidae > Pelodiscus > Pelodiscus sinensis. Next base: position 1,282,693 of record NC_143065.1, read on the forward strand.
TCTGCAACAGATGAGGTAAGGGTCCTATGAACAATAGCCTCCTTTACTACGCTATTTTGAATCATCCCAGAACAGTCCGTTCTGCACACTGAAAACATGAAATCCTGTGAAACAACTGTATGTGATCACACTGTGATGAGTTAGATAACAGAAATCCCATTGGGGTTATCTCCCAATACCCCTGATATCCACTGATATCCACCTTCCTTCCCTTCAGGGCTCTCCACTACTCTGTCCTGCTGGGTCAGAAGCTCTGGTCTCCCCCAGGGAAGGCAGACAGTTGGAGTTATTGACCCCCAGCAGAGCAACACAGATGCTGAACTAGGTCAGTTCAATGAGGGCTCAGCTATAAGGGCTCAGCAACTAGGAAAACAAACCTCAAAAGGGACCAAAACCCTAAACAAATCCATCTTATCCCGTATAAAAGGTTTACACAGAGAAAGTTCATAAGGTCTACCCCCTTTTACTAATGAAAGAGTGATGCACAGTGGTTGCTCCCACACCAAAGTAACAATTATTTACACTGGACTTGATAATAAACAAGTGATTTTATTAAGTATGAAAAGTAGGATTTAAGTAGTTGCAAGTTAAAGCAGTCAGATCAAAGTAAATTATGAAGTTAGCAAACAAAAAATGCCAGCTAATCCTATTCCACTAAGAAACTTGTTTCATGCAAATTCTTACCCTCAACAGTTTTCTAAACATCTCTTTCACAAGCTATTTGCTGGAATGGCAGAAGGAACATCCTTGAAATCATCCCTCTGCCAAATTTCAAGTCCCTAGTCTAAAGCATGAGGTACGTAACCATTTCAAACAAAAAGGTCTCAAGATTTTTTTTAACATGGGAGGAAAAGAACTGTTCTTGGAAAATGCTGAACCATTTTGGCTGAATTTCCACCCCAAAATATCTAGCTTGAGGCAGACACTTCGCATGGAAAACTTCAGCCCAAATCATTAAAGTTACGCAAAATTATAAGCCATTCAAAATGGGGTCTTAAAAATTGAAATTTTGGGCAACTTTAATAGTAGGCAATGCTACCAGCCCCACCCATAGTACAGAAAATATACATAAATTAATCTGTATATAAATGCATTAACTTCTTTTTCCTATGATGATTAACATCCTTTCCAATACTGTGTGAACACCAGGGCTATAAATGCTTAAAATGCTGCATTCTCTCAATTTTTAGAGGCCTCCTCAGGTTTGTGAAAACCCAAAGATTCTTTTCATAGCCTAATATAGGGATGATAAATGGACATTAAGGACTAGATCTATGGGCTGTAGATTTCTTTTTATGCCTCTTAATGATGTCAGTGGAGCGACGTCAATTTACATTAGCTAAAGATCTGATCTTTTTTTTTTTATAAGCAGCAAATATTGTGGGTGTGTATAGTCTTTCCTTGATGTACTTTGAACTTCTTACAGTTATTTTTATAACTTCCAATAATATTAATGTATCCTGTATTGACTAAACTATACTGCTAGATGACAAAAAATATTTGCATGACTCCACTCCCTTATCTCTATACATGAATACTGTTTGTTAAGTCTATCATAGGTATACATGGCCTCGCCTCAATGCAGGAGGCACCTCTGAAGATCCCTTAGACCATAGATTTCTAAGGTTCTACATGTACAAGGTACACCTTCTTTTTATGATGTTTTGAAAAGACAGGCTCATATTTTTTAAGACCAGAAGGAACCATTAGTTCCTCAAGTTGAACTGCCTGGATAACACAGGAACTGGATGGAATTCCATGTAATGAACTGAATTTTGTATTTATCCAAAGCATATCTTCCAGAAAAGCATCCAGTCTTTATCTGGAGACATCAAGAGAAGGAGAGTCTACCTATTCTCTTGATAGTTTGTTTCAATGCTTAATGGCTTGAAGGCAAAACTAACTTAAAATAAACGTTAATTTCTTGGAGATCTTTTCCCACCTCAACAAGTGTGGAAAAGATTAAGCTTGTGAATAGATACCTTAGGAACAATATTTTCAAAACTTTACCCTCTTTTTTCAATTATAAAAAGGCAAATTTCAACTAGCTCTATCAAGAATATTACAAATGGGACTGAATGTGACAAGTCTGCCCCTTGTGAAAGCAAATGCTATTTTTAGGGCCTCTAATCTCAAGTCAGAATTTGATTGATGTTCCTTTTTCCCACATGTTCAGACACCAACATGCCTACTGGTAGCTATCATCTGGGACCTTGCAGGACATCTTTCCAACGGAAGAGAAATCAATGATATGAAGGTACAGTATACTAAAATGATCTTTTTCCTTCAAGGCACACCACACTTTAAGCAATTTCAGAACTTCACTCTAGTCTAAGCAAGCTTCCTGTGTTCCTCTCTGTACAGATCAGCTCTTTTCAGCTAAGAACTGAGCTCCTGTCTTCAATTAAATTACTCAAGTACACCAAGTAGTAACTAATGTAAAACTAGGGGACATCAATGAATGACAATAAGGCTATGCTTTCTGTACACTCTGGGGATATTTCTATACTACACATTGCATCTATGACTGGCCCTTGTCTGATTTCAGCTCACAGGACTTGAATTGCAGGGCTACAGAATTGTAGTGTAGACATAAGAGCTAAGGCTGGAGCCTTGTCTCTGGGACCCTGCCTCCTTTTGGGCCGCTACGGGTGTTTTATTGCAGTGCAAACTTACGCAAAGAGGCTTGGTGGCCTTTTATTTTGTTTTTCATTTAGCTCAGAAATTGTAGCAGAAGTCTGTTAAACTTGCACTGAAATCTTTTCACCATCGTAACACACATCATAAATGGAGTGTCATGGGTTCCCTTGATAATCTCACATAATAAGGTATAACAGTGTCCTGTGATTATTCTCAATGGTATTATCTTGAAACAGGAACATGAGTTCTCAGTAATCTTCCATACCAACATATTTTAACAAGGACCGAGCCTTAAGTTTATATTATATTTGTAACAGATTCTGAATCACTGTAAAACAATATGTGTATAGTATTAGAAAATGCAACATCTGCACAATGTACAGTGTTTTAAAAGTTTCAGCTGAAGTCTATTTGATTTTTCAAAATATTAAAAGGCAGATGGATCACAGTAGCAAACTGTGGGGAAAAGGGACTTTTTAAATCAAGTAAGCAATTTTAAAACTGAATAATTTAAAAAGCATGTAATGACTGCAGCTGTAAGGCTACATAACTGAATACTTTGAAAATACATATATCCACTATTTTTGCAAAGCAAACCTGGAACATTATATTGGTACCTTTGTTTGAATATTTAGTATAGAATTTAATATAGAATACTGCCATTGAATATATATGTATATTTGACCTATTTACAGCTGCCTAATCAGTTCACACCTTCTTATGTCCAAGCTTACGTCTACGTGTAACAGATTCTGTAACAGGAGGCACTCTGGAAGAACACTAATGACAGCAGTGGAATCAGGGCAGCATAATATATGTTTTGTTGTGCAAAGGAAGAACTTATATTAAGAGTACCAGTTAGCCACACCACTACACAAACTCTACCTTGAGAATCTACTATCTTCGGAAATATTTTGAGTAATAAGATACAACGTAAATATCAATATAAAGCAGCTTAACTTGAGATTTAAAACCTGGATGGCATATGATACAGTTCACTACTGTAGGAAATGGCCAGTGATGTTCTGTATCATGTGGGTACCCAGAGGGACAGAAACAACATAAGAATGGCCATATTGGCTCAGACCAAAGTTCCATCTAGCCCAGTAGCCTGTCTGCCGACAGCGGCCAACACGAGATGCCCCAGAGGGGCTGGACCAAAGACAATGATCAAGCAATTTGTCTCCTGCCATCCTTCTCCAGCCTCTGACAAACAGAGGCCAGGGACACCATTTCTATCCCCTGGCTAATAGCCTTTTATGGACCTAGCCTCCATGAAATTATCTCGCTGCTCTTTAAACTAGGTTATAGTCCTAGCCTTCACAGCCTCCTCTGGCAAGGAGTTCCACAAACTGACTATGCGCTGTGTGAAGAAGAACTTTCACTTACTAGTTTAAAACCTGCTACCCATTAATTTCATTTGGTGTCCTCTAGTTCTTATATTATGGGAACTAATAAATAGCTTTTCTTTATTCACCCTCTCCACACATAAGAACGGCCGTACTGGGTCAGACCAAAGGTCCATCTAGCCCAGTATCCTGTCTGCCGACAGTGGCAGCACCAGGTGCCCCAGAAAGGGTGGACTGAAGACAATGATCAAGTGATTTGTCTCCTGCCATCCTTCTCCAGCCTCTGACAAACACACCACTCATGATTTTATAGACCTCTATCATATCCCCCCTTAGTCTCCTCTTTTCTAAACTGAAAAGTCCCAGTCACTTTAACCTCGTGATGGTTCTAGTTCTGGGCACGAGCGCGTGGCCCCTCACTCGGGGTCACGGCCCAGCGAGCCCACCATCTGTTCCGGCATTTCAAAGGGCGTGAGCTCCCAGCGCCCCCTCCCCCCCGGGGGGGAGGGGGGAGCTAGGCGGGGCCCCGCGAGCCTGACGTTCCTGGTCCTTCTCCCGGTTGCCTCAGTCCATCCTCTCGGTCCGTGGGGTGGCGATGCCTCCTATCTCCCTCCCGTTCCTTTTCTTACCGCAGGGGTCGCCGCACAGAGGGATTCGGGGGAAGCTGGGGGGACCTGGGCCAACCCTCTCCACCGGATCCCAGCCCAGGGCCCTAAGGGTTTTGGGTGCTGATCCCTTACCCGGCTGATGGGGTCCCACCCCATAAGGTGTCAGCCCACGGTCGCCAAAAGGGCCCCGCCCTGGGCTGCTTCCTAGCCGTCCTCGGGGCTGTGGGCCCTGCATCCAAACCGCCAGTCCTTACCTCTTCGTTGGGTGTGCGCGGGTTTCCGCGTCGGAGTCCCCCCACTGATCCGCCTTGCCTGCTCCACCGGGGATGGGGGAGGAATCGTCTCTTGGGCGTCCCCCCCTGCCCTGCTCTGGCTCACAGCCTCCTTTTGAACCTCCCGCCGGAGGTTACATCGGCTCCCCCGCCCTTGACGTAGTGGGCGGCCCCCACGTCGGGACGTGAGGGACAAAGTTGTGCCCTGGCGTCCTCCGCCGGGGCCGTGCACATCCAACCCGGCCCACCAGCCGGCCCTATTCCCCGCAGCCGCGGGGCTCCGCGTGGCGTTCAACAAGCACGTCCTCCCGGCGGCGCGCCAGCGAGGCAGCCCCTCCCGGGTGCTCTGCTGGGGCCGGGGCCGCCGCCCGCCCCATTCTAATGTAGGCCGCCACTGGCCCGTCACACACCTCCCCCCTCGGAGGCTCTAGGTACTCCTCCCCATCTCGGTCCCATATTCTAGAGAAAAAGTCGGCGTTCTGGTGTCTCTTACCCGGCTGGTGACTTATCTCGAAACTCTACGGCTGCAAGGTCAAATACCACCGCATTATACGTGCATTCGTGTCCTTCATCGAGTTAAGCCATACGAGCGGGGCATGATCGGTTATCAAATAGGATTTGTTTCCCCACAGGTAGAACCTTAGATACTCTACTGCCCACTTTAATTTTCCTCCTCCCACTGTATACCCTAAGTACGACACCTCCGTTTTGGCCAGGTGGCACTTCTTCGGGTTTGCCGTGAGGCCTGCCCTCTCCAGCGCCGCCAATATGGAGTCAATGTGGCGCAGATGGTCCTCCCAGCTGTCGCTGTAGATGATAATGTCATCTATGTAGGCAGCAGCGAATGTCCGGTATGGGGCTAACAGACGATCCATCACTCTTTGGAACGTGGCTGTGGCTCTATGGAGGCCAACGGGCCTCGTCCTGAATTGAAAGAGGCTGAAGGGGGTGGAAAAAGACGTCTTTGCTCGTGCGTCAGGTGCCAGGGGAATCTGCCAGTAGCCTTTTGTTAAATCTAACTTGGACAGATACTTGGCCCACCCCAGTCGCTCGTCGACCCGGGGCATTGGGTAGGCGTCGAATTGTGATATGGCATTGACCTGTCGAAAGTCAATGCAAAATCTCGTCATTCCATCCAGCTTTGGAACCAGGACGATGGGACTCCACCATTCGCTTTGTGATTCTTCGATCACTCCCCACTGCTGCATCAGTTGCACCTCCTCCCACACCGTCTTCCAGATCTTATGGGGCAAGGGTCGGAGAGGTTCCTGTATCACCTTTCCCTTCTCCGTGGTGATCTGGTGGCAGCCCAGCGAGGTGCGCCCTGGCTTGGCTGTGAGCACGGTCCTGTACTGGCTTCGCAGGTTCGCAAGTTGCTGTCGTTGAGGGGTCGCCAACTCTGTGCCCACCCCAACATCCGCCTCCTCCTGATAGTCCTCCCCCCAGGGTCTGAGATCGTCCTCCAGGGGTACAGGGGTGGTTAGCAGGGTCTCTGCCATATTCCACTTCTTCAGGAGGTTCACGTGGAAGGTTTGCTTGTCCCTCCATCGCCCGGATAGGCGAATTTCAGAATCTACAGCCACGACTCGGCGAAGTACCTCGAACGTACCCTGCCATTGGGCTGTTAGCTTGGAGCCAGGTGTAGGCAGGAGCAGCAATACCCGGTCTCCTGGTTGGAATTCCCTCGCCCGCGCCATCTGGTTGTAATATCGCACTTGTCTTTCCTGGCCCCACATCAGATTCATGAGAGTGAATTCGCCAGTCCATTTCAATTTTCCTCTGAGCTGCAGTATATACTGGGCAGTCCCACGGCCAGCTGTAGCTTGTTCTTCCCAGTCTTCCTTAAGGAGGTCCAGGACTCCCCGGGGCTTTCGGCCATTCAGTAGTTCAAAGGGCAAGAACCCTGTGGTTGACTGTGGGACCTCATGAACAGCAAACTGTAGTGCGGGGAGTAGGTCGTCCCATCCCCTGGGGTCCTCTCTCACGAACCTCCGGAGCATCTCTTTCAGGGTCTTGTTGAAGCGCTCCACCAGTCCTTCCGTCTGTGGGTGGTAAACTGACGTATGGATCCGTTTGATCCTCAACATCCGACATCATTCTTTTATCAGCCGGGACATAACGTTTGTTCCCTGGTCCATCAGGATTTCCTTCGGTAATCCCACCCGTGAAAAAATTTTCACCAGCTCTCTGGCGAGGGTGGGTGCCCTAGTGTTCCGCAGGGCTACAGCCTCTGGGTAACGGGTCGCATAGTCTATTACTACCATGATATATTGATGTCCCGTACGCGAGGCCTCCAGGGGACCGACCAAATTGAGGGCTATCCGCTCAAACGGGACGTCTATAACCAGGAGAGGTATGAGGGGCGCCCATGCCACGCCTGCCGGCGCGGTCCTCTGGCACTCCGGACAGGAAGCACAGAAGTCGCGTACCTCCTTATAAATCCCTGGACAAAAGAACCTCTGGGTTACCCTAGCCACAGTCTTCTCGCACCTCAAGTGTCCGGCCCAGGGGTTGGCATGAATGAGGTACAGCACCTCCTGTTGGAGTCGCGAGGGCACTAAGAGCTGCTGTTTCTCTTCCCCCCCTTGGTCTCCCGGGTCACCCGGTACAGGCGGTCATTTTGTACCTGAAAGTATGGCCCTTGTGGCTGTCCGTGGGGTCTCCCTCCGCTCCCATCCTCCGCCAGGGCTTGGTCCCAGGTGTTCCGCAAGGTGAGGTTCTCCCTTTGTTCCTGGACGAAGTCCGTACTCCGCCTGATTTTCATCACTTCGTCCGCTTCCAGCTTCCCGCTCCGCGTGGTTCTAGCACTGTCAGCTCTGGGTTCTCCCTCCCCTGGGGCCAGGAACCCCTCGGCGGCTGGGGCGCCCTGCTGCTCCTTTGCCCTTGGGGCCTCCCCGCTCTGGCAGAGCAGCTGCCTGAAACCCGGCAAGTCTCTCCCTATTACCACCAGGTATGGCAAGGTGGGGACCTTACCCACTCTCCACACTTGCTGTCTTTGCCCGTCCACCAGCTGTACTTGTGCTGAGGGGTAGGCCCGGATTTCCCCGTGGACACACCGCATCAGTACGGGGTCCCCTTCTCTCCGTCCGGCCGAGATGAGGTCCTCCTGCACCAACATGACAGCAGACCCCGAGTCCACTAAGGCTTTTACCCCTTTCCCTTCGATCGTTACGGTGGCCATCATGGGGGCCCCTGTCCCTGTTGCTATTCAGGGGTCTCGGCACCCTCCCAGCTGACCCAATGTGCAGTCCATTAAGGGGCAATCCCTCTTGTAGTGTCCCTCCTTGCCACACTGAAAGCAGGCCCCTCGGGTCGGGGTCCTTTTCTGCTCGGTCCCCCTTCCCGGGCACACTCTGCCTCAGCCCCCTCGGGCCATACTGGTGCTAACTTACGGCTGGGGCCCGGGCTGCTCCGGGGGCCTCCAAACCGCCCCCTGCCTCCTGGGCCTCCCCTGGGTCGAGGTCCCCCTACCTTCGGTCCTGGGCACGTCACCCGTGGGCAGCTGTTCTCTCCCTCCTCAGCAGCCATATACACTTCCATTAGGGCTACGGCTTCATTTACGGTTATGGGCTGGTTCTTCTTTACCCATTTCTGGTCCTCCCGGGGCAGGATGCCGATGAACTGCTCAAGCACTATTATCTCCATCACCTGTCCGGCTGTCTTTTGATCTGGCTCTATCCATTTTCTCGTCCATTCCCGCAGTCTCTGGGCCACCGCCCTCGGTCGCTCCTTGGGCCTGAATCGCTCCTGGCGGAACCTTTGCCGGCAGGTGTCCGGAGTGACTCCTACCTGGTGCAGCACGGCCTCCTTCACTTTAACATAGTGCAGAGCATCTTTGGCTGCCAGACCCAGATAAGCAAGTTGGGTTAGTCCAGTAAGATATGGGGCTACTAGGGTGGCCCACTGGTCTTCCGGCCACCGCATCACGGTGGCAACCCTCTCAAAAGTGGTGAGGAAAGCCTCGGGGTCATCCTGGGGCCCCATGTTAGTCAGGCGGATGGGGAGGGCTCCCATCCCTGGCACCTCCGGCCCCCCAGAGGCTGCCGTCAGTCCGGCTTGCCGTGCGGCCGTGACCCATCGTTCATGTTGGGCGCTCAGCTCCTGCACCAGCTGCCTTTGTTGATCCTGAAACTGGGTCGCCAGCTGTTGCAGGAGTTGGGTCTGCTGCTGTTGCTGCTGTCTTTGGGTCTCTCCTATCCAGTCCAGCAGCTGCCGGGGCTCCATCGCCCCACTCGTCCTTGCGTAATCTCCTCCTGTAGATAATACCTCTATATCTGAGTTCTCAGGGTTCCCTAGTGAGCGTTTGGTGCCCACATTCTTCACCAGATGTGACGGTTCTAGTTCTGGCCAAGAGCGCGCGGCCCCTCACTCGGGGTCACGGCCCAGCAAGCCCACCGTCTGTTCCGGTATTTCAAGGGGCGCCAACTTCCAGCGCCCTCCTCCCGCCCGCGGAGGAGGTGAGGTGGGGCCCCGCAAGCCCGACGTTACCGGTCCTCCTCCCAGGCACCTCAGTCCGTCCTCTCGGTCCGTGGGGTGGCGATACCTCCCGTCTCCCTCCCATTCCTTTTCTTCCCACAGGGGTCGCCGCACGGAGGGATTCGGGGGAAGCTGGGGGGACCCGGGCCCACCCTCTCCACCGGGTCCCAGCCCGGGGCCCTAAGGGTTTTGGGTGCTGATCCCTTACCCGGCTGACGGGGTCCCACCCTGTAACGCGTCAGCCCACGGGCGCCAAAAGGGCCCTGCCCCGGGCTGCTTCCTAGCCATCCTCAGGGCCATGGGACCCGCGTCAGAGCCGCCGGTCCTTACCTTTTTATCGGGTGTGCACGGGCTTCCGCGCCGGAGTCCCCCCGGTGATCCGCCTTGCCTGCTCCACCGGAGGTGAGGGAGGAATCGTCTCTTGGGTTCCCCGCCCCCCACTCTGGCTTGCAGCCTCCTTTTGAATGCGGGGGGCGAAGTTGCGCCCTGGAGTCCTCCGCTGGCGCCGCGCACGTCCAGCTCGGCCCGCCAGCCAGCCCTATTCCCCGCAGCTGCGGGGCTCTGCTCCGCTCTGCCTTCAATAGGCACGTCCTCCTAGTGGCGCGCCGGAGAGGCAGCCCCTCCCGGGTGCTCTGCCTGGGCCGGGGCTGCTGCCCGCCCCATTCTAGTGCGGGCTGCCGCTGGCCCGTCACACCTCTCTTCATATGGGACCCGTTCCAAACCTCTAATCATTTTAGTTGCCCTTTTCTGAACCCTTTCTTCACAATCTGCTTCTGTCTTGACTGTCTTAAACAGTTTAGTATCATCTGCAGACTTTACTACCTCACTGCTTACCTCTTTCTCCAGATCATTTATGAATAATTTGAAAAGGATTGGTCCCAGGACTGACCCTTGGGGGATACCACTAGTTACCCCTCTCTTCTGAAAATTTACCATTTATTCCTACCCTTTGTTTCCTGTCTTTTAACCAGTTCTCAATCCAAGAAAGGGCCTTCCCTCTTATCCCATGACAATGTAATTTACACAAGAGCCTTTGGTGAGGGACCTTGTCAAAGGCTTTCTGGAAATCTAAGTATACTATATCTACTGGATCCCCCTTGTCCGCATGTTTGTTAATCCCTTCAAAGAACTCTAATAGATTAGTAAGACATGATTTCCCTTTACAGAAACCATGTTGACTTTTGTCCAACAAATTATATTCTCCTACGTGCCTCACAATTTTATTCGTTACTACGGTTTCGACTAATTTTCCTGGTACTTGAAGTTAGACTTACTGATCTGTAATTGCCAAGATTGCCTCTAGAGCCCTTTTTAAATATTGGTGTCATGTTAGCTATCTTCCAATCAGTAGGTACGGAAGCGGATTTAAAGGATAGGTTACAATCCACACATAATAGTTCAGCAAATTCCCATTTGAGTTCTTTTAGAACCCTTGGATGAATGCCATCCGGTCCCGGTGATTTGTGAACATTAAGTTTTTCTATTTGTTCCAAAACCTCCTCTAATGACACTTCAATCGACGACAGCTCCTCAGATTCATCACCCACAAAGGACGGTGCAGATTTGGGAATCCCCCTAACGTCCTCAGCCGTGAAGACTGAAGCAAAGAAATCATTTAGTTTATCCGCAATGGTTTTATTGTCCTTGATTGCTCCTTTTATATCTCAATCGTCTAGGGGACCCCACTGTTTTTTTAGCAGGCTTCATGCTTCTAACGTACTTAAAAAACATTTTGCTATTTCTTTTTGAGTTTTTGGCTAGTTGTTCCTCACAATCTTTGTTTGCTTTTCTTATTACATTTTTACACTTGGGTTGACAGTGTTTAAGTTCCTTTCTATTTATCTCACTAGGATTGGATTTCCACTTCTTGAAAGATGCCTTTTTGTCCCTCACTACTTCTTTTACACGGTGGTTAAGCCACGGTGACTCTTTTTTAGGTCTCTTGCTGTGACGTAGTGGGGGGGAACTTGCTGGTTTCTATGGGTCTGTGGTAACCCCACTGGCTGCCGCCAGTACCACAGCCCAGAAGGACAGGGATGGGTCATTATGCAAAGGGATCTCCCCCCCATGGAGAGGAATAAAGGAAGGTGAATGCTGCCCTGGCTGGGGGGAAGGGCTGGAGGAGAGTGAGTTAGTTTCTGTCTGGGAGCATGGAGGAAGCAGCCTCAGCAACAGGCTGGGGGGTTTAGAAGCCGAGACCCCTGCCCCATATCAAGGGGGGCTGAGGCATCCTAGGCCTGCCCTGTAACCTGGTGACATCTGTGCTGTGCTGTATACTGGAGAAGCAATAAACCACCTCTATTCTACGGGCTGGTGGAGTCTGTTCATGCCATTTTGGGGGTGCAGGAGACAGGGGACCCCCAACGCGCCGTCACACTTGCAATGTCTTTTAATTTGGGGTATACATTTAAGTTGGGCCTCTATTATTGTGTCTTTAAAAAGTTTCTATTCAGTTTGCAGGGATTTGGCTCTAGTCACTGTACCTTTTAATTTCTGTTTAACCTCCTCATTTTGTGTAATTCCCCCTTTTGAAATTAAATGCCAGAATGCTGGACTGCTGAGGTGTTCTTCCCACCACAGGCATGTTAAATGTTATTATATTATGGTCACTATTCCCAAGCAGTCCTGTAATCGTTATCTCCTGGACCTGATCCTGTGCTCCACTCAGGACTAAATCGAGAATTGCCTCTCCCCTTGTGGGTTCCTGTACCAGCTGCTCCAAGAAGCAGTCATTTAAGCCATTGAGAAATTTTATCTCTGCTTCTCTTTCTGAGGTGACATGTATCCAATCAATATAGGGATGATTAACATCTCCCATTATTATGGAGTTCTTTATTTTGGTAGCCTCTCTAATCTCCCTCAGCATTTCAATGTCAGTATTGCTGTCCTGGTCAGGTGGTCGATAATATATCCCTATTGCTAAATTCTTACTATTGGAGCATGGAATTACTATCCATAGCGATTCTATTGAACATGTTGATTCATTTAATATTTTTATTTCATTTGATTCTACATTATCTTTCACATACAGTGCCACTGCACCACCCACACGGCCTGCTCTATCCTTCTGATATATTTTATATCCCTGTATGATTGTGTCCCACAGATTTTCCTCATTCCACCAGGTTTCAGTGATGTCTATTATGTCAATCTCCTCCTTTAATACGAGGTACTCTAGTTCACCCATCTTATTAGTCAAACTCCTAGCATTTGTGGCCATTAACTACAGGCCCCAGCTAAAACCTCTTCGGCACATCCTCCGGGATCTACAACCTATCCTAGGTGACAAATGCTTGCTCTAACAGTCCTTGGGAGACAGGCCACTCCTCGCTTACAGACAGCCCCACAACCTGAAAAACATACTCACCACCAATCCCACAACACATACACCAATCCAGGAACCCATCCTTGCATCAAACCCCATTGTCATGTCTGTCCACACATCTACCTTAGTGACACTATCACAGAACATAACCACATAAGCTATACCATCAAAGGTTCATTCAGCTGCACATATATTAATGTGATATATGCCATCAAGTGCCAGCAATATCCCTCTGTAAATTGGACAAACCTAACTGTCTACGCAACAGAATAAATGGAACAGAATAAATCAGACATCAAAAATCTTTCTCTATGTAACATAATCAATCAGAGAACAAGAACAGTAACATACAAAAACCAGTGGGAAAATATTTAAACCTCCCGGTACACACAGACTTACAGACTTGAAAGTTACAGACTTGAAAGTTGCTATCCTCAAGCCAAAAAAATTCAAAACTAGGTTGCAACATGAAATTGCTCAGATGGAATTCATATCCAAATTTGACATCACTGCAATGGGTCTGAATAGAGATTGGGAATGGCTCACTCATTGCCATAAGTCATTTTCCATTTTAGGTATTCTCACCCACAGGGAGAATGGTTTAGTCTTAGGTGGAGTCAATCTGAGGTAGACATTGTTCAGTAAGTCCTGAAATCTTTTAAAATATTATATAGAATGCTAAATGGACACATTTTAGAAATCCAAAAATATATACATGTTTACATATATAAACTACTTAAACAGATATAAACACACATTTACATGAATGGAAGGATTAGTGTTCCCCATTTTTATTAAATATAAAACTTCAATTAGGAAATATACTTCTAAGAAAATACTTACATACCTGGTTTCTTCAGGAAATACATATGCGGCACTGCCATTAATCTGACAGGAGTCACTGTCTTTTTTATCTTGATCTGAAGAAGTTATAAGAGCAACTCGATTCTGCTGAATCTCCCACTGGTGAGCAATGTTGCCTATTGTCAATCGTTTCTTCTCCTGAAATATCAGATAAAAGCCACATGTAACTATCTGAATGCACTCACTACTAGTATGTTAGGTTGCATCAGAATACATTCCATAGTCAAACCACTAATTGACAGATGAGGATTAAGGGCCAGGGCTCCTTTCAAAAACTGAAGCCTCAGCAATTGTGTTACTCTTTAAGTGATAACTATTTAATCCTCACTGGGGACTGTGGGGATGGAAAAACTCTTGTTTTGTCAAAGCAAAGCAGGTGTCTCCCAAGTTCCCCTTTCTCTTTACTCTTTTGGGCAACAACAATTTAATAGGCAACAGCAATCTGCATATTGACTTCTTCCTGTAGATGAAGAAAATTTGACAAAGATTTAAGTTCAAAAGCTGCCCCCATTTTCTTCTTTTGTCACCAATTTTTTGTCACCAAAGGATTACTCCAAGAAAGGGATATTAATAAACATTTATTTTTGTAAACGTGTAACTGCTGAATTTCTTTAGTGGTTATATGTTTACACTCAGGGGGCTGGTGGGGAGCTAGCGTAAAAACCAGACTCTGCCTGCCTCTTCCCGGCCAGCCCCCCTGCATGCCGCTGCCTTAGAGAGGCAACACTGTGGGGGGCAACGGCTCTGCGGCAGCCGGTACATGCGGGGAGCCAGCTTGAAAGTCGTCTTTACGTGTGTACCAGCTCCCATCTATCCTCTCCCCCCCAGCTGCTCCCTTTCCATCAGAGGCAGCAGCATGGGCGTGGAAGCTGGTGGCTCCACGGGAGCCAGCAATAAAAGCTGGCTTCCCATGGGCACCAGCTCCCACCTTGTCGCTCCTTGCTGCCTCTGTATCAGGAGGAGGTCTGAGCTGATACAGAGGCAGCAAGGGAGTGGAGGTGCATGTAACCATGCGGATTAATTTATGAGCCCAGGCTTATCAGTTAATCATGTAAACTGGCTAACATCTCTACTCCAAGAATAGCAATCAAAGGGCATGCAGCTTCAGACAATTAATCAGTGAAAGCATTTCAGGAATCCAGATGATATCTTGTATGAACATGTAACACCACCAGATATTTAATGCAACTCAAGCCAATTGCCCATGTATTGGCCTTTTAATTCACCCAACTCTGTCTGGAACTCACTCATGGTGAGATTTAAGCATGAGGTGACTTGATTTTTACTTGCTCATGGACCTGCATCTGAACTGTTTAAAGCTCTAATCTGAGAACAAGGTGAATGTTTTCAAATGGTAAATTAATTGCTTGTTTCAGTTCGGTTGATTTTTCTGAACTAGATCTAACTGCTTAGCCATTCCACCGTTACAGTGCTCCTTATTGAAACTTGAATAGATAACAATCTCTGCAATATAAAAACAAAATACAGCAAAGAATTAAGTACAAAATACCAGCTCTTTCTATAGAGCGTAATGGTTTTGACACACGGGAAAAAGGCCACAAATGTTGAACATTAGTTGACAATTTTCCATCCTAAATCACGCTGCCATAGAAATGGACCCTAGAAAAGGTTCTGAGGCATGTCTACTGTGCCCCACAGTTTGGATGACAGGGGTTTGAACAGAAGTGCGCACCAAAGTGCTGCACTGTAACACTCCCCAATGGATGCTGTAGGCACAAACTAAAATGTTCTTGTTTACCTTGATATAATCTTATTTGAAGATTACAGTAATGCAAACTAAGAACCTTTTAACTCATTGCCACACACAGAAATTAAAGAGCAGCACTTGGGTGCATACTGCTATTTACAATCCTCTATTCTGAACTGTAAGAAAACATAAAGATGCCCTTAATTTAAAACTTCCAAGTTGTGGTTGGCACTTGTCAGTGTCAAAGAAAATCTACATAGAGCTCTTTCTAAAGTCTGGGAAAGGCACTCCCTGTGGCACAACAAAATGCAAGGTTGAACAGATCGTTGAACATAAATAGTTAGCACATACTGTAAGGAACCATTCAAGGTAGAGCGACCTGCTGACACTGCAACTTTTTGATGGATGACTAGCTATTCTTTATCTACCTACCAACTGTTACGTCCTCCTCTGCATCCAACATCCGTGACTAATAACTTTAGCTATATGTTTAAACTAAAATGCTTAACCAGAACTACAGGCAGTCCCCACTTACGTCGGATCCCTACTTACGAACGGGGTGACTCACCCCGCACTACCTGCGCCCCCTCCGGCAGACCGCTGAGACGCACCGCAGCGGTCCTGCCGCCTGCGTCCTCTGCGGCGATAAAAAATGCTCCACGTATCCCTGTCTGCTGGGGGTGGTCCCCCAGCAGACCAGGGAGATGCAGACAAAGCCTTGGAGGACGCAGGCGGTGGGGACCAACCTGGTAGCACCCCAGCTGCTCTACCCCAGGTGTCCCCAAGTCAGCTGCTGCTGAAACTGATCAGCGGCTGATTCCAGGAAGCCCAGGGCAAAGCAGCTCTGCTTCGGGCTTCCTGTAGTCAGCCACTGGTCAGTTTCAGCAGCGGATGAATCGGGGACACCTGGGGTACAATATGTACCAGTTCCAACTTACAGACAAATTCAACTTAAGAACAAAGCTACAGTCCCTATCTTGTACGTAACCCGGGGACTGCCTGTATAGCAACTTTTGGCTTCAGAGTTAAAAGCTCATTTAGATTTGGTGAAAAGGGAGCAGTTTGCAGCTCCTTTAGAAGGCTTTTGGCTTCTGTTTTAGGCTACTGTTTTGCAGATGTGGGAAGTCAACAGTATATTGATTTACATTTGGAAGATTATCTTTAAAAAACAAATAGTTTAATTATTTTTAAACTAACTCTAGCACTTTGTGGAAAGGAACAGATTCTGTGACCTGCAGTGTAAAATGGAGTTATTAATGTTTTGACATCTGTGTCAAACATTCTGATATCCAGAGAAGAAAAAGCTCTATAAAATAAAAAGCAGTATTATCACCATTTTGCAAACAGGAAAAATCAGAGACAATGTTTGAATGTTTTGCCTCCATTGCACTTTAGGGCACTAGGTAAGGGCCTTGGCCCATGAACTAAAAGCTTGCTGGATGTGTGATGCTGGCCAAATCCCTTAAGCTTTCATTTTCCACTGGGAAAACGAATCTTTGGGACAAAGACTGCCTCTCACTGTATGTTTGCACAATGGTTGCTCATAGGGTTGCCAGGTGTCCAGTTTTTGCCTGGACTGTCTGTTATTCGGGTCCCCTGTCTGGTAAAAAAAAAATACCCAGAAAATACCGGATATGTGAAATGTCTGGCATTTCCTGTTTCCTTCGGAGGGGACAATTTCCCTCTGCCACGTCTGATGGGGGCGTGAGGAGCACGGGGTCATTTAAAGGTGCAGCACCTCCTTTTTTTCCCCCTCAATAACTTTGCCCCCCCCCTTTTTTTTTGCTCAACAAAATTTTTTCCTGCTTTTTGGGGGGGGGGGGGGAGTGGTGGGTTTTTTTGTTAAACCATCTGGCAATGCTAATTGCTCAGGGAGGATAAGTGGACACAATTGTAATACAAATAAACAACAATTTAGCTCATACGTGAGGAGCAGAACTTAATGACTGTAGATGTTTTTGAAAAGAGAAAGCAGTACACAAACAAGCAATAATTGGCATTTCCTGACCTGAGTTTTTATCTATGTTGCCTAAACATGTTCTTAACAGAGTTTTTTGTATGGATTTTTTTAACCTAACCATTCATTGTTACACTGTAAAAGGGTGAAAGCCAACACTTTGAAAAGTACAACATCATCCATATTCTGTAGTTATTGTACTCAACTCTGAAACATTAAGACCCACTTTCCTCTTTCTAAAGCACAGCTTAGTCAACTAAATTTTAAAGCTTTATGAAAATACCAGGAAAGGTCTTCCCAATCAGATTTAAAGTTTATGGGAGTTACAGCAGAGTATTCAGAGTGATTGAATTCAAAATGTTTCTACTGGTTTTAAAGTCGTTGTCAGTTTGAGACATATATACCATACATATACTGGGGAATACTAGTTGAGCCAGTACAATCTTTGAAAGCAGTACAAATTTTTAAAATGAAATTGCTACACATGACAGACACACAAAAATGATATAAAATAATATGACTAACACATAACTGGTAAGGGATTCAAAGTTTTACATTACTCTTCCACAAGATTTCAGATTAAAATCAACAGAATTTACATTTCTTTATATATTAAAGGGATTTGAAAGTTAGGAAGTATTTGTTCACTAGAAAAGAAAATGGTAAAAAGAGAAACAAAGCTCTTATCAGTCAGTGTGAACATCAAATTTAGAATCATAGAATCACAGACTCATACCGTCATAGAATTGATAGGGACCTTGAGAGATCATCAAATCAAGTTCCCTGCCCTCACAGCAGGATCAAGCTCTTAAATATCTTAATATCTCCAGTGATGGAGATTCCACAACCCGGCTAGGCAATTTATTCCATGTTTAACTACCCTGTCCAACCAAAACATCTCTTGCCCATTTAAGCCCATTGCTTCTTGTCCTATTCTCTGAGGCCAAGGAGAACAATTTTTCTCCTTCTTCTTTGTAACACCCTTTTAGATACTTGAAAACCACTATCATAACCTCTGTCTTCTCTTTTCTAAATTAAACAAGCCCAATTCTTCCAGTCTTCCTTCACAGGTCATGTTTTCTAGACCTTTAATCATCTTTGTTGCTCTTCTCTGGACCGTCTCCAATTTCTTCACATCTTTCTTGAAATGTGGTGCCCAGAACTGGACACAGTACTCCAACTGAGGCCTAATCAGTGCAGAGTAGAGCAAAGAAATGACTTCTCATGTTTTTCTCACAACACTCCTGTTAACGCATCCCAGAATTATGTTTTCTTTTTTTGCATCAGTGTTACACTACTGACTCATAATTAGCTTGTGGTCCACTATGACCCCTAGATCTCTTTCTACACTACTCCTTCCTAGACAATCACTTCCCATTCTGTATGTGTGAAACTGATTGTTCCTTCCTAAGTGGAGCACTTTGCATTTGTCCTTATTAAACTTCATCCTGTTTACCTCAGACCATTTCTTTAGTTTGTCCAGATCATTTTGAATTTTGACCCTATCCTTCAAAGCATTTGTAACCCCTCCCAGCTTGGTATCATCTGCAAACTTAATAATCATACTCTCTATGCCATCATCTAAATCGCTGATGAAGATATTTAACAAAACCAGTCCCAAAACAAACCCCTGTGGAATCCCACTTGTTATGCCCTTCCAGCATGATTATAAACCATTAATAACTACTCTCTGAGTATAGTTATCCAGCCAGTTATTCACCCACCAGTCTCCCTTCCCCCTGCTGAGACCCAGCATCCCTAGCCCACTGCTGCCCTCTCCTGCCTGGACAGACATCCTGCCCCCGGCCTGTTCCTGTCCCTTCCCCCCGGACAGACATCCTGCCCCAAGCCTGCTCCTGGCTCCTTTTCCTGGCCCGCTCCTGCCCCCTTCCTTGACAGCTTAAAAGCTGGTACTGCCCAGCACCATCTCCACAGGTGTCAGGGGCAGTGGGGAAACAGCACAAACGTAGACTGAAGCAGTCCCTGCTTGTGCTGGGTCCCGACTGCTGTGCCTCTGCCTTTGAAATGTAGCAAGAGATCCACTGGGGCTCTAGTTATATTTCAATGGCAAAAGCACAACAGGAGAACATGGGGTGAGTGGGGACTCAAGCACCCACCCAGCATGTGTTCTCCACTTCTCTTCTGTCTTTTAAATGTAGTAAACAGGCAGCTCTTACTACATTTAAAAGGCAGGGGCATAGCCAGGATAGCAAGCATCCCACCTTCCCCTTATCGACTAATTGAGTAGTTGATGGAAATTCCATTGAATACTCGATTAGCTGATTAATATAAGTTTAACATCCCTACTCTGTACCTTTACTCATTTCATAAACTGAGAGGTTTCCACGTACTCTTTTTGATTTATGTCCTGCCTTCTAGTTTTATTTGTGGGTGTTTGCGCTTTTGGCATGGCAGACATTTTGAATTGACTTTATTCTTTATGGAGACTAAGAGGATCTTTCTGTGGTTTTTTTTATCTTCACAGAGCCAGTTTAAAAGTTAATGCCTTTTTAATTTTAATCCTGTGGTTAAAAATTCTCTCTCTGCAAAAGTTAAGTTTTGAAAAAGCAGGAGAGCTACTGCAAAACATGCTTCTTCAAACATACCATATGTTCATCTCTCTGCTTACCATAGTTACTCAATCCTTCATGCTGACACATGGCTTTTTTCTTTTTAAATGTAATTTTAATAAATACTGTCTACCTAATGCAACATTTTCTTCTGTGCTTTAAATATTTAGGAAGTCTTAAATAATTCTTTCACTGACAATCGTAGCTTCGGCAAAAAGAAGGGGAATATGTTTATTCAGATAACGGTATAAAGGATCAATCTTTGAATAGTTTCTAATTTTTTATTGTAAAACTGCTCTGCAAATGAATATTTAATATGTTAAGTCATTTTTATTTTTTAAATCAATTAAATATGCTAAAGCTGGATAAATTTCATTTTGAAATATTACTTTTATTGAAAATATGTTTTGCATATTGAAATTACCTTTTTTTTTATATTTGCCCATTAAGCATTTTGAAAGTTATAACTTGTGTAATTTAAAACAACAACATGCATTTATAAAGGGAAATATGATGCTCTTCAGGAACTTATTTCTTCACAAGTTAAAAACTATTTTTATAGTTTTTTTTCTCCTTAGTATGTCCTTTGCTTGAAAAAAAAAAATTACTGAAATCTTTCTAACTCTGTTATGACAAAGGGGATGCCTGTTTGTTGTAAAATGTTGCTTTCTTACTTAGTGTCATGTTTACATTCAATGTAAATATTTTTTGGTTTCTAATATATAATCTCCTTTGAAGATTTTTAAAGGCTGTTTTTAAAGGCTGAGTAGCTGTTGTAGTTTCTGGAACATTTCTTCTCTGCTGAGCCTCAGATAATGAGGAAAGAGAACTGAAGTAAGGAAAAAAAAGGAATGCCCATTGAAAACTTTTGATTTAGGCAGATCATGGGAATAAATCATAGCTACGAGTAGAATGACAGATGCTTTCAAATACTTCAATATGCATTCTAAGAAGTTACAACAGGACACATTAAATAACACTAGGAAAGGCTGTAGAGAAATAGAAAATTAGCAACAGCAAGTGTCCTTAGCTTTTTTCACCTGTGCCTTAGTGAAGTTTGCTCTCTTTGAGGTTCCACAGTAAGCAGAAAAAGCTGACTTCTCCCTTTCAGTACTGCTGAGGAGTACTGCATGGTAAACTTCATGTCAGCAGGGTAAAGTGGTTCAGAAAAGTGGAAGGAAGGAGGGAGGCCTTGGTGAAGGGTGACCCTTCTGTAACTCTTGCATCTTGAGAATCAGGGATAATGTTCAGGAGTGCTGAATTAGAAGATCTAGTCTGACTTGCTCTTTTAATTCATCTTCTGTGCTGGTTGGCCATCTTATGAGCACTCCGCTGTGGAGTACTGATCTCTTGTAATGCATCAGAATTGAAATATCCCATCCAACAAGTGGGATTTTATTCACTTTATTTATTCACTTCGTTTATTCACTTGAAAGCCAACTAAGTGTAAAAGTTTGGTGGCAGCTGATCATTTTTATGACCGAAAATACTTAGGTAAGACCTTGTCAAACAGGAACTCTTGCCTCTGAAGGCAGAGAATTTGGGGACAGGTTTTTCTAGAAGACACTGGATTCCACCCTCAAATGGTAAAGGAAGAAAAACTCACTGTACAGACAGACAAGCATGAACAGGAGGAAAAATGGTGAGTTAGAACTAGTGAAATGAACATGGGAATGTTTCTGAAAATTGAACAGAAGTTGTTAGCACGGTAAACTTGACAGCAGACACTTTTGGAAAAAAACAGTTGCCTTATTAAATGGGCAGTATGCCATGACATTTCATTTAAAGGAAACAAGATAAAGTTGTATAGTTTTCTCAAGAAAGTTTGTGTGGAGAAAAACATATTTTCTTGCAAACATTTCCATTCATTGGCTGATTAGTTATTTAAATCATACACTTTGCAAATTATTTCAGAGTCAATTGATTTCACTGATATATCTTTGGCAAAGAAAGTTTCATTCAAATAAAACAAGAGTCTGAAACAGAAAAAACAAAATCTAAACACACAAGGATGGAATGGAAATGTACATAGACAAGAGATAAGAATCATCTTTTTTAAAGCAAATAAAATATAATGGCAGTTGGTTGTTATGCTTCTTTACCCCCCCTTGAAGACAAAAAAGAAACCTTCACTAAAAAGAATGAAAACTTCAATTTCCTGTTCAAGCTTGAGTGAGTATGGCATTAAACATTAACAATACATGCCCCTTTCCTCCACTGGGAATTTTCATTGGCAAAATGGTTCAAGAGATCTAGGGCACCAAGATAAACAGCTTCTCCCACTGTAAGGAAACATACCTCAAAGCTTAAGAAATAGAAATAAAAAGAAATTACACTTTCAAAAATGTCACACATTTCTGTTGCTCAGTAAGGCTATATCTGGACTGCAGAGCTTTTCCGGGATACCTCCAGTATCCTGGAAAAGCTCTGCTGCATCCAAGGAACACTGTTTCTGAAAAAGCGGACGTGATCTTTCGGCATCCCTGTATTCCCTTCAGTGAGAGGAATAAGGGATGTGTTGAAAGAGGACTTTTTTCTGAAATTTGGCCCCATGTAGACAGGTCAAATTTCAGAAAAGCCTCTTTTGGAAAAAAAGCAGAAAAAGATATATGCAAATTGCGAAGTGCAATTTGTGTCTTTTTCCAACTTTTCTCTGCAGTCTAGACATAACCTGAGAGGACCAATATATTACCACCACCAAAACAACAAAAATACATGTGTCTGTTTGTACTTTCCTTATCTACACCAGTAAGAACTGACACCAAAACTTGAAAACCAGATAATTTAAAAATATATATATAAAGTCATCTATAGTAAAAATAAAATAAACTATGCAAGTATTAATTTTTAAAATATGGAGGGAAGAATATTTTCTGGAATCTGTTTTTGAACTGAACAAAGCCAAACTCAGAAAAAATGTTTTAATATTAAGATATAGAAAAACAGAAGTTTACTAGACACACTGTTGGACTACTATGTAACACTTAACCCCTCCTCTTTATCCTTTTTCCTGTTTTAACCTATTGCTTCCAGTTTAAAGTACCAATGGTTAAAATTCTGCACGTTCCCTTGATTTGAACCAGATCCAATTCTAATTTTACACACATGCTACATTTCTCCCTACTGCCTCCAGCTTCTTTCTAAAGTCCTAAATGATAGGAATTGAATCCACACTTTCTAGCCCTGTGATATGAAAACTCACCTTAAGAAACCACAGCTTACTTAGACAGCAACTGTACCCAAAGTCATGTCTGATTCACCCCTTTGCAAGATTCTTCAGAACAATACTATTCCAAACTCTAGTAAAATCTTTTCAATACTCAACATGGACAACATAAGACACTTTTGTTTCAATAGCAGGGCCTAAGAGATCTGCTAAAATGGTTTCAGTCTTTCCTGAGGAGTCACAGTCAACAAGCTGTAATAGGAAATTGTACTTTCATTACTAGACCTCTCATGTGGAGTGTCCCACAGGGATCAATTCTCTCTCCAGTCCTATTTAACACCCACGTAAACTGGTCAGATAACAGGGACTCAAGCATAAGGATTGGTCCCGCTTTGGGCAGGGGGCTGGATTCGATGACCTCCTGAGGTCTCTTCCAACCCTATGATTCTATGATTAGCAATACACAAATGAGCTACAGTTCCATCTATCCTTATGACTGAACTACTACCTGAAAATGGCCCAGTGTTTGAATGAGATCAGCTCATGGATGAATAAGAACTGGCTGAACCAGAACGAGACAAAGATGATATTGGAGCAACAGTCTCCTCTGAGTAAATCTACTCACCCCACAATTGGATAATTCAGACTGTAGCTTAGGAGTGCTCCTGAATTCCTCACTGATAGTGAGATCTCTCATAGCCAAGGGAAGACTGTACAAAGCACTGTTAAGAGACTGCATCCAAACAATGGCCTGGCCACACGTATTCATACCCTCATTAACTCTCAGCTAGACTACAACAGTATAACATATCTGGTGGCACTTACAAAATTCCAGTTAGTACAGAACATTAATACATCTCTTGAGCAACACTGACTACAGTAAGTACACCAAACTGTCCTCTGACCCTTATTCTACCTTCCTATATAGACTATCAAATCAAGTTGAAGGTCTCAGTCTTTATTTCAAGGCACTCAATGACCTAGCTCTATAGTGTCTAGAACAGGGGTGGGGAACCTTTTCTGAGAGTCAGCAGCCCCCAACTCAAAAAAATCAGTCAGGGGCCACACACAAGTGAGAAACAAACAAAAAACCCAAAGCTTCATTGACAAGGCCCTGACTGAGAAGGAAGAAGACACTCCCCACATTCTCCTTGCACACCAGAACCTAGGGCAGGGATGGGAAAGAGCCTGTCAGCAGGCCAGATCCGGTCCGCTTAGCTCTTTTATCCAGCCTGTGCAGCAGTTCCTGCCCCTGCCCTCTAACGTGTTGCCTGGAAGCCGGGACACACAAGCCCTTTCAACTACTTCTATTTAAAGGCCTCATGCCTTCCCCGTGGCTGCCATTTTAGCATGAGCCCTTTAAATAGAAGCAGTTGAAAGGGCTCTTGCATCCCCCGCTCCTGGGCAACATGCTAGCAGTGAGGCCGGGAGTAGCAAGCCCTTTAAATAGCAGGAGCTGAAAGGGCTCGCAGGTCCTGCCCCCCGCTAAGGTGATGCCTGGGAGCCACAGGGGAGGCGCAATCCTTTTAAACTCTTTCTATGTAAAGGCCTCACCCCTTCCGCCCAAGGCCTGAGAACACTTCAGAAAGTGTTGCCCACCCCTGGCCTACGGGGCCCAGGCTATTAGATTTTGTGTGCTCCATCCCCACAGGGAGATGCCGGGGTGGGGGGGCTGGAGTGCCAGCATGGGCTCCTCAGTACTGGTGGAAGCCCCAACCCTCGGGGGCCAGATCTATTCAAGCTGGGGGCCGCATCCCCATCCCAATCTAGAAGTTTGACTAAAGCTCTGTGGTGCAGCCCACGGTTCATAATTTTGCTCCCCTGATACATGGGACCATTCTATAACTCTAGGCTGCATATTTTGTAGTTTCTGCAGGCTGAGCACATTGGATCCACCAGGGGCACTTGACATTCCTCATTTCTCCCCCACAAGGTACTTCGGTGCCACCTCTCATCTCTCTCTATTTCAGAGACTCCCTGAAACTCCCCCCCCCCACCCACCCATTTCTCCTCTCCCACGGTTCTCCAGGAAAACATCTATCACTCATTAAGGGACCATGTGGGAGACAGGGCTTCCCTCCTCAGACCACTGTTCCCCATTCTTTCTGCCAAGGCAGTGGCTCAGTGCACCTCTTCCCCAATTCCTTCCCTCTCTCCCATGGCAAGGCCTCTATAGGTATGTCCACACTTCAAAGAAAAACCAACACTTGGACTATACCAGTTAACTCAGGCTCACAGGTCTCCAGCTCAAGGATCTCAGGCTGTAGGGCTATTTTACTGCTTTGTAGACTTCTGGATTCAGACTTTGCAGGGTGGGAAGTTCCCAGGACTCAGGCTGAAGTGCAAGCCTGGAAATCTATACAGCAGTGAAACAGTCCCTTTGCCCAACCCCTGTAGTCAGCTAGCACAGGCCAGCTGTAGGTTTTTCTCTGCTGTTTAGACACACCCCGTGGCAATCCTCATTTCTCCCTCTCCAATTCCGTTCCCCACATCACAAATCCCCATTTTCTTCAGTCCCCACTTCTCCCCCCACCCTATTCTCCATCCTAAACTACCACTTTCTCCTTCTCATCCTGGGTCCCAGCTTCCTCACCCACCTACCCAGTTCTTCCCCCTCGGTCCCCAATTCCATTATCATCACCACTCTACCTTCCCAGCCCCTTGTGGGTTACTGCTTTGTCATCCCTCATCCACTCACTTCCCATTCTCTGGGCCCCAGCTTCCCTACCACAGTCTTCCCTGGGTCCCTGCTTCTGCCACTTCCAATCCCACCACCAGCAGGACTCTGCTTTCATTATCGCTACTTCCTCATCCCTCCAGTCCCTGCTGCTTTCTCTCCATGCCCTCTAATGCCCCCCTTTTCCTCCAGTGCCCATTTCTCAACATCAGTCCACTTCCCCTGACCCTGGATCCTCACTTCCTCCTTACAAATCTTCCTTGTAAGACCATCTGATTTATGTTAGAATTCAAGATACTGACAAATCTCCCTCTGCAGAGAGTTAAACTACTACCTCTGACATTGATCAGTAGCTGCAGAAGCAAATGAGGGATTCCTCTGCTTGCAGCACCAAGTAGTCTGTAGATTCAATTTTCCATGAATCAGGCTTCTTCACTGGCCCAGTGTGCTCTAAAAATCAACAGACGTATGCTCATTGATGCCTATAACATTTGCTGAAATTCTAGAATGGAACAGAAGTGGTATTCCAAAGTTCTCATGTTGCAGACAGAGAAATTTTAGCGAGCCTTCATTTTGCACAGCTATTAAGGGCACAGATTTGTGTGCAGGAAATTTCCTGGGGGCTGGCCCAAGACTGTGGAATGGACTTCCATAGCAACAAAGACTACCATAAACCTCAGCACTTTCCTTTCTAATGCAAAGGTACATTTCTTAGGGTGTGTCTAAACTACAGAGTTTTGTCGACAAAAGTGGACTTTTGTCGACAAAACTATAACTGCGTCTACACTACCACTGAGTTCTGTCGACATAACGTTGACACTGGTAAACCTCATTTTACGAGGCATAACGCCTTCTGTCGACAGAGTTCTGTCGACAGAAGGTGTTATTGCATCTAGGGTTGTGTCTAGACTACAGGGTTTTGTCGACAAAGCAGCTTGCTTTGTCGACAGAACTGAATGTAGTCTAGATGCTCTTTGTCAACAGAAGCTTTGTCGAAATTTCTGTCGACAAAACCCTGTAGTCTAGACGTACCCTTAGTCTTCTCAAGGATACCCATCAGTACCACTACAAACGTCTATGCTCACTTGTGTAAACTCCTCTACAGAGTACTGCAGAGTTCTGGTCTATGAGGTCCACTGGTGATGCCACTGGTAATTGCTAGAAGAGTTTGTTGGTGGAGTTTTTACATGGCTAGTGGGGTCTTTAATATTTTGGCTACTCCATGGTCTAAACCCATCTAAAATGGCTTTCTGCTTCAAATTTTATATGTGTTGTGAGCAGAGAGAGGAGAATCATTTGACTCAGTTTAAGATATGCTAAATTAAACCTTTTGGAACACAAGAGTTAGTAAAATAAAAGTACAAATTTTCCAAAGCATATAATGCCCAATATATATGTGTCATGAACAGGAGGATTGCTGACCAGTACCCAGTGACTAAGGGGTTAACTCGGGTACCTAACAAAGGTATTGATCAGGGGGCCGGGAAAAACAATCGAGATAGCAAGCTGAAATTTGAATTGGATATTGGTTCCCTACCTGCTTTCTTTGTGTGGGAGAGTTAAACCAGGAGTTGAGATACACAGAATGATTTAAACCCAGGCAGGACCATCATGCCCCAACAGAATTCAGGGCATCGGAGCGGACTGAACAAATTGAAAATCAGAAGTAAGTAACAGGAAAATGTAAATCCAGTTGTGTTCAGGGTAATTTCTCTTTATTTTGTGGTTTGGTTTGAACTGCTCTGTGTGATTCTATGCCTCCCCTCCCCCTTTACCATCTAAGCCTTATGCCAGGTTTTTTTCTCGGTTTTAATTCTGTTTCCTCAGTTGATCTGTAACATCTAGCAACCAAGTATGCTTTATTGAGTTTATCTTTTGTTTTCTAATAAAAATCACTTATTTTAAGGTGATAATTTGATTCTTGTGTCCTGGAAGGTCTGTCTGTGTCAGCTACCAGAGACTGCAGCTTGTTTTTCTCTTTTCTTTTTTGCAAACTCTTTCAGGGCAAAAGAGCTCGGGATACTCTGGGGGTGATTTCAAGTGTTCATCCCTGGTTCTAGGGATAAAAGCACTTGGTGGTGGCAGCAAATTCCCCAAAATCTGTGTATTGCGATTCTAGGGGGGGCGTTTTTGCCTGTAGAGGCAAGGTTTTGAAGCTCCCTTGCAGGCCCCCACCTTCTGCATTCAAAGTGCCAGAATGGAGAACAGCCCTGACAACACGTTGAAAAGAAAATTCCATGTGTGCATAACATCAACTTATGTGTGCAAAAGCCTGCATATACTTTCAAAAGTTTGGACTTAGATGTGAGTTAGGGATGTGAGTAGTCGACTAATCGACTAACTGATAAGCCTAGCCTTATCTGTTAGTCAACTTAACTACTTGCTTTCCCTCCCCGCTTTCTGCCTCTATTAGCGACAGCAGCATGGGGGACAGGAGCGAAGGGAGGCTGCTGCGAAGCAGCCTTTGCCCACAGTGGGCCCAGTCTGGCTGTGGGCAGAGGCTACTCTGGCAGCAGGCTCATTCCACAGGATTCCCAGCTCTCCACTGGGAGCTGCTGGACCTGACAAGCCGAGACTGAGCAAACCCAGCTCAGTCCCGGCTTGCGTTGGGTCCGGGTGCTACCCCCACTCTGGTTCTGCATTTTAATTGTAGTAACAGCCAGGTGGGCAGGCAATCCAGCTTTCTACATTTAAACTGCAGAGCCACAGCAGGAGTAGCTCCTGGACCCAGCATAAGTCTGGACTAAGTACCCTCCCTTATCGACTAATTGTGCAGTCAATAAAAAAGTCGGTCATTTTATCAATTACACGATTAGCCAGTTACCTGCCTCTTAACATCCTTAATGTGAGTCATGGGCCAGATTATGCCTGGATGGTCCAGGGTGCACAGACATGAGAAGCCTTATATTTTCATGTAACAGCCAGATACAATTGTAGTCTCTGTGCATCACTGAATAAAAGACTGATTCCCTTAACTTGCATTCTCTGGGGTGGAAGACCAACCAAAAGGGCATGGAGGAAGTTGGGCTATGACTCTGTCCTCTATGAACCAGCTGCTCCATACCCCTGAAAATTCTCTCAGAGATCCCCCTCGGGCTGTGCAAGAAAAACTGCAGCACCTAAAAGCAAATGGTAACTTTGACAACACTCATGAAAATTGGTTTTCAAAAAACCTCTGAAGATAGGACCTGTAGTTCTGAACCTGACAGCAGCAGATGACACCAGATTCTTAGTCGAAATGTCAAGAATACTCCCAGCATACATGTCATTGACATTCTCTCCCACAACAGAAGTTTCCAAGTGGACATAAGAGACGGAGTTAACAAAAAAGAAAACACAAACCAATCCATTTCAACCTATACACAAACTTATGCTTTTTACCCTGTCCTGCAACTACACATACACAGATGACATTTGTTTAAGGCAGCATTCAAGTATGACCATTTCCAAAACTTGAAGATGCCTTAAATGCTGATTTGATTGAGATGGCTGAATACTACAGTCAGTGGCATTTACAACCAAGCATGATCAAGACAGTTTTGCATGTATTTCTTTTTTTTACAGGGACAGAGAAGATCAAGAATTGATTACCCTTCTTAATAGATATCACTTGAAACACGAATCCCACATACTCCACTGCCTCACTAGACAGATCTCTCACATAGCTTGGAAAACTGTGATTGAGCTGAGCAGAAGTTACAATCCTTTAAGCAAACAGGCTGGCACTTCACAGGATGCTAATGCTCAAAATCTATGAGCATCCAGTAACCTCTGTTACTCTGCAGTAGAAGATTGTGTTCTGGTCAGGCTCCATTTGTTTCGTTGGTTGGCTGACACACTGCAGTCAACAACAGGCACCAGAACTGGGATAATCTGACCCACAACGGTACTGTGGTTCCCCATGTTAAACATCACTCCTCCCCAATCCATCGCGAGGATATTACCTCTAGAGCTGCTGAGAAAATCACGGCAAAACGGATCTGTTTGACCACTCAAAAGCTCACTTTTCATCATGGCCCCTGCTGCGGACCCTCTTGCCTTGCCCAGGTTTCAATACGGCATGACAAATGATTTGCATGTGATGTCAGAAACCAATTCTTATAACTGAGCAAGTACTCAGCTTTGATTTGCCTTGCTGCTCAGGGGCTCTCTGAACACATTTCAAATGGGCCCAAGTCAGTGTGAACCAGCCTTCTCACCTGGAGCCAATGAAAAGCTGTGGCCAAGGACAGTCAACACTGACGACTGTATTCTGACCAGATTTGATGGTGGTCTGAGGGCTCTGCACTTTACTGATGAGGCTGCCACAAACTGTTTTTGACAAGCTCCACATCCAAGAAGAACTGATATCATGTCAGTTTTGACTTATTATCATACATGTCTCATTTTCTTGAGGTTAATAATAAAAGTAACTTTTAATTAAAGGAGGCAGTGTCTTTTTAAACTTCAGCACCAAGATTACAGAATCTATATTATTATTGTCAATACAAGTATTGTATGACATTGTATTCAATCTTAATCAGTATTAGAAAGAACACAGAAAATACCTTTAGCAACATTTGTTTGTGGCTTTCCCGCTTCTTCTCTTCCTCTTTTCTTGCTGCAACAGATGCCATGCGCCTTTCTTCTTCCTAGATTAAATAAAATCAACTGTACTTAAGCAGGAGAGGCCTATGAAAATATAATTGACAAGCTTGTAAATTCTGATGTTTGAAAGACATATGTATATTTTCAGTGGTCTATTCACCAAAATGTTACATGTAGACACTAGTAAAAAAAAGCTTAATAATAATCTTATTTCTATCTTTCTCTGACAATTTCCAAAGCTAACACTTCAACACAGTTTGTGAACCTGCATGCTGTGTGCTGCAATATTTTTGGTACAGAAATGTAATTCTTTCTGTGTTCTAAATAAAACATGTTATTAGAACATTCCAATGAATAACTGAGTAAAATACATGCCCTTCGCCATGTTTAGTGTTCACACAATCAATTTGCATACCAAGCTTTATCAGGAACTTATAGGAGTTTTATAGTTTAAAAGTTATCTGTGAAGGGAGAAAAAATCAGCATCCTGAAAATTTTTGTTGCTGATGGGTTGGTTGGTGTGTGTTTTTTAAAATTCTGCTTGGTTTTTTCATTCAAAGTTCAGATTATAAGAAATGGAACATTAGCTAACAGATTTTTCTTAAAGAATTTACGTAATTTAGTGGAGAAGCATTGTTTAGCTGGATTGTTTAAAACTCTGCTGTCTGACTTCATTAAAACACATTCCTATATGTATACATATATTGCAATATTTATTTTTATTATCACATACTAATTTCAATGACTTGCATTCTAAATAAAGCAAAACTCTGCAAAATATTCTGCACATCCATACCTTTAGGTAACATGTTACAGCTCACAGAACATGTGAGAACTACCAGTGATTCTAACAAAACCCAATGAATATTAGACATCACTGTCCCAATTTTTCTGAGGTGAAAAATAAATAGGAAAAAACCTCCCAAAAACAAAAAACAAAAAATGCCAAACAAATAAATAAACCAAACTCTTTATAACATGTTTCAGGGTTTTTTCCTATACCATAAGAAGCAAAAAAAGGGGCAAAAGCCTAAATCTTTGAAGTCTTTTGTTTTTAAGCATGACAACAATAAAAGAAAGATCTACTTTTATTACTTATTACTCTGGGCTTTTGATTTTCTTTCTTGGTTCTTTCCAGTAATTTATTTTCAACAACGAATAACATCTGCCAAATTTAGCAGACTGCAACAATTATATGAGGTTTCTTTGAGTGCTGATCCTTGTTATAGTAGTGAATTTAACTTCTATAAAACAGATTAGGGATTTTGTGTTTATATAATTTAACAACTTTATTCTTGGTTATCTGTTTTTCACATACTGAGTAATTCTAATGCTATCACCATAATATATACAGAACTATCTATATAGTCCTAATATATCTGAATATCATTTGGAACATTATTTATTAATATTTTACAAATGAAACAAAATAAATAATCAAGCCTTGTAATCCAGACCATATTTCTGTGACCAACGCTTCATCTTGCATGCAGTAACTGTAAACAATAAGATTTATCTAGAAAGGCTCCAGTCAAAACAAAACAGAATAATTCTCCAAATAGAAGTTTATCCCAACTATTTCAAGCTGTGGCCCACTACACATTGTGCGTAAGAATAAAATGGGTAAAGGAGTTAACTAGGTGATATGAAAAGGAAAAGAGACAGAAAAAAAGAGAGAGAATTTAAGAGACTTGGGGTATGTCTACAACGAGGGCTAAAGTTGAGTTAAATACACAACTTCAGCTATGTTATTAAATAACTCAACTTTTGGTGCTGTCTACACAGCAGGAAGTTGAAGGAAGAATACTCTTTCTTTCAACTTCCCTTACTCCTTGTGAAATGAGAGCTACAGAACTCAGAGCAAGAAGCCCGTTATTTTGAAATAAAGGGCTTGCTATGTAGATGCGCACTCTGTTATTTTGAAATAATGTGAGCATTTCAAAATACGCATGCAGTTATTTCAAAATATGCATGCTTCAGATACTTAAGAATTTGCTACTTAAAAAGGAGCATCATTTAGGTGGAACAGGAGGAGTGTCGGCCCCCGCTTCTGAGTTTCGTACCACCAGCTAGGAGGGACATTTCTTGCTCCTCTTTCCCTCCCCGGTCTATTGTTTGCTCAGCAAAAAGAATGCAGAGTTGTATCCGCCAGAGACAATAGAAGGGCTGGGAGCCTCCACAGAACTTTTTCAGTGAAACAGTGTCAACATGTACTCACAACACTACTGTAGGTTAGAAGAATTATGCTTTTCATACGTGGCTTTCTGTTCTAAATTTGTACAATCTTAATATATAGCTTTAACTGGCATTTTGTATTTTTTCTCTTTTTACATAGGGGGCAACCCCCCACTCACAGGCAGCTTTAGTAGCCAGAAAGCGTGAGCACTACGCTAACCAATCCCCCATTTTCTGGGGGCAGGAGCAGGCTGGAGGTGCGGGGTCTCTGCAGGGTGGTGAGTGAGGAGGCTGGGGATGCAGGATCTTGGTGGAAGGCAAATGAGAGGGAGTGGGAGGTGCGGGGTCTCTGCAAGGAGATAAGTGAGGGAGCTTGGGTTGTGGGGTCTCCACAGGGTGATGAGTGAAGGGAGGCTGTCAGTTATGAATAAACTTCAATTTGTTTTCTTGCTTTGTCTACTCTTCACCCCCCTCCCCACACACACACTTTCGTATTAGAATTAGAGTCTGCAACAATTTTAGATAATATCAACAATAATAACTGGTATATTTCCCAATGTTTCTACAAAGAAATTCATTAATAAAACAAAATAGTAATTCCTATAATGAAAATATAGAAGATAATATAGCACCAAATTTGGTGTTTTCTGCACATTAACATTTGTGCAGTGCTTTGAAAAATGGAAAGCTTCAGTATATATTTTAAGTAATCATCTTACTAGGAAGGCATTTATAACATT
Organism: Pelodiscus sinensis; assembly: GCF_052426305.1. Classification (NCBI taxonomy): domain Eukaryota; kingdom Metazoa; phylum Chordata; order Testudines; family Trionychidae; genus Pelodiscus; species Pelodiscus sinensis. Next base: position 1,315,807 of record NC_143065.1, read on the forward strand.
ATTTCATTACATACCAACATTGTAATTTGAACTGGAAACTGGAAATATTTGAGAGTACTTTTTGTAGTCAACTAATTTTACACAAAACAAATAAAATAAGTCAGTGGTATTTAATTTATGACTCAATCATAGTCCAAAAGATTCATTTTAATAATTAAATTGTTCCTGTCCCCTATTGTTGCAGTGATTTAACTACCTCACTCAGTAAGGGTACGTCTAGACTACCGCGTTTTGTTGACGGAAGTTTTGTTGACAGATACTGTCGACAAAACTTCCGTCGACAATTTGCGTCCAGACACATGGAGTTCTGTCGACAAAGCAAGCTGCTTTGTCGACAGAACTCCGTAGTCTGGACGCAGTGTTACAGGCAATAACACCTTCTGTCGACAGAACTCTGTCAACAGAAGGTGTTTTGCCTCGTAAAATGAGGCATACCAGCGTCGACAAAACCGCGGAGTTCTGTCGACGTTATGTCGACAGAACTCCGCGGTAGTGTAGACGCTGGTATTGTTTTGTCGACAAAAGTCCACTTTTGTCGACAAAACTAGGTAGTCTAGACACACCCTAAGAGAACTAAAAGAAGAGAATGAAAGGGGTTTTTTTTTCCTGTAGACCACTGACAAGACTATATTTCTCATATATAACATTATTACTTACTAATGTTCAAGAAACTACATATTCATCCCTAAATACAGGGCATTTGGTAATTTTTAAGTCTTGCATCAGGACAATTAAAAAATACAGTAGAGTCATATCAGGTTAAATGTTCCTAGTTTACAGAAGTACAAATATTCTCATAGAATGGTATTTTTAGACTACATTTTCCAAATAATAAAGAAATGTTAGCTACAAAGTAGAAAGTAAAGAATTTCTCCAGCACAAACATTTGAGGATACTTTACTTTATTTACTTTACACACATAGATGGAATACAAGCTGTCAGCAACAGTATCCCTGATGACACCATGGCACAACTGATGGCCAAGCTCTGTGACTTGATCCTCACCCATAGCTATTTCAGATTTTGGGATAATTTATATCTTTAAACCAGTGCACCGCTATGGGCTCCCACATGGCCCCACAATATGCCAATATTTTTTATGGCTGACCTGGAACAACGCTTCCTCAGGTCTCGTCCACTAGCGCCCCTTCTCTACTTACACTACATCGGGGTGGGCAAAAGGGCCTCCGTGGGATGGATCTGGCCCACCAAGCAGGTGGATCCGGCCCTCGGAGGCCCTGCTGCTCCCCCGCCCCCAGGCCAATTAAGGCCTGGGGGCGGGGGATCACCTGAAGCCTCCTCCGCTCTGCCCCTGCCCTGCGAGCAGCGTGCACCGCTTCAAAGCACTGCGTGCTGCTCGCAGGATGGGGACAGAGCAGAGAAGGCTTTGCATGCTTCCCTGCCCCTAGGTGGCCTAGGGGTGAGGAGAATGCGTGAAGCCTCCTCCTGCCCTGCCAGGAGCACATGGCACTTTGAAGCGCTGCGCGCTGCTTGCAGGGCAGGGGGGAGAGCAGAGGAGGCTTTGAGTGCTCCTCCACCCTCAGGCCAATCAGGGCCTGGGTGGCAGGGGAGCTGTGTGAAGCTTCCTTCACCCTGCCCCGGCCCTACAAGGAGCCCGTGGCACTTCAAAGTACCACATGCTCCTCGCAGGGTGGGAGGAGGCTTCGTGCATTCTCCTCACCCCTAGGCCAATTAAGGTCAGCCTGGGGGTGGGGAAGCATGCTAAGCCTCTTCCAGGGCATGGATGCCTAGTAGGAAGGGGGACAAAGGGGCTTCCCCACTCCTAGACCAATCATGGTCTGAGGATGGGGTGGCCCTGCCCCTTCCTGTTTAGGCCCCACCCCTTCTGGGGTGCCACACGGGCAAAAAGTATTGCCCACCTCTGCACTACTTTGATGACATCTTCATCATCTGGACCCATGGGAAGGAGGCTCTGGAAGAATTCCACGGTGATTTCAACAGTTTTCACCTCACCATCAACCTCAGACTGGACCAGTCTACACAAGAGATCTACTTGCTGGACACTTCAGTGCGAATAAGTGATGGTCACATAAATACCACCATATACCGAAAATCTACTGATCGCTATGTTTACCCACATGCCTCCAGCTTCTATCCAGGACACACCACATGATCCACTGTCTACAGGCAAGCATTAAGGTACAACTGCATTTGCTCTAACCCCTCAGACAGAGACAAACACCTACAAGATCTTCACCACGCATTCTTAAAACTACAATACCCACCCGAGGAAGTGAGGAAACATATTGACAGAGCCAGACGTGTACCCAGAAGCCTCCTTCTACAAGACAGGCCCAATAAAGAAAACAACAGAACACCACTGGCCATCACTTACAGTCCTCAGCTAAAACCTCTCCAACGCATCATCAGAGATCTACAACCCATCCTGGACAATGATCCCTCACTCTCACAGACTTTGGGAGGCAGGCCATTCCTCACCTACAGACAGCCCCTCAACCTGAAGCAAATTCTCACCAGCAACTATACACCACATCACAGTAATTCTAACTCAGGAACCAATCCCTGTAACAAACTTCAGTGCCAACTCTGCCCACATATCTACACGAGCGACACCATCACAGGACCTAACCACATCAGCCACACCATCACGGGCTCATTCACCTGCTCATCTAGCAATGTAATATATGCCATCATGTGCCAGCAATGCTCCTCAGCCATATACATTGGCCAAACCGGACAGTCCCTACGTAAAAGAATAAACCGACACAAATCAGATAACAGGAACGGTAACATATAAAAACCTGTAGACAAGGGTAGGACTCGCTGAAGATCCTCCCCACCCCCATCCCCCGCCCCCAATTCATACAGGGACACTGCAAGCTGTTCCCTTCATCAGGGAGTGAGAGAAAGTGCACAGTTTGCTGCATTCCTCAGTTTGCTGGGGAGCTCAGCAGGCAGATGAACCTGAACATGGACATGCACTACCTCCCCCAGTTGTGCCTACTAGAGCTGCAACAGCAATGGAGAGGCGCTTCTCACCTGGCTTCAAGCTGTTGCAGTGAGAGAGGACTACTGTTGTTCCAAACAACAAAAATTAATTAAGGGGCGAGTAAATTTTCCAGTAAAAAATGTTACAACTTAAGCAAGAAAAATACATATTTTTAGTATAGAACAAAACCAAGTTCCAGTATTGTAATGTTCAATTTACATCTGAATTCAGACGTAAATATAAACATAAAAGTTTTCCATACATACTACCCAGCAATCCTATTGACCAATGTTAATGCTTTGCATATCTGACAAATACTTTTTCAAAAAGTTCCTTACCGTGATTCTCTTCATATCTAGTTGTCGGAGCTGCATCATATGATGGAGAATAGTGTTCTTGTAGCATGTCTCCTGAGCTATTGGATTTCCATCAAGAGTGATATCAGACAGGGATGAGGAATCAGCAAGGCACAGAATGTTGTCAAAACTGCACATACAAAAAGGCAGATGCGTCATTATATAAAAGTCCCAAAATAACTGATTCGGGGGGGGGGGGGGGGGGGGAGGATCTTCAGCTTGTCCTACCCTCCTGAAAGGTGCCTGTGGAATGGGAGCTTAGGGCTGGGCTCAGGTTGTGATAGATGACCAAAGGCCCATGATAACAAATTGATGTATATGATAATAAGTTGAAAGCAATGATATATTGACCTATAGGAAAAGAACACTTCAACATTAGAAACATCCCCTATTGAATATGCATCAAACATGTCAGTGTCAGCATCACATATTAAAAAAGTGGGACCCCAGCCTAGGGGCGATAGGAAAAAGAAGATATAGTCCTTGGAAGGGCCAGAATGATGGCCCTTGGTGATGATAGGGAAGGTGAAGGTAATGAGACAAGTGATCGGCTAACACCTAAGATTGTTGTAGAAGGAATGATGTAAGTATGTGGTACGGAAATATGGATGTACATTCCCTATCTTATAAAATTGGGGTGTTTGTTACTGTGCTAACTGTATTGATAAACTGTATTTGTAAATATACAAGAGTTTCTATAGTGTTAGTGTCGCAACTGTGCACATCAGAGTTCTCAACCACAGAATAACTGAATACAGCCTCTCCGTGAGTTAAGAATGAGTTACGGACCAAACACTTGGCCATAACTCAAAATGTTCGTAACTCGGACCACATTGAGTTACACTGCGACTGCGCTGTTCAAAAACATGGGTCACGTTCGTAACTCGGGGACCGCCTTTACGACCACTCAATGGGTGTTTTGGTTATAAATGCGAATGGTCGTAAATTCAAAAATATTTTGTACACGTTTGTACCAGGTTCATTAATATAATCAGCACTATAATAATCATTTTTACTGACTTTAAAAGATATTCTATGGTACTCTCTCAGCTCAATTACCAAGTGAGAATAAGCATGAGTAAGACAGACATGAAGCAAACTATGGCATCAAATTCTTTAATGTTATTTAAGTTATGTAATCAAATTATTTTATAACAATAAAATAATGTATTTCTATTTTTACTACTCATCAAATATTTTGTTTAAAATTAATGTCTCATAAAATACCTTGGGTATGCTTTATTAGACTATGAATTGCTTAAATATGCCATTATGCAATTCTAACATTGATCAGGTTAGATTTTTGCTGGATGTAATACTGAAAAAAAATTATTTTAAGCTTATAAAAACGACTAGAGTCAAAACTCAGTTACAGAATCTACGTGGTTTAAAATTATAAATAAATACAATTTAAAATTAAAGGGTATTTCCTCAGTTAGTGACCTGCTAAACTAATGTGCCTTTTCCTCTACACTTGGCCATATCAAAACCACCTAAACCTGGAAAAGGAATTCAGAGAATATAGCCCCAAGTATTATGATTGGTGTTTCTGATATGATCCAATTGCTGGAGGAGAAACAAACATGAACTTTTATTATTATAAAAAGAATCTCAATTAACCTTTAAAGCTAATCAGTTTATTGGAAAAAATACAGTGCAATATGGGGCTCATCTCCATAAACATTTCCTCCTGAATAACTTCATTTATATGAGCAACCTCATCAATTTCAGTGGGATTATTCATGCTTGCAAACTTCTTTAGGATCAGGCCAATAGTCTGCAACACATTATGACTACCTACCTGGTAATTTCATAACTCAAAAAATAATGTATTTTCAGTAAAGTTATTATTTATTACAAAAATTGCTTCCTTCTAAAAGCTTGTTATATATCTATAAATAATACAAAATTGTTCACAAGCTTACATCAATGATATTACTGTTGATGAGAGAAAATGCTGTGAGGCACAATATGAAAACCTGAACAGACATATTTGTGGACTGGAATTATAAATTCATTAAAATAATTCCTCCTTCACTTACCAGACGAAACTGGTTCTGTGATTTTCTTGCAACAGTTAACAACATACACATTTTAAGAATCAATCATGCACCATTCAAATAATGAAAGTTTTTGTTATTAATTTCACTGGGAGCAGAACTAAGCCACTCAAAGAGGAAAGCAAAATTATACTTGTTTTATGTGCTGCTGGTTTGATATTATTTACAATATTGTATTTAGAAGTCTGCTAAACTTAAAAATGAATAATAAACACTCAATTAACATCTAATAAAAGATGGAATGGAACTATACTTAATCCTATTAGGAGATCTCTTAGGACAGGAAATTATGTAATAAGGATCTCTTGGGAAGGTCTCTGTATATTGTTACTGATCTGAAATCTTAAATATAATCCCCCTGAAATGGTATAAATTAGTTGTACAGGATATTTTGTATTACACTTGAACCTCTTTAATCTGGCAAACCTGGGAAACAGGGTAATGTAGGATTAAAGAATTTTCCAGGCAATGAAGGGCACTGCAGAATCTGGGTATCAGGGAGATATGGGTGAGGCTTAAATGGTGCCCCACTCCCAGGGACACATGTGGCTCTATGCATCCCACTACTCCCAGGCACTGTCACCCACTACGGGAGCGGCAGGGAAAAGCCTCAAGAGCACTGCATCCCTGCTCTGGCACTCCCCCAGATGGGGAGAAGGAGGAGTGGCAATGAACAAAGCTGCTTCCTCCTGCCCCTGCTAAGGGTCATACCACAGGTGCTCCTGGATCAGGGACCCCTGGAGTACAGAGGTTCAAGCTCACTGCTTCCCAGGTTATATCAGTGCATTCTTCTATAATCATTCTGCTAAACATTAACTAACCCCCCCCCCCCCCACACACACACACCAGTTTTTAACTCTTACAGATGCACAACTTCAGTCTGATGCTCTCCTTTACAAAAAGTAAGAAGTGGATTTTATTTCTAATGCACAAAAAAGCTCAAGCTTATGTTTAAAAATAAGTTATTGGCCCCAGAAGTGGAGTTTGAGGAAGTCTTGAACTCTAAACACAGGGTACTCTTGGCTGGAATATTTAGTGGGGGAGGGTTCTTAGATTATATCTTTTGTTTGAAATCTGACATGGCTATCATGGCTCCCCATGGCATTTCAAAGCAGCAGCACTGAACAGAGCCCGGGGTCAGCTGGGGAGTCCCCAGATAATCCTGGGCTCCACATGGCATTTCAAACTGGCAGTGTTGCACGGAGCCCGGAGTCCCCAGCTGATCCCGGGCTCCGTGCAGCGCTGCCGCTTTGAAGTACCCCCCACTTCTCTCCTTCCTGCTTGCTGCCTCTATCTGATAAACGGGTGGGGGGGGGGCGGGAGGAAAGGAAGTTACTAGTCGATAAGAGCATTTGCTTATCAGATAGTCGACTGGTCCTTCACATCCCTATTCCCCAGAGATCCATGTGGAGAGCTGGGGCTGCCTGTGGCCCCAGCCCTCCCCTCCCCTTCCCAGAGCCCTGGGGAAGAGCCAGAGCCACTGTGGTTGCAGCCTTGGTCCAGACCTCCCCGGTGGCAGAGGGGGTAAAGAGATAAGGCAGCCATGGCTTGGCCCCTCCCGGTGGCCATGGGGAATAGCTGGGCCCAGCGCTGCTTCGGCTTGGCCCCTTCTGGCAGCGGAGGACAGAGCCAGGCCCATGTGGCTTCAGCCCAGACCCTCCAGCAGACGGGGGGAAACCCAAGCCCGGCGCAGCTTCAGCCCAGCCACTCCCAGCAAAGAGCCGGGGGAGAGCGGAAGACCCCGGGGCACAGAGCCCAAGAGCTGGGGCCAGCTGGGGGGGCAAGGACAAGGGTGGCCTTGGACCATCACAGCAACCAGGAAGGGGAAGAGCTGGGCCCTCCCCAGTGGCCAGAGGAAGAGAGGAGGGCCTGCCACGGACTTAGCCTGACCCAACTCCCGGGCACCTAGGGTTGCCAGATGGTTGAAACAAAAATACCAAACACTCCCCCTCCCCCGCAAAAAACCCCCACAGAACACCGGGAAAAAATTCTGTTGAGGGGGGGGGCGGGAAAAGGGGAAGGGGAGAGAGACCAAAGTTGTTGAGCAAAAAAGAAAAAAAAAGAAAAAAGGACTCCAAGGACTTAAGCTAAAAAAATAAAAAAAAATAAAACAGCATGTCCCCTTTAAGAGTGCAGGGATATGAACATTGGAGAGGTTGAGCACTAAGACCCAGGGGAAGCCTTGGAGTCCGGGGGGGGGGGGGACTCGGGGGGAGGGGATGGTTGGCCGGGCACTGAGTGTTTGTAGGGTTGCCAGGTGCCCAGCATTTTTGCCTCCTGGATGGTGAAAAAATTCAGAAAATACTGGACATCTCAGGTGTCCGGTATTCTCTGAATTTTTTTGCCGGACAGGAGCCGAAAATACCAGACTCTCCGGGTGAATACCAGACACCTGGCACCCCTACGGGCAGCCAGAGGAAGAGAGCCAGGCCTGCTGCAGCCTCAGCCCAACACCCCAGCGGCCAGAGGGAGAGAGCTAGGCCAGACGTGGCTTTGGCCCAACCCAAACCCCCAGCGGCTGGAGAGGGAGAGCCATGGCTCGCCTGGCCTCGGGAGCGGGGGAGGGAGGAGCAGGGAGGTATCCCCAAGGCCAGAGCATGCCAGAGCTTCCTGCCATGCCTCGGCCTGGCCCTGGCCCTACCTGGCAGCTGGGAACAAAGCTGGGGCTGCCTACCCCCCGAGAAAGGAGAATTGGCAAGCATAGCAAGCAGGGGTTGCAGCCCCCTAGTATTTAATAAAAAAACTCTTTTGTTTATCATCATACCCACTGTAAGTAATTTTTACTTCGGGGAAGCAATCACTGTGCATATCTGTTTCATTGATAAAGAGGGCTTACTTCATGAGTTTTCTCTGTGTAAAACTTTTAGATTATTTGGGGATTTGATACCTTTAGGGGTTGGGTTTCTGGATTCTGAGCCCTAAAACTGAGACCTCCCAGAGCAGAAGTGGTTCAGTGTCTGCACTGCTGTCCATGAGGGCCATAACCTCAACTCTGTGTCTTGTCTGGGGGTGACCAGAGGATCTGGGGTCCAGCAGGACAGGGTGGTGGAGAGCCCCACAGAACCAGGTGGCAAATGTCAGTGTCATAATCAGCAAATTGCAGAACAATCGTAAGGGGAATTCTATGATTGCACCTCATCTCGCACACTATTAAAAAAACCTATTAACCTTTTCTACAGGAAAAAATGAAAAAATGCCTAAAACATTTAAAATGTAAAGCATTTGTTAAATAAGGCTTTCATTTTAACAAAACCCTTTGTTCCCCTTCCCTCTAGCTGGAGATAGTTTTTAGAAGGAAATCCTCCACCTCCTTGTTTTACAGTCTCTTAGATCATATTAAAAGAGGGTAATAACTGTTATTTTGGGGAAAGGCAGTAAGTTATTTCAGATAAAGCTGAAGCTGTTATCAAAATCCAGTCCTGTTGGAGTTTGGGATTCAGCTGGAACCAGCAGAGGTGGTGGTATCATTTGGGTCCTTCTCTCTGGTCTGGACTGCACTTCCAGGATCAGAAAGACAAAGGCCCTGGGTTGCAAGAAATGGTGGGGTTGGCAAAGCAGTCATAATGGTGAAGCTCATTCCACTAGACAACTGTTCTCTCAAGAGAACAGGGGTGAAACAGCCCATCCTCTCATTTTGTCCACCATTTAGACCAGATTTTCCACATATCAGTTTTGATTCACTGGTTTCCACACCTTTCCTGCTTATTGAGCATGATCTTATCAGGCCTTGAATTATATCAACAGACCTTTTTGTTTCAGGATAAACTTAAAAAATAACAAATAGCCCACAAAAGCTCATGATACCATCTACATGTTAGTCTTTAAAGTGCTACCAGACTGTTAGTGGTTTTTTAAGTTTATCCTGTACAGACTAACTCTGCTACCCCCTGAAGCTTTTTGTTTCAGTTAGTTTTGTACTGTTTCCCCATCAATATTTGCTACTATACATTTTTGTGACATCTTAGGAACTTTCATGTAATTTTATATCTATTGAAGTCCCAGGAGTTGGCAATTACAAGCTCTTTATAGTTGAACTCCCAATGATCGCCACACACCATGATGGTTTCTTATACCTGAATATTAATAGTTTATTTTTATTATTATAGCATGTTGGAGCCCCAATCAGGGACAAGGACCTCATTGCACTAGATACAGCATAAACACAGACTAAAAAGTCATTTTTGGACTCTTGCTGAATTATCCAGACTTCTCATCTAGATTAGTATCAGGCAGAATGCTGAGAATTTTTTCCCCTCTAGAACAGAACTATTAACTTGTGTCATTAGAGCTGAGAGAGAGAGAGAGAGAGATTATTGTTACTGGTATTTCTTAATATGAAAACCAATAAGGCTATTTTTTATTCCACGTCTGGGAAATGTAAATTAATTTGCCAAAGATTATACACTTTAAGGCCAGGACTGTCTTTTATTCTGTAACTTATAAATTGTCATATTTATTTAGCAGTGCATAGACAGGCTGGGAACATGTGTAACCCCTTCATGTGAGGGTTTTGGAAAAGAGGAGAAATTTCCCCATCTGGTTACTTAGAGAGAGGAATGAACAAAGCCACTATAATCTTTGTTTCTTAAACTGTGTTCCACGGCACAACGGTGTGCCGCGAGGTAGTCAGAGGTGTGCCAGGGAGAACAACAGAATTCAAAATGGCCACCCTTAAAGGGGCAGGCGACCTTTTTTTTTTGTCAATAACTTTCCCCCGACCTTTTTTTCCCACCCAACAAAAAACCCTTGGTGTTCCTCATAAAAAAAATTGTTTAGTGTTCCTCAGTCTCAAAAAAGTTTAAGAAACACTACACTATAATGATAAGTCACATATACACCTGTCCACTATGCAAATACAAGCAGGTCAGAAACATCTTTGTGGTGGACAGTCTATAATTCTTTGGGAAATATTCTGATTTAACATAAAGGCCATATTTCTAATCAGACACATACTTCAGTAAGCATTTGATACTGTCTCGCATGATCTTCTTATCAATAAACTAGGAAAATGCAACCAAGATGGGGCTACTGTAAGGTAGGTAGATAACTGGCTGGATAATCATTCTCAGAGAAAAAAAACAATAAATGGTCTGGTAGCACTTTATAGACTAACAAAAAATGTAGATGGTATCATGTAAAGAACAAATCATGTCAGACCAATCTGATAGCTTTCTTTAATAGGATAACGAGTCTTGTGGATAAGGGAGAAGCGGTGGATGTGGTATACTTAGACCTTAGTAAGGCATTTGATATGGTCTCGCATGAGATTCTTATCAATAAACTAGGTAAATACAACTTAGATGGGGCTACTATAAGGTGGGTGCATAACTGGCTGGATAACCGTACTCAGAGAGTAGTTATTAATGGTTCATAATCCTGCTGGGAAGGCATAACAAGTGGAGTTCCGCAGAGGTCTGTTTTGGGACCGGCTCTGTTCAATATCTTCATCAACGATTTAGATATTGGTATAGAAAGTACGCTTATTAAGTTTGCAGATGATACCAAGCTGGGAGGGGTTGCGACTAATCTGGAGGATAGGATCATAATTCAAAATGACCTGGACAAATTGGAGAAATGGTCTGAGGTAAATAGGATGAAGTTTAATAAAGACAAATGCAAAGTGCTCCACTTAGGAAGGAACAATCAGTTTCATACATACAGAATGGGAAGCGACTGTCTGGGAAGGAGTACAGCAGAAAGGGATCTAAGGGTTATAGTGGACCACAAGTTGAATATGAGTCAGCAGTGTGATGCAATTGCAAAGAAAGCAAACATGATTCTGGGATGTATTAACAGGTGTGTTGTGAGGAAGACACAAGAAGTCATTCTTCCGCTCTACTCTGCACTGGTTAGGCCTCAAATGGAGTATTGTGTTCAGTTCTGGGCACCGCATTTCAAGAAAGATGTGGAGAAATTGGACAGGGTCCAGAGAAGACCAATGAGAATGATTAAAGGTCTAGAGAACATGACCTATGAGGGAAGGCTGAAGGAATAGGGTTTGTTTAGAAAAGAGAAGACTGAGGGGGGACATGATAGCAGTTTTCAGGTATGTAAAAGGGTATCACAAGAAGGAGGGAGAAAACTTGTTTATCTTGGCCTCTGAGGATAGAACAAGAAGCAATGGGCTTAAACTGCAGCAAGGGAGGTTTAGGTTGGACATTAGGAAAAAGTTCCTAACTGTCAGGGTAGTCAAACACTGGAATAAATTGCCCAGGGAGGTTGTGGAATCTCCATCTGTGGAGATATTTAAAAGTAGGTTAGATAAATGTCTATCAGGGATGGTCTAGACAGTATTTGGTCCTGCCATGAAGGCAGGGGACTAGACTCGATGACTTCTTGAGGTCCCTTCCAGTCCTAGTATTCTATGAGCTTTCGTGGGCACAGCCCACTTCTTCAGATGACCGGAGTTATGAGTTTGGGATGGGAACACTTGAAATAAATAGAAGAGGGGAAGGGGTAGGGAGAAAGAATAACAGAGGGGGGTGGGAGACAGAGCATCAGTAAGTATCTGAAGAATGGGCACTTATACCTAAGCAGATAAAAATCAAAGTCAACAGATAGATTCCCATGTCAGAAAGGATACTACTCAGACAGCTGTTAGTATCTTCAATGGTTGTTAAACTGGTAATGTCCTAACCAACCTTCATCATGACTGAGTCCATTAACATGTGAATTGAATTTGCAGATGACCTGTAATTCCAAGGCTTCTCTGTGGATCTGCTTGTTGAGCTGGTTTGACAAGACAGCTACTTGGGAGTTCTGTCATAGTATGATTTGGAAGGTTAAAATGTTCACCAATAGGTTTCTGTATGTTTCCTTTACATATATCTGATTTGTGTCCACTGATTCTTTCCCACAGACACTGTCCAGTTTGTCCAATATATATAGCAGTGGGGCACTGTTGGCATTTGATGGCATAGATCAAATTACTGGATGTGCAGTAGTTATTACTGGTTCAGAGTCATGCTGGAAGGGCATAAGAAGTGGAGTTTCCGCAGGGGTCTATTTTGAGACCAGTTCTGTTCAATATCTTCATTGAACAGATATTGGCATAGAGAGTATGCTTAATAAGTTTGCAGATTATACTAAACTGGAAGGGGTTGCAAATGCTTTGAATGATAGGGTCATTATTCACAATGATCTGGACAAACTGGAGAAACAGTCTGAGGTAAATAGGAGGACATTTAATAAGGACAAATGCAAAGTACTCCACTTAGGAAGGAACAATCAGTTTCATACATACAGAATAAGAAGCAACCGTCTAAGGAGGAATACAGCAGAAAGGGATCTAAAGGTCACAGTGGACCACAAGCTAAATATGATTCAACAGTGTGACACTGTTGCAAAAAAACAAAAAAACATGATTCTGGGATGCATTAACAGGAGTGTTGTGAGCAAGACAAGAAGTCATTCCTCCACTCTATTCTGTGGTGATTAGGCTTCAGATGGAGTACTGTGTCCAGTTCTGGGCACCACATTTCAAGAAAGATGTGAAGAAATTGGAGAAGGTCCAGAGAAGAGCAACAGAAATAATTAAAGGTCTAGAAAACAAGACATATGAGGGAAGACTGAAAAAACTGGGCTTGTTTAGTATCCTGTCTTCCAACAGTAGCCAATTCTGGGTGCTTCAGAAGGCATCAACAGAAGAGGCATTCATCAAATGATCTCCCTGTCACCCACTCTCAGCTTCTGGCAAATAGAAGCAAGGGACACTATTCCTGCCCATCATGTTATGTTAGTGAAGGAATGAATAACATTTCATTATTCTATATTTCCATACCATTCATGATTGTCTAGGCCTCAAACACATCCTCCCCGCCTCCCCCCCTTTAGTCCTTTCTTTTCCAAGCTGAAAAGTCCCAGTCTTATTAATCTCTCCTTATATGGAAACTGTTCCTTACCCCTAATAATTTCTATTGCCCTTTCTGTACTTTTTTCCAAATCCAAGATACCTTTTTTTAGATCTGCATACAGGTATTCAAGATGTGGACATACCATGACTTTTATATAAAGGCAATATGATATTTTCTGTTTTATTATCTAATCCTCTCCTAATGTAATGTGAAGAAGTAGGTTGTGCCCATGAAAGCTCATGATACCATCTACAATGTTTTGTTAGTCTTTAAGGTGCTAGTAGACAGTTGTTTTTTAATATTCTGTTAGTTTTTTTAGTTTTTAGACTGCCACTGCACATTGAGCAGATTTTTTCTCAGAACTCTCCACAATGACTCCAAGATTCCTTGAATGGTAACAGCTATTTTAGATCCCATCATTTTTCTGTGTATAGTTGGGATTATATTCTTCCATGTGCATTAGTTTGCATTTCTCAACACTGAATTCCATCTGCCTTTGTGTTGCCCGATCACCCAGTTTTGTGAGATCCCTTTGTAAATCCTTGTGGTCAGGTTTGGACTTAACTATTTTGAGTAATTTTGTAGTATCTGCAAATGTTGCCATCTCACAATTTACCCCTTTTTCAGGAACTCAGCTTGCCCCCCCCCCAACCCTCCCTAAATGGCAACCAAGTTAATGGGAATTTTCATGCTAACTGATGAATACAGCAATACTCCATGTTAAAATTGTGTCTCAAGTTCCCATTAAACTTGCCAATTTTCAGTTTAAATGCCTTGGTCAAGTCAAACTGCATTGGGCAATATATTAGTACAAAACTGGTCATAACACATTTTTTAAATAATTTCTCTGATACCAAACATGTCACTTATATAATACAAAATGCATATTCAGTGCTCTCTCACCTCCGTGGTGAAATGGCATGCCAAGATTTCAAAACGTCAGCAAACCAAATGCTGCCACCACCACATGGTGATAGACATGTAAAGCATCAGGTTAGTCCAAACAAAGTTCATAGAGTAGAAAAGTGCAATTTTCATCTGCTTTCTTATTTTTTTAAACTGATCTCAACTCTAAACCAAACTAGACATTATATACTTGCAAGATAATATTTAAGGTGTAGACATATCCTACTTAGGAACAAATTCTAAGACTGAGATGTGCACACATTGCTTCACTGCAACCACACCAAATACATTATAAAAGCAAGCAAGCTATTTGAAAATCACCTACAGATTATGTAAGCAATTGGATTTTTCAAGCTTATTTTCAAGTGCTTTTTTCTCCTTGTATATTGCAATACAGGCAGTCCCCGGGTTACGTACAAGATAGGGACTGTAGGTTTGTTCTTAAGTTGAATTTGTATGTAAATCGGAACTGGTACATATTGTAGGGGAAACTCTAGCCAAACATTTCTCCAGAGCTCAGTTTTATTCTCCCACAACTCACTTCCCTCAGTCCTTTATTCTCAAGCTGAGGTGTCTGCTGAGAAGAGCCGCTCCGCGTCTCCTTGGTCTGCTGGGGGTGGCGCTAGCTTCACATCTCCCTGGTCTGCTGGGGGGAAGCAGCTAGTGCGGGGTTGTCTCACCCCGTTTGTAAGTAGGGATCCGATGTAAGTCGGATCCATGTAACCCGGGGACTGCCTGTATATATATATAATTTTGTATAAAAAATTGTGGGAGAGGAGACTGAGAGCTGGATGAGTTTACTAGGTCAGTTATATAAAATGATAAAGCAATTAACACTGACTGCAGCAATACTTCCTGGTGACAGGGGAACTGGCCACTGCAGTCCTCCAACTGCTAAAACCTGTTTAGGATATTTGTTGGCAGAATAGAAACAAAAAGTATGTTTGAAATTTGGGAGCCAACGATTATTCAACAAATAAAATGCTAATCTCTATCTACTACTATCCAAATTTAAAACAGGAAGCAGAGGCACGAGCAGATTAATTCATGTGCAATAGCTTTAGTAAAAGCTCATATTTGATTTTCAAACTTTATTTTTAATATCTAGTAATTTTAGGGGTAAATGCTGCATCACTGTATTAAGACCTTAAGGGTCACAAACAAGTAAATTGTAGGTCTTTGCAAAGAATAAAATAAAGGTCTGCATGAAATACTTTAACTTACTAGCATAATAAAACCTTAACATTAATTATAACTTACATCTTTCATAAATTACATCTCTATAAAGAGAATAAGTACTTAAAAAACATAATACATTTTGCCAGCAATAAAGGAATGTAGTACCTTTTCTAGGTCTCTAATAAAATAATTTGATTAAGTTAAATATAGAGCTATTGAGAAATCTACAACAATTAAGATATGAGCAACCATAAATTGCTCTGTTAGCAAAATAGTGCATGCAGTACTTTTTAAAATTAAGTTTTTAAAATTTTGGGATGGTTATAAATACAGAATCCAGTATTTGAAAATACAGTTAGAATACAGATGCAGATGATAAATGCTTCTATACATTTATAATGAAACATGTTAATCAGTTTTTAAAATAATAGAAATATTACTGAGAAAACTGAATTATGTTTTGATGGCCTGGTTTGAAAGAGTGACACAATAATTAATATAGATTGCAGCTTAAGGGAACAAAAGATATTCATAAAGCAGTACAAATTAAGAATAATCTAGTCACATTAAACAAACAGATTTTCATTCAAGATTTTATGTTGAGATGAATGCATACAATGGATTATATGTTAAATGCAACACATATAAACATAAATGTAATATAGTGTTAAACAGATACTTAAATTAACACTAAAATGATACAGTATTTACAATCCTATTTTCATAACTATAATCTGTATGATCATCTTTAAACATAGTAGAATCTTCCACTGTACATTTAAAGGATGAGGGTTTCAAGAACTTTGGTTTCAATTATTTTGTATAATCTTAACATTGTATATTTCTTATTCAATCTGCTATATTAGAAAAATGTAACTACCAATAAATTATTCCAATTTTAACTAAATACAGCTGCAACGTTATACTTAAGTTACTGATAAGCAAACTGGTAGCCCCCTTACCTAGATATATTGTTAAAGCTGAGAAACAGATGTTGGAGGCAGGGCAAAGTATCCACATCTTTCTAGAAAGAATGAGAAGCAAATTCATGAGGGGAAAAAGAACATCTTTTGAACCTCTCTACTTGTCCTGATGATGATATATACACATTTCTATTTTCTGTAACCTTGCTGCAACATTGATTTCTGTTGAACATGCAGCTCCACTCCTCTCTGGTGCAGACTTCAAGGGAGTGCTTCAGTGCAGATATCTATTCTGCAGAACAAGCTGCACCACTTGCAAGGTAAATAGCTAAATAGCTTTAAAGAGAAAGAGCTGATAACCTTTTTTAACAGGCTTTCAGGAAAAGAGCCAAGGTGCTTGCCTCAGCATTCAAGCTTCAGGCAAGCATACTGTAATCAAACTGCATAAATATTAATTTGATTTTGTGACCATTCTGCACTAAAATTTCCAAGTGTAAACTCATAAATTAGCTTCCAAATTGCAGTAGCCGTACTGTCAGTGAAAGACTTAAATAAGGATTCTCCCCTATCAACCAACTCACTAGCTTTTAAATTATACAAAAATCCCAGACACAAAAAACAACATATAGATAGCTTTTAAAAGATTTTACTCCAGAGTCGATGTATTTTAACTATGTAAAACTGTTATAAATGTTTTAACATGCTATTATAAATCCTTTGGAATATTTGAAATAACTTCTAATTCAACATGTTGAAAAAGAAAATAAGAGCAAGTGGTATTTGCAAAATACAAATCCACATTTATTAGAAACAGTGGTCTGTCGTTATCTATCCACACACTCATTTATTACATTAAGTACATCTCCCCACCCTGTATAAAACTATTCTCCAACTTGCAGCTGTGGATATGAACACACCTAATCCAAGTACTAGGAGACTGGCGCAGGGGCAGGCCATTTGTTTGTTTGTTTTTCCAGTAGGTAGGCCCATATTCCCACCCTCCATCAGATTTACTCTCCATGACTTATACTTGTGATTATAATGTAGCACTTTAAAGACTAACAAGATGGTTTATTAGATGATGAGCTTTCGTGGGCCAGACCCACTTCCTCAGATCAAATAGTGGAAGAAAGTAGTCACAACCATATATACCAAAGGATACAATTAAAAAAAATGAACAAATATGAAAAGGACAAATCACATTGCAGAACAGAAGGGGGATGCGGGGGGGTGGGAAGGGGGAGGAAGGAAGGTAAGTGTCTGTGAATTGCTGATATTAAAGGTAGGGAGAGTGGGATGTTTGTGAGTTAATGGTATTACAGGTGATAATTGGGGAAACTGTCTTGGTAATGGGTGAGAAAGTTCAAATTCTTGTTAAGTCCTTGTTGGCAAGTGTCGAATTTTAACATGAATGACAGTTCAGAGGATTCCCTTTCAAGTGCAGATGTAAAAGGTCTTTGTAGCAGAATGCAGGTGGCTAAGTCATTTAGAGAGTGTCCTTTCTGGTTTAAGTGGCAAGAAACTGTTTTCTCTTTGTGATCTTGTCTGATATCTGTTTTGTGGGCATTAATCCTTTGGCGAAGTGTCTGAGATGTTTGTCCAATGTACATAGCAGACGGACACTTTCGGCACATGATAGCATAGATTATATTTCTGGATGCGCAGGAATATGTGTTCTTGATCTTATAACTCACTTGGTTAGGTCCAATAATGGTATCAGCAGAATGAATATGTGGACAAAGCTGGCAACGGGGTTTGTTGCAAGGGAAGGTACCAGGGTTGGTATTAGTGTGGTATGTCCTGTGGTGGTTGGTAAGAATCATCTTGAGGTTAGGTGGTTGTCTATAGGAGACTATGGGTCTGTCTCCCAGAGCCTCTTTGAGTATGGTATCCTGTTCCAATATAGGCTGTAGTTTATTGATAATGTGTTGGACAGGTTTAAGTTGGGGGTTGTAGGTGATGACAAGTGGTGTTCTATTGTTGGTTTTCTTGGGTCTGTCTTGAAGTAGATGGTTTCTAGGTATTCGTCTGGCTCTTTCAATTTGCTTTTTTATTTCTCTGGGTGGGTAGTTGAGATTTATAAATGCTTGGTAGAGATCCTGAAGCTTCTGGTCTCTGTCAGTGGGATTAGAGCAGATGCGGTTGTATCGAAGGGCTTGGCTATAGACGATGGATCGTGTGGTGTGTTCTGGATGGGAGCTGGATGCATGTAGGTAACTGTATGAGTCGGTGGGTTTTCTGTAGAGAGTGGTGTCTAATTTTCCATTGTTGATTTGTACGGTGGTGTCCAGGAAGTGGATCTCTCGTGTAGAATGGTCCAGGCTAAGGTTGATGGTGGGGTGTAGGTTGTTGAAATCTCTGTGGAATATCTCCAGTGTTTCTTGGCCATGTGTCCAGATCATAAAGATGTCATCGATGTACTGTAGGTAGAGGAAGGGTGAAAGGGGACGGGAGTTGAGGAAACGTTGTTCTAGGTCAGCCATAAAGATGTTAGCATACTGTGGGGCCATGCGTGTACCCATGGCTGTGCCGCTGATCTGGAGGTATAAGTTGTTCTCAAACTGGAAATAATTGTGGGTGAGAACAAAGTTACATAGGTCTGCTATCAGGTTGGCAGTAGTGTCCTCTGGGATAGTGTTTCTAATTGCTTGTAATCCGTCTTCATGTGGGATGTTGGTATATAGAGCTTCTACATCCATGGTGGCAAATACTATTTGATCTGAGGAAGTGGGTCTGGCCCACGAAAGCTCATCATCTAATAAACCATCTTGTTAGTCTTTAAAGTGCTGCATTGTCCTGCATTTTGCTTCAACTACCCCAGACTAACACGGCTGCATTTCTATCACTTGTGATTATGGCTGATGTGGGGAAAGAGCAGGACAGAAATAAACCTACAAGCTAGATGTTAAGAGATTGTGTGCATGGTGATTCTTACTCAAATCCTCAGTGTCTAGCTGATCACAATACTGTGGGATGTGACGGAATTTTCTTTGGATCGTAGTCTGCCATAGACACCATGATTTTTACAGCTGCCAACCCTCCAGGAATGTCCTGGGATCTCCAGAAACTAAAAATTAATATTGTAATGTGATAGAACCTCCAAGAATATGTCCAACCAAAATTGGCAACCCTGCACTGGAATAGCTTGCAAACATCTCAAATATGGGTATATGTTCACCCCAGGTACTGTACAGAGGACACAGACTAACTGAATTCCTGCTTCCTCCAGTTTAGCTCATTCAGGCAGAGGCTCTATGCTCTGGACAAAAACTGCCCCTTGTGGGGCTGGAACAGTCCCCTGCCTGCAGCAGGCAGAGCGCTCCTCAAGCCACCACTGGTTGGTTACCAGTTAACTAGAACCAGAAAGCATCACCTCATGTCTTTGGGTTCCTAACATGATTTCTGAAATCTTTGGGTTAGCAATACTGCTGCTTAAGATTAACTAAGATTTGAAGTTGCAACTAACATATAAGATATTTGTATTCCATAATTATTCTGTCACGTTATATTAGGTACACCACCCACAGCATCTGTGCAAAAGAAACCTATTCTTTTTAGTACCAAAATTAAATGATAATTCTTCTATTTTAGTCCTGAAATAAAAGAGGTCTGTTTACCCCATCTACTCCTGAGTCTCCTGTTTCTTCTCTAATACATAGAATTTTGGGATACTTCCCATTGACTCCTGGGACCTAAATCAAGTGTATCTGGTTCTACATAGGGTAGTGGTGGTTGGAGACTTTCTTCTGGGGGGGAACAAAAGGACCCATCTGTCACCTTGACATGACGTCCCGGGATGCATGTTGCCCGTCAGGAGCCCATATCTGAGACGTGGTGCAGGAACTGTCAAGGATCATCCAGCCCTCTGATTACTATCCCATACTACTCTTTGATGTGGGCACTAATGATACTGCAAGGTGTGACCCAGAGCAGATTAAAAGTGACTACAAGGCTCAGAGTATGGGTGAAGGAGTCTGGAATGCAGGTGATGTCCTTGTCAGTCCTTCTGGTCAAAGATAGGGGTCCACGCAGAAACAGGTGCATCCTGGAGGTGAATCCTTGGCTGTAAAGATGGAGTCACCAGGAGGTCTCTGACTTTCCTGATCATGGGATGCTGTTCCAAAAAGAGGGACTGCTAAGCAGAGATGGGGTTCACCTATCAAGGAAGGGGAAAGGAGTATTTGGATATAGATTGGCTAACCTGGTGAGGAGGACTTCAAACTAGGTTCGAGGAGACAGGTGACCAAAGCCCACAGGTAAGCAGACCTGGGAGAGGGGTCAGAAATTGGGAGGGGAGCATTGGCTATAATAGCAGAGATAAAGGAGAGACCAGGCAGAATGGGGGGGACGGGGACATGTCAGTATCTTAGTGTACTTTATCCAAATGTAAGAAATGTGGGGAATAAGGAGGAACAACTTGAAATGCTAGTAAATAAATACAACTATGTCATAGATGGTATCACAGAGACACGATAGGATAATATTCATGATTGGAATATTGGTATAGAAGGGTACAGCTTGCTCAGGAAGGATAGGCAAGGAAAAAGGGAGGAGGGGTTGCCTTATATATTAAAAATGTATATACTTGGACTCAGGTTGAGATGGACATGATAGACAGACTTGTTGAGAGTCACTGGGTAAGGTTAAAAGGGGTAAAAAACCAAGGATGATGTCATGCAAGGGGTCTACTACAGACCACCTAACCAGGAAGAAGAGGTGCATGAGGCTATTCTTAAACAGCTAACAAAATCATCCAAAGCACAGGATTTGGTGGTGATGGGGGACTTCAACTATTCCCTGTTCCACTCACTGGAACCCTCATTTTTGGCCCCACCTCAAAGTGTAGAGGGGCCCACAATTCCACTTATCCTGGAACCCCAGAAGAGTTAATCTGGCCTGAGGCCTTGAACCTCAGTACTACCTACCCTCCCTCCATGGGGCTGGGGTGCTAGAGGAGGGAGGTGTCTCAGTTGGAGCCACATCAGTGAAGCTTGGAGGAGCTGTTTTTTGCATCTCACTTGTGTGATCCCTGACTGATTTTTCTGTGGGTCAGTGACCCCTGACCCAAAACAGGTTCCCCACCCATCCCATCAATAAATACAATGCTGAAACATGTGTGTTAAACATTATTTTAATTAAAAATGAAGCCTGGCCAAACAGCCCACAATTGGGGCCAAGCCCCCATCTGGCCACAGCATCATAACACTCCTGCATCCCCACACACACTCCAACCCTAAGCCTATCATACACCGGAACCCCCTGGCCTAAAGCCTCTCACGTCCCCAGTCTTCTGCCACATCAATACTGCACAATCTACACACTGCAAATCTGTGTCCTGTGCCCATCATACTCCCAAACACTCTGCCCTGAGCCCCTCATATGCCCAGACCTCAACTCCTACACCCTCACATCCACAAGCCTGTGGTTTGCTCAGCACTCCAACCCTCCAGCTGACCCCAACACTCTCCAGCCTGAAGTCCCCTCCCTGAGCCAGCAGCTCCTTCTCCCCCTCCTCCTGCACCCAAAATCCCTCCCAGAGCTTGCACCTTTCACCCCTTCCCACATCCAAATCCCCCATTCCAAACCCAGGATTTCCCAACTTGTGAAGAAAGTGAAGCACCATCCTTCACATGAAATTCATTTAGTTTCTCTTATTTCTTATGTTAAATTACATTTATATTAAATTTTTTACCAAGAAAAATTATTTGTGCTTATTTTTAATTTTAAATAATTTTTGTATACCAAATTTTTGTGTTTATTTTAAATTACGAATTGAATTTTTTGTTAAAGGGGGGGTTGGAGGATGGTAAAGAAGAGGTGGGGGGCATGAGGGTTTCTCAAAAATCAAACAGGGGCATGATGTCGAAAAGTTTGGGTACAACTGCACTACACTGTGGTTCCATGCCAAAATAGATCTTATGGCCCTGTTACGATGCTATTGGAAATACACTTAAATGCAACATCCTTATATCAATATAAGTATTACAATAGGACCTACTACTCTGGTGTCTCAGTATGAGAGGGTACAGAAACACTCTGGCAAAGAAACTACTTCAAGCCTAGTGTTTCATCTACTATACATTTGAGAGATTTTGTCTGTCTGTCTGTTCAGGAACTCCTCCTGAACGAGAAGAGCCAGGACCACCAAATTTGGAATGCAGTTTCCTCTTATCATAACTTAAAGCAAATTAAGGGTTTGGTTGTGCAGGGTGAAGAGGTGCTGAAGCTCTTCCCCCAACCTGATTCATACAGGAACATTGTTGGCTGTTCCCCTTCATCAGGGAGCCAGGGAGAAGTGCACAGTTTGCTCCATTCCTTACTCTGGCTGGATAGTCCAGGGGGCAGATAGGCCTGGACCTGCCCCAATCAGGGGAAGTACACCCCTCCTGCAGCTGTGCCTGTTGGCACTGCACTAGCCATAGACAGGCACTTCTTATGTGGCCCCAAGCTCCTGGAGTGAGAGAGGGTTGGAGTAGTCCTCTCCCCAAGGCAGCCTTCATACTAAATCCTTCATCCACAGCCCCACACCACAGCAATGATTTAAATGAAGAAAAACAAAAATTAATTGAGTTAAGGACCCAAGCAACAAAAGGTAAATCTTCTAGTACACTATAATAAACAAGTGATATCACTGCTGGTTATCGCACCTTAGCCAAAGCCAGAAGAAGGAGTTTTAGGGTAGTGTCATGTCCTTTTGCCCTTTCAAGACAAGACAAAGCGCTGGGCCCACTTATCAAGGTTTTCTTATTTTATTTTGACATATTTCTTCTAAATGACTGCTCTAACCATTTCTTTTTTATATATATATATATATATATATATATATATATATAAACTAATTATTCATTGCACCTGGAGCCCAACTGCATTTTCTTTATTTCTATTACTTCACCCCAAACATTAAAATAAGATAAGACTGGTATTTCAAAGGCCATAAGAACTTTAATACAAACTGCTCTTCTTTCCTGTGATCTCATTCTTTTTGGTCATGTGCTTCTTTGTCTATCGCTTATGCTAACATTCAAACTCAACTAAAAAAAACCCCCAGCTTAGGCCTTTCCCCTTTACCCCTGTGACAGAACGTTACAGTGAAAATGTAAAAATAATATACTGCATTAATTAACTAGATAACATCTTCTAGAACTCAATTTCTAATAACTTTGAATTAAAATAGACCAAAGAGAAAGCACCTTCACTAAAATTACAATGACCCAAGACTGAGCATGAACATAATTTTTCTTTAACCAAGCCAAAAATATACTGAGACCAAGAACTGACTCAACAGATGCCATAGCCCAAACTAGAGATGCTATCGTGTAATTGAATTGTTATCTAACCGCAAGAAATCTTAGCAGTTACAAAACTATTCGATAGTCCCTGGGGGCAGAGCCGGCAGCCAGTGCACTCCCATTGCCACTCCTCTGAAGCCCCCTGCCACTCCATGCTGCTGCCTCTGTACCAGAGGAAGCAGCGTAGGGTGGCAGTTGGAGCTGGTCCGCAAGGGGAGTCAGTTTAAAAATCAGCTTCTTGCGCAGACCAGTTGTCTGCCACCCTACACTGCTGCTTCTGACACAGAGGTAGCAGCGTATGGTGGCAGCAGCCCCTTTCTGCAAGGAATCCGAGCTCCCCATGGACAGAGGTTGCTTCATGTGATGCAGAGTAGCCCCTGTCCGCAGCCTCTGTCCATGGCAGGCCCAGGCTTGCCACAGACAGAGGCTGCTCCATGAGATACAGAGCAGCCTCTGTCTGTGGGGAGCTCGGGCCCAACACACCTCTGATAAGAGGCAGGAGCGCAGGATGGGGGAAGGCAGTAATGCCAAGCTCATGCTGAGGGGAACAGGTTTTTAAGCCAGCTCCCCTCAGCACTCGCGCCTGCCTCCCCCGCCGCCTCTGTAAGAGAGGAAGGTGGGTCCGAGGACCCAGCACGCAAAGGGAGCCACCTTTCAGCCTACCTCCTCACCCCCTGCACTGCTGCCTCTCTATTAGGGATGTTAAATATCGGTTAATTGAATAGTTGAGTAACCTCATGAAATTTTATCGGTTAATCGACTATTGTAGAGTCCCTGAGGCAGGGCCAGCAGCCACTGTATCAGAAGCAGCAGCGTGGGGTGTCAGGTGGGACCTCGTCCACGAGGGGAGACAGTTTAAAAACCAGCTCCCCTCATGGAATGGCTTCCTGTCGCCCTATGCAGCTGCTTCTGAGAGAGTCACCAGTGTGGGGTGGCAGCAGTACCTGTCTGGTGGGGGAGTCTGAGCTCCCGGACCCAGTGAGAGCCAGAACTGAGCTGGGCTGCTTGTCCACCCGGCTCTTAATTCGTTTGAAATGCAGATCTGAAACTGGGGTAGGTACCGGACACAGCATGAACCAGGACTGAGCTGGGCTGTCTGCCCACCCAGCTCCCAATACACTTTAAATGCAGAGCCATAGCAGGGGTAGGTCCCAGACTCCTCACAAGCCAGGACGGAGGCAGGCTGCATGCCAGCCTGCTAAAAAATGTACTGGCAGGGAGAGAGAAATGCGTGTAGTCTAGAGCATTAACCTATAAACCTTTACTTATCGGTTAATCGACTTTACTATTACACCCCTACTCTCTATCAGAGTGAGCAGCACAGGGGTGGGAAGATAGATGGAGCCAATGCTCATGGGAAAGTTGGCTTTTAAACCAGCTTCTCACAGGCTCCCGCTCCCCTCTTGCTGCCTCTGATACAGGCAGTAAGCGGGGGCAGGAATGCACGTAGTGGACAAGATTAACTGATAAGCCTAGGCGTATCAGTTAATACACGATGACGTTCCTAGCCCAAACATGTTAATTCTTAAAAATGCAATAATTTAAAGAGACAAATATATCTACCATATACTAGTCAATCATTTGGAGGATAGAGACATAATTCAAAATGACCTTAGCAAGTTAGAGAAATGGTCAGAGGTAAACAAGATGAGGTTTAATAAAGAGAAATGCAAAGTGCTCCACTTAGGAAGGAACAATCAGTTCCATACATACAAGATGGGAAGCGACTGTCTAGGAAGGAGCATGGCGGAAAGGGATCTAGGGGTCATAGTGGACCACAAGTTGAATATGAGTCAACAGTGTGATGCTGTTGCAAAAAAAGCAAATATGATTCTAGGTTGTATCAACAGGTGTGTTGTAAGCAAAACTCGTGAAGTCATTCTGCCGCTCTATTCTGCACTAGTTAGGCCTCAGCTGGAGTACTGTGTCCAGTTCTGGGCACCACATTTCAAGAAAGATGTGGAGAAATTGGAAAGGGTACAGAGAAGAGCGACAAGAATGATTAAAGGTTTAGAGAACATGACCTATGAAGCCAGGCTTCATGAACTGGGCTTGTTTAGTTTGGAAAAAAGAAGATTAAGGGGGGACATGATAGCGGTTTTCAAATATCTAAAAGGGTGTCACAAGGAGGAAGGCGAAAATTTGTTCCTCTTGGTTTCTGAGGACAGGACAAGGAGTAATGGGCTTAAAGTGCAGCAGGGGAAGTTTAGACTGGACATTAGGAAAAAATTCCTAACTGTCAGGGTGGTCAAATATTGGAATAAATTGCCAAGGGAGGTGGTGGAATCTCCCTGTCTGGAGATATTTAAGAACAGGTTAGATAGACATCTGTCAGGGATGGTGTAGACGGAGCTTGATCCTGCCTTGAGGGCGGGGGGCTGGACTCGATGACCTCTCGAGGTCCCTTCCAGTCCTATTATTCTATGATTCTATGATTATTTCCATGTTCTCATTGCTTCAGGAAGCAAAAACAATTATGGATAATTTGACACACTCCATGAACAGTTTAATACCCAAAAGATTCAAGAAAATATTCCTGAGGGAAAGAGAGCAGGCACTAAGCATAAAGATGAGCAATGGTATGACATGGAAAATTTTGATCACACAACATTTTTGCTGCTCTGCGGGTTTATTTGTTTTTAATATCCTTCACTAAATGATAGAAAACAAATACATCATCAAAACTCACAAAAGATGCCGAGTAAAATCTTGGCACTGCTGAATTTAATGACAAAATTCCCAAATAAACAGTAGTACTTGAGGTAACTCAGACCTACTTTAAAAAAAAAAGAAGGCCAAGGTGCACTAAGAGTTACAATCTACTTGTAAAAGGCAATCCTATCAACTTAGAAAAAGCAATGTTCGTACAGGGAAAGTTCTATCACTCTAAGGAAGGGTAGAAGGGAGAACTGCAAAATAGAGACAATGGATTTCAGGAAGGCGGATTTTGGTAAGATCAGAGAGCTGATAGGTAAGGTCCCATGGGAATCGAGACTGAGAGGAAAAACAACTGAGGAGAGTTGGCAGTTTTTCAAAGAGACATTGTTAAGGGCCCAAAAGCAAGTTATTCCGATGTGTTGGAAAGATAGAAAATATGGCAAAAGACCACCTTAGCTTAACCACGAGATCTTGCATGATCTAAAAATAAAAAAGGAGTCATACAAAAAAAGGCAAAGTAGGAAAAATTACAAAGAATGAATATAGGCAAACAGCACAGGAATGCAGGGGCAAGATTAGAAAGGCAAAGGCACAGAATGAGCTCAAATTAGCTACGGGAATAAAGGGAAACAAGAAGACTTTTTATAAATACATTAGAAGCAAGAGGAAGACCAAGGAAAGGGTAGGCCAACTAGTCACTGAGGAGGGAGCAACAGTAACCGGAAACTTGGAAATGGAAGAGATGCTCAATGTTTTCTTTGTTTTGGTCTTCACCGCGAAGTCTGTAGGAATGCCTAACATAGTGAATGCTAGTGGGAAGGGGGTAGTTTTAGAAGGTAAAATTAAAAACAAGTTAAAAATCACTTAGAAAAGTTAGATGCCAGGGCCTGATGAAATGCATCCTAGAATACTCAAGGAGCTGATAGAGGAGGTATCTGAGCCTCTAGCTATCATCTTTGGAAAATCATGGGAGACAGGAGAGATTCCAGAAGACTGGAAAAGGGCAAATATAGTGTCCATCTATAAAAAGGGAAATGAGAACAACCCAGGAAACTACTGACCAGTTAGTATAACTTCTGTGCCAGGGAAAATAATGGAGCAAGTAATTAAGGAAATCATCTGTAAACACTTGGAAAGTGGCAAGGTGATAGGGAACAGCCAGCATGGATTTGTAAAGAACAAATCATGTCAAACCGATCTGATAGCTTTCTTCAGTAGGATAACGAGTCTTGTGGATAAGGGAGAAGCTGTGGATGTGGTATACTTAGACCTTAGGAAGGAGTTCGATACGGTCTCGCATGTTATTCTTATCAATTAACTAGGTAAATACAACTTAGATGGGGCTACTATAAAGTGGGTGCATAACTGGCTGGATAACCGTACTCAGAGAGTAGTTATTAATGGTTCAGAATCCTGCTGGAAAGGCATAACACGTGGGATCCATAGGGGTCTGTTTTGGGACTGGCTCTGTTCAATATCTTCATGAATATCTAAGTGCTCCACTTAGGAAGGAACAATCAGTTTCATACATGCAGAACGGGAAGAGACTGTCTGGGAAGCAGTACGGCAGAAAGGGATCTAGGGGATATAGTGGACCACAAGTTGAATATGAGTCAGCAGTGTGATGCAGTTGCAAAGAAAGCAAACATGATTCTGGGGTGCATTAACAGGTGTGTTATGAGCAAGACGCGAGAAGGCATTCTTCCGCTCTACTCTGCACTGGTTAGGCCTCAAATGGAGTATTGTATTCAGTTCTGGGCACCGCATTTCAAGAAAGATGTGGAGAAATTGGACAGGGTCCAGAGAAGAGCAACAAGAATGATTAAAGGTCTAGAGAACATGACCTATGAGGGAAGGCTGAAGGAATTGGGTTTGTTTAGTTTAGAAAAGAGAAGATTGAGAGGGGACATGATAGCAGTTTTCAGCTATCTAAAAGGGTGTCATAAGGAGGAGGGAGAAAACTTGTTCATCTTGGCCTCTGGGGATAGAACAAGAAGCAATGGGCTTAAACTGTAGCAAGGGAGATTTAGGTTGGACATTAGGAAAAAGTTCCTAACTGTCAGGGTAGTCAAACACTGGAATAAATTGCCCAGGGAGGTTGTGGAATCTCCATCTGTGGAGATATTTAAGAGTAGGTTAGATTAATGTCTATCAGGGCTGGTCTAGACAGTATTTGGTCTTGCCATGGGGGTAGGGGACTGGACTCGATGACCTCTCAAGGTCCCTTCTACTCCTAGTAATTCCATGATTCTATGATTCTAAGGAGGAAGTTCCATTTGCGTGTGAATTCTGTTGACTATACATTCTATAAAGGAGGCTGACTATAAAAAAACCAAACTGCCCATTTTCTCAAATATCAGCTCAGCCAGTAGACTAAGAGTGGACTTTGCTATTATGAAGAAAAGCAAAAACAAAAACACAAGGAAACAAACCTGGAAATAGGAGCTGAAGCTTCTATTTTCTATTCAGCAAAACTCACAGTTCACTTTTCTCAGAAAATCATACACCAGTGGGCTAATTAATTGACATGATCTAAGATACAGCTCAAGGCAAGAGCTGCATATATTAACTTCTCGCCTTTGTTATTATGTACTATTTGTTTCTTTCCAAGCAGGGAATACTTCGTTCTAGGTATTCAGCAAAATAGCATTTTTTTTATTTTGTGTTATCTACTTTTTGTTAAGGTTATGTAATAAGAAACTGAAACATTATCTTTTGCTGACACAGATCTTCAATTATTGCTAAGGTATTTTCTCACTAACACAAAATGTTTGAAGGTATTGGTTAATTTTAAGTAAAACTGAAAAGTTTAAAATAATGTTTTTAGTTATCTTTTAAGTTCATACTGATTTTCTTTAACTGCTATATATAAAAAGAGAGGCTACTACTAAAAAAAAGTACTCGATGCCATCAATAGCTATGATTTTTAAGTTTAGGATATAGTCAGTATATTGTTTACTATATTTTTTGCTAGCTACTTAATCTATGCACCAGAACTGAATTGCTTCTTCAAGATTTCCTAACTTTTAGCACTTCAATTAGTACTAAGAAAGCTTCACAACTATAAATAATCATTTATATAAAATACCCACCCATATGTTATTTTTAGTTTAATTTAATTCACACAAAACTAAGCATAACAGCAACCATAAGTCGTAGGCAAATGAAAACAATATAGTTCTAGAACTGCACAATGCCAGCATGGTTCAAATCAAACTATAGTATTTTGCTAACTTTTTTGTGGGGGAAGGACAACAAATACTGACTTTGTCACTTACCATGGAGGTGATTTGATTATGACGCAAGTTAAGTTCAGTCAGTGAATCCAGTCCATTAAGGTTTTCTATGTAGCTTAAAAGATTTCTGGCAAGGTTTAACACTCTGAGTTCACCCAAATGATTGATATTTTCTATTTTAGCAATCTGTAAAGAGAAGCATAATTAACAGTGAACATATTGTGCCCAGTTTGCTTATACACGTGTTAGATATACATCTTAAAGCAATTTAGATACATACTAACATAATTCTACATTAGTTTTTATTTTTAATAGTAGATATTTATGTTTTCGGTTGACTTCCACTAGATTTCCAGCAGCCCACTGGAAATTATACAACATTATCCAGTTTACTAATGTTCTTTTTGGTCACGGAATGATGTAATTAAGTCAGCAGTCCTTATTCTTTATCATCAGAGCTCTCTGTGTTTATGCTGTGTGGGACAAATATGTGCTACTTCCAGGTGAAAGTAACCTAAATTTCTTACAGATACTATCCTATCACAACCCGCTCCTTCCCCAAGGGCTAACCGTGGGGAAGGGGGTGGCCATACAAAAGTACCAGCAAGAAATTTAAGAGTGGGGGTGGAGTGCAGGGAGCTCGGGGCAGAGGGTTCGGGTGTGTGTAGTGTACAAGAGTTAGGGCTGGGTATGGGAATGCAGGAGTCAAGGTTGGGATGTATGAGGGGCGCAGAGCAGGGCAGAAGGTTGGGGTATGTGGGAGGGTGCAAGAGTCAAGACTGGGGTGTATAAGGGACATAGGGTATGAGTAGGGTCTCAGGGCAGGGGTTTGGGGTGTATGGGGATGCAGGAGTTAAGGATGGGGATGCAGGAGTCATGGTTGTGTTGTATGAGGAGGGGGCTCAGGGCAGATGAGTTGGCGTGTGTGGAATGTGGGAGGGTACAGGAGTTAGGGCTGGGGACAAGGATGCAGGAGTCAAGACTGAGGTGTATGAGGAAGGGGCTCAGAGCAGAGGACTGGGTGAGTGAAGGGAGAGCTAAGGGAACATTTCAGGGGTGGGGGGCTTCAATTACCCTAGTCTCTGACTAGGGAGTGAGGCAAAGTTTTTTCTTTTTCTCACTACTGAGCAAGGCAAATTTCACATCCATGAGCCTTCCTTCTCTGCCCTCCCCTGGGCAGCCAGGAGTGAGAGCAGGCTGTGAAACTAGTCTCACTCCCTAGTCAACGAAAAGGGGGAAAAAATCATTCAGAGACTGGGGTAAGTGCAGCTGCAGCCCCCATTCCTCCTGAAATGGTGGGGGGCTCTGGGACGGGGCAGTTCTAGACACACACACACACACACACACACACACACACACACACACACACACACACACCCCATCAGCTCCTCTAACCTGTCAGGCTGCCTGTTTCTAGTGTGGCAGCCTGCAGAAAGCCAGGATCCAGGCTGGAAGTGCCCCAAACCTACCCCTGCAGCTAAGTGCCCCAGTCAGGCAGTTTCTTGCCAGAACGATGTACCAGGGTGCACTGGCTTTCTGTCACTTCTGGCTGCTTCTTCAATGTTCTGAGAGCCTTATTTCAAACCAGCCTTGCAAATTCACTCACTTCCCCAGCAAGCATGGTGCTTCCCAGGCCATCAATTTCTATCGAATGTAAGCTTTAACTGGAAAAAAATCTATAGCCCTTATGCTTGTGAAGAGAACTTTTTAAAAGGTGAACAGAGTGCAATGTGGAAGAGTGTGTAAAGTCTGCCCCCGCACTCCATAGCGCCTAGAAAGAACCACCAGCTGTTTTGAACAGTTGGCAGTCCACTGTAGGCAGCATGTGCCCCTGGGAGAAGACTTCGTTCGCACTCCACTCAGGGACTGGGGAGGGGTTGCACATGAAGTCTTTGCCCCTCGCCCCCATCCTGCAAGGGGTGCATAGCACCTAGAGTGAACCGCCAGCAGTTTTGAACAGCTAGCGGTTCCTTCAGGTATTGTATGTCCTTGGTGGGGGAAGGAGACTTGCATGCTCCCCAGTCCCAAAGTTGGCCTGAGGGCGGGAGAACAGCAGGGTGGCTGCGGTCTGGATCCACTGGCTTGGTTGGCCGGATCTGGCACGCAGAGGCTGCCTTGCCCACCTCTGTTCTAAATGGTCCTTGCTTCTATCGCTGCTGCAGAAATCTGGGTTTCATTAGTAATTTATGGAGATGTTATTTATAACTTTTCTTAGTCATAAGTCTCTGTCAACAGTAATGGAATTCTTTCCTTCTTTTCTATCACCCTTTTTAATACAAAGACATACCTGCTTTAGCCATTATTTTTATTTTTAGGTAATAAGCCATTGCCTTTTCATTCTACAGGCTGGACCTCCCTCATCCGCCACCTTTGGGACCTGACTACTCCTGAACAAGGGGATTTGCCAAACAAGGGGAGATCCTTCCCATTATGGTCCATGATGAACCTGGCTAAGACTCCACCTGAGCTGTACTGCTGTCTGCCCAGCCATGGTTCCCCAGGCTGGAGCTCTGCGGCTGCCAGAGCCGAGGTTGTCAGGGCTGCTGGGGCTTCGCAGTTGCCCGGACGTTGCGGCTGCTGTGGGGGCCAGGACTTCACAGCCGCTGGAGTGAAAAGGGCTCTGCAGCTGCTGCAGCTCTGTGGCCACTGCCAGTCCCCACTACCGCCCAGTAACAGGGGCCAGAACTCTCTGCTACGCTGCTTGTCCCTACCGCAACACAGGACTCCTGGCGGAATCGTACCCGCCCCCCTCCTGCCCTGTGGCCTGACCTCCTTTTAACTGGACTCTGTGGTCCAGGAGCATTGCTGGACCAGAGTCCCAGTTAAAGGAGGTACAACCTGTAGACCATTACAAGTGATATTCTCTTTAACAAATGTAAATGACACACATCTAAGTCCCTGTAGACTATTTTCTACTTACCATAAATAAGTAATTGATAATCAGTTTTTCGAGGTGTTTTGCATTACATTTAAAATAAGAATGGGAAATACCTTACTTTTAAATAAATGTACAAAAAGCACAATACGCTCTATTTTCATGTTGTGTGTTTTTGAGAGTTATAGGATATTTAGATAGTGAGAAAATTTGAAAAGCTCAAAGAGTCAAGATAAAAATGCCTTTGAAAATTTTATGCAGCACATAACTCATCAATAATGAAATACCACAAAGATAGCATCCGTTTCTGATGTATTTCTTGTGTATATTCAGAAGAGGTCTTTGCTTAAAAATTTCTTATAGCATAGATTTCTTATATTTATGTTGCTGAACTTCCAGTAAGAAAACCCTGACACATAATTAGATAACTAAGGAATACTCAAAGCAGCGCCAATAATAATTTGATTTTATTAAATGAAATGATATGGCATAAAATCTATTCTATATGCAGTGGGACAATTTTTTCTGTCAGTTACACGTGGGCCAAGTCCATTAATTTTGACAGGGCAGCCTGGTGTAACTGGAGAAAAGTATTTACCCCATTATGTCTTTACCTAAAATACCTTTGAAGAGATTTAATGAAATACTGTACTGAAGAGCAGTTTAATGAAAAGCTTTTGCTTACCCCATAAGTCTGGTGACCATATTTTCTGAACCAAAATTAGCGACACGCTAGCCATACCCCAGGCCCCCATTAGCAACGCCCTCTGCTACAAGAAATCCCACCTCTGGAGGTAGTACTCCAGGAGTCAAGATGGACACATCACCGGTAGTAAAGGATGTCATATGACCCCTCTAAGAACACCTCCTACCATCCTCTACCCATAGGAATGGGTTTGGCCCCCCACAGGATCCCTTCATGCAACTAGCCTGCAATTGCATTAACCCAACTTACATAAGAACATAAGAACGGCCGTACTGGGTCAGACCAAAGGTCCATCTAGCCCAATATCCTGTCTATCGACAGTGGCCAGCACCAGATGCCCCAGAGAAGGTGGACCGAAGACAATGATCAAGCGATTTGTCTCCTGCCATCCCTCTCCAGCCTCTGACAGACAGAGGCCAGGGACACCATTTCTGTCCCCTGGCTAATAGCCTTTTATGGACCTAACCTCCATGAAATTATCTAGCTTCCCTTTAAACTCTATGGGTGTGTCTAGACTACATGCCTCCTTCGACGGAGGCATGTAGATTAGCCAGATCGGAAGAGGGAAATGAAGCCGCGATTAAAATAATCGCGGCTTCATTTAAATTTAAATGGCTGCCCCGATCTGCCGATCAGCTGTTTGTCGGCAGATCGGGGCAGTCTGGACGCGATGCGCCGACAAAGAAGCCTTTCTTCATCGGCACAGGTAAGCCTCGTGAAACCAGGTTTACCTGTGCCGATGAAGAAAGGCTTCTTTGTCGGCGCATCGCGTCCAGACTGCCCCGATCTGCCGACAAACAGCTGATCGGCAGATCGGGGCAGCCATTTAAATTTAAATGAAG
The DNA here is from genome assembly GCF_052426305.1 of Pelodiscus sinensis. Taxonomy (NCBI): domain Eukaryota; kingdom Metazoa; phylum Chordata; order Testudines; family Trionychidae; genus Pelodiscus; species Pelodiscus sinensis. The sequence goes on from NC_143065.1 coordinate 1,349,661, forward strand.
CCGCGATTATTTTAATCGCGGCTTCATTTCCCTCTTCCGATCTGGCTAATCTACATGCCTCCGTCGAAGGAGGCATGTAGTCTAGACACACCCTATTATAGTCCTAGCCCTCACAGCCTCCTCTGGCAAGGAGTTCTACAGGTTGACTACACACTGTGTGAAGAAGAACTTTCTTTTATTCGTTTTAAACCTGCTCCCCATTAATTTCATTTGGTGTCCTCTAGTTCTTCTATTTAGGGAACTAATAAATAACTTTTCTTTATCGGCCCTCTCCACACCACTCATGATTTTATAGACCTCTATCATATCCCCCCCCCCGTCTCCTCTTTTCTAAACTGAAAAGTCCCAGTCGCTTTAACCTCTCCTCATATGGGACCCGTTCCAAACCCCTAATCATTTTAGTTGCCCTTTTCTGAACCCTTTCCAAGGCCAAAATATCTTTTTTGAGGTGAGGAGACCACATCTGTACACAGTATTCAAGATGTGGGTGTACCATAGTTTTATGGGGCAGTAAGATATTCTGGGTCTTATTTTCTATCCCTTTCTTAATAATTCCTAGCATCCTATTTGCCTTTTTTTACCGCCGCTGCACACTGTGTGGAAGTTTTCAGAGAACTGTCCACGATAACTCCAAGATCTCTTTCCTGATTTGTTATAGCCAAATTAGCCCCCATCATATTGTACGTATAGTTGGGGTTATTTTTCCCGATGTGCATTACTTTACACTTATCCACATTAAATTTCATTTGCCATTTTGTTGCCCAATCACTCAGTTTGGTGAGATCTTCTTGGAGTCCCTCACAGTCTGCTTCTGTCTTGACTATCCTAAACAGTTTTGTATCATCTGCAAACTTTACTACCTCACTGCTTACCCCTTTCTCCAGAGCATTTATGAATAAGTTGAAAAGGATTGGTCCCAGGACTGACCCTTGGGGTACACCACTAGTTACCCCTCTCCAATCTGAAAATTTACCATTTATTCCTACCCTTTGTTTCCTGTCTTTTAACCAGTTCTCAATCCAAGAAAGGACCTTCCCTCTTCTCCCATGGCCATGGAATTTACACAAGAGCCTTTGGTGAGGGACCTTGTCAAAGGCTTTCTGGAAATCCAAGTATACTATATCTACTGGATCCCCCTTGTCCGCATGTTTGTTAACCCCTTCAAAGAACTCTAACAGACTAGTAAAACAGGATTTCCCTTTACAGAAACCATGTTGACTTTTGTCCAACAAATTATGTTCTTCTACATGCTTCACAATTTTATTTTTTACTATTGTTTTGACTAATTTGCCCGGTACTGACGTTAGACTTACCAGTCTGTAATTGCCAGGATCGCCTGTAGAGCCCTTTTTAAATATTGGTGTCACGTTGGCTACCTTCCAGTCATTAGGTACACAAGCCGATTTAAAGGATAGGTTACAAACCACAGATAATAGCTCAGCAATTTCCCATTTGAGTTCTTTTAGAACCCTTGGATGAATGCCATCCAGTCCCGGAGATTTGTTAACATTAAGTTTTTCTATTTGTTCCAAAACCTCCTCTAATGACACTTCAATCAACGACAGCTCCTCAGATTCATCACCCACAAAGGACGATGCAGATTCAGGAATCTCCCCAACGTCCTCAGCCATGAAGACTGAAGCAAAGAAATCATTTAGTTTCTCCGCAATGGCTTTATCGTCCTTGATTGCTCCTTTTATAGCTCGATCATCTAGGGGACCCACAGGTTTTTTTAGCAGGCTTCCTGCTTCTAATGTACTTAAAAAACATTTTGTTATTTCTTTTTGAGTTTTTGGCTAGCTGTTCCTCAAAATCTTTTTTTGCTTTTCTTATTACATTTTTACACTTGGTTTGACAGTGTTTATGTTCTTTTCTATTTATCTCACTAGGATTGGACTTCCTGTTCTTAAAAGATACCTTTTTGTCCCTCACTGCTTCTTTTACATGGTGGTTAAGCCACGGTGACTCTTTTTTAGGTCTCTTGCTATGTTTTTTAATTTGGGGTATACATTTAAGTTGGGCCTCTATTATGGTGTCTTTAAAAAGTTTCCATGCAGCTTTCAGGGATTTGGCTCTAGTCACCGTGCCTTTTAATTTCTGTTTAACTAACCTCCTCATTTTTGTGTAATTCCCCTTTTTGAAATTAAATGCCAGGGTGCTGGATTGCTGAGGTGTTCTTCCCACCACAGGAATGTTGAATGTTATTATATTATGGTCACTATTCCCAAGCGGTCCTGTAACGGTTATATCCTGGACCTGATCCTGCACTCCACTCAGGACTAAATCGAGAATTGCCTCTCCCCTTGTGGGTTCCTGCACCAGCTGCTCCAAGATGCAGTCATTTAAGCCATTGAGAAATGTTCTCTCTGCTTCTCTTCCTGAGGTGACATGTATCCAGTCAATATGGGGGTAATTAAAATCCCCCATTATTATAGAGTTCTTTATTTTGGTAGCCTCTCTAATCTCCCTTAGCATTTCAATGTCAGTATCACTGACCTGGTCAGGTGGGGAGAGGCCGGGGGCAGTGTTCCCTCTAAGATTTTCCACCCATGAGCAGAGTGGGTTTCGTCTTCCACACCAGTATTGACTTCACGTGTGCTTGTTCAGATGTGTGCCACTGTGGCAGCCAAATTATTAACAAATATCTTATAAATATCTCCCTTTCCCCCTCAGCTGCCATCTCTCCCACTCTCCCCTGGTTTTTGCTGCCCCCCACCCCTCACCCTCCTCTGCTGTCCTGGCTCCTGCCCTTCTCACTCTCCTCAGCCTTTTGGGGACCTGCTTCCCTCTCCATCCTCTTTGACCCCTGTACCAGCACTTCTCTTCCCCCTGTGGCTACTCCTCCTCTAGCCCCACTCTGATCATCTGTAACTACACCTCCCCAACCCCTCTCCTAACACCTATCATAGAATCATAGAACCATACAGCTGGAAAAGACCTCAGAAGGTCATCAAGTCCAGCCCCCTGCTCTAGGCAGAACCAATCCTAACTAAATCAACTAAATCAACCCAGCCAGGGCTTTGTCAAACCGAGACTTAAACACCTCTAGGGATAGAGACTCCACTACTTCCCTAGGTAACCCATTCCAGTGCTTCACTACCCTCCTGGTGAAATAGTTTTTCCTAATATCCAACCTGAACCTCTCCCACTGCAACTTGAGACCATTGCTCCTTGTTCTGTTATCTGTCACTACTGAGAACAGCCTTTCTCCACCCTCTTTGGAAGCTCCCTTCAGGAAGCTGAAGGTCTTGGCAGAGGAGGTGAGTGAGGAGGCTAGGGAAGTGGGGTCTCAGCTTGTGGAGGTGGGAGACACTTACTTGCTTTTGCGTGACTCCCAGCACCTACCACTGCTTTTTAAAATCTAGCTAATTTGTTTTGCGTTAATTGCTTAAATTAACTATGATTGAGAACCTTAATTTTCATGCCATTCTGTAAGTTGAGAGTTTGCCCTCACCTGCAGTGCTGGCTGTATTCACTTTTGGTCACCCTACCTCCAAAAAGATGTATCAGACACGGAGAGATTTATGGTCAGTGGAAAGGAGAGTAAAAGGCATTCACTAAAGCTTGTACAATTTTTCTGGGGAATGTTTAGGAACCATGCTGTAAAAACAGATACAAGTTCTCCTCGTTTCAAACTTTCACCTTGTGTGCATCAACAACTCAAAGACTCCCAGGGGTAGCCATGGTAGTCTGTAACTGAAAAAAACTTAAACAATGAATGGTCCTGCAGCACCTGAAAAACTAACAAAATTACAAGAGTAGAACAAATTGACACACAGCTTCCGGGTTTGTAGATAGATGCATGTTTCAAAGAGCTTGCAAATAAAAGTTTCAGACTATAAAACAACTAACATCACACCTAGTACCTGCTACTTCTGACTCATAAGAGCCAGAACTCTACCACATACCATGTATTAATTAGTAACATAGGATTTTTTTAAAATCATTAAGATCAGAGTTTTAGATATCTGCAACACTCAAAAAAAAAAAACCTGTTGAAAGAATATTTTTCTTTTTTATGTTAAGGCATTAATACCTATGTTTGAAATGTAATCATGCAAATATCCTCCTGGTACACACACACCATGCAGCCTGCTTTCCCCTCCAGCTTTCCCTCCAACCAAGCCAGACAGAGAGGACTGCAGCAAGTGAGTCAGGACACCCCCAACAAACTGCCCTTAGGGTTGCCAGATGGTTTCAACAAAAATACTGGACACACTTGACATTACGTCACAATCTACATTACATCTTATTTAGAAAATACCAGGTATTTATGTTTTCTCACTTATATTTTCTCAATTTGTTTTGCGAACAGAAAGCTCAAATCTGGACTGTCCAGTTCAAAATCAGACACCTGGCAACCCTAACTGCCCCCTGACTCTACCTCACTGCAGAGATGCCAGCACGCGGTCACTCCCTTTCCTCACCTAACCCTGTGAAATCTGACCCCACTTCAAGTTGGCCAGGAAACTAATGCCTTCGTTATAGATTAAGTGATTTGCCCAAGTCATATTGGATATTCTTGGCAAACCTAGGAACATAGCTCAGATTTCCTAAAGCTCAAGCCATTGCACTAATCAGACAACTACCTTCACGTATTATTCGAATTATTGTACTTTATGCATTAAGTCATTTGTAAGGTAACAGTATATCCAATATTTCACTAGTTACGATAACCATTTTAATTTTTCTACCATAAAAATGACTAAATATTATTTTAGCTATATCACAACTATTTTGTGTGAGGTGAATATATTGTAGCTCAAAAATAACTAGATCAGTTCAGTTAAAGTTATATGCAAATTTTGTACATTTTTATTTTACTTTTCATAAACTTCTGCAAAAAGAGAAACTGGAGACAAAGATTCAAAATATCATCATGCTACCTTTGAGTAATTTATAAGTTTCTGTGAACTCGCTAATAAAACTAGTTGTAAAACCATTACATCTCCTTTATAAAAACAATACTACAGGGAAAGACACTGGAGCTTCAACATGCCTACATCACTATTATTTGCAAGCAGTTCAAAATAGCAGATGTACTTACTGTACAGTACCTGATTTCCATGAAGATCCAAAACATCAAGATTTTTCAAGTTCTCCAGATTAGAGATTTTCTTTATTCTAAAAAATTAAAAGGTAAACAATTTTTCATCAAAATGTAAGATGTAAGTATTTAGCCTATCATCTATTCCCAACAAGTACAAATAAGATGTTAATTGTCATCCAAATGGTATACACCATTCCCATTCAAGACATTTTAGGAACCTAATGATATAGGTGTTGAGTGAAGGCTAAATCTTAATACCAAGATGCTACTGTCATTAGTGAAATAACAAAACATAGCACCTTTCCCTATATAAAACAATGTAACAAAGTCTGTTGGCATTAACAAGATGGTTTATTAGGTGATGGACCATTCTACCATTTCCTGGACACCACAGTATAAATCACCAATGGTAAATTAGATACCACTCTCTACAGAAAACCCACTGACTCATACAGTTACCTACATGCCTCCAGCTCCCATCCAGAACACACCATATGATCCATCGTCTATAGCCAAGCCCTTCGATACAACCGCATCTGCTCTAATCCCACTGACAGAGACCAGAAACTTCAGGATCTCTACCAAGCATTTATAAACCTCAATTACCCACCCAGAGAAATAAAAAAAAACAAATTGAAAGAACCAGATGAATACCCAGAAACCATCTACTTCAAGACAGACCCAAGAAAACCAAAACTAGTACACCACTTGTCATCACCTACAGACTCCAATTTAAACCCATCCAACACATTATCAATAAACTACAACCTATACGGGAACAGGATACTAAACTCCGAGGCTGTGTCTACATTGGCATCCCTTTCCAGAAAAGGGATGCTAATGAGACACTTCGGAATTGCAAATCCGCGGGGGATTTAAATACTTTCAAGGACGCGATTCTCCGAGAAATAAGCCCTTTTCCGGAAGATCCCTTATTCCTACTTTCAAGTAAGAATAAGGGATCTTCCGGAAAAGGGCTTATTTTCCGGAGAATCGCGTCTAGACTGGCGCTTTTCTCTGGCAAAAACCCCGAGCCGGAAAAAAGCGGCAGCCATGTAAATGCAAATGCCGCGGGGGATATTTAAATCCCCCGCGGATTTGCAATTCCAAAGTGTCTCATTAGCATCCCTTTTCCGGAAAGGGATGCCAATGTAGACACAGCCCATGAGGCTCTGGGAGACAGACCCATAGTCTCCTATAGACAACCACTTAACCTCACGATGATTCTTACCAACAACCACAGGACATACCACACCTTGGAACTTTCCCTTGCTACAAACCCCGTTGCCAGCTTTGTCACATATTTACTCTGCTGACACCATCATTGAACCTAAACATTTCAGTTATAAGATCAAGAACATATATTCCTGCTCATCCAGAAATATAATTTATGCCATCATATGCCAACAGTGTCCGTCTGCTATGTATATTGGACAAACTTCTCAGACACTTCGCCAAAGAATCAATGCACAAAAAACAGACATCACACAGTTTCACGAAGAAAAAACAGTTTCTTGCTATTTCAACTAGAATGGGTATTGTCTCAACGACCTGATTACCTGCATCCTGCTTCAAAGAGATTTTAACACAAGACTTGAAACACAAGACTTCAAAGAGAAGCCTCTGAACTGTCATTCATACTTAAATTTAACACTTTACAAATGGGCCTTAACAAAGATGCTAATTATCTTACCCATTACAAAGACAGCTTCCCCAATTATCACCTCTAATATCATTATCTCATAGACATTAACCTCCCCCCCCATTCTCCCTCTGTTCTAAAATCTGATTTGTCTATTTTATATGTGTTCATTTTTTTTTAATTGTATTCCTTTGGTATGTATATGTATATATATATATATATATATATATATATATGGTCATGCCAATTTTCTTTCACAATTTGATCTGAGGAAGTGGGTCTGGCCCACGAAAGCTCATCATCTAATAAACCATCTTGTTAGTCTTTAAAGTGCTGCATAGTCCTGTCTTTTGTTTCAGCAAGACCAGACTAACACGGCTACATCTCTATTACTTTTGTGATTAACTGAGGAATATTTTTTGGGAAGTTAGAAACAAAACTGCCAAGAGGTCACCACTAGAAGCAACTTACTAAACAGGAATTACAAAATGAATGTAACTGAATAAAATCTTTCGGAATAACAATCAGTCAATCAAAATAATTATAACAAAATTATTACACTATTACAGTTTTCTGATAGAGTATATCAGCTGTGGCTTGTAACTATGTTTTTATGTATTAGCCTTTTGGTGTATGTCAGGCATTCAGGAAAGGAATACATATATAATACATGTCTGATTTTCATTCAGCAAGATGCTTTCTTGCCAGTGCCACCAAGCTAAAATAATACTGAAAGAACGGATTTTGTTTAACTTAGGACTTTCACACACACATACTCTACCCACAAAGCAGAACTCAATTTTCCCTTATTTAAAATTAAAAGAAAAAGTATTTTAATCATATCAATTTATGTCAGCTCAAGTGAAACTAGTCAATCTTATATCCAAAAAATAAAGTTTGAGCTCTCAGGAGACCCCTCACTTTAGGTGATGCAGCGTAGTGTCCAATTATCTAAGGCTGGAGTGAGGAACATCAAGAAGGAGATTTAAAAGCATTTAGAAGTATGGGTTCTTTTTCCCAAACCCCAGATTGCTTTCCTGGGGCCAGTTCCTATTTCTTAGTGACTACTTGTCTATTCTAGAAGTAATGCTCTTGGAACAATATTGCGGGCCTATCTCTAAAATTGTCAAGGGTCAGTACACCTTTTTATTGACATTAAAAATCAATAACAACCATTGGAACCTTGTGAGATTGTCACATTTACTCTTAAGTTGGAAATAATATCTGAGTCTATTACATCACAGATAGAGTTTACCCAAATCACGTATGTCCTGAAATAGCTTCTGTTCATATATTAATGTCCCTAGGAAATGGCTCTTCCATTATTATAGCAGGTCTGCATTTACCAGTGACTGTGGATCACCAAAAATAATCCAATTTATTTTATACCACTTTGAAAGTGAACAGATTATATCCATGTCCATTTCATAGTGACTGGTTTGAGAACAAATATTAATTTACTGACTTACATAGCTTTTCCTTTCCCCACTTGGTTACCTAATTTTTAAACATATTGCCACACTTTTTTTAAACCCAATCTCTCTTTATTTTCCATGGTCTGTTGTTCTGCAAGATTTTAAGTATTTTCTTCTCCTTTGTTGTAGTTGCTGTGTTATAATCTCCAACCTCACGTCTCAACTCAACCATTGCCAATATAAGTTTCAGAGGGGTAGCTGTGTTAGTCTGAATCTACAAGAACAGCAGTTTCTCCACTCTTGGTGTTCACACCTCCACATCAGCTGCTAGAAGTGGGCCTCATCCTCCCTGACTGAATTGACCTCGTTATATCTAGCCTTACTCTTGACTGGAACTCTTTTCTTATGCCTGTATATTTATACCTGCCTCTGGAATTTCCACTACATGCATCTGACGAAGTGTGTCTTTGCCCACGAAAGCTTATGCTCCAATAAATCTGTTAGTTTATAAAGTGCCACAGGACTTCTTGCTGTTATTACCAGGGTAATGGGAGAACACCCGCGGCTGGCAGCGTTGCATGACGTCACTGGAGCGATGGACAGGGAGGGGAGGATGACGTCACATGCCGAACAAGAGAGCGGGGAAAGGATAAAAATGGGAGGGGGAACACAGGCAGGGAGGACAGTGGGGAACAGAGGAAGGTATGGCGGCCAGAACTCGGGGAGGGACGAGAAGGGAGGATAACCCCGCCGGGGTCGACAGAGGCCCAGGGTAGGGTCATGGAGCCCGAGAGTGGGCGCGTTTAGGGGTAAACCCCCACCTGCTACCACTGGGGACGAGATTCCCAGTGTTAGGGCCCTGGGCCCGGATCTGGGAGCATGGGTGGGCCCGGACCCCCTTCCCTGCCACCTGTAGTCGAACAGCACACCACACCCCAAGGCAGAAGTTTGGCCCTGCTACGGTCACATGACTGTGGGGGACGTGGGTAGTACGAGTAACTTGAGATAATCAGGGCGTGATAGATGTGTAAAATAACGGGACCCAGAACCTGAATAATCATAGATTTGTGACACCCTGGACTTGCCACTAAGGAACTTGTTGCTCATTCTACTCTACAATGGAACGAGATCTGAAGCAACAGTTCAAGGTCTCATCCTAATTCAACCTTAAAATATTAAATAAGTGTGTTGACTACTGTATTATAGTTACATACTGAACCTGCAGTTTTAACAAGTGGAATATAATAGAGACAAACGCCTTAATTTTAAAATAATTTTAAATCTAAGATGCATCCATACCAGTTTTACCGTGTTACAGCCCAGGCCAATTAAAATAAAATATATAGATCAAATCATAGTCTTCAGTATAAAATATGAAATATACTATTAAACTAAAACTAGAGCTGACCTGTTGGTCTAGCTTCAATGAAGCACTCTGTCACTTTGGGGGAGCGGAATAAAAGTCAAGAACCTATGCTCCTGACTCTCATCCTGACTGTCAATAGTAATAAAGAACCAAAGTGTTCAGCCTCCGAGGAGGAAAAATTGGAAATGAAATACTTTTTCCAGAGAAAATGCTACTGGTTGAAGTGGAACACTACTGGCAAAGAAGTGATCACGTTCCTTCTCACTAAGAAGAAAAACAATAGTGATACAGGCTTTTGAGAGTTTGGAGGAAGGAGATTCTAGTGAGAAAAGAACAAACTATATTAAACTGAAGAACACTGGGCTTTTTTTAAGTAATACAAGATGTCAAAAGGAAAAGTAAAGGAAGATTTTTTTCTTTGGTTGGCAACATTTCTTCTCAAGCACATTCCACTGTTTGCCAAGACCTAACTCAGAGCCCTGAGGAGTTCCGCTATTTTACTGCTTTTTTCGGTTGTTGTTCTTTTCCATTTGCTGAGATCCTAATCTCAAGACACTATACATTATTATATAGCCCACAGCATCACCTACTGGCAGATTGTATTAAACATCCCATGTGCTATTCTTCAAAAACAAATTAGAAAAACCAGAACAATATGGAAAAAAGCTCTCTTTCTAGCCATTTATCAAAATACAACTCTTCAGAGGTTATCCCCAAACCTCAACTTTTATATACAGCATACTGTAACAGCACTCTGACATTACTATCTGGAAACTTTGATTTTTCATGGCATTCAAAAATCAGCGTTTCATGTCATGTTTTATATCATGCTTAAAATTCAGAAGTAAAACACTTAATGCTATAGTGCAAAAGAGCTAGGAACCCTGCTCCCCTTCCCAATAAACAGGAAAACACAATACATTTGGACAACAACTCTTTAATGGATAATATTTTTAACATTAAGAAACACTTCCTTAGTAATCATGTGGCTAAACCACAAAAAATTTGCTTCCAATGCAAGTGATTAAGTATAGCCTTTTCCTGGAGATGGTCAAGATGAATGATATGAACAAACACAGGACCCCATGGCACAGCCCTTAGTCATACAGCTATGCCTACCGATTAGATAGGAATACAGTGATTCCTCACTTAACACGTAACACGTGCCTGCTTAACACATTTTCGGGATAGCATGATTTTTTTTTAGGGAACATTTTTCAAACAACACGACCCTGTCCCCGCAATAACACGATTTCCCCTAGGGCCGGCCAGTGGCCAGCAGCAGCATGAGGCTTCCCCTGCCTCCCTGCAAAGCAGCAGAGGTTTGCCGCTCGTAGCGCTGTTCCCCGGTGACCCCCTCTGGCCGGACGCAAGGCATCTGGCCAGAGGGGTCACCGGGGAACTGTGCGGCGAGCAGCAAACCTCCACCACATTGTAAGGAGGCAGAGGAAGCCCTGGGCAGCTGCCGGTGATCGGCCAGCTGGGGAAACCCAACCGCTGGCTGCAAGCCCCCTCTCCTGTTCTTCCTTTCCCTTCTCCAGTGCCAAACTCCTCCCCTCCCTGCTACAACCCAGTCCCCTTTCTCCTCCAACCATATGTCCTGGTCCCAGCTGCTAACAAGTGCAGGCTGGAGCTGCGAGCGCACGTGCGCTTGAAACACAACCCCCACCTTTTCCATTATTTTCAATGGGAAAATTGACCCCGCATAACACATTTTCACTGAGCACGATCATTTTCTGAAACGTATCTACCGTGTTAAATGAGGAATTATTGCACTCATATGAGTAAAGGTTGCAGGATTTGGCCTATATTTTTGTGAAGTTATGTTACTCACTAGTTATATTTCTTACCAGAATCCATGAAACAATGGGGAAATCTATTCTATTTACTATCTTCCCATCTAAAGATAAACTACTTAAAGGAAATATTTCAACTGGCTGGAAGGGACAATTTAACAGCCTACTTTGTGTGCAGAAAGACAAAGGCCTTCATCGGTAGCAGAGAAATGTGTAAAATATTAAAACTAGTTTAAGAAACAAATCTTCAATGACACAATTACATGGGCTCAAGGGTACATTTAAAGGAGGACACTTATGAAAATACTCTTAAGTTTCATGTAAAAAGGCACAGCAGGAAAAGATGGCTGTAAGAATTGGAGCATACATATCTTCTGTAATGACTTCAACATTTATTAAGATGCAGTTAAAATAAATCAAGTTTGAGGTACACATTAGCTTGTCCTGTACATTAGCTTCTGACAAAAACTTTCTTCCAGCCTATACACTGACTGAAAATTAGTATTGGCATGTTTAAAGAATTCACACTCAAAAAGAAAAGGTCCAAATGAGACCTTTATTCTGGAAGAGTGGAAAGGAGAAAGTGCAGCGTGCTTACTGGTAACAAATCTATTATGACAACATCACATATTGAATTTGGCATTGCACTGGTTTTGGCAAGATCAACTTTAACTCTAAAATAAAAACAACAAACAAAAATTAAGAGTAAATTATTCCTACAAAAGCTAAATACAAAGGAAACATTGACCAATACTAAAACAAATGCAAAATGGATCAGAAAGCCAACAGCTGGAAAAAATGGAAAAGAACTTGATGGAGCAACGTGTATCCAATGGGTATTTAGAAAGGAAATGGCCACTGCTCTGAGCATGTCAGAGCCTAAGCTGGCTGCAAGATTCTTTTCAACATCTGTTAAAAAAGGACATCTGGAGAAGACGGCAAGAATGGAACGTTCATTATACAAAAAGATAGAAAAGTTTTAGTTTTACAAAACCTTCTTCAGTTATATCTTTTGCAAAAAGAAATGAAAATCAGGACAGTTCAGTTATGGTCCTATTTTAACTGAGGAGGGATACAGAAACTTAGTTCTGGTTTTGGCCTATCATAATTTTAAAGAAAAGGATAAATAGGATAGTTTTTAATAAACATTGGTATAAATGTGGGAAAAGTGGAACACTTGTGCACTTAATGGGACTGTTATTGTTTCCTCAAACTTTTTGGCTGGAAGCATCCTCTGGGTTAAAAAAAAAAAAAAATCAAAGATTGAGGTTATCTGGGACCCTATCGTGAGAAAATATATTCCAGCAGCATAGGAAAGGCAACCTCTCTCCCTGGCACGAAAGCTTTATTTCGGGAGGTGGGGGGGAGGACCCAAAATACTCTCAATCTCATTTTGGCTGACTGAAGTATAATCTTTCCATAATAATTAAAGGGTACATTTAATGCATACATGATTTTTAAATACAGCCGGTCCCCAAGTCACAAACGCGTTACGGACCAAACACTTGGCCGTACCTCGGAAAGGTCGTAACTCGGAACCCATTGAGTTACATTGCACCGTGCTATTCGTAAGCGTAGATTGCGTTCGTAACTCAGAGCCCACATTTACGACCGCTTTAGTCGTAAGTCGAGGTGGCTGTAAGTTGGGGACCAGCTGTAGATGGCTCCCACTTTTGAATAAAACTATACAAATAGAAGACTAAACCTTTGGACTTCTTTAAAAAAACTATTATTCTTATTAAAAATAGCAAATGTCTTATCACTGATTATTTTTAGCCAATACGCAAGTGTACTATGTTCTTCCAGAGTACATAAAAGTTAAGGTATAGTCAGCTTGCCCAATTTGTAGTTATTTAAAAATATGTGGGGCAGGAGGTTAATTTTTGGTTAAGTTTCAGTTTTAAGTTTTCTGAATCAGGATGTCAAAACATTTTTTTTTATTTAACCTAATCTTCTTTAAAAAGCACTGTACCATTGGTCAGACTTTTTCCATCACTAAATAGGATAGACCAAATGTACTGCACATGACCTAACTCCATCATATTTATTGAGTTACGTCAAGGATGAATTTTCCCCATTGAGATTCAGTAATCTCACAAAATAAAACATAAAATAGCTCAACCAAGTATCAACAAGTAAAAATCCTCTTTTTAAATGGAGTGCAATATATTCATAAAATCCTTGAAGGTTTTGCTTATAGATACAACTCCAGTTACAGAAAGAAAAGGGTTAAATTTGTTGCTCCTACATGTTGTTCTGATTTTTTTTAAACCACTAACAGAAAACGAGAGTAAGACAGATAAGACACCTGTTTTAATGGCTGTTTCCATGGAAACTCCCTGGAATAGTGTCTGGTGACTTATAACCTAAGGCCCTTCTTTATTTTCATTCCTTTCAAACTAAACTGATTTATGCTTATGTAGATTTTACCCTCCTCGGTAAAGTGAAAAAGTATCCGTGACACAGAAGAAAAGGGCATTTGATTTGAACTGGAGAGAGAAAGGGGAGAGAGCTTTAAAAGTCAGAGAGGAACTGAAAGAATGGGCAGAGTCAGAACTAGGAATTCCAGCAATATTGTGCCATCTAATTAGGAGAAACAAAAGCAACAGACTGACAAGCCTGGCAGTTAGCAACAGTGAGCAACTCATGGTAAAGTATGGTAACTCTCATCTTACCTTCAGTGAAAGGTAGTTCAATGTCCAAGGCATCGGAAGAAACTACTGTGCCAAAGATGATTTATAAAGAAGTTCATAAGTGATTAATTTCTTCAAACTAACATTCAGTATTCCCTGAACAGGTTTGACCAACCAAAAGAAGACCTGACCTGAAAGCCAGATCTAAAACAAGACTGGATCTGAAGTAGATGACTTCTAGCATCTCTCACCGACAGAAGCCACTAACAATGAATACCTACTAGTGCACAGAAATTGATACCTAGGAGAGATTAGATATAAATTAATCCAGAAAATTCCCACTAAATATAATGCCTCATCTAAGAAAAGTGAAATGTTATGTTCTCAAACTAGCTCAAGTTTAAATCTTCTATTGAAGCCTGATATCCAGTCATTGTACAGTGCTTAAGAGTGAAAGAAATGTAACTGTACAATCCTAAAACTGTAAAGGCAATTCCTCCACTGAAACCTTCATATTTTTATTTATATATATATATATATATATTTTAGGTTAACTGACATTCTAGAGTTAGTTTTGAAACAAAGATTCAGTCTTATGATGACGGGCCAGAATCTGTTATCAACAGCACTGATGTAAACCACAGTTTACAGTAGACCTCGGAGTTATGAACACCAGAGTTATGAATAAGGATGTGAATGGTTAATTGGCTGCCTGGACAAGTTGGAGCAGCCCCTGCAAGATGCCGGCAAGAGGCTGCTCCAGACCAGCTGGGCCTGCCATGACACCCGCAGCATGGCATTCTCAGCCCAGCCAGAGCAGCCCCCTACCCACCCGCGATGCAGTAGGCCAGGCTTTGCTAGAGCAGCCCCCTCCCGCCTCTGTTTAAGTGGTTAACCAGTTAACCATGATATATAACCAGTTAACTGATTAAAGGGAATTTTACACCCCTAGTCAAGAATTGACCAATCAACTATGCACCTCCTTTGGGGGGGGAAATAAATACAGAACTGTGTAAAACTTTAAAAAAAATAAAGAAAGAAGTTTTAAAAAGAAGAGTTGACAAAGAAAGGAAACTTCCTGTGCTTGTTTCATTTAAAATTGAGATAGATAAAAGGAGCATTTTTCCTTCAGCACAGAATAGTATCAAAGCAATAAGAAGTCAAAGTACAGTTATAAACTTTTTAATGAACCACCATAACATTTTTGCCCAAAATAACTAATATTTGGCTACGTCTAGACTGGCCAAAGTTTTTCCGTTAAAAGCATTTGCGGAAAAGAGCGTCTAGATTGGCACGGACGCTTTTCCGCAAAAGCACTTTTTGCGGAAAAGTGTCCGTGCCAATCTAGACGCGGTTTTGCGCAAGAAAGCCCCCAATTGCCATTTTTGCCATCTGGGCTTTTTTGCGCAAAACAAATGTGAGCTGTCTACACTGGCCCTCTGCGCAAAAATATTTCCAGAAAAGGGCTGTTGCCCAAATGGGAATGTCAAAGCATTTGCGCAAGAAGCACTGATTTCGGACAGTAGAACGTCAGTGCTTTAGTGCATCATCAAGCGGCCAGTGTAGACAGCTGTCAAGTTTTTGCGCAAAAGCATGCAGTCTAGATGCAGCCCCCCAGAATTGTGAACAACCTCCAATCCCAAGGGCTACGTCTAGATTGTATCCCTTTTTTGTAAAAGGGATGCAAATTAGACGTATCGCAGTTGCTAATGAAGCGGGGATTTAAATCTCCCCCGCTTCATTAGCATAAAAATGGCTGCCGCTTTTTTCGGCACGGAGCTTTGCCGGAAAAAAGCGCCAGTCTAGACGCGGATCTTTCGGAAAATAAAGCCTTTTCTGAAAGATCCCTTAACCCTCTTAAAATAAGGGATAAGGGATCTTTCAGAAAAGGCTTTATTTTCCGAAAGATCCGCATCTAGACTGGCGCTTTTTTCCGGCAAAGCTCCGTGCTGAAAAAAGTGGCAGCCATTTTTATGCTAATGAAGCGGGGGAGATTTAAATCCCCGCTTCATTAGCAACTGCGATATGTCTAATTTGCATCCCTTTTACAAAAAAGGGATGCAATCTAGATGTAGCCAAGGTGTTTATAAGGCTCCACTATAAGCAGAACTGCAGTTTTCACTGATAAAATTGTGATCAAAATCTGATGACAACAACGCGCTAAAATTATGTTACTGTATTGAACTGACTAGGTTTTTTATATTCCCTGTTTTATTTATGCACATTGAACAAATTACGCTTCGACCACAGCAGTCGACCAAGGCTTCCCTTGTCGACCACGCTGCGTCTAGACTGCCGCACTGTGCCGGATGATCTGATCGTCAGCACAGCACAGCGGCCATTTTTATTTTAATGAAGCAGGGATTATTTAAATCTCCGCTTCTTTGACTATGCCAAATAAACTATTTTACATGGCTCTGTCGACGGAGCCAAGTAGTCTAGACGTACAGGCTCTGCTGTATAAAACTTTATATATAAGCTTTATACTCTAGAGCCTGCAGCACAGCCAGCCCTAGGAGTGCGGCCAGCAGCCCGGAGAAGGCTTCATTGAGGGCACTGCAGTATAACTTTTATACTTAAGAGCCCACAACGCAGAGTGACAGCCAGCTCCCCATAACGGAAACCAATAAGCCGATGCTTACTGATTAACTGTTTAAATAGCTACACTTTTATATTTCTAATTAAGATTTTTAACAAATGAGATTTCCCCCTTTTCCTAATATGCTTTCAGAAATATTATACAAAGTTTAAATATTTTTCCATATAAATTTCCATTTAGATGTTTTTTTTCAGTAACAAGCAAAAGCAAAAGGCTTAATTACTGCAATCAATCACATTTTTCTGTTCAGTTTTGTGTTGCTCTTGATACTATAGATATTCCCAAAGGACAGATGTCAGCAGTTCCCAAATGTAAAAAAATATTAAGCAGTTCCATGAAGTTGGTGAAAAGTCTCAGAGGGGTAGTCATGTTAGACTGTAACTTTTAAAACAATGAGCAGCCCTGTGGCACCTTTTACACCATCAAAAACATATAAGATCATGAACTTTCATTGCTAAGGATTTAAAACAACTTAAACAACAAAACACGGAACTCAGACATCCAAGACCGTTGACAAACCTAGGGTTTTTGACAATTTTTTACTAGAACCTGAAGTTTTGCCAATACACCATAAAATATTTTTAAAAAGCCATCACATACATCTTTCCCATTTATAATCAATCACAATTCTGAACTCCATGTTCTCATTTATTCCTCCCCCTCACCACTATCTTGCTGTTGATCCTTTCCCCCAAACGTTTATCATTTGTGATCCTTTTTTGCATTATTCTCAACACCTCTTTTCACAATTTTCAGTCTCTATAAAATTTAATGCGCTTTACCATGGTTTCCTTTGATTTTTTATTTTTCTTTTTTCCTTCCTTATTTTTCTGTATCTTCTGTTTGTTTCTTACTCATCCTACTTAGGAACACAGGAATTTCCATATTACATCAGAACAAAGATCCAAGTGGGCATCTACCAGATGCTTCAAAAGAAAGTAGAAAATTCTCATAGGCTACGTCTAGACTGGCAAGATTTAGCGCAAGTACTCTAAACGCAAGAGTTTTTGCGTTAGAGTATTTGAGTAAGAGAGTGTCTATACTGGCATGTGCTTTTGCGCAAAAGCATCCGTGCCAGTGTAGACGCTCTCTTGTGCGAGAAAGCTCCGATGGCCACTTTAGCCATCGGGCTTTCTTGCACAAGAAATTGATGTTACCTGTCTACACAAGCCTCTTGCGCAAGAAGACTTATCCCTGAGCGGGAGTCTCAGAGTATTTGCGCAAGAAGCACTGATTTCATACAGTAGAATGTCAGTGTTCTTGCGCAAATACTTGCGGCCAGTGTAGACAGGTGGCAAGATTTTGTGCAAAAGTGGCTGCTTTTACGCTAAATCTTGCCAATGTAGACACAGCCATAATGTATATGCCATAGGGATATACTTATGCCTATTTACCGGTCTTCTCTTTCATTCCATTTATTTTTCATGCTCCATTTTCTTGTCACAGTCTTCACTTATATCTGCCACATCATTTTCCCTTGATTTAAAAAGTGGACTTTCTGCCCACCTACATCTTGTCTACTTTGTACAGTTCTATGTCAAGCTCATCATTGTAGCATCTGATCATTTTCCAGTAGTGCATTAAGCAACATGAATACATATCTGTCACATATTTGCTCTTTTGTTATGGTCCTTATTTCCTATGGGATATTGTTCCTGTGAATATAGTTTAGAGTAGGGATATTAAATTGCATTTAATCAGCTAATCGAGTAGCCGCTGGAATTTCCATCAACTACCCAATTAGTCCATAAGCGGGAAAACTGCAGAGCTGCAGCAGGGTAAGCTCCTAGCCCAGGAGCTAACCCCGCTACGGCTCTGCCTTTCAAATATATTAAGAGCTGCCAGGCTCTTAATACATTTAAAAAGCAGAGGCGTAGCATCTGGGACCAGTTGCAAGCTGGGACGGCTGATTCCTGGCTTGAGCTTGGTCTCTCTACCCCAGCTCGTGACCAGACCCCTGCCTCTCCTACCCCCCCAAAAGAGACAGTGCTGGGGGGAACCAGCCTATTAGCCTGCTTAGTAATGATTAATAATTACTCGACTAGTCCCTTACATCCCTAGTTTAGAGCATCACTTTAATCTTTTCTCAGTTCCCTGCCTCCTCCCTGCTGCTCCCTTTCCATTACCATAATTTAGAAGTCCAACTGATTTCATAATCAAAGGCCTCCACTCTCTCTTAACGTCCCAGAGGAACAGGGAGTGTCAATCAGATGAGCTAGCATATATACCTACTATGCCAGAACACTCAATCTCAGCATTCTCCACAGACAAGCATCCCTTAGCTGTGTGTAAGTATTATGAATCGTGTATCAGAAATCATTGCTAGTAGCATCATGAAGGAAAACGGCCCAAATGCAAGCTGAAAGATCGGCTCATCCTTAACTATGCTTCATGTTTCCAGCACATTTTACTAGTGGATATTAGCTTAAATTTAAACCTGTGAACTCAGGAGATATTTGAAGATTGATTACATCCTGAAGTAATTTTATGTTTTTTTTAATGTATTGTACAGGTGCAATCTTGAATAAGTTAAGTAAAATTTCCTGAAATAATATAGTTTAGCCCTAGCCTGATACCCAAAAATACTTATCAGGTCTCTGAAGTTTCATCGTAAAGGTTTTCTATTAAGATTTTTTTATGGCAAAACTATTCATATCACAAAACAATTATTTACTCCTAGGCAATTTTGTTGGTTGATTGGTGTTATTTTGGTTCTGAAATTAAGAACAGCACAGGAAAAACTTGAACGTCTGCTGATTTAGCATATGCAATGTGTGTTCTGCTTTGTTAACACATAACATAGTGGTAATGCCTGATGGCCAAAATGGGCTAGTAGCCATCCAGAGCAGTGTTCAAGTATGCTTAAGTGATGGGTAATCAAAGACACTGGTCAGAGTTCTCATTGAGGTCACTAGTCAGGCTATCTAATCCAAGGGCTGGGACAGTAAGTTAAAACAGTGAGTTGACAACTCAAGGTGAGGCAACATAGCAAGGCAGCCAGGCAGGGTTAGGCAAGGCAGCAGGGAAGTATAATAAACTTATGCAAAAGTAACAAGACAAGGCAATGGTCTGTGGCTCAGACAGCTTCCTCTTCCTACTAGGATCTTTATATAGCCTAGGTGAATCATGTGAATCAGGGGCCTGGGTGCAGCTGTTGTGGGACTAAAGGCTTGATCATAAAGGTGGGTGTTTGGGGGGTTGGTTCAATGTACTGACATGACAGAGACTAGAGATACCATGTAGACTCTCAGCAGAATGAGATTCAATATTGGCATTCTAACAATAGCTAAACAGAAAAAAGCATGAGCCCCATCCCATGTAAGACCAGTGGCAAGATCATATATAATCCTCAAGTATCTAGAGACAAATTCTACAGTTAGAAAGTATGTTGCTTTATATGAAATATTTCACACACCAATACATACATTGCCTTTGACAAAGAGTATAGATTAAATGGCACTAGTGAATATGAACAATGGTTTATAAGAGCATCAAAATCATTATTTTTTTTAAATCCCTACAAAGAAAGGTAATGCCCTACACAGAGGAAGACATTCTTTCATTCCATAGCACACACCCTTGTATTACTGCAGGATATAAAACAACACAAAATAGAACTAATTGTTTAGCCCACTCAGGCTTTAATCATTTAGCATCAAAGGTGACAAGTCCCGTTGTGTTAGTTAATTTCATCACAGCTGTATTGGGGCAATTTATGCACTAGGAACTTGACAGATCCAACATTGGCTCCGTCCCCATGCCTCTACTCTCTTGGAGTGGTTGTAGCAGAAAGGTTGGCACCAGTTTTATACTCCTATTTTCCCTCTACAATTTAAGCTCCCCCTCACCGCAGACCAGTGGTCCTAAAGTTAATACCCCACTGAGATGCAGTTTCTCTCTCAAAACTTCTGTTGAAGTCTGACTGCAAAGTTACCCTGCTGTCACTGCACAAGTTATATCTGGGTCACATTTTCAAGTTTTTCTTTGCAACCAGGAGTGTCAGAAAACGGTGGGTTAGAAAATTCTTTTTACATTTAAATAAAAGCTGAGATTCTGATGTAACAATAACTTCAGGAACAGTGAACTTCATTCTTTGTTCTCAGAATCATGCAGCTAAGCCAGTTTATTTAAAAAAAAAAACATTTTATTGGAAGTGAGCATGTCAAAGAAATCACTACTAATTCTTGCACAATAATCTTAATTTGTGCAATCCTTGCAATATCCATTGTCCTGTATGACAACATAAATTGTTAATAAGTCAACTTTTATCTTACATTACACTGTCAACAAAACTGTATAATTTGAAGCACTATCATACTCAAAACCATTTACATTATTTAGCTCTACTTATTAGTATGGTCCTCCATATTTATTTGTGGTTTAATAGCCACTCCATTGTATCAGAAAGTTATATTCAAGATCCTGTCACAATGGCACAAAATTTCACAGTAGTAAACCCTGAATTTCACAGAAATACTTATTTGAGCATCATGAAATACCCTGCATTCTTGTCCTCCCCTGCTCATACAAAAACATGCACATCTCACAGCTAAAAATATTTATTTGTGTGGAATTAATCATTATTACTGTCATGTTTTAAACTATGCTTTCAGAGCAGTTTAGCTCCATTCTTGTAGCCTCCACTCTCCTTCCTTTAATATACGCCAGGAAAGGGGACTTAGTAACCAGCTTCTGAAGCTCCTTTCCCCATTCCCTACACCTTTGTTACTGCTATTCTTCGCATGGTTTACGTTTCTCCCTCCTTCCACTCCCTAGCTACAAGTTGGATTCCAGCTCTTGGTTCTCAAACCTCTTGCTACCTGGATACATCAAACAGTGCAGGGATTATGCACTGTAATCCAATTATTGCCCTCTTGTTGGGAAGGCTAGAGAGCAAGAGGCACCAGCAGGCAGTTTCTGGCAATGCAGGGAGATAAATGTTGTTCAAAACTTGGCGGTAGACAATATGGCCAATTCCATAGCACAAATGTTGAGTTCTGTGGTAGTTTGGAAAAATGAAAAATCCCATCATCATGCTCCACGTTGGTTCTATCACAGGTTAATGAAACAATTTGCAGCTCTCATAACTAATATAACCATCAGAAATTTTAAGCAGAACACAGCTGTTACACCAAAAATAAAATATACAGATAAATTCAAATTTTTTACCTGTTCTTCCCCAGCAAAAGAACACGCAAAGACCTAAGAGTTGAAAGCCCACTTATTTCCTCTATCTGATTATCATATAAATCTAAGAAAACAAGATGCTGTAGATTAGAAATATTTTGGATCCGAGTTATAAAGTTATGCTGGAAGTTCAACAGGCGAAGATGCTCGTCCCCATCAATAACTGGACAAACTGTCAGTTTTTGTCTGAAAAAGATAGGTAAGTAATAATTTTGTAATAGATTATTAGAAAATTAAAAAACAAAGTAAGTGATAAGAATTAAATGTATTTGTAAATATATTGTGTAAATGTGAACTGTACCAAAGAATCCTGAAGAGATTACAATTTTCAATATTCTATTCTGCTAATTAAACATACAGAATAAAGCCATTTCATTGCACTTTATTGTTAAACTTAATTTTACTTTAAAACTGTTAGAACTGCAGGATGTTAACTGAACTTAATATACAATTTTTTCACCAAATTATAATAAATATGGCTAAAGGCTTCCAATGTTTCCTAAAACCTTTCTTTTAATCATCATCTATTTACCTGTTAGTCAGCAGGGCTGGTAATAAGGATGTGAATGTTTAACCAGTTGACTGGTAAGCTCACCCTTAAGTGGTGATGCTCACCGGTTAAGGTTAAGCAGAAGGGGCTGGAGCAAGCTTCCTTCCTGCGGTGGAGGGAGGGGGCCGCTTCAGACCACTGGCAGGTAAGGGAGTCCCTCCAGTCTTCCCAACTCCTCCCTTTAATTGATTAACAAGTTAAACAATATGTTTAACTGGTTAACCAATTATTTTACATCTCTAGTTGCTACAGAACCATCAGTTTCCTTGGTCCACATGATAGTCCCCCAATAAGCAGTAGTTGCCAAAGTCTTCCTGGATACCATATCAGCAGTCCATATTTATATTAATGCCAGTCAAAAACTATCCTTTTGACACTTTTGGGGTAGGGGATTAATTGATTTACTGAACTTTTAATTTATAAAACTAATAAATGAAACAATATATTTTAAATAGGACAAGTAAAAACAAAACCAATCTCAGCTATACAGAAAAGTAAAACAAGTTGTGGGTGTGGTACTGGGAAGGGTTACAACTCCTCTGATGATTGCTTACAGAAGGAATCCTACTAACCTCATGGGACTCCTTAGGAGAGTAACTATGTGGTGGGATAGTATGACAGTTTAAACACCTTTGCTTTTTTAAATTTTTATTCTAAAAGTTAAAACTCTGTATTTATGTAGCCAGAAATGACATCACAGCCACAATATGTTAGCTCAGAAATTCATAAAAGTCCATAGACAAGATAAAGTCAGGATGAAATCCTGGTCCGGCTTAAGTCCATAACCAAGCTCCCATTGACCTCAATGGAGCCAGGGTTTTATGCTGAATGTGTAGATAATTTTTCTAACCTTACCATGTTAGGAACTAAATTTTTAAAATAATTATACATCATTACCGCAGGATTGTGTCACCCTTTGCTTGAAAAAGAGAAGAATATAATATTTTTACAGTTTAAATATGAGATGCCCATTTATAAGACATCTATTATTAGGTATGGAAGAATCAAAACAAGTTTGCACTAGAGAAAAGAAAAAAAATCTTCTTTAATCAAATGTATATAAAATTAAGTTTTTGCTAAATTTGCAAATTCTGCAGTGACTTACCACCATTTTTTCCAGACAGGATACACCACTAGCTTTTAGCATTGGCTTCAATCTCTACCTAGGGTCCTAACACCAGCTGGGGGAGCGCCAGTGCCTAAAATAGTCTTGCAGCGTCTTAAAGACTAACAAAACCTGGAGATGATATCATGAGCTTTCATGGGCACAACCCACTTCTTCAGATGAATGGAATTAAAGGTCCTGTTTTAAAACAAATAGGAGATGGGGGGGAAGAAGGTGGGAAAAAAGGGGGGGAAGCTCTTGATACCATTTACAGGTTTTGTTAGTCTTTAAGGCGCTGCAAGACTATTTGTTGTTTTTTAAGTTTTTTCAGTTACAGACTAACTCAGCTATCCCTCCGAAGCTCCAGTGCATAGTTTAACATTCACTCACATTGTGACATGCTCTCTCCGGTGTTTCATCATCTGCCACAGCAGCAGCTCTCCATGCTTCAGAAAAGTATTTTTCTTGCAAAACCATAAATAATGCATGAACCAGCTTATTCTGTGGAGCTTCCTAAGTGTTTTATTAAATATTTCTTTGTGCATTGCTATGAGCTGAGGTGTTCCTTTACCTTGTGTTTCTCTTGCATTTAAAACCCTTGGTGCATCAGTGCCTCCCCTTTGTTACTGAGGCCAGAAAACCAATAGAAACAGTTTTAGTATCACTGTAAGCCAGAACATTTCTGATGTGTCACCACCAAATCAGGGTGTCGTGAAAAGGGAATGTCTTGGAAGGAAGGCAGGTAGGCCGTTCAGCATCTCCAAGCATAGTACTATGGCAGAACAACATCTAGGATACACAACCATGTTCCTTGCATTGCCTGCCTCAAAATTAATCATAATCTTTATGCATGCTTTTTCTTTTGGTACTACTCTTGAGCATCTTAAGTAGGAGAATAATTATCTATAAGGAAGAAAGTTATGGTCAGTGCATGGGACTAGGACTTTAATTTTTGGCTTTGGTACAGACTTCCTATATAACCAGGGGTAACTCACCTAACCTCTCATGTCTTGATTCCTCATCTTTAAAAAGGAGATAACCATACTTCTCTACTTCAGAAAACAATTTTTGGTGGTACACAGCCACCACAGTGATGGAAGCCAACAAATGTGCACCATCTACAAAAATGGGGGTAAATTTTAACTGTGGCATCTGAGCATTACTTTGACAATAGTAATTAATAATTACAGAGAGTTTCTTTAATGTACAGATTCTGACATATCAGAGTTCAAATTATAGAACAAACTACAGTAGTTAAAATGCAAAATGTGCCTATTCAAATATAACAAAAAGACATCTGTCAAATTTGAAAAAAGTTAGCCCTTAAACTGAGACCAGACATAAATGGAGTATCTGTCAAAGTCAGGATAAATTACACTGAAGTTTTACATAGAAGATTGACACAATAAGCTTTCAAAAATCTTTTTGAAGTGTAGTGCACATCTTTCTCATCTACACAGCATGATACTTACAGCATTCTCAAATGTATCTTAACAGAACACTTTTTACCTTTCAAGGGTTAACCTATCAGAATTCAGTATTTTCTCATCAGCCACACGATGCGGAATGGGAAATGCTGTTACTGACGAATTGCTCCCAAAATGTATGTTGTCTATCAGAAAATCATAGAAAAAATAACTTGAATTAGGTATTTTAAAAGCTGTTTTATTAATTCTGGAGAATAAGATGGCACATTCCTACGTGCCAAAAATTAAATATGCATTGGTCACGTTTGTTAGGACTCCATCAGGGTACTTAATTAACTTCACCCAATAACCATACTACACATAGACTTTTAAAAATGTAACCACTAATTTGGTTGATTTTACATAGCTTGATAACAACAGATTGTCTATCGTATGTTGTAAATTTGGAACTTGCTCTAAAGTTAACTATTATTGTTTTAGAATGCTCCTGAAAAATTCAGACATCAGGTTACAGGTTTCATTCATGTATTTAACTCCAATATCTGAATTCTAAGGAAGACATCTTCCAAATGAGAAACAGATGAACTAGAAGAATTTTATTTTACTTCACCCCAACTCTAAGCCTATAATTGGCCACCTGAAGTTAGACATTGTTTTAAAGGGGGGAAAACACGTCATGTTGGTGTGTGTGGATGACAATATTGTAAAAATGCAACAAAATTAAGCAGCCTAACATTATGAGGTCCAGTCGAGCAAATGCTAAGTAATTACTCACAAGGCCAGGAGTTCACAGCACCTTATAGGAATGGGCCTTAAATTTCCTTCTGTTATAGTAAAAGAAATGAGTGGGATGCCGGGGCAGCCTCTGTCCTCAGTGAGCCTGCACCTGCCATGGACAGAGGCTACTCTGCAGCAGCCTCCCCTGCGTCCCCTCACCCGGCGAGGGTGGGGAAGCTGTCAGATCCAATGCATGTGGGGAACTGGCTTTTAACTCCCCCTCCCCTTTGCTGCCTCTGATACGGGTCAACAAGATTAACTGATAAATCCAGGCTTAATTGTGTTGTTGTCTACACTTTTACATCCCTAATTTGGAGAAATAGGTCACTATGGCCATATATCAACATAAGAATGGAGACGCAAGTCCTATAAGTGCACAGCACAAATTCCTCCTTACATTATAATTAAAGTAAGTTTAAATTGGGGTTGGGATAAGGGAAGAATTTGAAAGAAGTAAAAAGAATAGTTTCTTTGACACATCAGAAAGTTCATTCCTTCTTGCCTCAAACCTACACTCAGGCTATACACACTGGCTACGTCTAGACTGGCATGATTTTCCAGAAATGCTTTTAACTGAAAAGTTTTCCGTTAAAAGCATTTTCGGAAAAGAGCACCTAGATTGGCATGGACGCTTTTCTGCAAAAGCACTTTTTGCGGAAAAGCGTCCGTGGCCAATCTAGATGCGCTTTTGCGCAAAAAAGCCCCAATCGCCATTTTCGCGATTGTGGCTTTTTTGCGCAAAACAAATCTCAGCTGTCTACACTGGCCCTTTTGTGCAAAAGTTTTGCGCAAAAGGGACTTTTGCCCAAACGGGAGCAGCATAGTATTTCCACAAAAAGCACTGATTTCTTACAGTAGGAAGTCAGTGCTTTTGTGGAAATTCAAGCAGCCAGTGTAGACAGCTGGCAAGTTTTTCTGGAAAAGCGGCTTTTTTTCTGGCAAACTGTCCAGTCTAGACACAGCCACTGATGGATACTGTGATTAGGTTGGATTTTTGGGGCTTGGGGTTTGTTTGTTTTTTTAACATAACACTTTCAGCATTTTCCCCTATTTTTTTCTAAACTCTTGTTTCTATTTCTTTGTAGGAAGCAGAGAGTAAGATGATAATAATAAAAATAATAATAATAATAATAATAATAATAATAATAATAAAACAACAACAACAACAACAGCAGCAGCAGCAGCAACTATGACATGGGGGAATATAATAAATAGCTAGAGAAAAATGAATACGTTTTGTACCCTACTAACCTTTACTTTGGTCTACTAAAATGATATTTGCTTTAGTTAAATAATGGTTTATTATTTTATCCTTATTTTCCTTTATATAGATTTTAAATATGCTGGTAATGCAAGGGGCCTACAGAATTCAGGTTCTGTAAGATGGCTGATGGCAATAGACGTAAGTGGTGAAATATATGCCTTGTTTGTGTAATTTTCCATAAAGGGGTGAAGCAAGAGTTTGTAGTCGGCGCAAAAACTTTATTTTTTTGAATCCTACCTGGAATTTATGGCACAAATCTGCTAAAATGACAGTTGTGATTGCACAGAGATTGAAATGTTCATAACTGTCATGTTAGCAGATTTATGCCATAAATTCCAGGTAGGATTAAAAAAAAAAAAAAAACTTTTTGCGGGAGATTTATAGACCGCAGCTTCCTGTGCAGCTTCCCGCACTTTCTTTGTGGCATAGGGACAGCATCCAAGAAACATCAGTCCCCATAATAAATATTCCTAAAATACCCAAAGATCTCTTCCAATCAAAGATGGTACCCTCAGATATCTTGGGGTGTTAGGTCCAGTTTTGGAAAAGGGGTGGTATATCCAGAACATTTTGGCACCAAAAGGGGTATTTAGGCCTAGTAATCCGGGAGATCGGGGCTGCGGGATCAGCACAGCTGAGAAGCAGTCCACTCTGGGGTGCTTTATTATAAGGTCAGAGAAACTAAGTATTTATATCTATTTCTCCCTTTTGTACTTCCTTGCTTTCTTTCTCTAATCTTGTTTAAGTCTGCTTTTAGGAATCCTACTAACACTTGATTCCAGGTCTTCCAGGGGAAGGGAAGCCACCCTTCTCCATCCAGCCTTGGGATCCCTGTGTGTGTAGGAATTATTATTATTCTTTGTACACTTAGATAAGGTTTAAGTTGATTGTGTTAATGACATCTTGGGAAGAAATTCAAGTGATCTGTGTTCTTACTATTGTTTTTGCTGTGGTGATCATAATCATTATTCCATTAGCAATAAAGCTGTTTTCTATTTAATTCTCTGAGTTAAGGTGTGGTTGTTGTCCGTCGCCTGTTAACCCTCAAGAGAGGGAGCCTTGTGGTTCTACTGAACTGTGACTTGTGATAGAGGACGAACTTAGATCTTTTCTGATGAGATCGGCGAGCCTTACCCATCCAAATTTACTAAACTCCTTCCCAGGCTACAGTTTTATCATAGCTATTTGGGCCAATACAAGCAAGATCAAAGACTTGAAAAATTAATTTGAAACATAACAGGATGCTTGAGCAGAGTACAGTACACTACTGGACAGTGGTTCATACAGGCAATAAAAAATTAGGGAAGAAGAAGAAATCTATATTTTAAAAAGATGCCCTTTTAATTTAAAACAACTAACAATTTATTGATAAGACTCATTCTGATCCTCATAATACAAAATCATAAAATTTGTAATTAGGGATGATAAAATGCGGGGGGACGAGAGGGATCTGGTAATTTTCAGAGGTTAAACATTTACATGCAGGCGGGAGAAAGGGGAAGTGGCTCCGCAGGAGCAGTGCAGAGGGTGCTGCTGGGAGCAAGTATACACAGGGAGCCTGCTTAAAAGCTGGCTCTCCGTATGTACCGGCTCCTGCAGAGCCACATCCCCCCCACCCACCCCATACCAGGGCAGCAGCACAAGGGTGGTTAGGAAGCCTTGTGTGTAACCATGACAGTTAACTGATGAGCCCAGACTCATCGGTTAACCATTTAAACATGTACACGATTACCACCTTAGTTGTAACCTACAACTTTTCCTCAAGACACATAATTAAAAAGAAAAAAATTGGACTACATGTCAACACAGACTAGTTTCCATGGTTACCTGAAACACTTGGCCCAGCACTATGACAGCCCTGTCGGGTTCTGAATTTTGTAGGAGTATGAACAGAAGAATCCCCAAATGCAGACTGATAGCCTGAACCTTGTTTCAATTCCAGACCAGAAAGGTCTGCCAAATTAGCTGCTACTGGAACATACACCTGCTTATTTCGCACCAAGGGAGTCAAAAATCTTCCATCTCCTGAAGGAAAAAAAAGCAAATTACCACAAAGCTGCAGTTCATTGCACAATAAACTAAATTACACGAGATATATAGAAATCAGTAATTTATTTGTTAACATTTGTTTCTTTGCTTGTTTATTTTCATTTTAAACGACTTGACATGCTGTGACACAATACACCCCTGATAGTCACACCCTAAAGGCTACTGTAATAATCTTTGTACAAGTATGCCTTTGTCAGGTATCATGAAAACTCATACTTTGCTGGTCAATACTGTCCTGATCACATATAACCTAAAATATGTATTGTAACATAATAAGATTTCCCTGTATGATGTTATTAGCATATGTTACAAACCCCTCTACTCCCAAAACCGAAGCTGGCAAACAGGGCTGTCCTAAACAAAGGAATGTGTTTACCACTTAAATGCAAATTAACCAGAGCAGAGTCATCAAGCATGAAGGGAAACAAAAGAATCTCGAATAGGTGAAAAAGGGAACATCCTTCCACATAGACTCTGATTGCTAGTGCCCAGCGGGAAATGTTTTTCCAAGAGAGGAACTGAAATAAGAAAAAGGAGGGATAAACATCCCAACTAAGGATGTTAAATTTCAATTAATCAACTAATCAAGTAGTTGATGGAATTTCTATTGATTACTTGATTAGTCAATAAAGGGGACACTTGCTATACTATTGCACCTCTCCCTTTGAAATGTACAAGAGCCACAGATGGCTCTTGTATATTTCAAAGGGAAAGGGGCAGCAGTTGGGACTGGGGCGAGCAGGACTGTTTCAAACCCCGCCCATGCCATTTCCCCACTGCTCTCTGTCTCCCCTGCCCTCCACGGAGATGGTGCTAGGGGGAAACAAGTTTTGAAGCTGGCTCCTCCCAGCACCAGCTCCCCCACCCCACGCTCCGTTGCTGCCTCTCTCTGACAGAGGTAGCAAGGGGTGGAAGCAACTAGTAGAGTTCCTATTCGACTACCTGATAAACATTTGCTTATCAGGTAGTCTACTAGTCGCTTATATCCCTAATCCCAACATATCCCTTTCCCTCTCCTTGCCTACCACAGTCACTGCACTTGAAGCAGCAAAGGAAGCATCTGTTAGATTCTGAATTAAAGGTCCTATAGGATTTGGTCAGGCTCTTGAAACTATGTAGTGAGAAACTGCTTGAATCTGTTGCAGTTTCCAACATAATCCCAACTATATATACAAG
The DNA here is from genome assembly GCF_052426305.1 of Pelodiscus sinensis. NCBI lineage: Eukaryota > Metazoa > Chordata > Testudines > Trionychidae > Pelodiscus > Pelodiscus sinensis. The sequence goes on from NC_143065.1 coordinate 1,379,697, forward strand.
ATGATGGGGATAATTTGGCTACAACTACTCAAGAGAGAGATCTTGGAGTCACTGTGGATAGTTCTCTGAAAACATCCATGCAGTGTGCAGTGGCAGTCAAAAAAGCAAATAGAATATTAGGAGTCATTTAAAAAGGGATAGAGAATAAGCCAGAAAATATCTTACTGCCTCAATATAAAACCATGGTACTCCCACATCTTGAATACTATGTACAGATGTGGTCGCCTCATCTCAAAAAAGATATATGGGCACTGGAAAAGGGTCAGAAAAGAGCAACAAAAATTATTAGGAGTTTGGAGCTGTGGCGTAGTGGGGGTGCTGTCTGCTCTGTGACCCGGGGTCCCCCTGCGCTGTGATGGGAGATTCTCACTGACTCTCCCAAATGTGTATTAACCCAGACTCAGCCTCCGAGGGAGGGAGACAAAGGAAGGAAGGTGGAGACCAACACCTGGTTGGGGGGCAGGGCTGGAAGTGAGTTTTAGTTTCTGTCTGGTATCATGGAGGAAGCAGCCTAAGCAATGGGCTGGGATTTAGGGGCCCAGTCTCCCCTATTTCAAGGGGGGCTGAGGCATCCTAAGCCTGTCCTGTAATCAGATTACATCTATGCTGTGCTGTATCCTGGAGATGCAATAAACGCCCTATATTCTACTGGCTGGTGGAGTCTGTTCATGCCATTACGGGGGTGCTGGAGGGAGGGGAACCCCGACGTGCCACCACAGGAACGGGTCCCATATGAAGAGAGATTAAAAAGATTTGCACTTTTCAGCTTAGAAAAGAGGAGACTAAAGGAGGGGGGGATATGATAGGGGTCTATAAAATCATGACTGGTATGGAAAAAGTGAATAAGGAAAAGTTATTTACTTATTCCCACAATATAAGAACTAGCAGTCACCAGCAGGTTTAAAATAAACAAAAGGAAGTTTTTCTTCACTCAGTGTACAGTCAACCTGTGGAACTCCTTGCCAGAGGATGCGATGAAGGGTAGAACTTTAACAGGGTTCAAAAAAGAGCTAGATAGATATAAACCAAGGTTTCAGGGCAGAGTGACACAGTTGCTCATTAGTTTTGATTGTAACAAGGTATGTCACACATGCATAAAGAACTGAGTGGTGTATAGAGACTTCAAAATCACTGTAATCAAACCAATCTTATGTTTACACAATCACAGTTCCTGTAGGACTGCAGGCAGCAGCAACATGGCAAAAAACAATGAATGGCTCCTTCCATCCTCAATACAATTAACAGTGAAATCTTAGATGACTTTTTCCTCCCAAAGGCTAAGATGTCTCCTTATTTTAAAAAAAGTACTTGGCAAATAACTCCTATTTTCTTCCCAGCAGAATTATTCCCCACTTTAAATAGGACTTTGATTTAAAAACAGTCTTGTTTAGTTCAACCAAAGCAAAAAAAAAAAAATCCTTCAGGCACACAGTGGTGGTCACTCCACAATATAGCTGCGCCCTTGTGCTTGCTGTCCCCAGAGCATAACTGTCTCTCCAATCAGGCCCTTTCCATGTTATGAACAATCAAATTCCAGGCACAACTTGCCACAACCAAACCAAACTGACTTTGCTTTAAGTTAGGTTAAGAGGAAGCTACATACCAAATTTCATAGCCCTTCATATAGAACATTAAAAAGTTTCCATGGAATGATGGACAATTTATATGATTTTTATAAAGCATGATATGATTATTACATGAAAAGCTACATTACTCAAATAACATATTGGTAAATAGCATTACATGTTAAAGCAGCAATCACCACCAAAATTGCATTACAATGAATTTGTAAACCAACACAAAATTAAAATTAGAGATAATCTCCCGTGCCCATACACCAAGATGAGAATACAGTCAAATCTTTCATATACCAAAAATAAATAATATATAAAAAACACAAAATAAGTTTCTGTATGCTAGTTAAACCATTTCTTTTACAATTAATGCAATTTAACTAGCGAAGGAAACATCACCTTGTTTTCCTGAATAGTTTTTTTCCAGATCATGTTGCAGGAGCCTGTTGTGGAAAGACGACTGGTCTTTATTTATCCTGAATTCAAACTGCAACACAATATTTAAAATGTGACATAAATGAAACAACAATTTAAATACACATATTGCTTTCCAGTTAACTGTAATAATTTGTTACACTGTTATAATTTAATTAAGAAAAATATTTCTTTTCTGAGGGATGATAATTAATAACAGATTTACCCTATGTTAAAATGTATTAGTCACTTCAATTAAGCAGTAAAACTCACATTTCACTATGTAGTACCAGAAATACTTCATATGGCAGATTTAATAGGCATATTATAAGTATCTAAAACAGATTACATACAATTATGTTAATTTAAAATATCTCATTACCAACAAGAAAATGGACAGAAAATACAAACAATACTACAGTTATGCTGAAGTTTTCAAAGGTGCCTGGAGTAGATGAATAACCACTTCCCAGCAAAGCTGAACTGGGGAACTTGCACCACACCAGACAACAGACTCCCTGCCCAGCAGAATAGGAAAACTAGAAAGGAGGCACAACCAGATGCTGAAACTTTTTCTGGGTTCATTGCAGAGCAATGATTGACCCCAGTGCTTATATTTTATATAGCTGCCCCCAATGAATGAAATAAATCATCATAAATCAAAATACTAACAACCAAATATGTAAAAAGCTATTTTAAAAAGGGAAATTTTATCTACAAGAATACTTTTGCCTCTATATTAATTAATACATTTCAAATATCTAATTTATAGTTCAGTAATTTATATATATATTTAGAACTCACTGGTTTATTTCTCTCTGCCACTGATGAGGTTTGGATAACCAGCTGAAGCCCGCAGTTGTTAACCTGTAAATTGAAACAAAAATTTCATTTTGCAAAAACTGGATGCTTAAAACAAAAGGCCAAATATGTCTTATTAATGTGGAAAATTCTCTGATTCGTTCAATAAAGAAGACAGTCTTAGACAACATTGTCATAAAGGGTCAAAAGCAAATTCATTTATGATAATCTGAACTCATGACCCAGAGTCATCATACTTTCTTTCAGCTTTATGCTTAGGACATGTTTACTCAGAAGCATTATTTCAGAATAACTGACGTTATTTCTAAATAACAACATGTATATCTACACAGAAAGCAATTCTTTCGAAATATTTTCAAGATGGTGGACTTCTTACTCCAACTTCTGTAACGGTATGTCTACACTGCATTCCTCTTTTGAGAGAGGAATGCAAATGCAGCCGAGCGAAATTGCAAATGAAGCACAGATTTGAATTTCCCGTGCTTCATTTGCATAATTGTGTCCGGATGATATTTTGAAATACCCTATTTCGAGATAAAAAATGCCATGTAGACGTGGTTATTCTGAAAGAAACCCCTTCTTTCAAAATAACCATTAAACCTCATTTTTTAAAGAATAAGGGTTATTTCAAAAGAAGGGGTTTCTTTCAAAATAACCACGTCTACACGGCGTTTTTTAGCCTTGAAATAGGGTCTTTCGAAATAGCGGCTGGACTCGATTATGCAAATGAAGCGCAGGAAATTCGAATCTGCACTTCATTTGCAATTTCGCTCGGCTGCATTTGCATTCCTCTCTCAAAAGAGGCAATAGCACAGCATGGGGGGGTGGATCTGGAGCTCATGGGGAACCTGCTTATAGCCAGCTCCTCACAGGCACTGATTCCCTCTCCCCCCAACACTTTGTTGCCTCTGATACAGAGGCAGCAAGAGGGGTGGGGAGTGTATGCAGTTGCCTATGCTTATTGGTTAATTGTTTACTTGACTATATGCTAACATTCCAATATCATATACTGTTATCCTCTCACCCAAGCTGTGCCTTCCCTCTACAATGCTGCTGCCTGGCATAGGAAAAGACACTGCTGGAGCGTAAATGTCCTGCTGCAGCGTTACCCAACCAAAGGGAAAGTCTCCAAGGGTAGTCTGCTTGCTCTGCCATTAGAGCTTTTCACATTGACACATGTGCAACTTGCTTTTCACTGAGGAGCACAGTAGGGATGTACAGGTTACTCAAGTAACAGCTTAACCGATAAGCAACTACTTATTGATTAGCAGTCCTGGTTAACCATAACAACTCCCCTCACTCAGAAAGGCAGGCTGGCTCCATCATAGCCTGCTGGTCTGAGTTTCAAAGGAAGAGCATGCAGGGGAGCCACCTACCACCCTGCACTGCTGCCTCCATAGCAGCCCCTGTTGGTGGGGGACCCGAGCTCCCCATGGAGAAAAGCTACTCCAGCGTCCCACGGAACAGTCGCTATCCGAGGCAGGCCCAGGCACCCCGTGGACAGGGGACGCCGCCACCCTGTGTTGCTGCCTCTGCTACAGAGGCAGCAGTGTGGGTGGAAGGGAGGTCCCTGGGAGTGGAACCGGGAGTGCACTGGCTGCCAGCCCCACCCCCAGAGGGGCACCAAGTAATCCTGTAACTGCAAAGAAATTTAGCAATTACACAGTTATTAAAATAACAGATTTCTAACATCCCTAGTGTACAGCTAAACATAACATACCCCACAGAACCGTGGTGTATAGGGTAGCACAGCTAGTAAAGTATGTGAGTGCACACGCACACACACACACACAGACACACACACCCGCACACACACACACACACACAGACACACACATACCCACACACACACACACAGACACCCACACCCACCCACCCACACACACACACACCCAGACACCCACACACATACCCACACACACACACACACACAGACACCCACACATACCCACACACACACACACACACAGACACCCACACCCACACCCACACACCGCTTGAAATAACCTCTCTGGCCTCCCCTTCGGTAGCTGCGACATGGGAATGTCCCTCCGGGACGGTTTCAGACGCGGGGTTTGTTCACACTATCACAGAGCTCATTCCCAAACGTTTCTAAGTCAGCAGCCGTCGTTGCAGGTAAAAGTGCCCAAGCAGCGCGGCCGGGCCGCCTCGTGCCTTACGAACACACCGGGGGCAATACACAGAGCCGCGGCCCCGCGCGGTAGGGCGCGAGCCGCTCCCTGCTGGTCTGCGCCGCTCGCCAGCGGCTACCGAGAAGCAGCGGCCGGGCAGCCTGCGCCCCGCCCCGCCGCTGCACGCGAACGGCACAAGCGGGCAGCCCCGACCCAGGCGCTGCTGGCCGCACGCTGCCGGGCGGGGGCAGAGCCGGGCGGGGCCCAGGCCGCCCGCGGGCGCGTAGGGGCACAAAGATCCGCGGCAGCGCGCTCCCAAGCCCCGCACCTGCCCCCCAGCGCAGGGCCACGCGCCACCTACAGTGCTGGGCCCGGCCCTTGCGCCGCCCGGCCGGCACTTGCTGGGCACCATGGAAACGAGCCTCCCCGCCCGGACACCGCCTCCTGCTCCGGCCGGCGGAAACCGCTCCCGCGTCGCCCCGGCAACCGCCGCTTCCGGTCCGCCCCTGGCCGCTCCGGCAGGGCGGGGACACGAGCCGCAGCTCGAGCGCACGGACCGGGCCCGGAAGGGAGCCGCTGGCTCTGCCCCCCCCCCCCGCGCGGGCAGGTGACATGTCCCAGGGCGGGGCTGCTACCTGAGCTCCACGGGCAGCCTCCTCGCCGCGTGTCAGCGCTCCCTGCACCCGCCCCTGCCGCCCCGGGAGCGCGCGCCCTTCCCACGCGGACACGCCCCGGGAGCGCCCTTCCCACGCGGACACGCCCCGGGAGCGAGCGAGCGCCCTTCCCACGCGGACACGCCCCCGGGAGCGCCCTTCCCACGCGGACACGCCCCCGGGAGCGAGCGAGCGCCCTTCCCACGCGGACACGCCCCCGGGAGCGCCCTTCCCACGCGGACACGCCCCCGGGAGCGCCCTTCCCACGCGGACACGCCCCCGGGAGCGAGGGAGCGCCCTTCCCACACGGACACGCCCCCGGGAGCGAGGGAGCGCCCTTCCCACACGGACACGCCCCCGGGAGCGAGCGAGCGCCCTTCCCACGCGGACACGCCCCGGGAGCGAGCGAGCGCCCTTCCCACGCAGACACGCCCCCGGGAGCGCCCTTCCCCACGCGGACGCGCCCCCGGGAGCGAGGGAGCACCCTTCCCCACGCGGACGCGCCCCCGAGAGCGAGGGAGCACCCTTCCCCACGCGGACGTGCCACCGTGCTAGAGGTTGGTGGTTGGAAGCCAGTGATAGAGCAAGGTGTTGAATCTGTATTTCCCATTCCCCAAGCTCACGCCCCGTCATCAGAGCCATGTTTCCAAAGGTGTCCGCAGAACCCGGGGTTCTGCAAAGTGAAAATAAGGGTTCTGCCCCTAAGTTCCATTACCATAACACTTTATGATTTTAAAAAAATGTGTACACATTTCATGTGATTTTTGTTTTTAAATATGTACAATTAAACTCACTGTTGATCTCATGACCTTGTTTAGCATTTGTTTATTATCCTTACTTATTTCTGGTCTACTTTTTCAGCTCCATATATAAGACGTATTAGGGGTTCCACAAAATTCTTTCAAGTTTAAAAGGGTTCCGTGGCCAAATAAAATCGGGAAACACTGCATTAGACTATTCTTCGCCTTCTTATATCCCACATAGGCTAGAACAGTGTTTCTCAACCAATGGTACAAGTACCCGTAAGGGAACTTGAGAGAAGTCTAGGGAGTACATCAACACAACTGAAATTTGGAGAAAACTGAATTTTTGTTTTAAGTTTTATAGCACTTTATTATTTTAGTACCTTATACCCAAAAATTTCATTGCCTGCCCAGTTACAATTAAATTGTTTCCCCAGTTCCTTATAAATCTAAACCCCTCCTCCCTACACCATCGTCTCATCCATGCATTGAGACTCTGAAGCTCTGCCTGCCTACCTGGCCCTGCGCTTGGAACTGGAAACATTTCTGAGAATGCCACCATAGAGGTCCTGGATTTCAGTCTTTCCTAGCAGCCTAAATTTGACCTTCAGGACATCTCTGCTACCCTTCCCTACGTCATTGGTACCTACATGTACCATGATCACTGGCTTCTTCCCAGCACTACACACAAGTCTATCTTGATGCCTCGAGAGATCCGCAACCTTTGCACCAACCAGGCAAGTCACCATACAGTTCTCCTGGCCATTGCAAACTCAGCTATCTACATTTCTAATGATAGAATCCCCCATTACTAACACCTGCTTTTCCTAATGACTGGAGTTCCCTCCCCTGGAGAGGTAACTTAAGTGCAAGAGGATACTTCTACATCTGGAAGGAGGGTCTCAACTATGGGAAGGTTTCCCTCTGCTCCCGTTGACTGCTCTCTTTCCCTCCTTAACAGCGCAGGGGTCGGCCTGACCAGAGGTGGGACAATTCTATAGTGTCCTGGAAAGCTTCATCAACATACCTCTCTGCCTCCCTCAGCTCATTCAGTTCAGCCACCCTTCAGTGTGCTCTAGGATGTGGGGATGTTTTGTTTGTTTGAAGGAGAGTGTGCTGTGGCCAGTAGTTGGAAGCTGTGAGCATCTAAAGAAATCTAGAAGCCTCTGGTAATTGGCTGAGCCTTAGTCAGGAGGCGGGGCTATCAGGAAGGCCAGGGCTTTATAAAGCAGTGAGTCAGTGACCAGGGAGAGCAAACAGGGAGTTTTGAGAGGGAATTGGAAAGGGGCCAAGGTATCTTGCCATTCTTTATAGTTTAGTTTAAAGGTTTTAATCAAAACTTCCTGATTTAACTAAAAAACCTGTCAATAACCTAGGTAGCTGTAGGAGAGAATGCAGGCAGAAGCCCAGTAGCAGAGTGAGGGCTATCCTATTTATTGCACTCAGTGTTGCATGCATGATTACCTGCCCTATGGGCAGGTGGCATATGTGTGCATTCGCTGCAAGGAGCTTCTGGCCCTCAGAGACCACGTAAGGGCTGCTCTGTGGGGGGGGGGGGAGGCACATGGCAGGTGACTGCCCACCCCAGAAGCTGCTGGGCAGCCACCACACAGCCTGTCTGGTGGCTGCCGGAGCTTGACCCTGGGCTGCAGTACTAAAAATAGCACCATGGCCCAGCTCCCGTCTCAGCACATGGGGCAGTCCTCCACACTGCTGTGTGGCCCAGTCCGGGGGAACAGCTTCAGCCATAGCTGCGTGGTGGCTGCTGGGGGCAGGAGAGCAGTACCAAAAATAGCACTGCTACATGGAGCGTGCTGCCCTGTGTGCTGGGACTGGAACCAGGGCTACAGTGCTGTCCCAGCCACCCCAAGGCTAGGGCGCATGGTGGGCAGCTGTCCCTTGTGCCAGGACTGTGTCAGGATGGCAGAAAGGAAGAGAAGAGGCAGGAGGATAGCTAAGGGGAAGGTTGGGGAGAGGAGATGAAGTGGCTTGTGTTGAGGGGAAAGGAGGGGGCCAGGCAGGAGAAGAAAGGGGAAGGCACCAAGTGGCAGGATGGAGGAAACACAAATGCCAGGGGGCCAAGAGGAGACAATGAGGGGAAAGGGCAGGAAGAGCGGGGTGGGGAGGAATGGGAAGGTATCAGTGGGGGTGAGAAAGGGGAGGAGACAGGGTAATGCTGGGAGAGGAGAGGGGAGAAGTGGGTGCCAGAAGAGGGGTTGAAAGGAGGGATAGGCATGGGGAAGGCGGGGGTTGGAGCAAGTCATGTGTGAGGGCGCAGAGGGTGGTGAGAGAGTAGGCACCAGAAAGGAAGTGGGCAAGGGGGGCAGGTGTTGGGAGGGCAGGGGCAGTGAGGGAAGGGGGAGGCACCATGAAGGTGCAAGGGGTAAGGGAAGCTGCAGGTGCCAGAAGGATTGTGGGGGTGAAGCAAAAGGGCAGGCATAGGGAAGGGAGTAGAGGGGAGGGACGGACACCAGAAGACAGAGAGGAAAGGCAGGGAAGGTGGGTAGACAGAAGTATTACAAGAAGAAATGAGATGGGGTGGGTACAAGTGGGAAGGGCAGGTGCAGGGGTCAGAGAGGATGGGGAGATAGGGCAAGTTCCAGGGGGGGCTGAGGGGAATGAGAAGGGCAGGAACCAGGAGAGCAGAGGAGGGTGAGGCATGGGGGGTGGCAGCAGGCATCCGAGGAGCCCATGGGACAAGGGGAAAATGGGAGACATGGCAGCAAAGGGGAAATGGGAGAGGTTTATAAGTTGGGTGCCACGGTGGTATATCTCTGAACAAGCGCACATGACCTCAATATTGATGCACAAGACAAAACTCACTCTGTTCATGGACAGAAAATCTTAGAAGGAAGACTGCCCACCAGTAAAGTCTTTAGCAGACTGGGCGGCAGCCCGGCTCAGTTCTGGCTCACATCGGGTCCAGAACCTATCCCCGCTGTGGCCCTGCATTTAAAGTATATTAGGATCCAGGTGGGCAGGCATCCCAACTCAGTTCCAGCTTGCACCAGGTTTGGGAGCTCAGCTCCCACCCTCTTCCACCCCCCCAGATGGGGGCTGCTGCCACCCCAAGTTCCTGCGTCTGTATCAGAGGCAGCAGCACAGAGTGGCACGGGGCTCCTTGGGAGGGGGATGTGAGCTGCCACCCCCACCCCCAGGGACTATAGAATAACCAAGTAACTGATAAGAATTCATGAGGTAATCGACTATTCAATTAACCAATATTAACATCCCTATACTGAGCCATGATTACTTTCATTTCTGGCCAAAGAATAGGAGTCCTCGGGTAATTTTACTTCTGTCCTCTGTATATCAGACTGGTCAACTATATAACTGGATAGTTTCCACTCGTATCAGGTCTGAACCTGTCCCCCTGAAGGGCTGGCAGACTCACACTGACTTTGGTGGTACATAAATCAAACCCACAGTACTTATACCCATGTCTTTCCTGGAACCAGTTTTTATGACTAATCCTACTCCCAGTCAAGTCAATGTCAAAACTCCACTGATCTCAGTAGGGCAAAGTTGAACTCTTCGGGTACGTCTAGACTACATGGCTCTGTCAATGGAGCCATGTTGATTAGGCAGGACGGCAAAGGGAAATGAAGTTGCGATTTAAATAATCGCCTCTTCATTTAAATCAAAATGGCCACCACACCGTGTTGATCAGCTGATTGTTGGCACAGCGCGGCAGTCTAGATGGGACTCTGCCGACCCCAGAACCCTTCGTCAGCAGATCCTTTATGCCTTGTGAAACGAGACTTACAGGATCTGCCGACGAAGGGTTCTGGGGTCGGCAGATCTCCGTTTAGACTGCCACGCTGTGCCGACAATCAGCTGATCGGCACAGCACAGCGGCCATTTTGATTTAAATGAAGAGGAGATTATTTAAATCGCAGCTTCATTTCCCTTTGCCATCCTGCCTAATCTACATGGCTCTGTCGACGGAGCCATGTAGTCTAGACACACCCTTTGTCTTACCTGGGCCAACATGATACAATACTTGAAGACACATTTGTTAGTTGCACAGTTACATAAGGAAGTGTTGTTTTTTTTTAATGAAACAAAAATAAGAGCACCTAACATTTTCTCCACACAAAGCATGTTAAAAATAAGCCAAAAACCATCATGGCAGATGGTGATTTTTATTACATTAAATGCTAACAGATCTACCACCAGAATACTCTTTGCAGAGTAACAAATCTCAGAGGCTAACACAGTCAGCCCTCTATATGTAAAAACGAGGAATCCTGTGGCACCTTAAAAACTTACTGATTTATTTGGGCATAAGTTTTCATGGATCAATACCATTTCAGTTATGAATGAGCCTGTAACGTGCCACAAAACTCCTTGTTTTTATTCTTTGTAGAGTGATAAAAATGATAAATGGCATCTAATGGCAATGAACATGTTTGCAAATTCAGAATTTTAAATAGTGGACAAATGCACTGAAATGAAGTATGACTTTCACTGTATAAATGAGGGAACCAAGAAAGATACTAAGAAAGAGAGGAACTGTACCAGACACAACAGAGATTCAAAATCCTAGCTTCCACCACATGGTTCATGTGAGAACAGTAATGAGAGAGAGATCGATCTTGAGGATCTTCCCCAATTAAGGAATAAATGTTCTTGTGGTAAAATTCTACGTTCTAGGTTCCAATCCTGGCTGCAAGCACATCCATGATTTACTTTAAACTTGGAAACAGACCACTCAAGTCAATGGAGCAACTCCTGCGATCCAAATTAAGCATGTGCATAAGTGTACTTTGTTAGCTGCTCAGAGCTCAGGCCATGTTGATGTAAAGCTCTGTAAAGCACTATTCCCATCTATTATCCTATAAAACAAAACATATGCAGTCATTTCTGTTTATTCACATTTGTTATCTTTCTGAAACCTTTACAACCTCAGAAGGCATAGAATAAACCATTTTTATTTTCCAGAAGATGAGACATAAGATAGAATTCAAACTCAATTTAAAACAACAGTCATGAGTTCCTTTAGGCTGTTCATAGTTACCACATACTTCTTTGTATGACTTTCACGTTATACTTTGGAAGCTGTGCAGTTCTTTATGAAGTTATTAGTTGCAAAATCACATTAGGTCTCAAAGCTGCGGACCAAGATAAATAGCATATTGTAATATATTTAGCAAATCAAGGAATAGACAGAAGACAATCATAAATCCAACTGGAATATGTTGAACCCTTATAGCTGCACTTTCCTGATAACCCCATCATTTTCTAATGAAATTACATTTTTTAAAACATGTAATTCCTACCTCTTATGGTTGTCAAGCCAATCTATTTTGATCTAATGAAACACTTTCTTCAAATAGCAGGAAATAATTCATGTGATACAAGTGTGAAGGGATGCCAGTCATCTCATGGAAATGTTACCTCTGAAACCTACCAATAACATAATACAACAGTAATTATTTGGCTGATAATAATTTTGGCAGGAACATGCAGTGATTGAGTTTGAGTAGCGTGTCAGCCCTCTGTCTATCCTTCTCTGTCCCAAACTGAGGTTGAGTTATCACCCATTCCCTGGCCTGCAAGCCCCTGAACGTTGGCACAGAGCAGCCAGATGGAAAATGTGAAAATCAAGACAATGAGGGGGATTATAGTTGTTATGTAAGACACAACACCTAATGTCGGCAGGGGGCTGATGACGTCCAGAGGTTTGGTCACCTCGCTATCTTGGATAAAGGGATTTCTCGGGCCCCTCCTGCATACATGGGGTTACATAGAGGCTGCGAGGAGGAGAAGTCTGGCAAACAGTGACTCTGCTTGAAGTGAGGGCAAGGCCCCTTTCCTGCCTCGACAAAGGAGCGAGCCCGTCTCATGGAGACTCACCCAGCAGAATCCTTGGGAAGCGATCTGTGCCGCCAGCGCCACCGCTCCGAGAGGGGCCAACACAGGGGAGACGCTGTCCCTAGGCCGGTGGAGCCCGGGCCCCACGTCCAGAGCCTCCCCACTCTTGCGTGGGCGGGTGAGGGGGCCTCTGCCCCACTCGCAGACCCCTCCCCCGTGCCCGGGCTGGGAAGTCGGTGCCTGCCCGGCCTTCCCCCTTCGCCCCGCCGGCGCCCCTGCGTGGAAACGCCGCGGGCTGCCCGGGGAGCGGCGGGGGGCGGGCCCAGGAGAGGAGGGGTCTGGAGCGGGGCGCAGCCGGGCTCAGAGGCGCCGCGGGAGGAGAAGGCGGCGGCTGCAGGCGGCCCGGGGGCAGCGCTGCTCGGCGGGCTCTGCCCATGGCCGAGGTGCCCGAGGCGCGGCCCGGCGGCCCGGCGCGGATCCGCGTGGCCCTGCAGGCGGAGCAGGGCGGCGGGGCGCCGGGCGGGGGCAGCTGTAGCGAGGATGCCAAGTCCAGGTACCGCGGCCCGGCAAGCGGGGCTGCTCCCCGGGGGGTTCGCCCAGCCACGGGCCGGCGGGGCCCGCCTGATGCAACCAGGGCTCGGACATAGCGGCCGGGCCAGCGGGGACTTGGTGCAATTCGGCCGGGACGTTGCACCAGCGGCCCCGCCCCGCGACGCGCGCAGGCGGGAGGCTCCCGGGGCCCCGGCCCGCTGGCGGGGAGCAGGGCGGGTGGCTGGCGCTGGAAAGCCGCGGGCGGGGGCCCGTCAGGGAAGCCCGGGTCCCGCAGTGAAACGAGGCGCCGCTAACGGTGCGGGTGGGTCTGCGGGCAGATGCGCGTCTCCCAGCCTCGTGGGTGACAGCCGGGCTGCAGGGACCCGCGGAGACAGCGCCCAGTGCCCTGCAGAGACACAAGCCCCAATAAAGCAGCCGAGTGCTGGGTCCGACCTGTACTCCGCTTCCTGGAGAGCTTAACAACCTCCTGAGCCCTGGACACTCAGCCGGCTCGTCTGTGACTAAGGCAGGATGGTGCGAGGAAATCGTGAAGAAGTCTGGAAAACGCCGACCCGAGTTATCCTTTGCCAATGTATTGCAGTGCGGAAATAGAGAAGGCAAATATGTTTCCTGGCTGGGGGGAAAAGAGGATGAAATATCCCAGGCCATGACTCACCTAGAGAACCTTTCACAAAAATTATTGGTTAGGTGTTTCCTTCTGAGCTGGGGACTTTTCTAATCTGATTGAGGAGGTGATGTTTACATGGCAAGAGTTGGGGTAGGAGGAGAAAGGAGGATTAGAACCAATTCAGTCCTTAATGCTGCCTCAAGGCACTAGTGTGTTGCTGTGATTGGAAGCTATTTCCATCATTGCTCATTAGCACAATTGGTTTATCAGTCTCCTTCTGAAGTGTGACGCACTAGTCAGCTCACCAAGGAGTTACCCTAGAAATAAATGAATCAAAGGCCTCATGACAGCTCAGTCCAACGGCTTTATTTCAGATTAAAACTGTAGTAATGAGCTGGGGCATTCCTGCCAGGTGGGGTGCCGGATGCTCTTAGCAAAACTCTCTGCTCTGGAAATTAGAGGGACTTAGGTCTACTACTAGTTTCTTGTCCTGACACTACAGTCTGTTCTGTAATTATGCAGCATTATGTAGATGAATTACTTGTAGGCACAATATTCTTCCTGTCATGTGTACATCCCAGTGGCTGTAATGATCTTTTGAGGATTGCTGATAATGTTATTGTGACAACCTGCTTTTACGAAGTACAGTTTGTGCAAATTTTATTACACATGGAAGCAAAGTCTGTTGGATTAACTGAGACATACAAACACATTTAAACATGAGTGAATTGGGGCTGTATGGTGCCTAACAATGAGTTAATAACACCTGAACATGTTTTCTAAGGCTTGGTCAAAACACATTCTTTTGTATTAGTACAACTGTTTCAGTTAAGGATGCGAGTGGTGGTTTGTTTTTTTAAACAGATCTAGTTACACTAGTATATCTCTGGTGTGGAATCAGTTATACTGATATAAAAGTGCTTTATGCCACTATAGAATATTCTTTCCTTACAGGAATAGACATAACATTATAATTGTGTGCACATAATGGGCTGGACTGATCTGAGCAAGCCTATACAACCTGTATAAAGACAATAAGACTACGCATTTTTTCAGGATAGACAATACCATTTTGGTTGTGGGGCAAAGTCTCTGTGCTGTGTAAAGAAAAAGGTGTGTACAGGCAGTCCCCGGATTAGTACAAGATAGGGACTGTAGGTTTGTTCTTAAGTTGAATCTGTATGTAAGTTGGAACTGGCATCCAGATTCAGCTGCTTACACTAATTTCGGTCAAACAAAGTTGCAGCACTAGAAAGTAAGACACAAAGGTTTCCTGGAAGGACACCAGTGGTCTTTCTAGCAATGTAAATCCAGGTAATCCATCTCTGTGAGCAGTATTATCTAGGCCAACTAACATATTCTTCCTCTGACCTAACTGCATCCACACAGGGCTTAGGTCATCTTGACCACAGTACACAGGAGGATGAATTTTTCCGAGCCCCTGACAATGAAGATTGTAATACTCAAATCTATTTTGGTGGCTGGGTAATTGAAAAAGGTTACCAATGTTTTTCTAATGAGAAAGTTTCCCTTCCCGTACACAGAAACAGCTTAACTGTTTTTGCTCAAATTTAAAAATGTTGGGGCACAGACTAAGACTGGAAATCTTCAGCCTGATAGGTGAATGTTTTGTGATGTTATGATATTCTAAAATAGTGCTTTAGAGAGGAAATTGTTTTGCAATTTGAGAGGCAGTAATTACTGTGGCTCACTGAGGAGTCCAATCCTGAATCCATTTAAATTGATACCAAATGCCTGTTGTCTACAGCGACTACAGCAGTGGCACTGTAGCTTAGAGCAATTCATTTTGCTTGGCTCATATAAGGCAGGATCACTTTCAAATGAATTAAGACAGAGATTTGTCAAGGTTAGAAATGTATCCAAACAGCTTAATATTGATAACCCTACGAGCTTGATCTCCAAAGGACACATTTTACCCACAGTGCACAGATGCATTTGGTTTCCTGCATGAGTCATCTCCAGATGAGTCAACCTAAATAAGTTGTTTTTCAGTCTGCCCATGCAGCTTTGACAATCAAATCCTTGGTAAAAGATCTCCAAGGAAAGAGAAACACTAAATGCAAGTTGTAAACATTATACATCTATTACAGGGGTCCCCAATGTGGTGCCCACGGGCGCCATGGCACCCACTGGGGCATTTATGTGCACCTGCACCAGTGTTTTAAAACAGTCATCTCCAAAGTGGGGTGCGCGCACCCCTGGGGGTGCACGAGATTATCGGAGGGAGCGCATGCCGCCAAGCAACAGCTGAGAGGGGAGATGCCAGGTTCGCAAGACATCTGAGGGAGCTCATGTGCAGCGTGTTCAAACACCCGTGCAACAGCTGAGAGGGGAGATACTCGGCGTGCTGTGACATCACAGCCTGGGACTTTAATTTTAAAACTGCGCGGCCCAGCTCCAGGCCAGGCACATGGTCTGGGGTCACGGAAGCAGCTGGGGCCAGGCCCAATCACAGATTCAAACTGGAAGGCAAAGGTGGGGGTGCAGGAAAAATAGGGGGAAGAGGTGGGAGAGGAAGGGGCTTGTGCTGAGGGGAGGGGGGCAGGTCAGGAGAAGAAAGGGGAAGGCACCAAGGGACAGGGTGGAGGAGAGACAAATGCCAGGGGGCCAAGTGGAGACAATGAGGAAAAGGGCAGGAGGGGAGGTGTCAGTGGGAAGGGGACAGGGTGATGCTGGGAGAGGAGAGGGTGAGGGCTGGAGGGGAGCTGCTGGGAGAAGGGGTGGGCATGAGGAAGGCAGGGATGGAGCAAGACGTGTGAGGGCACAGGGGCATGAGGGGAATGGGGGCAGAGGGTGGTGAGGTGGGCATCAGGGGCAGTGAGGGAAGGGGGAGGCACCAGGAGGGTGCAGGGCTAAGGGAAGGTGCAGGTGCCAGGGGATTCTGGGGTGAAGCAGAGGGACAGACACCTGCAGGGGAGGGACCAGCACTAGAGAGGAGAGGCAGGGCAGGTGTGTAGAGGGAGGTGGGAGGCATTAGGAGAGGTGGTAGCTCACATGATGAGAGTGGGGCTAGTAGAGGAGTGGGCAGAAGGGAGAGAGAAGTGCTGGTGGAGGAGGGCAGGGCTTAGGGCAGTTAGCAGGGCAGGAGTCAGGACAAGCAGAGGAGGATGAGAGGTTGGGAGGCAGCAGGCACCAGGGAGCTGATGGGGCAAGGGGAGGAGACATGGCAGCAGATGGTGGGGATGGGCAGTGTGAGAATTAAAGGTGCCATGATTTTTGGGGGGAAGGGTGCTTTTTTTGCTCAACATTTGGACATCCCCCCCTTTTTATTAATGCAGAATTTTGCTTAAACTGAATTACAATATAATTCAAATAAAAATTATCCAACTAAATTAAGTTTCTATCAAATTTACTCAATTCACATTTAGTATGAAAATAGCCTTCAATTTGCACATTTGATGCCTTTTTTCTATTTTTCTCCAAAGAGGGGGCTGAATAATTGCCAGATCATTTAATTAATACCTTTTACATGTAAAATTACCTTTTCTATCTTATGCATTCATATATTATGTAATATTATGTTTTTCGTATTATTTAATGTACAAATACAAAGTAAGCCTTGAAAAATTGTTGGCGCCCGCCCCACTCTTCTGAAAACATGAATGTGCTATTGGCCACAAAAAGGTTGGGGACCACAGATCTATTAAGACCCTTTTTTCTTCCATACAATCCTCCTAACTCTCTAACATAGATTACTGAACATACTATGTTTTGGTGTAATGAAAATGGTGAGTGCTTCGAGTTATGAGTACCAGAGTTAGAACAAGTGCATGAAGCTGATTGTAAATAAAAATGCCAATGTTCAGTATTTTATAAAAAACTAGCATTACCCATCCCGCTGTGATGGGAGATGTACACGTGCCCTTCCCTCCCCGCTGTTCCAGGGGGCAGGACAGCTCGGGCTGCATGGCCACCTCACTCCTGCTGCTCTGGAGCAGGGGAGGCTGGAGCCACGTGGCCTCCTCCCTCTCCTCTGCTTCTGGGTCTGGGGAGGCTTGACCCAGCTTGGGCAGTGGGGCCTCTTCCCTCCCCACTGCTCCAGGGATGTTGGGGTACATGCACTCTTCCCCTCCCTGTGGTGGGGTAGGCGTGTGCACTCAGCCCTGCTCCCCCACTCTCTGTGGTGGGGACAGGGCCTCAGAGGGGGGCGTGGCAGTAGGTGGGACTTGGGGCCTGCCTCCCACCGAAACTTCTGAAATGTTCTTGGTGACAGACAGCGTGACGAACACCTCTCCGTTTATAACAGTATAGATTAGAGCTTAAACATCTAAAGGAACCTCAGATTTAAAAATGTGTCAAGTGAAACCGTCCTTTGCCAGATAGAACTGAAAAGGTGTATGATATTTGAGATGGAGAGGACTAGCAACGCAGTAGCTCAGACCAATGAATCAGGAGGTGAGGTATCCTGCTTCTGGCAAGTATCTGATACTTGAGAAGGTAAAATGGGACCCGCTAGCTTTAATTCAGGGTTTTAATACTGTAGGCATGGCACTGACCTTTGTAAATGAAAAGCTTATTCTCTGAAGCATAAAGCTCTTCCCAGATTTTCCTCCCACATGTATCTTAACTTGGTGGTAGTTAATACTAATAAATTCAATGTAAAAAACCTTAATGGCTATATGTTTGGTACTTACATTTATAGTAAAAATAATTCCATAATGATAGCTAAGTGAAAATATATCTAGAGTTCCAAATACTCATTCTAATTAGATGAAATAACATTTTGTATCTGTAGTGATACAGCAAAGTGAGAAATGGTCAAATCTTTGAACTGGGATGCTGATAGTTTCCCTTTACATCCCCCTCTGAGGCCTCAGTCTAAAAGTAACTGTACTAAAAGGGCACAAAACTTGATTATCCTCATGGCCACCTGCTGAAGACCTGCCTTTCCAACAGGCCCCTTCCTTTTCAGTTGTACTTCCAACATCATCTAGCTGGCTGAAGGGTCTTAAAATAGGGATCCTTTTAGAATTGTTCCAGTATTTGCTTACTTGATGTAGTTTACGATGTTACTATGATGGCTCAACATGTAAGCATTGATTCATTCACAGTAACAGAAGCAGTGGCCCTTTTGAATCACCAAGCCCCAGAGCAGTTGCACCTTTTACCTCCAATCTCAGCCCGCCCCGCCCAGCGTTGGCAGGCCTGCCTCTGCTTGACATACTGTCCTAGCAGAGAAGCATTCCCCCTTACCCTACGAGTGAGCAGCCAACAAAGTGCCTCCTTTGAAAACCCCGGGAACTTGCTCCTTCCATTGAGCCACAATAGCATCATTATGCAGATCTTTAGGGCTTGTTGCAAAAGCCAAATAAAAATTAGAAGGAAGGATGAGAGGATCTTCTGGGGGCCTCTTCTGTTGATTTGAATTACTTGGGTGGCTGAGTTAATCTATCACTACACTTACTTTATGATCATTGTGATTTATGGTGCCAACAACTTTTTGACTAGGCATTTTTTAATTTAAATCTAAAATGTATTTGTTAGGTGTGGACTCAAGTTAATTCCAGGATGAGGCCCTACTGCAGATCAAGCCTTTAGCAGATAAGACACACACCTGTTCTGGATATCCCATGCTAAACTGCTGCAAGCTTTGCTATAACTTCTAGGAATGTACTCTTGGGCTGAGTTCAGGGACATGTGGTTACTTAATTTGCCCAGCTCTGTACTTTACACTACAAGTGTTGGGAGCTGTAGAAGGACAGAGGTCCATGAGAACTGGATTAAGAATGACTGCTTTGGTGTGATGACTTCTTAGTAAGAGAACTTTAGGCAAAGAGCAAGATCCGAAGTGGCTTTTGAAGGCCTCTCCAAAGGGAAGAAGAGAAGCAGAGACCTGTTTGCTCACATCCCAAACCAGTTAGATGGCTACTGAGCAAGAATGAATCCTGAGCAGGGATGTAAAGTAGCGGTTAATCAGCTCATCGAGTAGTCAATGGCATTTCCATTGGCTACTCAGTTATCCCACAAGGGGGTTAGCTCCTGGAGGCAGTGCAAGCTGGGACTGAGCAGTCCCGGCGCACTCTGGCTCTGGGACGGTTGCAGCTCTGCTTTTTAAAAGGTATTAGGAGCTGCTAGACTCTTGCTACATTTAAAAGGCAGAGCTACGGCAGGGGGACCTGGCCTGAGCCAGGACTGAGTAGACCCAGCTCACGTCAGGTTCCTGACCACAACAGCTCTGCTTTTTAAATGTAGTAAGAGCTGCCAGGATCCTATTTAAATGGCCCACGGCTCATGTCTATAGCACTACCCCGCAGAGGCTGGACCCACAAGCGCTTTAAATAGCCGCAGCAACCTTGCGCAGCTTCCAGGCAATGCAGTAGTGGGGAAGCCGGGAGCCTTTAACTGTGTTTTTCATTCAAGGCCTCTGTTGTGAAGGCCAACCTGTAACTGGGTTCAATAAAAGGGAGGAATTGCATGGAGAATGGCTCCTCCCAGGGTTATTAGCCACAATGGCAAGGGGGACAGCCCCAGACAACTCTGGGTAGAGGCTAGTTCTCAGCCTTGCCCCTTCCACTCTAGGTCCCCCCCCCTTCTGAGTGTTGAGCTGGCCCATGACCAAGTACCAAAATTCATTGTGCTCCCCCCCCATGAAAATTATTTCCCATTCCTGCTCTAACCCATCTCTCTTGTGGAGTTAGCATAGGTGCCTTCACTTGTATGGAAATGGCATTTGAAATGTGTGAAGTATAACCCTCTTCGTCCTGTGCAGTGTATAAATGCTTGTTAGAATCCTAGCTTTGATAGCAATTTGCATCGGATTTTGTTAGCTAACGAAAGACTTGGACTGGTTTGTGAACTGCTGAGGAATACTGAAGCTGGAACAGTTGGGTTTTGCGGAGAGCCACTGAACCAAACTAAACCTCGTATATAATGGAAGCCCCTTCAAGCCGGGGGATGATGCATCACCCCCTGTGGCCCTAGTTTCAGCACCTTGAGTACATGATTCAGTGTTCTATGAGATCTGCCTTGCAGTGAGCAGAGGATTCTGGCTCCCTAGGCTGACTGAAAAGATTCCACTTCTGAAGAGGCATCCTTCCGCGCAGAGAGAACTGACTGAATTTACTCACTGTTTATCAAATACTTGTGTAGAAAGAATCCGTGCTTTTGCTGTGCTGTGGTGCCCATGTGATTCTGAGAGTTGATGAGGGAAAAGGCACATGCCGAGTTGGCAGTTGAGTTGTTGAGATCCCCAGTGAAAATTAGATGATTGTCCCCCAATACCCATAGGCCTATTTGTCATTTTCTGTTCAGAGGAGCCCGGGACCAGGAACAGAAAAGTTTTATGTTGTGATGAAACTTGCATGTGCTTCTAATCACTGTCCTCAGTTTCTCATTTGACAGCCTGCTTTCCCCATTCCTTTCCTCACTCATGTTTGGTACATTTCTACAGTGAAGATGGACTGTAAGAGCCACCGCCAAATTAAGCTCCATGCTGGGATTGAAGGGTTGACACTGCTTAGTTTAGTGAATCAAATGTATAAAGTTTCCAGGACCGCGTGCTCTAAACAAGCATCAGCAGTTGGCTAACTTGATTTTTACTACTAAGGCAAATGAGAAGCAAGAAAGCCATGGCCAGATTAAGGTCAATGTATAAAAATGACTTTGTTGTCTTGCTCTAGCGGCGGGGAGAATGATGGCGACGACTTGGACCAGGACTGGAAACCCCCGGATAATGAGCTGATCCAGAAGCTTATAACGCAGGTTGAATATTATTTCTCAGATGAGAACCTGGAGAAAGATGCCTTCCTCTTAAAGCATGTGAGAAGAAACAAGATGGGCTATGTCAGTGTTAAGTTACTCACTTCTTTCAAAAAGGTGGGTTCATTTCTAAAATGCCTCTTAAAATCTACTTTCTCCAGGGAGAGGTCAGAGGCACTGGGCACAGGAAATGAGCTACTGAACAGATACCTCACACTGCTGGTTTTGGCCAGTTTGAAAGATTGAGGTGGTTAACCTCCTACTGTTGCATGTATTCTTTTCTTCTAAAATGTTGTAGAAACAGTCAGACACAGTTTCTTGGACACCTAAAGAAGTTTAAGTCCATCAAGCCTAAGAATGAAGGAAATTTGGAAAAAAATCCTTGAAGAACTTGCTTGGAAGGATCCAAATGGTCTTCCCCCTACCTCCCTTAGGAACTCCTAATTTTAGGGAGAAGCAGAAGCGTAGCTATAGGTGGGCTTGAGTGGACTGTGACATACTCACTTAGCATCCAGGCCCATCCAAATCAGGGCTGGAGGCCCTTGAATCTGCTGGCTGGGACTCCTGACCCCAGCTGGGTGCCCATTTGGGATGTGATTGTTTAACCAGTTAACTGGTAATCCTCGCCCTTGACAGTGAGGCTTATCAGTTAAGTTTAACCGATGGGGACGGGAGTAGTGCCCCACCTGCTGAAGGCAAGGGGCTTCTCCAGCCCCACGAGGGACCCTTTGCAGACCGGGGCTAGTGTCCATCAGCTTGGTTGCATCCTCTCCTGCCAGCGCCACATGCTGCTGCCAATCTCCAGCCCCAGCACTAACCCGCATGTTCAGCTGCTCAGGAGAGATTCAAATGCTGTGCAGCTGATTAGCAGAGAGCCCATAGTTATGGTTTTTGTTTCTACTAGTGGTGAACATCTGCACATGCCCCAGTGCACAAAAACATTCATTCCACACATGGGATGGGGAAAAAATTGCATGTGGATGGAAAAGATTTGCAGGAACATTGCTGCTGGAGCAGTAAAAGAGAGTGGGGGGAGGCACGTCCCCCATACTTCCTGCACCTAGTTTCTATTTAAGAGGGATCTTTTATTTGAAATCTAAATTTCTATTTGCCTCCGGCTTTCAGTAGCTGTAGAACTATAGTTCTGAGGGTTTCAGTGAGCTGCATTAATTAGTGTAACCCTTTTTCTTAAAGGTAAAACAGCTTACCAGAGACTGGAGAACTACAGCCTACGCCTTGAAGTATTCAGACACTCTTGAGATGAATGAAGATAGCAGGAAGGTTAGAAGAAATACCCCAGTTCCAGTGTTTGCTAGTGAGAACCTGCCTAGCAAGATGTTGCTTGTGTATGATATCCACTTGATTTCTGAGCTACAGGTTCTGAGCAACGATCAAGAAAATGGATGCACACAAGAAAAGATGATGGAGCATCTTCTCAAGACCTTTGTTACTTTTGGTGTGATCTCATCAGTTCGCATTCTCAAGCCTGGTAAGGATCTTCCACCTGATGTCAAGAGATTCAGTAATCGATACACTCAAGTTGGAACAAAGGAATGTGCAATAGTAGAATTTGAAGAAGTAGATGCGGCAATTAAAGCTCATGAAATAATGTGTATTGAAAAGAATAACGAAACTGACATGAAGGTTGTTCTAATAGGTATGAAGCCTCCAAAGAAAAAAGTTGTGAAAGATAAGAGCCATGATGAAGATCCCAGCAAGTCTCTCAACAAAATGAGATCCCTGAATAAGAGAGTTGAGGAACTTCAGTATGTTGGAGATGAATCATCAGCAAACAGCTCCTCTGACCCAGAAAGTAATCCTACATCTCCACTGTCTGGACGCAAGCCTACCCCTACAAACAAGTTGAGCCCTACCACCTATCCAAACAACCACCTGAGCCCTAACGTTTCACCCCGATCAAGCCCCTGGAATAGCCCATCTTCCCTGCGCAAAGTGTGCAAGAAGTCTCCATTGGCTGACGACGGCAAACTGAACCCTACTACTAGCCCTGAAATCTCAAGGAAATGTGCAGATTACTCTTCAGATAGCAGTATCACTCCTTCTAGTAGCCCCTGGGTTCAGAGAAGACGACAAGCTAAAACTGTAGCACAAGAAAAAAGCCCAGTAAGTAGCCCAATGCTTGCCCGGAGAATCCAAAATGCAGATGGCTTACCTGTCGGAGTGTTGCGGTTACCCAAAGGGCCTGATGGTACTAAGGGATTCCATAATGGATGCAAAAGGAATAAACCTATGAAGAATGAATAAATCTTGGATTTTTTAAACAAGTTTCACAGATGAATTTATTTTTGCTCGGTAAAAAGACTAGCACTTAAGTGATGGAATGAAGTCCGTATTTAATTTTTAAAGGTTTTGTATCATGTAGAGACTCATTTGTATATTTGTATTTGCACTTAATCTGCATTATTTTTATATTTGTGTGTGTTTGTTTAAAAGAGCTGAATATTGAAATGTTGTTTTTATTGCCAGGTATTTGAAACATATTATGTAACTGCATTTTTGTGCAAAGCTATGATTCTGAACAGCAGTGTGTAAACACTTGGTAATATTTAGCTGTTGTACCATAGCATTTCAAAGCAATACATCACCAGTCTGTTTACTAAGAGGTTTGAAATCTTCCTATTTTCAGTATGTTGAAAGGAATACTAAGCTGTAATGTCATGTCAGACACTTGTTAAATTTGTTTGCTTAAACTTCCAAAGATGATGTTATGTAATAGAACCAAACAGTATTTTCTGTGAGAATAAAAAAGTACTGAGTAATAAACTGTTTTCTAGGTACCAGATTCTAATGTTCAAAATTACGAGATAAGACTAAAGTGTGTGACCATCTTCTACACCAAATTGTTTAAATGGGTGTTTCCTACAAAACTGCCAGACCAGTTTCTTTGAAACATTGAATACCTACATCTTCCAGCCCAGTTTGGCCCAAGTTTAGGTTTCAAGTTTCACACGATGCGCTCCACCTATTCTGCGAGGACATCTTGTATATTTCAAGTGATTGTTGGAATTTAGAGTAAAGCCTATTTGTAAACTAGACCTTCTGTCAATGTGTATAGGCAGCCCAAGGGCTAGTCTACAATGGCCCAACTGTACAGAGGTGCTGTTAGTGCAGATTCACCATAGCAACAGGAGAGAGTGTCCTGTCAGCATCATTCCACCTGAGTGGCAGGTGAGCTTCTCACACCAACATTGTGCTGTTAAGAGCAGTGCTTAGATCTTTGTCACTTGCATCACTTTTCCACACCCCTGATTTCAGTATAACCTAATTGGCACCAGTGTGTTGAACCCCCAAATTTAGCTCATTGAGGACACTGCTCTCAGAAATATTTGTCTTGAAAATGAGTCCAGACAGCAAAGCTATAAGCATTCAATGTATTTAGATGAAGGTAATAGATTGTTTACTTTCCCTTAAGTACATGTCACTACCTAGAATATTTCCTCAGGATTGCACAGGTTTGGGCACATGGTGTTCATTTTTTTTAAGCCATTATAACTGGCAGGAGTCCACACTAGATGAATCATCTTATCTGTGGCAATTCATGTATTTATGAGAACTTGTCAGAGGCTCACTCTTCTTGTCAAGCAGAGTAATGTGCCTCTAGATAATGAGGAGTAACGTTAGTTCGAACCAAGGGGTAACATGCCAGAGAGATCATGCTAATGAAGCACGGGATATTTAAATCCCTGCTTTATTGACTATTTCGAATGCCTATATTTGCATCCCTAGTTCGAACTAGGGTGCAAGTGTAGACATACCCTAGGTGTCTAGCATTAGTCACTGCCAGGGGACTGAACTGTTCTGACAAAACATGGCCATTCTGATGGAAAACAGTAACTTAACATTTCAAAAGTCAGTTTCCTCTGAAACACATTATTTAGCACAAAAACTCATCTCTATTTGAAGGGGAGGCAACATATGCTTAAAAAAAAGGAAAAATAGGAAGCTGCTTAGAGCTGTAATAGTTTTTATTCAGTATACAGGCCTCAAAAGTAAAATTTACTCTTGTGTATCACTGATATTTTGAATACAAAATCGTTTCTTGGACTCAATCAGCCAGTTTTGCATGAAACATTTTGATGCAACAACGCAATTAGTTAGCATCAGTGAGTATCTGACAGCAAGTTGGTCCTTTTTAAATTCACACAATAAGTACTATTTCACAGCCAACCCATCAGGAAACTATTACTGGAAGAAAGCTAAAAAAATTCCGCAGGGAACACCATGCTATTGTTTAGAAACTGATTTATTCCAGGTGCTAAAACACGACTCAACTATGCCATCCTCCAACTGCAGTAGCTCACGTTCAAGCCAGCAGAAGGGCTCTCAAGAACCCTAATGTAGAAGCACCTTACAAACCGATTGAAAACATAGAACTGGACAAAAAATGTTGGAATTTTATGTAAATAGCCACTTTTATATTTGCAATATCCCTGATTGCAACATACTCAGCATGTTCTGTAAAAGGACATTGAGTGCTCTTCTGAGATGACATTAACCATTTCAGGGTTATACTAGACTTAGGTGACAGAATCAGAGCAATTGGAGAAGACAAAGACCTGCTGGTCTGCCAACCCATAATTCCACACTGTACGGCTGTGTCTACATTGGCACCCTTTTCCGGAAAAGGGATGCTAATGAGACACTTCGGAATTGCAAATGCTGCAGGGGATTTAAATATCCCCCGCGGCATTTGCATGAACATGGCTGCCGCTTTTTTCCGGCTCGGGGCTTTGCCGGAGAAAAGCGCCAGTCTAGACAGGATCTTGCGGAAAATAAACCCTTTTCCAGAAGATCCCTTATTCCTTCTTTCGAGTCCAGGTAACAAGATATCCAGACGGATTTCATTTCATTTTCCTTACCTCACCATGACAATATACTTCCTGGTTGAGAAACATATTTTGAGGAAACCCAGATTATGAAGCTGCCCTGTAGACTCATTTTTTGCCAAATCTCTGGCCTGCTACATCATCCGTTTGCCATTCAGTGGTTGCCTTTGAAAATAAATCACTGCTTTCAAGAACTTCTATTTTAGTTTCAAATTAATTACTGTAGTCTCCCACTAGCATTTCATAATGTCACGCTTTAGGGCATGTGTTTATTTTACTGATATCTTAATTCCAAAAAAGACTAAGTCACCAGCAACTACAACATTCCATATTTTATACACATTCGATAAACTTACAAATTAATCATGTAGACACCTTGGAACTGCAGCCTGTACATGTGTTTAATATCAGCTGAAGAATGAGAATGGAAATTAGAAAAAATTAAATTATTTTTATCTGGATAACTTTTACTTCAGCTATTAAATATGATGGGCATATAAACAGTTTGATCATCATATTTTGAGATGAGGTGCAATTATGCATCAATGGGAGCTGAAACATAAGTGTAATTAAGCGCAACATTTGGTTTTTTTGCAGCTACAATCACAATCTATATTTGGTTATTATGGGAAAAGCGCTCGGTGTCGTAATCAGTCTGATAAGTTAAATATGTTTTTTTACATTGCAAAGAACTAGCGACTTCTAAATTCAATGGAAATTTTGCGCAGTAAATAACCCCAGACTTCAGTCCTTTCTAAATGGTTGAAAGTTTCACTGAATACATATTACATTGGTTGCAAAGATCAATTTGAAATATATATGTTTTAACTACACCATAGTTTCTATATTTTAACTAAGCAAAATTAGGTCAATTCTCTATTATGGTCTTAAGTACTAATATAGCATATTGCAAATAAGTTACAATTTACTGATGATATTCTGCCACTTAGAAATGGTATCAAAGCAACATTTAAAAACTGCTCTGATGCTGTGTACACAGTGTGATGGTGTCAACAACATCAAATTATATGACCTTGTGAAAAACTTTGCGAATCCAGCATTGCAGAACATGCAAGGTAAGCATGGACCTGAAGAACTGAAGAGATAAAATGAAATAATTTGCAGAATTCACTTGGGATGGGTCCTGACAGCAGGACATTAAGGACAAAAAATTAACAGATTTTTTTTTTTTCGAAAATGAAGAGTCACAAATGTGGTATTTCCCAGTAAGTGGGTAGAGCGGGTTTTCCTCAATTAAGGAGGAAATTATTCTTCCTCTTTTTGTCATAACACTATCGTCCCTTTTGTGTCTGTTCATAAGAACACACATTTTCAAATCTAAACTTTTCCTTCCTTTTTGTATCAATGATCCACTTACTTAACTGGTGCACTTCTGTTCTAATAACCTCTTTATCAGACAGCTTTTAATGAGTAATAAAGCTCACAATACAGCTACTCAGTTTCAGGTCTCAAATGATGATACTGTTGCTTCACAAATCATAAGGTCATAGACTCCATGTTAAATACATTGTGAAGTCATTACTTGAAACTAGTTGTACAGAAATCAGATAAAACCCAGTCTCAGTCAACACCTAGGCTGATTAAATCATGTGCTTCTGTGCCAGGTGAGTAAATTCAAGGGGAGAGCATTTGGTGGTGAAATTCAGTACAACCTAGTTTACAATAAAATAGGTTTACATTCAAATTTATATTAGAATCAGTATTAATTCCAATAAAATACTGTGTTCTTTTAAAATATATATCTGTGAATGTAAGTACCTTGTTACACACAAAAATTAATCTATATTTGAAATAGTATGTGTGTGAACTATTTTATAGAAAATAATTGAACTTGTAGCATTATTTATTATTTTTTTTTATTATTTTATCTTGCTAACTTTCAGAGACCATAGTTACACCAAGAGTCTTTTCAGACCATAAAATGGACAACAGATCAAAAGTGTATCTTACTGATCTCGTAAGTATGTTTTTCTCCTAAATTGCACAAATATTTCTTGCTGTCTTGGGGTCTCACAGTTGAATCATCATCCTATTGAAGTCACTAGAACTGAATCAGGTTCCAAAATGAGGTTTTAACTATTTCTGTGCTCTAGGAGAGGAGGAGTTTTCTGATGTACCAAAATGGAGCAAATACAAGGAATAGCAAAGCCCAAGCCATGCAAGCTAACCTCGTTTCCTCTTCAGGTAAAATGATTCAACTCTTGATTAAACCCCAGCTTACTGTACAGAATCTAAGTAGAAGACCAATAGAGCATTTTGTTTTTAAATTATTGAAATTATTTCAGTTAAGACAAATGGGCCTTGTTTAATGCAGGGTAACTTTTGCTTTTTGTAAAAATAAGCTTTCACAAATCCATAAAACCTGTCAAATATTTTTATTAATTCTCTTAAAATTCCAGTCAGTCTTTTAAAATTCCTTGGCACTCTTTGCCTCTCAAAAACTGCAACCCAGGCCTTGTGCACAAGAACCTAAAAGAGGAACTGACTTGAAACTCACTGTAGTGAGAGTGACTCATCTATATCGCTGTCCAAACAGAGAGAAATACAAAAATCAAAGCCAACCACTATCTAGCTTCATTTGCTAGCAACCAATCTAATTTGTGCATTGTGCTAAAAATTATCAAACCCTAGTTTTGGCAGACAGCAAGAGGAAACAAACATCCAAGGTGGAGGGCTTTCCATGAAAGATCTGCCGACTGCCCCTAGTAAATCTGCCACATGAACAAACACACAGAGTAATTGCAGGAGCATATAGGTGGCAGAAAACTTTGTCAGAGAGAAAAGCAATGGGGTTCAACCAGGGCTCAATGGTTTTAACTACACTGGAGAAATTTTCCCCAAAATTCAAACTGAACCATTTTTCAAGCTTGTTAGAGCTGCAACATAGAAAAGGAGCTGTCGCCTGGCACAATTTTTAGAGACAATTTAGTTAAACCAAAAGGTGTGGGTGTGCGCGCGCATGTGCATTCAATATGCCCAATGTAGATGATGAAGCCATTGTGGCAAAGCAGCAGCGTACTAATACAAACTAAAAATTCATTTGCACTACTTTAAGACTATCTGATAAACTAGCCAAACCTTTAAAAGAGAACAAGGTTGTTTTAAAGAATGTAATACTCAACCAACCATAATGAAACAAATTTTAAGCCACATTTGGTGAGACTGTGTCCCCTCAAGTGAATTACAGATAAATCTAATGAGGTCCCTGATGAAATGAGTTCAATTATGGTCTTGCCATGCCTACAAAATCATCTGCATTTACTCAAGAAAGTAACATCATGGTCACAACATTACTTAAAATATGTCCATGCAAGGACAAACAGGCTGCAAATCGCTTCACTATTGCTCTATGCAAAACCAAATTCTACCCTATATGATCTCTTGTCTCTTTTCCAGCACTGGGCAACCGAATGAAAGATAATATGCATTATTTCCCCCTCTAATTTTCTACCTTTTTCCTCAACAAATGTGAGGTGACATCACTGAGTATATCTTCATTTGTAACACACAATACACAGACAAATCCATTCTCCTTTTTCACATTGTTTACATCAACATTTAAATAAAATTAGTAGCAAATAAATATTTGGGTCCAATTCTTCAAAGCTTATATATGCAGGGTCCCACTATAGCCCCTGGCACTAATCACAGGAGTAAGGTTTGTAGGACCAGGCACTTAGTACAAAAATTGTATTTCCCTTCTTCAGATTGTGGTCCTGTATTGAACAGAAAACAACTCAGCTACATCAAACTCATAGACTCCATCAAATCCTGGAGGACTGCTGGCAAGCCCTATGGTTAGGAACATTTTGCTTTCTTTGTGTCTGCCAGTTATCGATCTAATCTGTCTTCCAATAGCCATTAGTATTAGTAAGTCAATCATGAAATGGTTCTAAGAGGCTGTGGGTAGCATATAAGATGATGAGTCACAAATCTGATTTTACCAACATCAAAACAAATTTCAAATTAATCTTTAAAGCTATAAAAATATTTGTATTGCAAAATGGAGAAAGATTATGGAAATAACAGTGATGGAAATAAACTAATCAATTTTTAAAACATGTGCCTAAATAATGGTTTTGATAACTTGATTGATAAACCAGTTTATTTTTAGTTCACTAAAAGCCTACTTGGTGCTTTACAAACATTAAAGTCAAGCTCCCTGCTCTGAAAATATTTAAATTGAAAAGGGAAAAAAAAGCCTATTGTGATAGCAAGAGTAACTTCTAGCATGAGTCATATGTCACACAATAGTATTAGCATTAAAGTCAGTTTTGAATAAAGAGGTAAGCTAGTAAAGTACAAATTTGAAGTCATTTTCTGAAAAACAAAACTACCATCATACTCATTTCACATATTGTTTCATTAGTCCTTAGTGACAATAAGTTGCATGAGTAAAATAAATATATTTAGTACTAGCACATTTACCCAGCATTGCTCAGGTCCCTAAGGAGGGGCTCAGGGCAGGGGTCTAGGGGTGTTCAGGAGTCAGGGTAGGGAGTTGGGAGGTATGGGGGGGGGGCTCAGGACAAGGGACTTGGGTGTAGGAGGGTTCGGGGCTAAGAGTGTGGCGAGCCTCTGGAAGTGACAGAGGCAGGGGTAAGTATATTGTGTTAATGAGGCTAATAAAGTCACAATGGAAGAGGCTCATTCACAGCATCTGATGTGGAAATGTGAATATCAAAAAGAGGCAAATTTGCTTTTGTAGTGTGTTAATCAGTTAAGAGCCAATGGAATTCAAACCAAATGTGACCAGAACTCATTGGTTAACATAGCAGTGTTATAAAGTCTCAGAGGGGTAGCCACGTTAGTCTGTAACTTTAAAAACAATGAGTAGCCCTATGACACCTTAGGGTATATCTACAGTTCATAGCTATTTCAAAATAAACTATTCAAAAACAGTTATTTAGAAATAGCACGTCTACACTGCAGGGAAGCCTCAGAATTAGTCCGAGGCAGGTTTCCCTAATGTAGACGTGCTATTTAGATTTAGAGCCCCAGGAGGTACTGGGGAGGAATAACTTAGAATGGGGCCTGGTGAGGGGTTATTTCAAAAGAGCAGCAGTGGAGCATCTAGGCTGTGTCTAATCTACACCCCTTTCTCGAAAAAGGGATGTAAATAAGACACTCCAAAATTGCAAATGAAGCTGGGTTTTAAATTTCCCACACTTCATTTGCATAATGGCGACTATGGTTTGGTTTTGTTTTTTTTCAAAAAGGGGCTTTTCAAAAGAAAAATGGTTGTTTAGACGGGGATCATTCGAAAATAAAACCATTTTTTGAAAGATCCTGTGCTCCTTGAAGGTTTTATTTTCGAACAATCCCCATCTAAACAGCCGTTTTTCTTTCGAAAAGCCCCTTTTCAAAAATACATGGCCACCATTATGCAAATGAAGCACGGGAAATTTAAAGCATGGCTTCATTTGCAATTTCGGAGTGTCTAATTTACATCCCTTTTTCGAGAAAGGGATATAGTTTAGACACAGCCCTACACGTGCCTTTTTTCAAAATAGCTATTTTGGAATAAGCGTTATTCCTTGTACAATGAGGTTTACAGATTTTGGAATAAGCTGTCTGTTATTTTGAAATTATTTTGAAATAATGGAATGGCTGTGTAGACGTTCACATTGTTATTTCAAAATAATGCTAGGTATTTCAAAATAACGGTACATGTAGACTCACCCTCAGAGACTAACAAAAATATATAGTATCATGAGCTTTCATGGGTAAGACCCACTTCATCACTTGGAACTGACACTACTATTGGCAAATCACAGAAGAGACTGAAAAAGGGTGATTAAACTTAAGTTCTTGGGAAATTTTTCCCTTGGGTAAATTTGTAAAAATTGAGTTGACACATTCTTCCTATTTCACGTGAGCTATTTCTGCTTTATGTCTCTCACAGTGTGCGACCGATTCAGTCTCTGGGCTAGTTAGAGGAAACAACAGGAGAAAATGAAGCCAAGCCTGAACAAATAACCGCAGCTACTCTTTCACTAATCTTACCAGTTGAAATCCAGGATGCCTTGTTAGGTTTTGTCTAGTGCAGCTTCTTTCCCTCATCTGCCATGAAAAACATTCAGCCAATGAGAAGGAGTGTTGATTTTTACTTTTTATGGTACCTTTTACACATTAACCCTAAGAATATTTAATATAAAAATACACAGCAGATAATAATTGGATTGGTGCAACACAAGTGTCCTACATATGCCGTCTCCCTTCCATATTTGTTGGAGAATTGGTATAATTTTTAATGTGAGCCAAAGTATCTTACATTTTATATAGCTCCTTTCATCCTAGAGTGCTGTCCAAACTGTATACAGAAAACTCCGTAGCAATAATGTCACTTACTTGCA
This sequence comes from Pelodiscus sinensis, assembly GCF_052426305.1. Taxonomy (NCBI): domain Eukaryota; kingdom Metazoa; phylum Chordata; order Testudines; family Trionychidae; genus Pelodiscus; species Pelodiscus sinensis. The sequence continues at coordinate 1,411,954 of NC_143065.1, forward strand.
TATCCATGTAAGGGTTCTTCACTGGTCCAGTTGGATTCTGTGTGTTATTCCAGTTAGCTATACAGGCAGTCCCCGGGTTACGTACAAGATAGGGACTGTAGGTTTGTTCTTAAGTTGAATCTGTATGTAAGTCGGAACTGGCTCCAGATTCAGCCGCTGTTGAAACTGATCAGCGGCTGATTCCAGGAAGCCTGGGGCAGCCGCTGATCAGTTTCAACAGCGGCTGAATCTGGATGCCTGGGACAGAGCAGCTGGGGCGCTGCCGGGTAGGTCCCCACAGCGCTGGCGCTGCGGGGACCAACCCGGCAGCACCCCAGCTGCTCTACCCCAGGTGTTCCCAAGTCAGCCACTGCTGAAACTGATCAGCGGCTGATTCCAGGAAGCCAGGGGCAGAGCTGCTCTGCCCCAGGCTTCCTGGAATCAGCCGCTGATCAGTTTCAACAGCAGCTGAATCTGGAGCCAGTTCCGACTTACATACAGATTCAACTTAAGAACAAACCTACAGTCCCTATCTTGTACGTAAGCCGGGGACTGCCTGTATAGCTAACTGTATAGCTAACTGCGTCCTCCACGGTGAGAAATGCATGGTCTGCTGGGGGGGGTGCACTAGCTGCGCCCCCTCCCCAGAAGACCAGGGAGACGCGGAGCAGCTTTTCTCGCCGCGGAGGACGCAGGCGGTGGAACTGCCTGCGTCCTCCATGGTGAGAAAAGCATGGTCTGTTGGGTGGGGGGTGCACTAGCTGCGCCCCCGCCCCAGCAGACCAGAGAGACGAGGAGCGGCTTTTCTTGCCGTGGCTTTGCTCCGCGTTTGCCTGGTCTGCAGGGGGTGCCCCCCGGTCTGCAGGGGGGAGCCCCCCAGCAGACCAGGCAGACGCAGAGCAAAGCCGCGGCGAGAAAAGCCGCTCCGCGTCTCCCTAGTCTGCTGGGGGACCCCGCGCCTTTGAAAAAACCTTTAAAAAAAACGGCACAGACACACACAGCAGAGATTTTTTTGGGGGACTTTTATTGACACACTTTTTTTTTTTTTTTTTAAATAATTTACCTCTCCTTCTACAAAGGGCATTCAGGTCTATCTTTGGCACCGTACAGTGGTTCCCCGAGTGGAGGTGCACCGCTCCTGGAAGTACTGCAATACCAGGTCGATACGTGGAGTGGACGGAACAAGCTCCTGTTCCGACCCCCTGCTCCAAAAATCCATTTAAAATAAAGATCTCAAATAGAAATCATATCAGATATTAAACTGATAAGGAGCACATGCGACGCTTCCAGGTAAGGACCGAGCGTTGGGCAGTCAGGCGAAATGCCCTGCCAACGTCAGGGTACTGACTTGGGAACCGTTACGACGCCAATACAGCCTACTGACCCAGCCCCACCTTTCCGCCATTCGCACTCCTAGAGCATGCTTACGCTGGTCTTAGCCAAAAGGCCGAGAAGCGATGGCTTGTGTCGCCCCCCCGACCGAGGTACCCCCTCGCCCACACATCTCCGCGCTACCGGGAGCGCCCGGCATCCGCGCGCTGCCCATCCGCGCCGGTCGCCAGGCTTCCTGAGCCACCGCTTGGCGGCCAGGGCCCTGCAGGCGACGCTCCCTCGCCCCAGGGGCAGAGGGCGTGCGCCGGCCACGCTCACCCACCGCCCCTGGGAACCCGCCCTCAGCGACTGGGGCCAGCCCTTGCTGAGGCCGCTCCCCGCGGCGGGCCGGGTTGGCTGGCCGGCGTTCATCTGCATAGCTCCTCCTGGCGCCCGGCGTCATCACGCTGACAGCCGGGCTGGCTGGCGTGTGTTTGCGGCGGCGGCTTTGGCATGGCCTCGGCTGGGCAGACACTCCTTCCTTCTGCTTGCGATGCGAGTCAGGCCAACTGAGGACGGCGGCAGCCTGGGAAAAAAAAAGAAAAGAAAAGAAAAGGGCGCTTGGGCTGGCCTCCAGCCGAGCGGCAGACTTAGCAGCCCAGAAGAGTGGCGAGCCGGGACATACTATAAACTACACTTGATCTTAACCAAAAGGCGGAGAAGCGAGCGAGCCCAGCCCGCATAGCCGGGGGGACGGTAAAGGAGAAGGAAAGAAGCCTGCCCTGAAGCCGGGACAGACAGACCTACTATATACTACACTCCATCCCAGCCAAAAGGCTGAGAAACGGGGCCGGGGCTGGGGCCGGGCTCTCCCTCCTCTCCCCACCCCTCCCCTGGAAAAAGGCCTACCTTGCCTCACCTCACGGCGCACACAGACGTACTCTCCCCCTCCCAAGACGTCCCCCAGCGCGGGGGAATAGAAATTTTCTAAGTCCCGCCCGCTCACTCACCGCCCGCCGCCCTCTCCTCGCTCACGGCGACCGCACCGAGACCGACCGACTCACCCACCCCGCGCGCCTCCTCCGGCCTCCCCTCCCTCGCAGCAGGGAGGCCCGGGTGGTGGTGGGGCGCCGAGGGCACTCTGGGCAGCGCCCCACTCGCCTCCCTCCTCCCTTCCCGGCAGCCTCCGCCAGCCCCCGGGCTCATCTGCATGCGGGCTCCGCCCCCTCTCCCCCTTGCTTATCCGGCCTGCTGGCTGGCTGGCCGGCTGGCCCGCCCACCTGCCCGCTCGCTCTGACCAGCCTTGCCTCGCCTCGCCTGCAGAAGCGGCTAGTCTAGTGTTCAACGGGGCTCGTCAACTACTCCCTGACAGCCCTGCTCGCAGGTCGGATGCGCTGCGCCGCCCCGCCCCGCAGGCAGGAGCAGCAGGTGTGAATGGGGCTCGTCAACAGCTCGCTGGCAAGGCCAACGCCCCGCAGACTGCTTGCCCGCAGTCTTTCTGCTTCTGCCTCTGCTCTTCCAAGCACGCACACCCTTTCTTGATTTAAAAAAAATAAACATAAAATTAAAATGAAAAAAAGTGACGGCTTGCCAACGCTGCCTTTGAAAAAGCTCCCTCAGGAGACCAGGGAGACGCGGAGCGGCTTTTCTCACCGCGGCTTTGCTCCGCGTCTCCCTGGTCTGCTGTGCGCCCCCCCCCCCAGCAGACCAGGGAGACGCGGAGCAGCTTTTCTCGCCGCGGAGGACGCGGGCGGCGGGATAGCGGTGCATCTGGGCAGTCCCGCCGTCTGCATCCTCGCGGCGAGAAAAACCCCGTTCGTATGTAGGGATCCGACATAAGTCAGATCCACGTAAGTCGGGGACTGCCTGTATTCAGAACTGAGGTCCAAATACTACAGGGTAATCACTCTGGATGACTGAACAGTCAGGATGCTAGTCAAACTGCATCTGTTTATCCATCATACTCTTAAAAGACATGGCAGTTCATATGCATGATAGAATAGATATTTAACAGCTATTTCTCCTGTCAGCACAGTATCTTGCATGTGTTTTGGATGACCATAACAAAAGCCCTGCTCCTGGTATCACAGTCTGTGTATTAGAGAGGTAGCCGTGTGAGTCTGGATCTGCAAAAGTGACAAGGAGTCCTAGGGAAATACCGGGGTGGGTATAAATATACAGGCATAAGAAAAGAGTACCAATATACAGTATGCCTGTATATTTATACCCGCCCCTGGTATTTCCACTACATGCATCTGACAAAGTGGGTCTTTGCCCAAAAAGCTTATGCTCCAATAAATCTGTTAGTTTATAAAGTGCCACAGGACTCCTCATCGCTTTTACAGTCTGTGTAGACACTTGAGCCTTCTACTTACTTTACACATGTATGCATAGAACTCCCTGTCATTCCACGTAAATATCGAACAGAGGAACAAGACTTCCTTACTGCCTAGTAGAGCAAGACACTAGAGGAGCGATAAGTGACACAGTAACTGGGAGTTCAAATTTTAGTAGACTGAGGCTTAAATCCTTAACTTTTTAAAAGATTTGTATTTTTTGTTGAGACTAATATAAAAGGAGTATTTTTAAAATGTATTTCCAAAGAATTTGGGTATTTCTAAATGGGGCATCAAATATTGAAGTCCTTGCTTAAAATGGACTCCCATTGAAATAGAGGAGCTCTGGACTTGTCATCTCCCCTTAGAGCTCTGCGAATATACACATCTTTGTAAAGTGTCAGTATAGCCATTATATACTTATTATGTATAAGCAGGGCTTGACAAACGGTGGCGAAATCAATTCGCTAGCCCCACACTGCAACTGCACAAGACCCGCATTGCGCATGCACGTGCAGCCGGTGAACGGGGCAACCGGCTGAAATCTACTCGCCATGGGCAAGTAGAAACAGCGATTTGTCAAGCCCTGTGTATAAGTAAATAACAGTAGATACTAGTATGTAATCCGTTGGGGTGCTCCCCGGAGAATGAAGGGGGCTCCCCTCAGGGTCAGTGGGTGGCCACTCCAACCCACTACAAGCTCCTAAGCAGTCAGTAGCTCAGCTCTAATCCCGGGCAGGGGCTGCAGCAGTCAAGCAGTCTAAGCAAACAATCAGTAGCCCAGCCCTACACAAGGCAGGGCTGCAAGAGTTAACAGTCAATAGCCCTGCCCTAGGGCAAGCGAAGGGCTTCTCCCAGGACAAACCAACCAGGTCACAGTCAGTACCCAGGTTCGTAGTCTGTCCCCTTACTCAGGAAAGGTTCAGGCCCTTAGCCCAGGCATGTCCAAAGTCCGGCCCGCGGGCCAATTGCGGCCCGTGTTCCGATTTAATACGGCCCCCGCTTCCTCCCCCTCTCCTGGCTCCCCAGCGCTCTTTTGAACTGGCGCGCCCAGCGCGCCGCTTCCGGCTGCGCCGCCGCTGCCCATGGCCTCCGCGGTCCTAGAGCATGCCCTGTAGGGCACGTCCGCAGCCCCACTCCCCCGCTCGGCTGTGGGTTCGCCCTGCCCCCAGGCCGCCGTGCCCTGCGCTCTCCGCCCGCCTCCGACCCTGCGGGCCCTCCGCCTTGGGGCTGAGAGTGCGGGGACGGCTCTCACACATGTTCACTTCTTCAAATCTGGCCCTCTTTGAAAAAAGTTTGGACACCCCTGCCTTAGCCTGTGGCTGCATGCCGCCGGAGGGGAGACTGCCACCCAATCAAGGTGTAGCAGGGTGGGCACGGGTCCTTCCTTCACCACCGCACCCTGGCCAGGGTCCTAATAGTAGCTGGTAATCAGCTGCCAGGTCAGCCGGGATCCAGGCCAAAACTCACTGACCTGTTGCACCGGGGTCAGTGGGGGATCCACTCCACAACCCATTGGCCCCCGGACAGACCAAGGTCACCCACCCCTGGGCTGGCTCCAATTCTCCCCTCCATCCCGGGTACCTGGTTCCCTGGGAAGTCTTCCAGGTGGCCCAGGGTGGGGTCCTCTGGCCACAACAGCAGGCCCACGTGGTAATCCTCCCAAAGAGCACTGGGAGGCCCAGGCCAGTTGTCCAACTCCTCCGCCGGCCAGGGCGGGGAGGCTTTTGGCTCCTCAGTGGTCAGGGAAGCAGAGGCCTCTGGCTCCCTTGCTGGCTGGGGAGAGTGCCTGTGTGTCTGTCTCTGGCAGGGCCCAAACTGGCCTTGCAGGAAGTCCTTTTCTATCCCTGGGCCCATCCCCTGACTTCCTCCCAGGTGAGTCCTCCAGGTGAGCCCAACCTGGCTCAGGGAGGGGCACTTCCTCCTCAGGGTCAGTGGGTGGCCACTCCAACCCACTGCACAGTACTATGTGTCATTACTGGAAATGGCCAAGTACGAGTGAGGAGAAAAGAAAATATGACAAAAAAATGTGATGCTTTCCAAAAAAAAAACAACCTAATGCACTTAGACAAGATCACAATATTATTGTACTACTAATGATAAGCAAGGGGACTTTAACCCATTTTCAAAACAAGATGTGCTTCCAAGAATATTCTCTTTTACAATGCGTGGTCCCAGGATACCACCACAGTGTTTGCACCATTAAAATCAACGGGAGATTTATTACCTACTTCAGTGGAAAGAGGACAGAGCCATGAATGAGTAGTGAGTAGACTATAGTGAAATCCATCTCTTTTCTTACTGCTTTAGTAGGGTGGGTTCCGTCTGCCCTCCCCCAATATAAACCATCATCCATATTTAATGTCAACCTACATCGGATTTGAATTTTATGTACTTGCAGATCCCATGTTCCCAAGTTTAGTATAAATGGTTTGGATCTAGATATGGAAGAAGTATACAATCACTAATACTCAGACATCCTCATGGCAGGAACTATTCAGTATTACAGGAATGTGTGTATAACTGTAATAATACACTGAAGTCCTGATCCTGAAATTGGTTCTTCATGGTCAGACCCCTGCATATACATGGCCATCCATTGACTTCAATGAATATCCACAGGGAAGCGAGCATCAACCCATGTGTGGAACAAGTTGTAGGATCAGGGCCTTAAACACAAACTAAAACCAACATGACAATTCATGCATGATTACTTTAGCTTTGCTTTAAAAATAAAAAGGCAGACAGATTGTTATTCAAATCTATTTTATTTATTTTCAGTGGAAAAGCAAAACAAAAAAAATTTCGTTTACCTGTTACTACAATTGGGATATGTTTTAAATTCGGAAACAAAGCTAATTTATATTTTAAAAGCCAATAAGAGGGCTCCAGCTAAAGGAGAAATTAGGCAGTTTGCGCCTCAACCACGGCACAAAAAGGAATGGGCGATGGAAAGAAAAATACATTGAATACTGCCTGAGGAGTCCCATGGAATCATACCCTCTTCAGAAGGGTTAAAAAGACTTTGCTACACAGAAAGGCTGCATCTAGACTAGCAAGTTTTTCCGCAAAAGCACTTGCTTTTGCGGAAAAACTTGCCAGCTGTCTACACTGGCTGCTTGAATTTCCGCAAGAGCACTGACTTCCTACTGTCTGAAATACTATGCTGCTCCTGTTCGGGCAAAAGTCCTTTTGCGCAAAAGGGCCAGTGTAGACAGCTCAGATTTGTTTTGTGAAAAAAAGCCCCAATCGCGAAAATGGCAATCGGGGCTTTTTTTGTGGAAAAGCGCGTCTAGATTGGCACGGACGCTTTTTTGCAAAAAGTGCTTTTGCGGAAAAGCGTCCTGCCAATCTAGATGCTCTGTTCCGCAAATGCTTTGAACGGAAAACTTTTCTGTTAAAAGCATTTGCGGAAAATCATGCCAGTCTAGACGTAGCCAAAGTGAACGGCTAGCTTCTGACCCTCACAGTGTTTCGCATGGACACAAGTATGTATTTATATTCACAAAACATAATGTTTACGTACCACTGTGCATGTTCAAAATGTTGAATGAACCAACATAGCCTAACAATCTCCATTTACCCTCATGATATCTCCACTCCTGACCCTTGTTCTTTTCTCAAGAGCATCCCATCTCCCATCAGCAGTTTTAATATTCAGTAGAACCTCAGTGAAGCCTCAGGAATGGAGGTTGTTCATAACTTAGAAATGTTTGTAACTCTGAACAAAACATTGTTTCTTTCAAAAGTTTACAACTGAACCTTGACTTAATACAGCTTTGAAACAGTTCTACGCAGAAGGAAAATGCACTTTTTCTTTTTCTTCGTTTTTGTTACATACTTCTGGTTTCAAATGAGGTGTGAGCCTTTATAGGTCAGTTCACAACTCTGGTGTTTATAACTATTGTAAAGTCATATTCTGGCTGGTCTGCCAGTGATCACACAGCAATTTCCATAGATTACTTGTACATTTTGTCTGGGGCACAGCGGATCCTAAACCTGAATGGTTGATAGGGTATTCACTAAAAACACAAGTACCAGAGCTCCTCACCCTAGCCTAGAGTGTTCTTTCCTTGGCCTCAGGACTGGGGGATGTGGGAGCAAAATGCAACGTATGGGTCTTGTTCTTCCCCACATATATATAAGCAGCAGCTACCTGGAAGTGTATCACAATATACAACTTAATCCCTAGTAAGGATGTTAAATCCCATTTCATCAGTTAACTGGTTAAATTTTAGGTTTAACCCATTAAGCAGGATCCCGGGCGGGGGGACTGCCCCACCCCGGCTGGAGCAGCACCCAGCCCCACGTGGGGATGGAACAGCCCTCCACCCACAGCAGACCACATGCGGGGGGTTGCTTTTGGGCACCAGTTAACCAATTATCCAATAAGCATCACCCAGTGAAGGTGATACTGGGGAATCAGTTACTTGATCGCATCCCTAATCCCTAGTTCAGAAGTCAGAGTGATCTTCTGCTGGGACACAGAAAAGAACTGGAGAGCTCAGCCTGGACAGCGCCTTCCCTACAGAGCAGATGTTACAAAGCTGTGGCTGTTTCCTACATTCAGCTGCTATTAGGTGGTCACATTACTCATTGTCTGGACAGAGTTCTTAGCACATGAGAGGTGAGTCTTCTCAGCAGAAAATAACTATCCCTCTACCAGGCCACTCATTATTTAGCAAAAGCCAGAGGCTTCATTCTTAATGACAGATGAGAAAGCTTATCCTGCCTGTGATGGATAGGAGGAGTGCTGGCCGGTGACTAAAGGATTAAACTCAGTTAGCTGGGGGGGGGGGTTGCAGAGTAAGAAGAATCAATTGGATACAGTACTGAAATCTGAATTGTATAAGATACCTTGCCTGGTTTTTTTAGTTAAGCCAGGAGTTGGAAAACAGCATGATTTAAACCCAGACAGGACTACCACGCCTCCAAGGAATTCGGGACATGGAAGTGGACTGAACTAGGAATGGATCATGAGTAAATAAAGAGAAGATATGTATTTAGTTGCAATCAGGGCATTTTTCTTTATTTTGGTTGTTTGGTTAAATTTATTTGTGTGACTCTATGCCTTCCCTCCTCCATTCACAATCTTAAGAGCATGCTCAGAGATGTTCTCTGTGTTTTAATTTGTTTTACTTGGTTGCTCTGTAACACCTAACTACCAAGTATGCTTTATCAAGTTTATCTTTTTGTTTTGTTAATACAATCACCTTTTTTAAAGGTGATGATTTGATTCTTATGTCCTGGAAAGAAACAGGAGGTCGCTGTGTGTATGTCTGCTTAGCTTGAGAGGTCAGCTATCAGAGATACAGTTTTGTTTCCTTTTGTTTCTTTTTCCAAGCTCTCTTGTGGCAGAGGAGCATGGGGTACTCCTGGGGAAGGAAGTCCAAGTGCTTTCTTCCTGGGTTCAAGAAGAAAGGGGTTTCTTTTGTTCTACTTGGCTGTGGCACCTATCTCTGAAAGTCAGTGAATCTGTAACTCAGGGGAGTTTTTGTAAGCAGAACCTATAGAGGCAAGGTATGTAAGGTCTCTTGTGGGCCCCCATCTTCTGCACTCAGAGTGCCAGAGCGGGGAACAGCCCTGACACAGCCACATAAACATTTTAACTCTATCTCCAAATTTTATCACCGTAAATCCTTTTTCCAAATGGCTCAGCCACAACATCAAGTTGCCCTGACATTTAGGGACCAAAGATGGGAAGTCTTTTACTAGACTTGTGGAGTTTGAACATATCACAAATATTTGAAACATTAGCCATCCTGATAGCTGTTGCAAGACTTCCCCCTTGAGGAAGATTTTTAAGGTACCAATTGTCTGAGACCCTGGCTGGACCAGGTAGAGCAGAAGTTACAATTACTCGATGAGGGCAACAACATAATCCACATTCCTAATCTTGTTATGGGTGTCTATCACAAGGTAGAAAAAATTATTACCTGTGACAATTCTCATAAATCAACAAAAAGAAAGCACAGCCAGAGGCTCATTCAAATAGATTGCCTTTATATCTTCAGAGCATTCATTAGGGTCTACTTTCAATAGCACTGCAAAAAATGCAGTCTGTCTTAGTCCCTTAGTAGTCTGGGCCCCTGAACTCAGACAGCAAAGGGCTTTCCTAAAGTAAGGTGAAAGCTTTGTTATCTGGCACTCATGGGGAATGCTGGTTATCAGTTAACTATGTGCTGGACGCTCACGCAAAGGGTTAAACAGACTGAGGCCTGGTGAGGGGAAGGAAGTACTTCTTGATGATGTCAACCGGCAGTGATGTCAGTTAACAAAGTGCCGGATAACAAAGCTTTCACTGTAATAGGGCCAAAGTTCTACACAACGGCATCTCTTTCCTATCCTATGAAATTAAATCCCAATTCCTAGTACAATTACTTGAATTGCTTGCAAAACATGGTCTCTTAAAATTCATAAGGGCAACATATGGCAAGATTGTTTTGTCAGTAATTCTGAGTGTGTCAGATCTATCAACCTATAAATTAATAACATTGTCAAAATCCATATCTCAGTCCCAGAACTAAAGCACTCCCTGCAGTGTCAAAACAGACATTCATAGAATCATAGAATCATAGGACTGGAAGGGACCTCAAGAGGTCATCGAGTCCAGCCTCCCGCCCTCAAGGCAGGACCAAGCTCCGTCTACACCATCCCTGACAGATGTCTATCTAACCTGTTCTTAAATATCTCCAGAGAGGGAGATTCCACCACCTCCCTTGGCAATTTATTCCAATATTTGACCACCCTGACAGTTAGGAATTTTTTCCTAATGTCCAATCTAAATCTCCCCTGCTGCACTTTAAGCCCATTACTCCTTGTCCTGTCCTCAGAAACCAAGAGGAACAAATTTTCTCCTTCCTCCTTGTGACACCCTTTTAGATATTTGAAAACCGCTATCATGTCCCCCCTTAATCTTCTTTTTTCCAAACTAAACAAGCCCAGTTCATGAAGCCTGGCTTCATAGGTCATGTTCTCTAAACCTTTAATCATTCTTGTCGCTCTTCTCTGTACCCTTTCCAATTTCTCCACATCTTTCTTGAAATGTGGTGCCCAGAACTGGACACAGTACTCCAGCTGAGGCCTAACTAGTGCAGAGTAGAGCGGCAGAATGACTTCATGAGTTTTGCTTACAACACACCTGTTGATACAACCTAGAATCATATTTGCTTTTTTTGCAACAGCATCACACTGTTGACTCATATTCAACTTGTGGTCCACTATAACCCCTAGATCCCTTTCCGCCATGCTCCTTCCTAGACAGTCGCTTCCCATCTTGTATGTATGGAACTGATTGTTCCTTCCTAAGTGGAGCACTTTGCATTTCTCTTTATTAAACCTCATCCTGTTTACCTCTGACCATTTCTCTAACTTGTATCACTAAAAAGAAGGAAAGCATCCCTAAATGATACAATGTAACATAATTTACTGTAGAATATACATGCTTCAAATCTACCGATCCTAAGCAAAAGCAGTGGTTTTAAAAACACAAAATCAAGTAAACTATTTTTTGTTTTTTAAGAAAAATTGAAAGAAATAAACTTTAAATTATAATAAAGCATTATAAAAACAATATCCTATACACGTCTCAGTTGAGATTCTTTTTAGATTTTTTTTCTGCTTGCCAGTGTAATAGAGACAACATAAGTCACTTAATACTGAGTGTGTTGATAGCATATTGTATTCATTAAACTACCTACAGAAGTCCTTGGTCAGACATCTTAGCAGAAACTGTTCTAGCATTACTTTTAACTGAGTGCAAAGTTCTTATTGACAAGGCTTTTCTCCTCCCTGAGATTTTCCATATCTTTCTGCTCAATGAGCCTACTTAAGGTTGATACAGAAACACATATACATACTGTTTAGCATATTATTGCTATATATTTATGGCGATCTTTTCTTACTCATCTTTATTTTACTATGATTGTTGCAATATTTTAACACATTTGAGCAAAGTCACTAACACCCCTACTTTCTCTCCAGTGAATAAGATATTTAGTACATGAAAAATCTGGAATTTTACTCAGACTTTTTCTCTACGGACTGTGGATATCCTGCAAATATCCTCTCATCCTTAGAGTCCTACAAATCTGTGGATATCCACTTTATATCCACGATTATCCACATCTGTGAATCCATGGCTCATTTTTTTGCAGATATAGATGCAAATTAAAGTTTTGTTATTTAGAACCCCGCAAATTTGCAGGTATCCACTTTATATCAGCACGTAACTGCATCTGCAGATATCAATGTGGATATCTGTGACTCATTTTTGTGGATACAGATGTGGATACAAGTTTTGTATCCCCACTGGGCTCTAGTCATTCTGATTAAATAAGGATCTGTTCCTGTAGCTCTTAATTCATATCAGCAGAGGTTGCACAACTGGGCCCTATGGTTGTACAAAAATTAAAAAGGCCA